>NC_134367.1:119029061-119680561 GCF_035582795.1 Mycteria americana | reverse complement strand
TTTCTCTGTCGGAGAGCCCGGCTGCCAAATTCGAAACGTCCAACGATTGCGCCCACATGAAAGCTGCCAGCACGGAAAGCTGTAGCTGGTTTTCACTGTCCCTTGGAACTGCATTCGCTGGTAGACAGACATTCGCGTTCTGCAAAAGCTTTCGTTCGTAATGGGGCAACACTGTGTATTTCTCTCTGGGAGAGCCCGGCTGCCAAATTCGAAACGTCCAGCGATTGCGCCCACAGGAAAGCTCCCAGCACGGAAAGCTGTAGCTGGTTTTCACTGTCCCTTGGAACTGCATTCGCTGGTAGACAGACATTCGCGTTCTGCAAAAGCTTTGGTTGGTAATGGGGCAATACTGTGTATTTCTCTCTGGGAGAGCCCGGCTGCCAAATTCGAAACGTCCAGCGATTGCGCCCACAGGAAAGCTGCCAGCACGGAAAGCTGTAGCTGGTTTTCACTGTCCCTTGGAACTGCATTCGCTGGTAGACAGACATTCGCGTTCTGCAAAAGCTTTGGTTGGTAATGGGGCAACACTGTGTATTTCTCTCTGGGAGAGCCCGGCTGCCAAATTCGAAACGTCCAGCGATTGCGCCCACAGGAAAGCTCCCAGCACGGAAAGCTGTAGCTGGTTTTCACTGTCCCTTGGAACTGCATTCGCTGGTAGACAGACATTCGCGTTCTGCAACAGCTTTCGTTCGTAAAGGGGCAACACTGTGTATTTCTCTCTCGGAGAGCCCGGCTGCCAAATTCGAAACGTCCAGCGATTGCGCCCACAGGAAAGCTGCCAGCACGGAAAGCTGTAGCTGGTTTTCACTGTCCCTTGGAACTGCATTCGCTGGTAGACAGACATTCGCGTTCTGCAAAAGCTTTGGTTGGTAATGGGGCAATACTGTGTATTTCTCTCTGGGAGAGCCCGGCTGCCAAATTCGAAACGTCCAGCGATTGCGCCCACAGGAAAGCTCCCAGCACGGAAAGCTGTAGCTGGTTTTCACTGTCCCTTGGAACTGCATTCGCTGCTACACAGACATTCGCGTTCTGCAACAGGTTTCGTTCGTAATGAGGCAACACTGTGTATTTCTCTCTCGGAGAGCCCGGCTGCCAAATTCGAAACGTCCAGCGATTGCGCCCACAGGAAAGCTGCCAGCACGGAAAGCTGTAGCTGGTTTTCACTGTCCCTTGGAACTGCATTCGCTGGTAGACAGACATTCGCGTTCTGCAACAGCTTTCGTTCGTAATGGGGCAACACTGTGTATTTCTCTCTCGGAGAGCCCGGCTGCCAAATTCGAAACGTCCAGCGATTGCGCCCACAGGAAAGCTCCCAGCACGGAAAGCTGTAGCTGGTTTTCACTGTCCCTTGGAACTGCATTCGCTGGTAGACAGACATTTGCGTTCTGCAACAGGTTTCGTTCGTAAAGGGGCAACACTGTGTATTTCTCTCTCGGAGAGCCCGGCTGCCAAATTCGAAACGTCCAGCGATTGCGCCCACAGGAAAGCTGCCAGCACGGAAAGCTGTAGCTGGTTTTCACTGTCCCTTGGAACTGCATTCGCTGGTAGACAGACATTCGCGTTCTGCAAAAGCTTTGGTTCGTAATGGGGCAACACTGTGTATTTCTCTCTCGCAGAGCCCGGCTGCCAAATTCGAAACGTCCAGCGATTGCGCCCACAGGAAAGCTCCCAGCACGGAAAGCTGTAGCTGGTTTTCACTGTCCCTTGGAACTGCATTCGCTGCTACACAGACATTCGCGTTCTGCAAAAGCTTTGTTTGGTAAAGGGGCAACACTGTGTATTTCTCTCTCGGAGAGCGCGGCTGCCAAATTCGAAACGTCCAGCGATTGCGCCCACAGGAAAGCTCCCAGCACGGAAAGCTGTAGCTGGTTTTCACTGTCCCTTGGAACTGCATTCGCTGCTACACAGACATTCGCGTTCTGCAAAAGCTTTTTTTGGTAAAGAGGCAACACTGTGTATTTCTCTGTCGGAGAGCCCGGCTGCCAAATTCGAAACGTCCAACGATTGCGCCCACATGAAAGCTGCCAGCACGGAAAGCTGTAGCTGGTTTTCACTGTCCCTTGGAACTGCATTCGCTGGTAGACAGACATTCGCGTTCTGCAAAAGCTTTCGTTCGTAATGGGGCAACACTGTGTATTTCTCTCTGGGAGAGCCCGGCTGCCAAATTCGAAACGTCCAGCGATTGCGCCCACAGGAAAGCTCCCAGCACGGAAAGCTGTAGCTGGTTTTCACTGTCCCTTGGAACTGCATTCGCTGGTAGACAGACATTCGCGTTCTGCAAAAGCTTTGGTTGGTAATGGGGCAATACTGTGTATTTCTCTCTGGGAGAGCCCGGCTGCCAAATTCGAAACGTCCAGCGATTGCGCCCACAGGAAAGCTGCCAGCACGGAAAGCTGTAGCTGGTTTTCACTGTCCCTTGGAACTGCATTCGCTGGTAGACAGACATTCGCGTTCTGCAAAAGCTTTGGTTGGTAATGGGGCAACACTGTGTATTTCTCTCTGGGAGAGCCCGGCTGCCAAATTCGAAACGTCCAGCGATTGCGCCCACAGGAAAGCTCCCAGCACGGAAAGCTGTAGCTGGTTTTCACTGTCCCTTGGAACTGCATTCGCTGGTAGACAGACATTCGCGTTCTGCAACAGCTTTCGTTCGTAAAGGGGCAACACAGTGTATTTCTCTCTCGGAGAGCCCGGCTGCCAAATTCGAAACGTCCAGCGATTGCGCCCACAGGAAAGCTGCCAGCACGGAAAGCTGTAGCTGGTTTTCACTGTCCCTTGGAACTGCATTCGCTGGTAGACAGACATTCGCGTTCTGCAAAAGCTTTGGTTGGTAATGGGGCAATACTGTGTATTTCTCTCTGGGAGAGCCCGGCTGCCAAATTCGAAACGTCCAGCGATTGCGCCCACAGGAAAGCTCCCAGCACGGAAAGCTGTAGCTGGTTTTCACTGTCCCTTGGAACTGCATTCGCTGGTAGACAGACATTCGCGTTCTGCAACAGCTTTCGTTCGTAAAGGGGCAACACTGTGTATTTCTCTCTCGGAGAGCCCGGCTGCCAAATTCGAAACGTCCAGCGATTGCGCCCACAGGAAAGCTGCCAGCACGGAAAGCTGTAGCTGGTTTTCACTGTCCCTTGGAACTGCATTCGCTGGTAGACAGACATTCGCGTTCTGCAAAAGCTTTGGTTGGTAATGGGGCAATACTGTGTATTTCTCTCTGGGAGAGCCCGGCTGCCAAATTCGAAACGTCCAGCGATTGCGCCCACAGGAAAGCTGCCAGCA
Organism: Mycteria americana; assembly: GCF_035582795.1. Classification (NCBI taxonomy): domain Eukaryota; kingdom Metazoa; phylum Chordata; class Aves; order Ciconiiformes; family Ciconiidae; genus Mycteria; species Mycteria americana. The sequence continues at coordinate 119,677,285 of NC_134367.1, read as the reverse complement.
CGGAAAGCTGTAGCTGGTTTTCACTGTCCCTTGGAACTGCATTCGCTGCTACACAGACATTCGTGTTCTGCAAAAGCTTTCGTTCGTAATGAGGCAACACTGTGTATTTCTCTCTCGCAGAGCCCGGCTGCCAAATTCGAAACGTCCAGCGATTGCGCCCACAGGAAAGCTGCCAGCACGGAAAGCTGTAGCTGGTTTTCACTGTCCCTTGGAACTGCATTCGCTGGTAGACAGACGTTCGCGTTCTGCAAAAGCTTTGTTTCGTAACGGGGCAACACTGTGTATTTCTCTCTCGGAGAGCCCGGCTGCCAAATTCGAAACGTCCAGCGATTGCGCCCACAGGAAAGCTGCCAGCACGGAAAGCTGTAGCTGGTTTTCACTGTCCCTTGGAACTGCATTCGCTGGTAGACAGACATTCGCGTTCTGCAACAGGTTTCGTTCGTAAAGGGGCAACACTGTGTATTTCTCTCTCGGAGAGCCCGGCTTCCAAATTCGAAACGTCCAGCGATTGCGCCCACAGGAAAGCTGCCAGCACGGAAAGCTGTAGCTGGTTTTCACTGTCCCTTGGAACTGCATTCGCTGGTAGACAGACATTCGCGTCCTGCAAAAGCTTTGGTTGGTAATGGGGCAATACTGTGTATTTCTCTCTGGGAGAACCCGGCTGCCAAATTCGAAACGTCCAGCGATTGCGCCCACAGGAAAGCTCCCAGCACGGAAAGCTGTAGCTGGTTTTCACTGTCCCTTGGAACTGCATTCGCTGCTACACAGACATTCGTGTTCTGCAAAAGCTTTCGTTCGTAATGAGGCAACACTGTGTATTTCTCTCTCGCAGAGCCCGGTTGACAAATTCGAAACGTCCAGCGATTGCGCCCACAGGAAAGCTGCCAGCACGGAAAGCTGTAGCTGGTTTTCACTGTCCCTTGGAACTGCATTCGCTGGTAGACAGACATTCGCGTTCTGCAAAAGCTTTGTTTCGTAATGGGGCAACACTGTGTATTTCTCTCTCGGAGAGCCCGGCTGCCAAATTCGAAACGTCCAGCGATTGCGCCCACAGGAAAGCTCCCAGCATGGAAAGCTGTAGCTGGTTTTCACTGTCCCTTGGAACTGCATTCGCTGGTAGACAGACATTCGCGTTCTGCAAAAGCTTTCGTTCGTAATGGGGCAACACTGTGTATTTCTCTCTGGGAGAGCCCGGCTGCCAAATTCGAAACGTCCAGCGATTGCGCCCACAGGAAAGCTCCCAGCACGGAAAGCTGTAGCTGGTTTTCACTGTCCCTTGGAACTGCATTCGCTGGTAGACAGACATTCGCGTTCTGCAAAAGCTTTGGTTGGTAAAGGGGCAACACTGTGTATTTCTCTCTCGGAGAGCCCGGCTGCCAAATTCGAAACGTCCAGCGATTGCGCCCACAGGAAAGCTGCCAGCACGGAAAGCTGTAGCTGGTTTTCACTGTCCCTTGGAACTGCATTCGCTGGTAGACAGACATTCGCGTTCTGCAAAAGCTTTGGTTGGTAATGGGGCAATACTGTGTATTTCTCTCTGGGAGAGCCCGGCTGCCAAATTCGAAACGTCCAGCGATTGCGCCCACAGGAAAGCTCCCAGCACGGAAAGCTGTAGCTGGTTTTCACTGTCCCTTGGAACTGCATTCGCTGCTACACAGACATTCGTGTTCTGCAAAAGCTTTCGTTCGTAATGAGGCAACACTGTGTATTTCTCTCTCGCAGAGCCCGGCTGACAAATTCGAAACGTCCAGCGATTGCGCCCACAGGAAAGCTGCCAGCACGGAAAGCTGTAGCTGGTTTTCACTGTCCCTTGGAACTGCATTCGCTGGTAGACAGACATTCGCGTTCTGCAAAAGCTTTGTTTCGTAATGGGGCAACACTGTGTATTTCTCTCTCGGAGAGCCCGGCTGCCAAATTCGAAACGTCCAGCGATTGCGCCCACAGGAAAGCTCCCAGCACGGAAAGCTGTAGCTGATTTTCACTGTCCCTTGGAACTGCAATCGCTGGTAGACAGACATTCGCGTTCTGCAACAGGTTTCGTTCGTAATGAGGCAACACTGTGTATTTCTCTCTCGGAGAGCCCGGCTGCCAAATTCGAAACGTCCAGCGATTGCGCCCACAGGAAAGCTCCCAGCACGGAAAGCTGTAGCTGGTTTTCACTGTCCCTTGGAACTGCATTCGCTGGTAGACAGACATTCGCGTTCTGCAACAGCTTTCGTTCGTAATGGGGCAACACTGTGTATTTCTCTCTCGGAGAGCCCGGCTGCCAAATTCGAAACGTCCAGCGATTGCGCCCACAGGAAAGCTGCCAGCACGGAAAGCTGTAGCTGGTTTTCACTGTCCCTTGGAACTGCATTCGCTGGTAGACAGACATTCGCGTTCTGCAAAAGCTTCCGTTCGTAAAGGGGCAACACTGTGTATTTCTCTCTCGGAGAGCCCGGCTGCCAAATTCGAAACGTCCAGCGATTGCGCCCACAGGAAAGCTGCCAGCACGGAAAGCTGTAGCTGGTTTTCACTGTCCCTTGGAACTGCATTCGCTGGTAGACAGACATTCGCGTTCTGCAAAAGCTTTGGTTCGTAATGGGGCAACACTGTGTATTTCTCTCTCGCAGAGCCCGGCTGCCAAATTCGAAACGTCCAGCGATTGCGCCCACAGGAAAGCTCCCAGCACGGAAAGCTGTAGCTGGTTTTCACTGTCCCTTGGAACTGCATTCGCTGGTAGACAGACATTCGCGTTCTGCAAAAGCTTTGTTTGGTAAAGGGGCAACACTGTGTATTTCTCTCTCGGAGAGCGCGGCTGCCAAATTCGAAACGTCCAGCGATTGCGCCCACAGGAAAGCTCCCAGCACGGAAAGCTGTAGCTGGTTTTCACTGTCCCTTGGAACTGCATTCGCTGCTACACAGACATTCGCGTTCTGCAAAAGCTTTTTTTGGTAATGAGGCAACACTGTGTATTTCTCTGTCGGAGAGCCCGGCTGCCAAATTCGAAACGTCCAACGATTGCGCCCACATGAAAGCTGCCAGCACGGAAAGCTGTAGCTGGTTTTCACTGTCCCTTGGAACTGCATTCGCTGGTAGACAGACATTCGCGTTCTGCAAAAGCTTTCGTTCGTAATGGGGCAACACTGTGTATTTCTCTCTGGGAGAGCCCGGCTGCCAAATTCGAAACGTCCAGCGATTGCGCCCACAGGAAAGCTCCCAGCACGGAAAGCTGTAGCTGGTTTTCACTGTCCCTTGGAACTGCATTCGCTGGTAGACAGACATTCGCGTTCTGCAAAAGCTTCCGTTCGTAAAGGGGCAACACTGTGTATTTCTCTCTGGGAGAGCCCGGCTGCCAAATTCGAAACGTCCAGCGATTGCGCCCACAGGAAAGCTGCCAGCACGGAAAGCTGTAGCTGGTTTTCACTGTCCCTTGGAACTGCATTCGCTGGTAGACAGACATTCGCGTTCTGCAAAAGCTTTGGTTGGTAATGGGGCAATACTGTGTATTTCTCTCTGGGAGAGCCCGGCTGCCAAATTCGAAACGTCCAGCGATTGCGCCCACAGGAAAGCTCCCAGCACGGAAAGCTGTAGCTGGTTTTCACTGTCCCTTGGAACTGCATTCGCTGCTACACAGACATTCGCGTTCTGCAAAAGCTTTTTTTGGTAAAGAGGCAACACTGTGTATTTCTCTCTGGGAGAGCCCGGCTGCCAAATTCGAAACGTCCAACGATTGCGCCCACGTGAAAGCTGCCAGCACGGAAAGCTGTAGCTGGTTTTCACTGTCCCTTGGAACTGCATTTGCTGGTAGACAGACATTCGCGTTCTGCAAAAGCTTTGGTTGGTAATGAGGCAACACTGTGTATTTCTCTCTCGGAGAGCCCGGCTGCCAAATTCGAAACGTCCAGCGATTGCGCCCACAGGAAAGCTGCCAGCACGGAAAGCTGTAGCTGGTTTTCACTGTCCCTTGGAACTGCATTCGCTGGTAGACAGACATTCGCGTTCTGCAAAAGCTTTGTTTGGTAAAGGGGCAACACTGTGTATTTCTCTCTCGGAGAGCCCGGCTGCCAAATTCGAAACGTCCAACTATTGCGCCCACATGAAAGCTGCCAGCACGGAAAGCTGTAGCTGGTTTTCACTGTCCCTTGGAACTGCATTCGCTGGTAGACAGACATTCGCGTTCTGCAAAAGCTTTGGTTGGTAATGAGGCAACACTGTGTATTTCTCTCTCGGAGAGCGCGGCTGCCAAATTCGAAACGTCCAGCGATTGCGCCCACAGGAAAGCTCCCAGCACGGAAAGCTGTAGCTGGTTTTCACTGTCCCTTGGAACTGCATTCGCTGCTACACAGACATTCGCGTTCTGCAAAAGCTTTTTTTGGTAAAGAGGCAACACTGTGTATTTCTCTGTCGGAGAGCCCGGCTGCCAAATTCGAAACGTCCAACGATTGCCCCCACATGAAAGCTGCCAGCACGGAAAGCTGTAGCTGGTTTTCACTGTCCCTTGGAACTGCATTCGCTGGTAGACAGACATTCGCGTTCTGCAAAAGCTTTCGTTCGTAATGGGGCAACACTGTGTATTTCTCTCTGGGAGAGCCCGGCTGCCAAATTCGAAACGTCCAGCGATTGCGCCCACAGGAAAGCTGCCAGCACGGAAAGCTGTAGCTGGTTTTCACTGTCCCTTGGAACTGCATTCGCTGGTAGACAGACATTCGCGTTCTGCAAAAGCTTCCGTTCGTAAAGGGGCAACACTGTGTATTTCTCTCTCGGAGAGCCCGGCTGCCAAATTCGAAACGTCCAGGGATTGCGCCCACAGGAAAGCTGCCAGCACGGAAAGCTGTAGCTGGTTTTCACTGTCCCTTGGAACTGCATTCGCTGGTAGACAGACATTCGCGTTCTGCAAAAGCTTTGGTTGGTAATGGGGCAATACTGTGTATTTCTCTCTGGGAGAGCCCGGCTGCCAAATTCGAAACGTCCAGCGATTGCGCCCACAGGAAAGCTCCCAGCACGGAAAGCTGTAGCTGGTTTTCACTGTCCCTTGGAACTGCATTCGCTGGTAGACAGACATTCGCGTTCTGCAACAGCTTTCGTTCGTAAAGGGGCAACACAGTGTATTTCTCTCTCGGAGAGCCCGGCTGCCAAATTCGAAACGTCCAGCGATTGCGCCCACAGGAAAGCTCCCAGCACGGAAAGCTGTAGCTGGTTTTCACTGTCCCTTGGAACTGCATTCGCTGGTAGACAGACATTCGCGTTCTGCAAAAGCTTTGGTTGGTAATGGGGCAATACTGTGTATTTCTCTCTGGGAGAGCCCGGCTGCCAAATTCGAAACGTCCAGCGATTGCGCCCACAGGAAAGCTCCCAGCACGGAAAGCTGTAGCTGGTTTTCACTGTCCCTTGGAACTGCATTCGCTAGTAGACAGACATTCGCGTTCTGCAACAGCTTTCGTTCGTAAAGGGGCAACACTGTGTATTTCTCTCTCGGAGAGCCCGGCTGCCAAATTCGAAACGTCCAGCGATTGCGCCCACAGGAAAGCTGCCAGCACGGAAAGCTGTAGCTGGTTTTCACTGTCCCTTGGAACTGCATTCGCTGGTAGACAGACATTCGCGTTCTGCAAAAGCTTTGGTTGGTAATGGGGCAACACTGTGTATTTCTCTCTGGGAGAGCCCGGCTGCCAAATTCGAAACGTCCAGCGATTGCGCCCACAGGAAAGCTGCCAGCACGGAAAGCTGTAGCTGGTTTTCACTGTCCCTTGGAACTGCATTCGCTGGTAGACAGACATTCGCGTTCTGCAAAAGCTTTGGTTGGTAATGAGGCAACACTGTGTATTTCTCTCTCGGAGAGCCCGGCTGCCAAATTCGAAACGTCCAGCGATTGCGCCCACAGGAAAGCTGCCAGCACGGAAAGCTGTAGCTGGTTTTCACTGTCCCTTGGAACTGCATTCGCTGGTAGACAGACATTCGCGTTCTGCAAAAGCTTTGGTTGGTAATGAGGCAACACTGTGTATTTCTCTCTGGGAGAGCCCGGCTGCCAAATTCGAAACGTCCAGCGATTGCGCCCACAGGAAAGCTCCCAGCACGGAAAGCTGTAGCTGGTTTTCACTGTCCCTTGGAACTGCATTCGCTGGTAGACAGACATTCGCGTTCTGCAACAGCTTTCGTTCGTAAAGGGGCAACACAGTGTATTTCTCTCTCGGAGAGCCCGGCTGCCAAATTCGAAACGTCCAGCGATTGCGCCCACAGGAAAGCTCCCAGCACGGAAAGCTGTAGCTGGTTTTCACTGTCCCTTGGAACTGCATTCGCTGGTAGACAGACATTCGCGTTCTGCAAAAGCTTTGGTTGGTAATGGGGCAATACTGTGTATTTCTCTCTGGGAGAGCCCGGCTGCCAAATTCGAAACGTCCAGCGATTGCGCCCACAGGAAAGCTCCCAGCACGGAAAGCTGTAGCTGGTTTTCACTGTCCCTTGGAACTGCATTCGCTGGTAGACAGACATTCGCGTTCTGCAACAGCTTTCGTTCGTAAAGGGGCAACACTGTGTATTTCTCTCTCGGAGAGCCCGGCTGCCAAATTCGAAACGTCCAGCGATTGCGCCCACAGGAAAGCTGCCAGCACGGAAAGCTGTAGCTGGTTTTCACTGTCCCTTGGAACTGCATTCGCTGGTAGACAGACATTCGCGTTCTGCAAAAGCTTTGGTTGGTAAAGGGGCAACAATGTGTATTTCTCTCTCGGAGAGCGCGGCTGCCAAATTCGAAACGTCCAGCGATTGCGCCCACAGGAAAGCTGCCAGCACGGAAAGCTGTAGCTGGTTTTCACTGTCCCTTGGAACTGCATTCGCTGCTACACAGACATTCGCGTTCTGCAAAAGCTTTTTTTGGTAAAGAGGCAACACTGTGTATTTCTCTGTCGGAGAGCCCGGCTGCCAAATTCGAAACGTCCAACGATTGCGCCCACATGAAAGCTGCCAGCACGGAAAGCTGTAGCTGGTTTTCACTGTCCCTTGGAACTGCATTCGCTGGTAGACAGACATTCGCGTTCTGCAAAAGCTTTCGTTCGTAATGGGGCAACACTGTGTATTTCTCTCTGGGAGAGCCCGGCTGCCAAATTCGAAACGTCCAGCGATTGCGCCCACAGGAAAGCTCCCAGCACGGAAAGCTGTAGCTGGTTTTCACTGTCCCTTGGAACTGCATTCGCTGCTACACAGACATTCGCGTTCTGCAAAAGCTTTTTTTGGTAAAGAGGCAACACTGTGTATTTCTCTGTCGGAGAGCCCGGCTGCCAAATTCGAAACGTCCAACGATTGCGCCCACATGAAAGCTGCCAGCACGGAAAGCTGTAGCTGGTTTTCACTGTCCCTTGGAACTGCATTCGCTGGTAGACAGACATTCGCGTTCTGCAAAAGCTTTGGTTGGTAATGAGGCAACACTGTGTATTTCTCTCTCGGAGAGCGCGGCTGCCAAATTCGAAACGTCCAGCGATTGCGCCCACAGGAAAGCTCCCAGCACGGAAAGCTGTAGCTGGTTTTCACTGTCCCTTGGAACTGCATTCGCTGCTACACAGACATTCGCGTTCTGCAAAAGCTTTTTTTGGTAAAGAGGCAACACTGTGTATTTCTCTGTCGGAGAGCCCGGCTGCCAAATTCGAAACGTCCAACGATTGCGCCCACATGAAAGCTGCCAGCACGGAAAGCTGTAGCTGGTTTTCACTGTCCCTTGGAACTGCATTCGCTGGTAGACAGACATTCGCGTTCTGCAAAAGCTTTGGTTGGTAATGAGGCAACACTGTGTATTTCTCTCTCGGAGAGCCCGGCTGCCAAATTCGAAACGTCCAGCGATTGCGCCCACAGGAAAGCTGCCAGCACGGAAAGCTGTAGCTGGTTTTCACTGTCCCTTGGAACTGCATTCGCTGGTAGACAGACATTCGCGTTCTGCAAAAGCTTTGTTTGGTAAAGGGGCAACACTGTGTATTTCTCTCTCGGAGAGCCCGGCTGCCAAATTCGAAACGTCCAACGATTGCGCCCACATGAAAGCTGCCAGCACGGAAAGCTGTAGCTGGTTTTCACTGTCCCTTGGAACTGCATTCGCTGGTAGACAGACATTCGCGTTCTGCAAAAGCTTTGGTTGGTAATGAGGCAACACTGTGTATTTCTCTCTCGGAGAGCCCGGCTGCCAAATTCGAAACGTCCAGCGATTGCGCCCACAGGAAAGCTGCCAGCACGGAAAGCTGTAGCTGGTTTTCACTGTCCCTTGGAACTGCATTCGCTGGTAGACAGACATTCGCGTTCTGCAAAAGCTTTGTTTGGTAAAGGGGCAACACTGTGTATTTCTCTCTCGGAGAGCGCGGCTGCCAAATTCGAAACGTCCAGCGATTGCGCCCACAGGAAAGCTCCCAGCACGGAAAGCTGTAGCTGGTTTTCACTGTCCCTTGGAACTGCATTCGCTGCTACACAGACATTCGCGTTCTGCAAAAGCTTTTTTTGGTAAAGAGGCAACACTGTGTATTTCTCTGTCGGAGAGCCCGGCTGCCAAATTCGAAACGTCCAACGATTGCGCCCACATGAAAGCTGCCAGCACGGAAAGCTGTAGCTGGTTTTCACTGTCCCTTGGAACTGCATTCGCTGGTAGACAGACATTCGCGTTCTGCAAAAGCTTTCGTTCGTAATGGGGCAACACTGTGTATTTCTCTCTGGGAGAGCCCGGCTGCCAAATTCGAAACGTCCAGCGATTGCGCCCACAGGAAAGCTCCCAGCACGGAAAGCTGTAGCTGGTTTTCACTGTCCCTTGGAACTGCATTCGCTGGTAGACAGACATTCGCGTTCTGCAAAAGCTTCCGTTCGTAAAGGGGCAACACTGTGTATTTCTCTCTCGGAGAGCCCGGCTGCCAAATTCGAAACGTCCAGCGATTGCGCCCACAGGAAAGCTGCCAGCACGGAAAGCTGTAGCTGGTTTTCACTGTCCCTTGGAACTGCATTCGCTGGTAGACAGACATTCGCGTTCTGCAAAAGCTTTGTTTGGTAATGGGGCAATACTGTGTATTTCTCTCTGGGAGAGCCCGGCTGCCAAATTCGAAACGTCCAGCGATTGCGCCCACAGGAAAGCTCCCAGCACGGAAAGCTGTAGCTGGTTTTCACTGTCCCTTGGAACTGCATTCGCTGGTAGACAGACATTCGCGTTCTGCAACAGCTTTCGTTCGTAAAGGGGCAACACAGTGTATTTCTCTCTCGGAGAGCCCGGCTGCCAAATTCGAAACGTCCAGCGATTGCGCCCACAGGAAAGCTCCCAGCACGGAAAGCTGTAGCTGGTTTTCACTGTCCCTTGGAACTGCATTCGCTGGTAGACAGACATTCGCGTTCTGCAAAAGCTTTGGTTGGTAATGGGGCAATACTGTGTATTTCTCTCTGGGAGAGCCCGGCTGCCAAATTCGAAACGTCCAGCGATTGCGCCCACAGGAAAGCTCCCAGCACGGAAAGCTGTAGCTGGTTTTCACTGTCCCTTGGAACTGCATTCGCTGGTAGACAGACATTCGCGTTCTGCAACAGCTTTCGTTCGTAAAGGGGCAACACTGTGTATTTCTCTCTCGGAGAGCCCGGCTGCCAAATTCGAAACGTCCAGCGATTGCGCCCACAGGAAAGCTGCCAGCACGGAAAGCTGTAGCTGGTTTTCACTGTCCCTTGGAACTGCATTCGCTGGTAGACAGACATTCGCGTTCTGCAAAAGCTTTGGTTGGTAATGGGGCAACACTGTGTATTTCTCTCTGGGAGAGCCCGGCTGCCAAATTCGAAACGTCCAGCGATTGCGCCCACAGGAAAGCTCCCAGCACGGAAAGCTGTAGCTGGTTTTCACTGTCCCTTGGAACTGCATTCGCTGGTAGACAGACATTCGCGTTCTGCAAAAGCTTTGGTTGGTAATGAGGCAACACTGTGTATTTCTCTCTCGGAGAGCCCGGCTGCCAAATTCGAAACGTCCAGCGATTGCGCCCACAGGAAAGCTGCCAGCACGGAAAGCTGTAGCTGGTTTTCACTGTCCCTTGGAACTGCATTCGCTGGTAGACAGACATTCGCGTTCTGCAAAAGCTTTGGTTGGTAATGGGGCAACACTGTGTATTTCTCTCTCGGAGAGCCCGGCTGCCAAATTCGAAACGTCCAGCGATTGCGCCCACAGGAAAGCTCCCAGCACGGAAAGCTGTAGCTGGTTTTCACTGTCCCTTGGAACTGCATTCGCTGGTAGACAGACATTCGCGTTCTGCAAAAGCTTTGGTTGGTAATGGGGCAATACTGTGTATTTCTCTCTGGGAGAGCCCGGCTGCCAAATTCGAAACGTCCAGCGATTGCGCCCACAGGAAAGCTCCCAGCACGGAAAGCTGTAGCTGGTTTTCACTGTCCCTTGGAACTGCATTCGCTGGTAGACAGACATTCGCGTTCTGCAAAAGCTTTGGTTGGTAATGGGGCAATACTGTGTATTTCTCTCTGGGAGAGCCCGGCTGCCAAATTCGAAACGTCCAGCGATTGCGCCCACAGGAAAGCTCCCAGCACGGAAAGCTGTAGCTGGTTTTCACTGTCCCTTGGAACTGCATTCGCTGGTAGACAGACATTCGCGTTCTGCAACAGCTTTCGTTCGTAAAGGGGCAACACTGTGTATTTCTCTCTCGGAGAGCCCGGCTGCCAAATTCGAAACGTCCAGCGATTGCGCCCACAGGAAAGCTGCCAGCACGGAAAGCTGTAGCTGGTTTTCACTGTCCCTTGGAACTGCATTCGCTGGTAGACAGACATTCGCGTTCTGCAAAAGCTTTGGTTGGTAATGGGGCAACACTGTGTATTTCTCTCTGGGAGAGCCCGGCTGCCAAATTCGAAACGTCCAGCGATTGCGCCCACAGGAAAGCTGCCAGCACGGAAAGCTGTAGCTGGTTTTCACTGTCCCTTGGAACTGCATTCGCTGGTAGACAGACATTCGCGTTCTGCAAAAGCTTTGGTTGGTAATGAGGCAACACTGTGTATTTCTCTCTCGGAGAGCCCGGCTGCCAAATTCGAAACGTCCAGCGATTGCGCCCACAGGAAAGCTGCCAGCACGGAAAGCTGTAGCTGGTTTTCACTGTCCCTTGGAACTGCATTCGCTGGTAGACAGACATTCGCGTTCTGCAAAAGCTTTGTTTGGTAAAGGGGCAACACTGTGTATTTCTCTCTCGGAGAGCGCGGCTGCCAAATTCGAAACGTCCAGCGATTGCGCCCACAGGAAAGCTCCCAGCACGGAAAGCTGTAGCTGGTTTTCACTGTCCCTTGGAACTGCATTCGCTGGTAGACAGACATTCGCGTTCTGCAAAAGCTTTCGTTCGTAATGGGGCAACACTGTGTATTTCTCTCTGGGAGAGCCCGGCTGCCAAATTCGAAACGTCCAGCGATTGCGCCCACAGGAAAGCTCCCAGCACGGAAAGCTGTAGCTGGTTTTCACTGTCCCTTGGAACTGCATTCGCTGCTACACAGACATTCGCGTTCTGCAAAAGCTTTTTTTGGTAAAGAGGCAACACTGTGTATTTCTCTGTCGGAGAGCCCGGCTGCCAAATTCGAAACGTCCAACGATTGCGCCCACAGGAAAGCTGCCAGCACGGAAAGCTGTAGCTGGTTTTCACTGTCCCTTGGAACTGCATTCGCTGGTAGACAGACATTCGCGTTCTGCAAAAGCTTTGGTTGGTAATGAGGCAACACTGTGTATTTCTCTCTCGGAGAGCCCGGCTGCCAAATTCGAAACGTCCAGCGATTGCGCCCACAGGAAAGCTCCCAGCACGGAAAGCTGTAGCTGGTTTTCACTGTCCCTTGGAACTGCATTCGCTGCTACACAGACATTCGCGTTCTGCAAAAGCTTTTTTTGGTAAAGAGGCAACACTGTGTATTTCTCTGTCGGAGAGCCCGGCTGCCAAATTCGAAACGTCCAACGATTGCGCCCACATGAAAGCTGCCAGCACGGAAAGCTGTAGCTGGTTTTCACTGTCCCTTGGAACTGCATTCGCTGGTAGACAGACATTCGCGTTCTGCAAAAGCTTTGGTTGGTAATGAGGCAACACTGTGTATTTCTCTCTCGGAGAGCCCGGCTGCCAAATTCGAAACGTCCAGCGATTGCGCCCACAGGAAAGCTGCCAGCACGGAAAGCTGTAGCTGGTTTTCACTGTCCCTTGGAACTGCATTCGCTGGTAGACAGACATTCGCGTTCTGCAAAAGCTTTGTTTGGTAAAGGGGCAACACTGTGTATTTCTCTCTCGGAGAGCCCGGCTGCCAAATTCGAAACGTCCAACGATTGCGCCCACATGAAAGCTGCCAGCACGGAAAGCTGTAGCTGGTTTTCACTGTCCCTTGGAACTGCATTCGCTGGTAGACAGACATTCGCGTTCTGCAAAAGCTTTGGTTGGTAATGAGGAAACACTGTGTATTTCTCTCTCGGAGAGCCCGGCTGCCAAATTCGAAACGTCCAGCGATTGCGCCCACAGGAAAGCTGCCAGCACGGAAAGCTGTAGCTGGTTTTCACTGTCCCTTGGAACTGCATTCGCTGGTAGACAGACATTCGCGTTCTGCAAAAGCTTTGTTTGGTAAAGGGGCAACACTGTGTATTTCTCTCTCGGAGAGCGCGGCTGCCAAATTCGAAACGTCCAGCGATTGCGCCCACAGGAAAGCTCCCAGCACGGAAAGCTGTAGCTGGTTTTCACTGTCCCTTGGAACTGCATTCGCTGCTACACAGACATTCGCGTTCTGCAAAAGCTTTCGTTCGTAATGAGGCAACACTGTGTATTTCTCTCTCGCAGAGCCCGGCTGACAAATTCGAAACGTCCAGCGATTGCGCCCACAGGAAAGCTGCCAGCACGGAAAGCTGTAGCTGGTTTTCACTGTCCCTTGGAACTGCATTCGCTGGTAGACAGACATTCGCGTTCTGCAAAAGCTTTGTTTCGTAATGGGGCAACACTGTGTATTTCTCTCTCGGAGAGCCCGGCTGCCAAATTCGAAACGTCCAGCGATTGCGCCCACAGGAAAGCTCCCAGCACGGAAAGCTGTAGCTGGTTTTCACTGTCCCTTGGAACTGCATTCGCTGGTAGACAGACATTCGCGTTCTGCAACAGCTTTCGTTCGTAAAGGGGCAACACAGTGTATTTCTCTCTCGGAGAGCCCGGCTGCCAAATTCGAAACGTCCAGCGATTGCGCCCACAGGAAAGCTCCCAGCACGGAAAGCTGTAGCTGGTTTTCACTGTCCCTTGGAACTGCATTCGCTGGTAGACAGACATTCGCGTTCTGCAAAAGCTTTGGTTGGTAATGGGGCAATACTGTGTATTTCTCTCTGGGAGAGCCCGGCTGCCAAATTCGAAACGTCCAGCGATTGCGCCCACAGGAAAGCTCCCAGCACGGAAAGCTGTAGCTGGTTTTCACTGTCCCTTGGAACTGCATTCGCTGGTAGACAGACATTCGCGTTCTGCAACAGCTTTCGTTCGTAAAGGGGCAACACTGTGTATTTCTCTCTCGGAGAGCCCGGCTGCCAAATTCGAAACGTCCAGCGATTGCGCCCACAGGAAAGCTGCCAGCACGGAAAGCTGTAGCTGGTTTTCACTGTCCCTTGGAACTGCATTCGCTGGTAGACAGACATTCGCGTTCTGCAAAAGCTTTGGTTGGTAATGGGGCAACACTGTGTATTTCTCTCTGGGAGAGCCCGGCTGCCAAATTCGAAACGTCCAGCGATTGCGCCCACAGGAAAGCTCCCAGCACGGAAAGCTGTAGCTGGTTTTCACTGTCCCTTGGAACTGCATTCGCTGGTAGACAGACATTCGCGTTCTGCAAAAGCTTTGGTTGGTAATGAGGCAACACTGTGTATTTCTCTCTCGGAGAGCCCGGCTGCCAAATTCGAAACGTCCAGCGATTGCGCCCACAGGAAAGCTGCCAGCACGGAAAGCTGTAGCTGGTTTTCACTGTCCCTTGGAACTGCATTCGCTGGTAGACAGACATTCGCGTTCTGCAACAGCTTTCGTTCGTAAAGGGGCAACACAGTGTATTTCTCTCTCGGAGAGCCCGGCTGCCAAATTCGAAACGTCCAGCGATTGCGCCCACAGGAAAGCTCCCAGCACGGAAAGCTGTAGCTGGTTTTCACTGTCCCTTGGAACTGCATTCGCTGGTAGACAGACATTCGCGTTCTGCAAAAGCTTTGGTTGGTAATGGGGCAATACTGTGTATTTCTCTCTGGGAGAGCCCGGCTGCCAAATTCGAAACGTCCAGCGATTGCGCCCACAGGAAAGCTCCCAGCACGGAAAGCTGTAGCTGGTTTTCACTGTCCCTTGGAACTGCATTCGCTGGTAGACAGACATTCGCGTTCTGCAACAGCTTTCGTTCGTAAAGGGGCAACACTGTGTATTTCTCTCTCGGAGAGCCCGGCTGCCAAATTCGAAACGTCCAGCGATTGCGCCCACAGGAAAGCTGCCAGCACGGAAAGCTGTAGCTGGTTTTCACTGTCCCTTGGAACTGCATTCGCTGGTAGACAGACATTCGCGTTCTGCAAAAGCTTTGGTTGGTAATGGGGCAACACTGTGTATTTCTCTCTGGGAGAGCCCGGCTGCCAAATTCGAAACGTCCAGCGATTGCGCCCACAGGAAAGCTGCCAGCACGGAAAGCTGTAGCTGGTTTTCACTGTCCCTTGGAACTGCATTCGCTGGTAGACAGACATTCGCGTTCTGCAAAAGCTTTGGTTGGTAATGAGGCAACACTGTGTATTTCTCTCTCGGAGAGCCCGGCTGCCAAATTCGAAACGTCCAGCGATTGCGCCCACAGGAAAGCTGCCAGCACGGAAAGCTGTAGCTGGTTTTCACTGTCCCTTGGAACTGCATTCGCTGGTAGACAGACATTCGCGTTCTGCAAAAGCTTTGGTTGGTAATGGGGCAACACTGTGTATTTCTCTCTCGGAGAGCCCGGCTGCCAAATTCGAAACGTCCAGCGATTGCGCCCACAGGAAAGCTCCCAGCACGGAAAGCTGTAGCTGGTTTTCACTGTCCCTTGGAACTGCATTCGCTGGTAGACAGACATTCGCGTTCTGCAAAAGCTTTGGTTGGTAATGGGGCAA
Organism: Mycteria americana; assembly: GCF_035582795.1. Classification (NCBI taxonomy): domain Eukaryota; kingdom Metazoa; phylum Chordata; class Aves; order Ciconiiformes; family Ciconiidae; genus Mycteria; species Mycteria americana. The sequence continues at coordinate 119,662,236 of NC_134367.1, read as the reverse complement.
TACTGTGTATTTCTCTCTGGGAGAGCCCGGCTGCCAAATTCGAAACGTCCAGCGATTGCGCCCACAGGAAAGCTCCCAGCACGGAAAGCTGTAGCTGGTTTTCACTGTCCCTTGGAACTGCATTCGCTGGTAGACAGACATTCGCGTTCTGCAAAAGCTTTGGTTGGTAATGGGGCAATACTGTGTATTTCTCTCTGGGAGAGCCCGGCTGCCAAATTCGAAACGTCCAGCGATTGCGCCCACAGGAAAGCTCCCAGCACGGAAAGCTGTAGCTGGTTTTCACTGTCCCTTGGAACTGCATTCGCTGGTAGACAGACATTCGCGTTCTGCAACAGCTTTCGTTCGTAAAGGGGCAACACTGTGTATTTCTCTCTCGGAGAGCCCGGCTGCCAAAGTCGAAACGTCCAGCGATTGCGCCCACAGGAAAGCTGCCAGCACGGAAAGCTGTAGCTGGTTTTCACTGTCCCTTGGAACTGCATTCGCTGGTAGACAGACATTCGCGTTCTGCAAAAGCTTTGGTTGGTAATGGGGCAACACTGTGTATTTCTCTCTGGGAGAGCCCGGCTGCCAAATTCGAAACGTCCAGCGATTGCGCCCACAGGAAAGCTCCCAGCACGGAAAGCTGTAGCTGGTTTTCACTGTCCCTTGGAACTGCATTCGCTGGTAGACAGACATTCGCGTTCTGCAAAAGCTTTGGTTGGTAATGAGGCAACACTGTGTATTTCTCTCTGGGAGAGCCCGGCTGCCAAATTCGAAACGTCCAGCGATTGCGCCCACAGGAAAGCTGCCAGCACGGAAAGCTGTAGCTGGTTTTCACTGTCCCTTGGAACTGCATTCGCTGGTAGACAGACATTCGCGTTCTGCAAAAGCTTTGTTTGGTAAAGGGGCAACACTGTGTATTTCTCTCTCGGAGAGCGCGGCTGCCAAATTCGAAACGTCCAGCGATTGCGCCCACAGGAAAGCTCCCAGCACGGAAAGCTGTAGCTGGTTTTCACTGTCCCTTGGAACTGCATTCGCTGCTACACAGACATTCGCGTTCTGCAAAAGCTTTTTTTGGTAAAGAGGCAACACTGTGTATTTCTCTCTCGGAGAGCCCGGCTGCCAAATTCGAAACGTCCAACGATTGCGCCCACATGAAAGCTGCCAGCACGGAAAGCTGTAGCTGGTTTTCACTGTCCCTTGGAACTGCATTCGCTGGTAGACAGACATCCGCGTTCTGCAAAAGCTTTCGTTCGTAATGGGGCAACACTGTGTATTTCTCTCTGGGAGAGCCCGGCTGCCAAATTCGAAACGTCCAGCGATTGCGCCCACAGGAAAGCTCCCAGCACGGAAAGCTGTAGCTGGTTTTCACTGTCCCTTGGAACTGCATTCGCTGCTACACAGACATTCGCGTTCTGCAAAAGCTTTTTTTGGTAAAGAGGCAACACTGTGTATTTCTCTGTCGGAGAGCCCGGCTGCCAAATTCGAAACGTCCAACGATTGCGCCCACATGAAAGCTGCCAGCACGGAAAGCTGTAGCTGGTTTTCACTGTCCCTTGGAACTGCATTCGCTGGTAGACAGACATTCGCGTTCTGCAAAAGCTTTGGTTGGTAATGAGGCAACACTGTGTATTTCTCTCTCGGAGAGCCCGGCTGCCAAATTCGAAACGTCCAGCGATTGCGCCCACAGGAAAGCTCCCAGCACGGAAAGCTGTAGCTGGTTTTCACTGTCCCTTGGAACTGCATTCGCTGCTACACAGACATTCGCGTTCTGCAAAAGCTTTTTTTGGTAAAGAGGCAACACTGTGTATTTCTCTGTCGGAGAGCCCGGCTGCCAAATTCGAAACGTCCAACGATTGCGCCCACATGAAAGCTGCCAGCACGGAAAGCTGTAGCTGGTTTTCACTGTCCCTTGGAACTGCATTCGCTGGTAGACAGACATTCGCGTTCTGCAAAAGCTTTGGTTGGTAATGAGGCAACACTGTGTATTTCTCTCTCGGAGAGCCCGGCTGCCAAATTCGAAACGTCCAGCGATTGCGCCCACAGGAAAGCTGCCAGCACGGAAAGCTGTAGCTGGTTTTCACTGTCCCTTGGAACTGCATTCGCTGGTAGACAGACATTCGCGTTCTGCAAAAGCTTTGTTTGGTAAAGGGGCAACACTGTGTATTTCTCTCTCGGAGAGCCCGGCTGCCAAATTCGAAACGTCCAACGATTGCGCCCACATGAAAGCTGCCAGCACGGAAAGCTGTAGCTGGTTTTCACTGTCCCTTGGAACTGCATTCGCTGGTAGACAGACATTCGCGTTCTGCAAAAGCTTTGGTTGGTAATGAGGCAACACTGTGTATTTCTCTCTCGGAGAGCCCGGCTGCCAAATTCGAAACGTCCAGCGATTGCGCCCACAGGAAAGCTGCCAGCACGGAAAGCTGTAGCTGGTTTTCACTGTCCCTTGGAACTGCATTCGCTGGTAGACAGACATTCGCGTTCTGCAAAAGCTTTGTTTGGTAAAGGGGCAACACTGTGTATTTCTCTCTCGGAGAGCGCGGCTGCCAAATTCGAAACGTCCAGCGATTGCGCCCACAGGAAAGCTCCCAGCACGGAAAGCTGTAGCTGGTTTTCACTGTCCCTTGGAACTGCATTCGCTGCTACACAGACATTCGCGTTCTGCAAAAGCTTTCGTTCGTAATGAGGCAACACTGTGTATTTCTCTCTCGCAGAGCCCGGCTGACAAATTCGAAACGTCCAGCGATTGCGCCCACAGGAAAGCTGCCAGCACGGAAAGCTGTAGCTGGTTTTCACTGTCCCTTGGAACTGCATTCGCTGGTAGACAGACATTCGCGTTCTGCAAAAGCTTTGTTTCGTAATGGGGCAACACTGTGTATTTCTCTCTCGGAGAGCCCGGCTGACAAATTCGAAACGTCCAGCGATTGCGCCCACAGGAAAGCTCCCAGCACGGAAAGCTGTAGCTGGTTTTCACTGTCCCTTGGAACTGCAATCGCTGGTAGACAGACATTCGCGTTCTGCAACAGGTTTCGTTCGTAATGAGGCAACACTGTGTATTTCTCTCTCGGAGAGCCCGGCTGCCAAATTCGAAACGTCCAGCGATTGCGCCCACAGGAAAGCTCCCAGCACGGAAAGCTGTAGCTGGTTTTCACTGTCCCTTGGAACTGCATTCGCTGGTAGACAGACATTCGCGTTCTGCAACAGCTTTCGTTCGTAATGGGGCAACACTGTGTATTTCTCTCTCGGAGAGCCCGGCTGCCAAATTCGAAACGTCCAGCGATTGCGCCCACAGGAAAGCTGCCAGCACGGAAAGCTGTAGCTGGTTTTCACTGTCCCTTGGAACTGCATTCGCTGGTAGACAGACATTCGCGTTCTGCAACAGGTTTCGTTCGTAAAGGGGCAACACTGTGTATTTCTCTCTCGGAGAGCCCGGCTGCCAAATTCGAAACGTCCAGCGATTGCGCCCACAGGAAAGCTGCCAGCACGGAAAGCTGTAGCTGGTTTTCACTGTCCCTTGGAACTGCATTCGCTGGTAGACAGACATTCGCGTTCTGCAAAAGCTTTGGTTCGTAATGGGGCAACACTGTGTATTTCTCTCTCGCAGAGCCCGGCTGCCAAATTCGAAACGTCCAGCGATTGCGCCCACATGAAAGCTGCCAGCACGGAAAGCTGTAGCTGGTTTTCACTGTCCCTTGGAACTGCATTCGCTGCTACACAGACATTCGCGTTCTGCAAAAGCTTTGTTTGGTAAAGGGGCAACACTGTGTATTTCTCTCTCGGAGAGCGCGGCTGCCAAATTCGAAACGTCCAGCGATTGCGCCCACAGGAAAGCTCCCAGCACGGAAAGCTGTAGCTGGTTTTCACTGTCCCTTGGAACTGCATTCGCTGCTACACAGACATTCGCGTTCTGCAAAAGCTTTTTTTGGGAAAGAGGCAACACTGTGTATTTCTCTGTCGGAGAGCCCGGCTGCCAAATTCGAAACGTCCAACGATTGCGCCCACATGAAAGCTGCCAGCACGGAAAGCTGTAGCTGGTTTTCACTGTCCCTTGGAACTGCATTCGCTGGTAGACAGACATTCGCGTTCTGCAAAAGCTTTCGTTCGTAATGGGGCAACACTGTGTATTTCTCTCTGGGAGAGCCCGGCTGCCAAATTCGAAACGTCCAGCGATTGCGCCCACAGGAAAGCTCCCAGCACGGAAAGCTGTAGCTGGTTTTCACTGTCCCTTGGAACTGCATTCGCTGGTAGACAGACATTCGCGATCTGCAAAAGCTTCCGTTCGTAAAGGGGCAACACTGTGTATTTCTCTCTCGGAGAGCCCGGCTGCCAAATTCGAAACGTCCAGCGATTGCGCCCACAGGAAAGCTGCCAGCACGGAAAGCTGTAGCTGGTTTTCACTGTCCCTTGGAACTGCATTCGCTGGTAGACAGACATTCGCGTTCTGCAAAAGCTTTGGTTGGTAATGGGGCAATACTGTGTATTTCTCTCTGGGAGAGCCCGGCTGCCAAATTCGAAACGTCCAGCGATTGCGCCCACAGGAAAGCTCCCAGCACGGAAAGCTGTAGCTGGTTTTCACTGTCCCTTGGAACTGCATTCGCTGCTACACAGACATTCGCGTTCTGCAACAGCTTTCGTTCGTAAAGGGGCAACACAGTGTATTTCTCTCTCGGAGAGCCCGGCTGCCAAATTCGAAACGTCCAGCGATTGCGCCCACAGGAAAGCTCCCAGCACGGAAAGCTGTAGCTGGTTTTCACTGTCCCTTGGAACTGCATTCGCTGGTAGACAGACATTCGCGTTCTGCAAAAGCTTTGGTTGGTAATGGGGCAATACTGTGTATTTCTCTCTGGGAGAGCCCGGCTGCCAAATTCGAAACGTCCAGCGATTGCGCCCACAGGAAAGCTCCCAGCACGGAAAGCTGTAGCTGGTTTTCACTGTCCCTTGGAACTGCATTCGCTGCTACACAGACATTCGCGTTCTGCAACAGCTTTCGTTCGTAAAGGGGCAACACAGTGTATTTCTCTCTCGGAGAGCCCGGCTGCCAAATTCGAAACGTCCAGCGATTGCGCCCACAGGAAAGCTCCCAGCACGGAAAGCTGTAGCTGGTTTTCACTGTCCCTTGGAACTGCATTCGCTGGTAGACAGACATTCGCGTTCTGCAAAAGCTTTGGTTGGTAATGGGGCAATACTGTGTATTTCTCTCTGGGAGAGCCCGGCTGCCAAATTCGAAACGTCCAGCGATTGCGCCCACAGGAAAGCTCCCAGCACGGAAAGCTGTAGCTGGTTTTCACTGTCCCTTGGAACTGCATTCGCTGCTACACAGACATTCGTGTTCTGCAAAAGCTTTCGTTCGTAATGAGGCAACACTGTGTATTTCTCTCTCGCAGAGCCCGGCTGACAAATTCGAAACGTCCAGCGATTGCGCCCACAGGAAAGCTGCCAGCACGGAAAGCTGTAGCTGGTTTTCACTGTCCCTTGGAACTGCATTCGCTGGTAGACAGACATTCGCGTTCTGCAAAAGCTTTGGTTGGTAAAGGGGCAACACTGTGTATTTCTCTCTGGGAGAGCCCGGCTGCCAAATTCGAAACGTCCAGCGATTGCGCCCACAGGAAAGCTCCCAGCACGGAAAGCTGTAGCTGGTTTTCACTGTCCCTTGGAACTGCATTCGCTGGTAGACAGACATTCGCGTTCTGCAACAGGTTTCGTTCGTAAAGGGGCAACACTGTGTATTTCTCTCTCGGAGAGCCCGGCTGCCAAATTCGAAACGTCCAGCGATTGCGCCCACAGGAAAGCTCCCAGCACGGAAAGCTGTAGCTGGTTTTCACTGTCCCTTGGAACTGCATTCGCTGGTAGACAGACATTCGCTTTCTGCAACAGCTTTCGTTCGTAATGGGGCAACACTGTGTATTTCTCTCTGGGAGAGCCCGGCTGCCAAATTCGAAACGTCCAGCGATTGCGCCCACAGGAAAGCTCCCAGCACGGAAAGCTGTAGCTGGTTTTCACTGTCCCTTGGAACTGCATTCGCTGGTAGACAGACATTCGCGTTCTGCAAAAGCTTTCGTTCGTAAAGGGGCAACACTGTGTATTTCTCTCTCGGAGAGCCCGGCTGCCAAATTCGAAACGTCCAGCGATTGCGCCCACAGGAAAGCTGCCAGCACGGAAAGCTGTAGCTGGTTTTCACTGTCCCTTGGAACTGCATTCGCTGGTAGACAGACATTCGCGTTCTGCAAAAGCTTTGGTTGGTAATGGGGCAATACTGTGTATTTCTCTCTGGGAGAGCCCGGCTGCCAAATTCGAAACGTCCAGCGATTGCGCCCACAGGAAAGCTCCCAGCACGGAAAGCTGTAGCTGGTTTTCACTGTCCCTTGGAACTGCATTCGCTGCTACACAGACATTCGCGTTCTGCAACAGCTTTCGTTCGTAAAGGGGCAACACAGTGTATTTCTCTCTCGGAGAGCCCGGCTGCCAAATTCGAAACGTCCAGCGATTGCGCCCACAGGAAAGCTCCCAGCACGGAAAGCTGTAGCTGGTTTTCACTGTCCCTTGGAACTGCATTCGCTGGTAGACAGACATTCGCGTTCTGCAAAAGCTTTGGTTGGTAATGGGGCAATACTGTGTATTTCTCTCTGGGAGAGCCCGGCTGCCAAATTCGAAACGTCCAGCGATTGCGCCCACAGGAAAGCTCCCAGCACGGAAAGCTGTAGCTGGTTTTCACTGTCCCTTGGAACTGCATTCGCTGGTAGACAGACATTCGCGTTCTGCAACAGCTTTCGTTCGTAAAGGGGCAACACTGTGTATTTCTCTCTCGGAGAGCCCGGCTGCCAAATTCGAAACGTCCAGCGATTGCGCCCACAGGAAAGCTGCCAGCACGGAAAGCTGTAGCTGGTTTTCACTGTCCCTTGGAACTGCATTCGCTGGTAGACAGACATTCGCGTTCTGCAAAAGCTTTGGTTGGTAATGGGGCAACACTGTGTATTTCTCTCTGGGAGAGCCCGGCTGCCAAATTCGAAACGTCCAGCGATTGCGCCCACAGGAAAGCTCCCAGCACGGAAAGCTGTAGCTGGTTTTCACTGTCCCTTGGAACTGCATTCGCTGCTACACAGACATTCGTGTTCTGCAAAAGCTTTCGTTCGTAATGAGGCAACACTGTGTATTTCTCTCTCGCAGAGCCCGGCTGACAAATTCGAAACGTCCAGCGATTGCGCCCACAGGAAAGCTGCCAGCACGGAAAGCTGTAGCTGGTTTTCACTGTCCCTTGGAACTGCATTCGCTGGTAGACAGACATTCGCGTTCTGCAACAGGTTTCGTTCGTAAAGGGGCAACACTGTGTATTTCTCTCTCGGAGAGCCCGGCTGCCAAATTCGAAACGTCCAGCGATTGCGCCCACAGGAAAGCTCCCAGCACGGAAAGCTGTAGCTGGTTTTCACTGTCCCTTGGAACTGCATTCGCTGGTAGACAGACATTCGCTTTCTGCAACAGCTTTCGTTCGTAATGGGGCAACACTGTGTATTTCTCTCTGGGAGAGCCCGGCTGCCAAATTCGAAACGTCCAGCGATTGCGCCCACAGGAAAGCTCCCAGCACGGAAAGCTGTAGCTGGTTTTCACTGTCCCTTGGAACTGCATTCGCTGGTAGACAGACATTCGCGTTCTGCAAAAGCTTTCGTTCGTAAAGGGGCAACACTGTGTATTTCTCTCTCGGAGAGCCCGGCTGCCAAATTCGAAACGTCCAGCGATTGCGCCCACAGGAAAGCTGCCAGCACGGAAAGCTGTAGCTGGTTTTCACTGTCCCTTGGAACTGCATTCGCTGGTAGACAGACATTCGCGTTCTGCAAAAGCTTTGGTTGGTAATGGGGCAATACTGTGTATTTCTCTCTGGGAGAGCCCGGCTGCCAAATTCGAAACGTCCAGCGATTGCGCCCACAGGAAAGCTCCCAGCACGGAAAGCTGTAGCTGGTTTTCACTGTCCCTTGGAATTGCATTCGCTGCTACACAGACATTCGTGTTCTGCAACAGGTTTCGATCGTAATGAGGCAACACTGTGTATTTCTCTCTCGGAGAGCCCGGCTGACAAATTCGAAACGTCCAGCGATTGCGCCCACAGGAAAGCTGCCAGCACGGAAAGCTGTAGCTGGTTTTCACTGTCCCTTGGAACTGCATTCGCTGCTACACAGACATTCGCGTTCTGCAAAAGCTTTGTTTCGTAATGGGGCAACACTGTGTATTTCTCTCTCGGAGAGCCCGGCTGCCAAATTCGAAACGTCCAGCGATTGCGCCCACAGGAAAGCTCCCAGCACGGAAAGCTGTAGCTGGTTTTCACTGTCCCTTGGAACTGCATTCGCTGGTAGACAGAAATTCGCGTTCTGCAACAGCTTTCGTTCGTAAAGGGGCAACACTGTGTATTTCTCTGTCGGAGAGCCCGGCTGCCAAATTCGAAACGTCCAGCGATTGCGCCCACAGGAAAGCTCCCAGCACGGAAAGCTGTAGCTGGTTTTCACTGTCCCTTGGAACTGCATTCGCTGGTAGACAGACATTCGCGTTCTGCAACAGCTTTCGTTCGTAAAGGGGCAACACTGTGTATTTCTCTCTGGGAGAGCCCGGCTGCCAAATTCAAAACGTCCAGCGATTGCGCCCACAGGAAAGCTCCCAGCACGGAAAGCTGTAGCTGGTTTTCACTGTCCCTTGGAACTGCATTCGCTGGTAGACAGACATTCGCGTTCCGCAACAGGTTTCGTTCGTAAAGGGGCAACACTGTGTATTTCTCTCTCGGAGAGCCCGGCTGCCAAATTCGAAACGTCCAGCGATTGCGCCCACAGGAAAGCTCCCAGCACGGAAAGCTGTAGCTGGTTTTCACTGTCCCTTGGAACTGCATTCGCTGCTACACAGACATTCGCGTTCTGCAAAAGCTTTGTTTGGTAAAGGGGCAACACTGTGTATTTCTCTCTCGGAGAGCGCGGCTGCCAAATTCGAAACGTCCAGCGATTGAGCCCACAGGAAAGCTCCCAGCACGGAAAGCTGTAGCTGGTTTTCACTGTCCCTTGGAACTGCATTCGATGCTACACAGACATTCGTGTTCTGCAAAAGCTTTGGTTGGTAAAGGGGCAACACTGTGTATTTCTCTGTCGGAGAGCCCGGCTGCCAAATTCGAAACGTCCAAAGATTGCGCCCACATGAAAGCTGCCAGCACGGAAAGCTGTAGCTGGTTTTCACTGTCCCTTGGAACTGCATTCGCTGGTAGACAGACATTCGCGTTCTGCAAAAGCTTCCGTTCGTAATGGGGCAACACTGTGTATTTCTCTCTGGGAGAGCCCGGCTGCCAAATTCGAAACGTCCAGCGATTGCGCCCACAGGAAAGCTGCCAGCACGGAAAGCTGTAGCTGGTTTTCACTGTCCCTTGGAACTGCATTCGCTGGTAGACAGACATTCGCGTTCTGCAAAAGCTTTGTTTCGTAATGGGGCAACACTGTGTATTTCTCTCTCGGAGAGCCCGGCTGCCAAATTCGAAACGTCCAGCGATTGCGCCCACAGGAAAGCTCCCAGCACGGAAAGCTGTAGCTGGTTTTCACTGTCCCTTGGAACTGCATTCGCTGGTAGACAGACATTCGCGTTCTGCAACAGCTTTCGTTCGTAAAGGGGCAACACTGTGTATTTCTCTCTCGGAGAGCCCGGCTGCCAAATTCGAAACGTCCAGCGATTGCGCCCACAGGAAAGCTGCCAGCACGGAAAGCTGTAGCTGGTTTTCACTGTCCCTTGGAACTGCATTCGCTGGTAGACAGACATTCGCGTTCTGCAAAAGCTTTGGTTGGTAATGGGGCAACACTGTGTATTTCTCTCTGGGAGAGCCCGGCTGCCAAATTCGAAACGTCCAGCGATTGCGCCCACAGGAAAGCTCCCAGCACGGAAAGCTGTAGCTGGTTTTCACTGTCCCTTGGAACTGCATTCGCTGCTACACAGACATTCGTGTTCTGCAAAAGCTTTCGTTCGTAATGAGGCAATACTGTGTATTTCTCTCTCGCAGAGCCCGGCTGACAAATTCGAAACGTCCAGCGATTGCGCCCACAGGAAAGCTGCCAGCACGGAAAGCTGTAGCTGGTTTTCACTGTCCCTTGGAACTGCATTCGCTGGTAGACAGACATTCGCGTTCTGCAAAAGCTTTGGTTGGTAAAGGGGCAACACTGTGTATTTCTCTCTGGGAGAGCCCGGCTGCCAAATTCGAAACGTCCAGCGATTGCGCCCACAGGAAAGCTCCCAGCACGGAAAGCTGTAGCTGGTTTTCACTGTCCCTTGGAACTGCATTCGCTGGTAGACAGACATTCGCGTTCTGCAACAGGTTTCGTTCGTAAAGGGGCAACACTGTGTATTTCTCTCTCGGAGAGCCCGGCTGCCAAATTCGAAACGTCCAGCGATTGCGCCCACAGGAAAGCTCCCAGCACGGAAAGCTGTAGCTGGTTTTCACTGTCCCTTGGAACTGCATTCGCTGGTAGACAGACATTCGCTTTCTGCAACAGCTTTCGTTCGTAATGGGGCAACACTGTGTATTTCTCTCTGGGAGAGCCCGGCTGCCAAATTCGAAACGTCCAGCGATTGCGCCCACAGGAAAGCTCCCAGCACGGAAAGCTGTAGCTGGTTTTCACTGTCCCTTGGAACTGCATTCGCTGGTAGACAGACATTCGCGTTCTGCAAAAGCTTTCGTTCGTAAAGGGGCAACACTGTGTATTTCTCTCTCGGAGAGCCCGGCTGACAAATTCGAAACGTCCAGCGATTGCGCCCACAGGAAAGCTGCCAGCACGGAAAGCTGTAGCTGGTTTTCACTGTCCCTTGGAACTGCATTCGCTGGTAGACAGACATTCGCGTTCTGCAAAAGCTTTGGTTGGTAATGGGGCAATACTGTGTATTTCTCTCTGGGAGAGCCCGGCTGCCAAATTCGAAACGTCCAGCGATTGCGCCCACAGGAAAGCTCCCAGCACGGAAAGCTGTAGCTGGTTTTCACTGTCCCTTGGAATTGCATTCGCTGCTACACAGACATTCGTGTTCTGCAACAGGTTTCGATCGTAATGAGGCAACACTGTGTATTTCTCTCTCGGAGAGCCCGGCTGACAAATTCGAAACGTCCAGCGATTGCGCCCACAGGAAAGCTGCCAGCACGGAAAGCTGTAGCTGGTTTTCACTGTCCCTTGGAACTGCATTCGCTGCTACACAGACATTCGCGTTCTGCAAAAGCTTTGTTTCGTAATGGGGCAACACTGTGTATTTCTCTCTCGGAGAGCCCGGCTGCCAAATTCGAAACGTCCAGCGATTGCGCCCACAGGAAAGCTCCCAGCACGGAAAGCTGTAGCTGGTTTTCACTGTCCCTTGGAACTGCATTCGCTGGTAGACAGAAATTCGCGTTCTGCAACAGCTTTCGTTCGTAAAGGGGCAACACTGTGTATTTCTCTGTCGGAGAGCCCGGCTGCCAAATTCGAAACGTCCAGCGATTGCGCCCACAGGAAAGCTCCCAGCACGGAAAGCTGTAGCTGGTTTTCACTGTCCCTTGGAACTGCATTCGCTGGTAGACAGACATTCGCGTTCTGCAACAGCTTTCGTTCGTAAAGGGGCAACACTGTGTATTTCTCTCTGGGAGAGCCCGGCTGCCAAATTCAAAACGTCCAGCGATTGCGCCCACAGGAAAGCTCCCAGCACGGAAAGCTGTAGCTGGTTTTCACTGTCCCTTGGAACTGCATTCGCTGGTAGACAGACATTCGCGTTCCGCAACAGGTTTCGTTCGTAAAGGGGCAACACTGTGTATTTCTCTCTCGGAGAGCCCGGCTGCCAAATTCGAAACGTCCAGCGATTGCGCCCACAGGAAAGCTCCCAGCACGGAAAGCTGTAGCTGGTTTTCACTGTCCCTTGGAACTGCATTCGCTGCTACACAGACATTCGCGTTCTGCAAAAGCTTTGTTTGGTAAAGGGGCAACACTGTGTATTTCTCTCTCGGAGAGCGCGACTGCCAAATTCGAAACGTCCAGCGATTGAGCCCACAGGAAAGCTCCCAGCACGGAAAGCTGTAGCTGGTTTTCACTGTCCCTTGGAACTGCATTCGATGCTACACAGACATTCGTGTTCTGCAAAAGCTTTGGTTGGTAAAGGGGCAACACTGTGTATTTCTCTGTGGGAGAGCCCGGCTGCCAAATTCGAAACGTCCAACGATTGCGCCCACATGAAAGCTGCCAGCACGGAAAGCTGTAGCTGGTTTTCACTGTCCCTTGGAACTGCATTCGCTGGTAGACAGACATTCGCGTTCTGCAAAAGCTTCCGTTCGTAATGGGGCAACACTGTGTATTTCTCTCTGGGAGAGCCCGGCTGCCAAATTCGAAACGTCCAGCGATTGCGCCCACAGGAAAGCTGCCAGCACGGAAAGCTGTAGCTGGTTTTCACTGTCCCTTGGAACTGCATTCGCTGCTACACAGACATTCGTGTTCTGCAAAAGCTTTCGTTCGTAATGAGGCAATACTGTGTATTTCTCTCTCGCAGAGCCCGGCTGACAAATTCGAAACGTCCAGCGATTGCGCCCACAGGAAAGCTGCCAGCACGGAAAGCTGTAGCTGGTTTTCACTGTCCCTTGGAACTGCATTCGCTGGTAGACAGACATTCGCGTTCTGCAAAAGCTTTGGTTGGTAAAGGGGCAACACTGTGTATTTCTCTCTGGGAGAGCCCGGCTGCCAAATTCGAAACGTCCAGCGATTGCGCCCACAGGAAAGCTCCCAGCACGGAAAGCTGTAGCTGGTTTTCACTGTCCCTTGGAACTGCATTCGCTGGTAGACAGACATTCGCGTTCTGCAACAGGTTTCGTTCGTAAAGGGGCAACACTGTGTATTTCTCTCTCGGAGAGCCCGGCTGCCAAATTCGAAACGTCCAGCGATTGCGCCCACAGGAAAGCTCCCAGCACGGAAAGCTGTAGCTGGTTTTCACTGTCCCTTGGAACTGCATTCGCTGGTAGACAGACATTCGCTTTCTGCAACAGCTTTCGTTCGTAATGGGGCAACACTGTGTATTTCTCTCTGGGAGAGCCCGGCTGCCAAATTCGAAACGTCCAGCGATTGCGCCCACAGGAAAGCTCCCAGCACGGAAAGCTGTAGCTGGTTTTCACTGTCCCTTGGAACTGCATTCGCTGGTAGACAGACATTCGCGTTCTGCAAAAGCTTTGGTTGGTAATGGGGCAATACTGTGTATTTCTCTCTGGGAGAGCCCGGCTGCCAAATTCGAAACGTCCAGCGATTGCGCCCACAGGAAAGCTCCCAGCACGGAAAGCTGTAGCTGGTTTTCACTGTCCCTTGGAATTGCATTCGCTGCTACACAGACATTCGTGTTCTGCAACAGGTTTCGTTCGTAATGAGGCAACACTGTGTATTTCTCTCTCGGAGAGCCCGGCTGACAAATTCGAAACGTCCAGCGATTGCGCCCACAGGAAAGCTGCCAGCACGGAAAGCTGTAGCTGGTTTTCACTGTCCCTTGGAACTGCATTCGCTGCTACACAGACATTCGCGTTCTGCAAAAGCTTTGTTTCGTAATGGGGCAACACTGTGTATTTCTCTCTGGGAGAGCCCGGCTGCCAAATTCGAAACGTCCAGCGATTGCGCCCACAGGAAAGCTCCCAGCACGGAAAGCTGTAGCTGGTTTTCACTGTCCCTTGGAACTGCATTCGCTGGTAGACAGAAATTCGCGTTCTGCAACAGCTTTCGTTCGTAAAGGGGCAACACTGTGTATTTCTCTCTCGGAGAGCCCGGCTGCCAAATTCGAAACGTCCAGCGATTGCGCCCACAGGAAAGCTCCCAGCACGGAAAGCTGTAGCTGGTTTTCACTGTCCCTTGGAACTGCATTCGCTGGTAGACAGACATTCGCGTTCTGCAACAGCTTTCGTTCGTAAAGGGGCAACACTGTGTATTTCTCTCTGGGAGAGCCCGGCTGCCAAATTCAAAACGTCCAGCGATTGCGCCCACAGGAAAGCTCCCAGCACGGAAAGCTGTAGCTGGTTTTCACTGTCCCTTGGAACTGCATTCGCTGGTAGACAGACATTCGCGTTCCGCAACAGGTTTCGTTCGTAAAGGGGCAACACTGTGTATTTCTCTCTCGGAGAGCCCGGCTGCCAAATTCGAAACGTCCAGCGATTGCGCCCACAGGAAAGCTCCCAGCACGGAAAGCTGTAGCTGGTTTTCACTGTCCCTTGGAACTGCATTCGCTGCTACACAGACATTCGCGTTCTGCAAAAGCTTTGTTTGGTAAAGGGGCAACACTGTGTATTTCTCTCTCGGAGAGCGCGGCTGCCAAATTCGAAACGTCCAGCGATTGAGCCCACAGGAAAGCTCCCAGCACGGAAAGCTGTAGCTGGTTTTCACTGTCCCTTGGAACTGCATTCGATGCTACACAGACATTCGTGTTCTGCAAAAGCTTTGGTTGGTAAAGGGGCAACACTGTGTATTTCTCTGTCGGAGAGCCCGGCTGCCAAATTCGAAACGTCCAACGATTGCGCCCACATGAAAGCTGCCAGCACGGAAAGCTGTAGCTGGTTTTCACTGTCCCTTGGAACTGCATTCGCTGGTAGACAGACATTCGCGTTCTGCAAAAGCTTTCGTTCGTAATGGGGCAACACTGTGTATTTCTCTCTGGGAGAGCCCGGCTGCCAAATTCGAAACGTCCAGCGATTGCGCCCACAGGAAAGCTGCCAGCACGGAAAGCTGTAGCTGGTTTTCACTGTCCCTTGGAACTGCATTCGCTGGTAGACAGACATTCGCGTTCTGCAAAAGCTTTGTTTCGTAATGGGGCAACACTGTGTATTTCTCTCTCGGAGAGCCCGGCTGCCAAATTCGAAACGTCCAGCGATTGCGCCCACAGGAAAGCTCCCAGCACGGAAAGCTGTAGCTGGTTTTCACTGTCCCTTGGAACTGCATTCGCTGGTAGACAGACATTCGCGTTCTGCAAAAGCTTTCGTTCGTAATGGGGCAACACTGTGTATTTCTCTCTGGGAGAGCCCGGCTGCCAAATTGGAAACGTCCAGAGATTGCGCCCACAGGAAAGCTGCCAGCACTGAAAGCTCTAGCTGGTTTTCACTGTCCCTTGGAACTGCATTCGCTGCCACACAGACATTCGCGCTCTGCTAAAGCTTTGCTTCGTAATGGGGCAACACTTTGTATTTCTCTCTGGGAGAGCCCGGCTGCCAAATTCGAAACGTCCAGCGATTGCGCCCACAGGAAAGCTCCCAGCACGGAAAGCTGTAGCTGGTTTTCACTGTCCCTTGGAACTGCATTCGCTGGTAGACAGACATTCGCGTTCTGCAAAAGCTTTCGTTCGTAAAGGGGCAACACTGTGTATTTCTCTCTCGGAGAGCCCGGCTGCCAAATTCGAAACGTCCAGCGATTGCGCCCACAGGAAAGCTCCCAGCACGGAAAGCTGTAGCTGGTTTTCACTGTCCCTTGGAACTGCATTCGCTGGTAGACAGACATTCGCGTTCTGCAAAAGCTTTGTTTGGTAATGGGGCAATACTGTGTATTTCTCTCTGGGAGAGCCCGGCTGCCAAATTCGAAACGTCCAGCGATTGCGCCCACAGGAAAGCTCCCAGCACGGAAAGCTGTAGCTGGTTTTCACTGTCCCTTGGAACTGCATTCGCTGGTAGACAGACATTCGCGTTCTGCAACAGCTTTCGTTCGTAAAGGGGCAACACTGTGTATTTCTCTCTCGGAGAGCCCGGCTGCCAAATTCGAAACGTCCAGCGATTGCGCCCACAGGAAAGCTGCCAGCACGGAAAGCTGTAGCTGGTTTTCACTGTCCCTTGGAACTGCATTCGCTGGTAGACAGACATTCGCGTTCTGCAAAAGCTTTGGTTGGTAATGGGGCAATACTGTGTATTTCTCTCTGGGAGAGCCCGGCTGCCAAATTCGAAACGTCCAGCGATTGCGCCCACAGGAAAGCTGCCAGCACGGAAAGCTGTAGCTGGTTTTCACTGTCCCTTGGAACTGCATTCGCTGCTACACAGACATTCGTGTTCTGCAAAAGCTTTCGTTAGTAATGAGGCAACACTGTGTATTTCTCTCTCGCAGAGCCCGGCTGACAAATTCGAAACGTCCAGCGATTGCGCCCACAGGAAAGCTGCCAGCACGGAAAGCTGTAGCTGGTTTTCACTGTCCCTTGGAACTGCATTCGCTGGTAGACAGACATTCGCGTTCTGCAAAAGCTTTGGTTGGTAAAGGGGCAACACTGTGTATTTCTCTCTGGGAGAGCCCGGCTGCCAAATTCGAAACGTCCAGCGATTGCGCCCACAGGAAAGCTCCCAGCACGGAAAGCTGTAGCTGGTTTTCACTGTCCCTTGGAACTGCATTCGCTGGTAGACAGACATTCGCGTTCTGCAACAGCTTTCGTTCGTAAAGGGGCAACACTGTGTATTTCTCTCTCGGAGAGCCCGGCTGCCAAATTCGAAACGTCCAGCGATTGCGCCCACAGGAAAGCTCCCAGCACGGAAAGCTGTAGCTGGTTTTCACTGTCCCTTGGAACTGCATTCGCTGGTAGACAGACATTCGCTTTCTGCAACAGCTTTCGTTCGTAATGGGGCAACACTGTGTATTTCTCTCTGGGAGAGCCCGGCTGCCAAATTCGAAACGTCCAGCGATTGCGCCCACAGGAAAGCTCCCAGCACGGAAAGCTGTAGCTGGTTTTCACTGTCCCTTGGAACTGCATTCGCTGGTAGACAGACATTCGCGTTCTGCAAAAGCTTTCGTTCGTAAAGGGGCAACACTGTGTATTTCTCTCTCGGAGAGCCCGGCTGCCAAATTCGAAACGTCCAGCGATTGCGCCCACAGGAAAGCTGCCAGCACGGAAAGCTGTAGCTGGTTTTCACTGTCCCTTGGAACTGCATTCGCTGGTAGACAGACATTCGCGTTCTGCAAAAGCTTTGGTTGGTAATGGGGCAATACTGTGTATTTCTCTCTGGGAGAGCCCGGCTGCCAAATTCGAAACGTCCAGCGATTGCGCCCACAGGAAAGCTCCCAGCACGGAAAGCTGTAGCTGGTTTTCACTGTCCCTTGGAATTGCATTCGCTGCTACACAGACATTCGTGTTCTGCAACAGGTTTCGTTCGTAATGAGGCAACACTGTGTATTTCTCTCTCGCAGAGCCCGGCTGACAAATTCGAAACGTCCAGCGATTGCGCCCACAGGAAAGCTGCCAGCACGGAAAGCTGTAGCTGGTTTTCACTGTCCCTTGGAACTGCATTCGCTGCTACACAGACATTCGCGTTCTGCAAAAGCTTTGTTTCGTAATGGGGCAACACTGTGTATTTCTCTCTCGGAGAGCCCGGCTGCCAAATTCGAAACGTCCAGCGATTGCGCCCACAGGAAAGCTGCCAGCACGGAAAGCTGTAGCTGGTTTTCACTGTCCCTTGGAACTGCATTCGCTGGTAGACAGACATTCGCGTTCTGCAACAGCTTTCGTTCGTAAAGGGGCAACACTGTGTATTTCTCTCTCGGAGAGCCCGGCTGCCAAATTCGAAACGTCCAGCGATTGCGCCCACAGGAAAGCTCCCAGCACGGAAAGCTGTAGCTGGTTTTCACTGTCCCTTGGAACTGCATTCGCTGGTAGACAGACATTCGCGTTCTGCAACAGCTTTCGTTCGTAAAGGGGCAACACTTGTATTTCTCTCTGGGAGAGCCCGGCTGCCAAATTCGAAACGTCCAGCGATTGCGCCCACAGGAAAGCTCCCAGCACGGAAAGCTGTAGCTGGTTTTCACTGTCCCTTGGAACTGCATTCGCTGGTAGACAGACATTCGCTTTCCGCAACAGGTTTCGTTCGTAAAGGGGCAACACTGTGTATTTCTCTCTCGGAGAGCCCGGCTGCCAAATTCGAAACGTCCAGCGATTGCGCCCACAGGAAAGCTCCCAGCACGGAAAGCTGTAGCTGGTTTTCACTGTCCCTTGGAACTGCATTCGCTGCTACACAGACATTCGCGTTCTGCAAAAGCTTTGTTTGGTAAAGGGGCAACACTGTGTATTTCTCTCTCGGAGAGCGCGGCTGCCAAATTCGAAACGTCCAGCGATTGAGCCCACAGGAAAGCTCCCAGCACGGAAAGCTGTAGCTGGTTTTCACTGTCCCTTGGAACTGCATTCGATGCTACACAGACATTCGTGTTCTGCAAAAACTTTGGTTGGTAAAGGGGCAACACTGTGTATTTCTCTGTCGGAGAGCCCGGCTGCCAAATTCGAAACGTCCAACGATTGCGCCCACAGGAAAGCTGCCAGCACGGAAAGCTGTAGCTGGTTTTCACTGTCCCTTGGAACTGCATTCGCTGCTACACAGACATTCGCGTTCTGCAAAAGCTTTGTTTCGTAATGGGGCAACACTGTGTATTTCTCTCTCGGAGAGCCCGGCTGCCAAATTCGAAACGTCCAGCGATTGCGCCCACAGGAAAGCTGCCAGCACGGAAAGCTGTAGCTGGTTTTCACTGTCCCTTGGAACTGCATTCGCTGGTAGACAGACATTCGCGTTCTGCAACAGCTTTCGTTCGTAAAGGGGCAACACTGTGTATTTCTCTCTCGGAGAGCCCGGCTGCCAAATTCGAAACGTCCAGCGATTGCGCCCACAGGAAAGCTCCCAGCACGGAAAGCTGTAGCTGGTTTTCACTGTCCCTTGGAACTGCATTCGCTGGTAGACAGACATTCGCGTTCTGCAACAGCTTTCGTTCGTAAAGGGGCAACACTTGTATTTCTCTCTGGGAGAGCCCGGCTGCCAAATTCGAAACGTCCAGCGATTGCGCCCACAGGAAAGCTCCCAGCACGGAAAGCTGTAGCTGGTTTTCACTGTCCCTTGGAACTGCATTCGCTGGTAGACAGACATTCGCTTTCCGCAACAGGTTTCGTTCGTAAAGGGGCAACACTGTGTATTTCTCTCTCGGAGAGCCCGGCTGCCAAATTCGAAACGTCCAGCGATTGCGCCCACAGGAAAGCTCCCAGCACGGAAAGCTGTAGCTGGTTTTCACTGTCCCTTGGAACTGCATTCGCTGCTACACAGACATTCGCGTTCTGCAAAAGCTTTGTTTGGTAAAGGGGCAACACTGTGTATTTCTCTCTCGGAGAGCGCGGCTGCCAAATTCGAAACGTCCAGCGATTGAGCCCACAGGAAAGCTCCCAGCACGGAAAGCTGTAGCTGGTTTTCACTGTCCCTTGGAACTGCATTCGATGCTACACAGACATTCGTGTTCTGCAAAAGCTTTGGTTGGTAAAGGGGCAACACTGTGTATTTCTCTGTCGGAGAGCCCGGCTGCCAAATTCGAAACGTCCAACGATTGCGCCCACATGAAAGCTGCCAGCACGGAAAGCTGTAGCTGGTTTTCACTGTCCCTTGGAACTGCATTCGCTGGTAGACAGACATTCGCGTTCTGCAAAAGCTTTCGTTCGTAATGGGGCAACACTGTGTATTTCTCTCTGGGAGAGCCCGGCTGCCAAATTCGAAACGTCCAGCGATTGCGCCCACAGGAAAGCTGCCAGCACGGAAAGCTGTAGCTGGTTTTCACTGTCCCTTGGAACTGCATTCGCTGGTAGACAGACATTCGCGTTCTGCAAAAGCTTTGTTTCGTAATGGGGCAACACTGTGTATTTCTCTCTCGGAGAGCCCGGCTGCCAAATTCGAAACGTCCAGCGATTGCGCCCACAGGAAAGCTCCCAGCACGGAAAGCTGTAGCTGGTTTTCACTGTCCCTTGGAACTGCATTCGCTGGTAGACAGACATTCGCGTTCTGCAAAAGCTTTCGTTCGTAATGGGGCAACACTGTGTATTTCTCTCTGGGAGAGCCCGGCTGCCAAATTGGAAACGTCCAGAGATTGCGCCCACAGGAAAGCTGCCAGCACTGAAAGCTCTAGCTGGTTTTCACTGTCCCTTGGAACTGCATTCGCTGCCACACAGACATTCGCGCTCTGCTAAAGCTTTGCTTCGTAATGGGGCAACACTTTGTATTTCTCTCTCGGAGAGCCCGGCTGCCAAATTCGAAACGTCCAGCGATTGCGCCCACAGGAAAGCTCCCAGCACGGAAAGCTGTAGCTGGTTTTCACTGTCCCTTGGAACTGCATTCGCTGGTAGACAGACATTCGCGTTCTGCAAAAGCTTTCGTTCGTAAAGGGGCAACACTGTGTATTTCTCTCTCGGAGAGCCCGGCTGCCAAATTCGAAACGTCCAGCGATTGCGCCCACAGGAAAGATGCCAGCACGGAAAGCTGTAGCTGGTTTTCACTGTCCCTTGGAACTGCATTCGCTGGTAGACAGACATTCGCGTTCTGCAAAAGCTTTGGTTGGTAATGGGGCAATACTGTGTATTTCTCTCTGGGAGAGCGCGGCTGCCAAATTCGAAACGTCCAGCGATTGCGCCCACAGGAAAGCTCCCAGCACGGAAAGCTGTAGCTGGTTTTCACTGTCCCTTGGAACTGCATTCGCTGGTAGACAGACATTCGCGTTCTGCAAAAGCTTTGTTTGGTAAAGGGGCAACACTGTGTATTTCTCTCTCGGAGAGCGCGGCTGCCAAATTCGAAACGTCCAGCGATTGAGCCCACAGGAAAGCTCCCAGCACGGAAAGCTGTAGCTGGTTTTCACTGTCCCTTGGAACTGCATTCGATGCTACACAGACATTCGTGTTCTGCAAAAGCTTTGGTTGGTAAAGGGGCAACACTGTGTATTTCTCTGTCGGAGAGCCCGGCTGCCAAATTCGAAACGTCCAACGATTGCGCCCACATGAAAGCTGCCAGCACGGAAAGCTGTAGCTGGTTTTCACTGTCCCTTGGAACTGCATTCGCTGGTAGACAGACATTCGCTTTCCGCAACAGGTTTCGTTCGTAAAGGGGCAACACTGTGTATTTCTCTCTCGGAGAGCCCGGCTGCCAAATTCGAAACGTCCAGCGATTGCGCCCACAGGAAAGCTCCCAGCACGGAAAGCTGTAGCTGGTTTTCACTGTCCCTTGGAACTGCATTCGCTGCTACACAGACATTCGCGTTCTGCAAAAGCTTTGTTTGGTAAAGGGGCAACACTGTGTATTTCTCTCTCGGAGAGCGCGGCTGCCAAATTCGAAACGTCCAGCGATTGAGCCCACAGGAAAGCTCCCAGCACGGAAAGCTGTAGCTGGTTTTCACTGTCCCTTGGAACTGCATTCGATGCTACACAGACATTCGTGTTCTGCAAAAACTTTGGTTGGTAAAGGGGCAACACTGTGTATTTCTCTGTCGGAGAGCCCGGCTGCCAAATTCGAAACGTCCAACGATTGCGCCCACAGGAAAGCTGCCAGCACGGAAAGCTGTAGCTGGTTTTCACTGTCCCTTGGAACTGCATTCGCTGCTACACAGACATTCGCGTTCTGCAAAAGCTTTGTTTCGTAATGGGGCAACACTGTGTATTTCTCTCTCGGAGAGCCCGGCTGCCAAATTCGAAACGTCCAGCGATTGCGCCCACAGGAAAGCTGCCAGCACGGAAAGCTGTAGCTGGTTTTCACTGTCCCTTGGAACTGCATTCGCTGGTAGACAGACATTCGCGTTCTGCAACAGCTTTCGTTCGTAAAGGGGCAACACTGTGTATTTCTCTCTCGGAGAGCCCGGCTGCCAAATTCGAAACGTCCAGCGATTGCGCCCACAGGAAAGCTCCCAGCACGGAAAGCTGTAGCTGGTTTTCACTGTCCCTTGGAACTGCATTCGCTGGTAGACAGACATTCGCGTTCTGCAACAGCTTTCGTTCGTAAAGGGGCAACACTTGTATTTCTCTCTGGGAGAGCCCGGCTGCCAAATTCGAAACGTCCAGCGATTGCGCCCACAGGAAAGCTCCCAGCACGGAAAGCTGTAGCTGGTTTTCACTGTCCCTTGGAACTGCATTCGCTGGTAGACAGACATTCGCTTTCCGCAACAGGTTTCGTTCGTAAAGGGGCAACACTGTGTATTTCTCTCTCGGAGAGCCCGGCTGCCAAATTCGAAACGTCCAGCGATTGCGCCCACAGGAAAGCTCCCAGCACGGAAAGCTGTAGCTGGTTTTCACTGTCCCTTGGAACTGCATTCGCTGCTACACAGACATTCGCGTTCTGCAAAAGCTTTGTTTGGTAAAGGGGCAACACTGTGTATTTCTCTCTCGGAGAGCGCGGCTGCCAAATTCGAAACGTCCAGCGATTGAGCCCACAGGAAAGCTCCCAGCACGGAAAGCTGTAGCTGGTTTTCACTGTCCCTTGGAACTGCATTCGATGCTACACAGACATTCGTGTTCTGCAAAAGCTTTGGTTGGTAAAGGGGCAACACTGTGTATTTCTCTGTCGGAGAGCCCGGCTGCCAAATTCGAAACGTCCAACGATTGCGCCCACATGAAAGCTGCCAGCACGGAAAGCTGTAGCTGGTTTTCACTGTCCCTTGGAACTGCATTCGCTGGTAGACAGACATTCGCGTTCTGCAAAAGCTTTCGTTCGTAATGGGGCAACACTGTGTATTTCTCTCTGGGAGAGCCCGGCTGCCAAATTCGAAACGTCCAGCGATTGCGCCCACAGGAAAGCTGCCAGCACGGAAAGCTGTAGCTGGTTTTCACTGTCCCTTGGAACTGCATTCGCTGGTAGACAGACATTCGCGTTCTGCAAAAGCTTTGTTTCGTAATGGGGCAACACTGTGTATTTCTCTCTCGGAGAGCCCGGCTGCCAAATTCGAAACGTCCAGCGATTGCGCCCACAGGAAAGCTCCCAGCACGGAAAGCTGTAGCTGGTTTTCACTGTCCCTTGGAACTGCATTCGCTGGTAGACAGACATTCGCGTTCTGCAAAAGCTTTCGTTCGTAATGGGGCAACACTGTGTATTTCTCTCTGGGAGAGCCCGGCTGCCAAATTGGAAACGTCCAGAGATTGCGCCCACAGGAAAGCTGCCAGCACTGAAAGCTCTAGCTGGTTTTCACTGTCCCTTGGAACTGCATTCGCTGCCACACAGACATTCGCGCTCTGCTAAAGCTTTGCTTCGTAATGGGGCAACACTTTGTATTTCTCTCTCGGAGAGCCCGGCTGCCAAATTCGAAACGTCCAGCGATTGCGCCCACAGGAAAGCTCCCAGCACGGAAAGCTGTAGCTGGTTTTCACTGTCCCTTGGAACTGCATTCGCTGGTAGACAGACATTCGCGTTCTGCAAAAGCTTTCGTTCGTAAAGGGGCAACACTGTGTATTTCTCTCTCGGAGAGCCCGGCTGCCAAATTCGAAACGTCCAGCGATTGCGCCCACAGGAAAGATGCCAGCACGGAAAGCTGTAGCTGGTTTTCACTGTCCCTTGGAACTGCATTCGCTGGTAGACAGACATTCGCGTTCTGCAAAAGCTTTGGTTGGTAATGGGGCAATACTGTGTATTTCTCTCTGGGAGAGCGCGGCTGCCAAATTCGAAACGTCCAGCGATTGCGCCCACAGGAAAGCTCCCAGCACGGAAAGCTGTAGCTGGTTTTCACTGTCCCTTGGAACTGCATTCGCTGGTAGACAGACATTCGCGTTCTGCAAAAGCTTTGTTTGGTAAAGGGGCAACACTGTGTATTTCTCTCTCGGAGAGCGCGGCTGCCAAATTCGAAACGTCCAGCGATTGAGCCCACAGGAAAGCTCCCAGCACGGAAAGCTGTAGCTGGTTTTCACTGTCCCTTGGAACTGCATTCGATGCTACACAGACATTCGTGTTCTGCAAAAGCTTTGGTTGGTAAAGGGGCAACACTGTGTATTTCTCTGTCGGAGAGCCCGGCTGCCAAATTCGAAACGTCCAACGATTGCGCCCACATGAAAGCTGCCAGCACGGAAAGCTGTAGCTGGTTTTCACTGTCCCTTGGAACTGCATTCGCTGGTAGACAGACATTCGCGTTCTGCAAAAGCTTTCGTTCGTAATGGGGCAACACTGTGTATTTCTCTCTGGGAGAGCCCGGCTGCCAAATTCGAAACGTCCAGCGATTGCGCCCACAGGAAAGCTGCCAGCACGGAAAGCTGTAGCTGGTTTTCACTGTCCCTTGGAACTGCATTCGCTGGTAGACAGACATTCGCGTTCTGCAAAAGCTTTGTTTCGTAATGGGGCAACACTGTGTATTTCTCTCTCGGAGAGCCCGGCTGCCAAATTCGAAACGTCCAGCGATTGCGCCCACAGGAAAGCTCCCAGCACGGAAAGCTGTAGCTGGTTTTCACTGTCCCTTGGAACTGCATTCGCTGGTAGACAGACATTCGCGTTCTGCAAAAGCTTTCGTTCGTAATGGGGCAACACTGTGTATTTCTCTCTGGGAGAGCCCGGCTGCCAAATTGGAAACGTCCAGAGATTGCGCCCACATGAAAGCTGCCAGCACGGAAAGCTGTAGCTGGTTTTCACTGTCCCTTGGAACTGCATTCGCTGGTAGACAGACATTCGCGTTCTGCAAAAGCTTTGGTTGGTAATGGGGCAATACTGTGTATTTCTCTCTGGGAGAGCCCGGCTGCCAAATTCGAAACGTCCAGCGATTGCGCCCACAGGAAAGCTCCCAGCACGGAAAGCTGTAGCTGGTTTTCACTGTCCCTTGGAACTGCATTCGCTGCTACACAGACATTCGTGTTCTGCAAAAGCTTTCGTTCGTAATGAGGCAACACTGTGTATTTCTCTCTCGCAGAGCCCGGCTGCCAAATTCGAAACGTCCAGCGATTGCGCCCACAGGAAAGCTCCCAGCACGGAAAGCTGTAGCTGGTTTTCACTGTCCCTTGGAACTGCATTCGCTGGTAGACAGACATTCACGTTCTGCAAAAGCTTTGTTTCGTAATGGGGCAACACTGTGTATTTCTCTCTCGGAGAGCCCGGCTGCCAAATTCGAAACGTCCAGCGATTGCGCCCACAGGAAAGCTCCCAGCACGGAAAGCTGTAGCTGGTTTTCACTGTCCCTTGGAACTGCATTCGCTGCTACACAGATATGCGCGTTCTGCAAAAGCTTTCGTTCGTAAAGGGGCAACACTGTGTATTTCTCTCTCGCAGAGCCCGGCTGCCAAATTCGAAACGTCCAGCGATTGCGCCCACAGGAAAGCTCCCAGCACGGAAAGCTGTAACTGGTTTTCACTGTCCCTTGGAACTGCATTCGCTGGTAGACAGACATTCGCGTTCTGCAACAGGTTTCGTTCGTAAAGGGGCAACACTGTGTATTTCTCTCTCGGAGAGCCCGGCTGCCAAATTCGAAACGTCCAGCGATTGCGCCCACAGGAAAGCTCCCAGCACGGAAAGCTGTAGCTGGTTTTCACTGTCCCTTGGAACTGCATTCGATGCTACACAGACATTCGTGTTCTGCAAAAGCTTTCGTTCGTGATGAGGCAACACTGTGTATTTCTCTCTCGGAGAGCCCGGTTGCCAAATTCGAAACATCCAGCGATTGCGCCCACAGGAAAGCTGCCAGCACGGAAAGCTGTAGCTGGTTTTCACTGTCCCTTGGAACTGCATTCGCTGGTAGACAGACATTCGCGTTCTGCAAAAGCTTTGTTTCGTAATGGGGCAACACTGTGTATTTCTCTCTGGGAGAGCGCGGCTGCCAAATTCGAAACGTCCAGCGATTGCGCCCACAGGAAAGCTCCCAGCACGGAAAGCTGTAGCTGGTTTTCACTGTCCCTTGGAACTGCATTCGCTGCTACACAGACATTCGTGTTCTGCAAAAGCTTTCGTTCGTAATGAGGCAACACTGTGTATTTCTCTCTCGCAGAGCCCGGCTGACAAAGTCGAAACGTCCAGCGATTGCGCCCACAGGAAAGCTGCCAGCACGGAAAGCTGTAGCTGGTTTTCACTGTCCCTTGGAACTGCATTCGCTGGTAGACAGACATTCGCGTTCTGCAAAAGCTTTGTTTCGTAATGGGGCAACACTGTGTATTTCTCTCTCGGAGAGCCCGGCTGCCAAATTCGAAACGTCCAGCGATTGCGCCCACAGGAAAGCTCCCAGCACGGAAAGCTGTAGCTGGTTTTCACTGTCCCTTGGAACTGCATTCACTGGTAGACAGAAATTCGCGTTCTGCAAAAGGTTTCGTTCGTAAAGGGGCAACACTGTGTATTTCTCTCTCGGAGAGCCCGGCTGCCAAATTCGAAACGTCCAGCGATTGCGCCCACAGGAAAGCTCCCAGCACGGAAAGCTGTAGCTGGTTTTCACTGTCCCTTGGAACTGCATTCGCTGGTAGACAGACATTCGCGTTCTGCAACAGCTTTCGTTCGTAAAGGGGCAACACTGTGTATTTCTCTCTGGGAGAGCCCGGCTGCCAAATTCAAAACGTCCAGCGATTGCGCCCACAGGAAAGCTCCCAGCACGGAAAGCTGTAGCTGGTTTTCACTGTCCCTTGGAACTGCATTCGCTGGTAGACAGACATTCGCGTTCCGCAACAGGTTTCGTTCGTAAAGGGGCAACACTGTGTATTTCTCTCTCGGAGAGCCCGGCTGCCAAATTCGAAACGTCCAGCGATTGCGCCCACAGGAAAGCTCCCAGCACGGAAAGCTGTAGCTGGTTTTCACTGTCCCTTGGAACTGCATTCGCTGGTAGACAGACATTCGCGTTCTGCAAAAGCTTTGGTTGGTAATGGAGCAATACTGTGTATTTCTCTCTGGGAGAGCCCGGCTGCCAAATTCGAAACGTCCAGCGATTGCGCCCACAGGAAAGCTGCCAGCACGGAAAGCTGTAGCTGGTTTTCACTGTCCCTTGGAACTGCATTCGCTGGTAGACAGACATTCACGTTCTGCAAAAGCTTTGTTTCGTAATGGGGCAACACTGTGTATTTCTCTCTCGGAGAGCCCGGCTGCCAAATTCGAAACGTCCAGCGATTGCGCCCACAGGAAAGCTCCCAGCACGGAAAGCTGTAGCTGGTTTTCACTGTCCCTTGGAACTGCATTCGCTGGTAGACAGACATTCGCGTTCTGCAAAAGCTTTCGTTCGTAATGGGGCAACACTGTGTATTTCTCTCTGGGAGAGCCCGGCTGCCAAATTGGAAACGTCCAGAGATTGCGCCCACAGGAAAGCTGCCAGCACTGAAAGCTCTAGCTGGTTTTCACTGTCCCTTGGAACTGCATTCGCTGCCACACAGACATTCGCGCTCTGCTAAAGCTTTGCTTCGTAATGGGGCAACACTTTGTATTTCTCTCTGGGAGAGCCCGGCTGCCAAATTCGAAACGTCCAGCGATTGCGCCCACAGGAAAGCTCCCAGCACGGAAAGCTGTAGCTGGTTTTCACTGTCCCTTGGAACTGCATTCGCTGGTAGACAGACATTCGCGTTCTGCAAAAGCTTTCGTTCGTAAAGGGGCAACACTGTGTATTTCTCTCTCGGAGAGCCCGGCTGCCAAATTCGAAACGTCCAGCGATTGCGCCCACAGGAAAGATGCCAGCACGGAAAGCTGTAGCTGGTTTTCACTGTCCCTTGGAACTGCATTCGCTGGTAGACAGACATTCGCGTTCTGCAAAAGCTTTGGTTGGTAATGGGGCAATACTGTG
This sequence comes from Mycteria americana, assembly GCF_035582795.1. Classification (NCBI taxonomy): domain Eukaryota; kingdom Metazoa; phylum Chordata; class Aves; order Ciconiiformes; family Ciconiidae; genus Mycteria; species Mycteria americana. The sequence goes on along the minus strand of NC_134367.1, from coordinate 119,634,820 downwards.
TATTTCTCTCTGGGAGAGCCCGGCTGCCAAATTCGAAACGTCCAGCGATTGCGCCCACAGGAAAGCTCCCAGCACGGAAAGCTGTAGCTGGTTTTCACTGTCCCTTGGAACTGCATTCGCTGGTAGACAGACATTCGCGTTCTGCAACAGCTTTCGTTCGTTAAGGGGCAACACAGTGTATTTCTCTCTCGGAGAGCCCGGCTGCCAAATTCGAAACGTCCAGCGATTGCGCCCACAGGAAAGCTCCCAGCACGGAAAGCTGTAGCTGGTTTTCACTGTCCCTTGGAACTGCATTCGCTGGTAGACAGACATTCGCGTTCTGCAAAAGCTTTGGTTGGTAATGGGGCAATACTGTGTATTTCTCTCTGGGAGAGCCCGGCTGCCAAATTCGAAACGTCCAGCGATTGCGCCCACAGGAAAGCTCCCAGCACGGAAAGCTGTAGCTGGTTTTCACTGTCCCTTGGAACTGCATTCGCTGGTAGACAGACATTCGCGTTCTGCAACAGCTTTCGTTCGTAAAGGGGCAACACTGTGTATTTCTCTCTCGGAGAGCCCGGCTGCCAAATTCGAAACGTCCAGCGATTGCGCCCACAGGAAAGCTGCCAGCACGGAAAGCTGTAGCTGGTTTTCACTGTCCCTTGGAACTGCATTCGCTGGTAGACAGACATTCGCGTTCTGCAAAAGCTTTGGTTGGTAATGGGGCAATACTGTGTATTTCTCTCTGGGAGAGCCCGGCTGCCAAATTCGAAACGTCCAGCGATTGCGCCCACAGGAAAGCTCCCAGCACGGAAAGCTGTAGCTGGTTTTCACTGTCCCTTGGAACTGCATTCGCTGGTAGACAGACATTCGCGTTCTGCAACAGCTTTCGTTCGTAAAGGGGCAACACTGTGTATTTCTCTCTCGGAGAGCCCGGCTGCCAAATTCGAAACGTCCAGCGATTGCGCCCACAGGAAAGCTGCCAGCACGGAAAGCTGTAGCTGGTTTTCACTGTCCCTTGGAACTGCATTCGCTGGTAGACAGACATTCGCGTTCTGCAAAAGCTTTGGTTGGTAATGGGGCAATACTGTGTATTTCTCTCTGGGAGAGCCCGGCTGCCAAATTCGAAACGTCCAGCGATTGCGCCCACAGGAAAGCTCCCAGCACGGAAAGCTGTAGCTGGTTTTCACTGTCCCTTGGAACTGCATTCGCTGCTACACAGACATTCGTGTTCTGCAAAAGCTTTCGTTCGTAATGAGGCAACACTGTGTATTTCTCTCTCGCAGAGCCCGGCTGACAAATTCGAAACGTCCAGCGATTGCGCCCACAGGAAAGCTGCCAGCACGGAAAGCTGTAGCTGGTTTTCACTGTCCCTTGGAACTGCATTCGCTGGTAGACAGACATTCGCGTTCTGCAAAAGCTTTGGTTGGTAAAGGGGCAACACTGTGTATTTCTCTCTGGGAGAGCCCGGCTGCCAAATTCGAAACGTCCAGCGATTGCGCCCACAGGAAAGCTCCCAGCACGGAAAGCTGTAGCTGGTTTTCACTGTCCCTTGGAACTGCATTCGCTGGTAGACAGACATTCGCGTTCTGCAACAGGTTGCGTTCGTAAAGGGGCAACACTGTGTATTTCTCTCTCGGAGAGCCCGGCTGCCAAATTCGAAACGTCCAGCGATTGCGCCCACAGGAAAGCTCCCAGCACGGAAAGCTGTAGCTGGTTTTCACTGTCCCTTGGAACTGCATTCGCTGGTAGACAGACATTCGCTTTCTGCAACAGCTTTCGTTCGTAATGGGGCAACACTGTGTATTTCTCTCTCGCAGAGCCCGGCTGCCAAATTCGAAACGTCCAGCGATTGCGCCCACAGGAAAGCTCCCAGCACGGAAAGCTGTAGCTGGTTTTCACTGTCCCTTGGAACTGCATTCGCTGGTAAACAGACATTCGCGTTCTGCAAAAGCTTTCGTTCGTAAAGGGGCAACACTGTGTATTTCTCTCTCGGAGAGCCCGGCTGCCAAATTCGAAACGTCCAGCGATTGCGCCCACAGGAAAGCTGCCAGCACGGAAAGCTGTAGCTGGTTTTCACTGTCCCTTGGAACTGCATTCGCTGGTAGACAGACATTCGCGTTCTGCAAAAGCTTTGGTTGGTAATGGGGCAATACTGTGTATTTCTCTCTGGGAGAGCCCGGCTGCCAAATTCGAAACGTCCAGCGATTGCGCCCACAGGAAAGCTCCCAGCACGGAAAGCTGTAGCTGGTTTTCACTGTCCCTTGGAATTGCATTCGCTGCTACACAGACATTCGTGTTCTGCAACAGGTTTCGTTCGTAATGAGGCAACACTGTGTATTTCTCTCTCGGAGAGCCCGGCTGACAAATTCGAAACGTCCAGCGATTGCGCCCACAGGAAAGCTGCCAGCACGGAAAGCTGTAGCTGGTTTTCACTGTCCCTTGGAACTGCATTCGCTGGTAGACAGACATTCGCGTTCTGCAAAAGCTTTGTTTCGTAATGGGGCAACACTGTGTATTTCTCTCTCGGAGAGCCCGGCTGCCAAATTCGAAACGTCCAGCGATTGCGCCCACAGGAAAGCTGCCAGCACGGAAAGCTGTAGCTGGTTTTCACTGTCCCTTGGAACTGCATTCGCTGGTAGACAGACATTCGCGTTCTGCAACAGCTTTCGTTCGTAAAGGGGCAACACTGTGTATTTCTCTCTCGGAGAGCCCGGCTGCCAAATTCGAAACGTCCAGCGATTGCGCCCACAGGAAAGCTCCCAGCACGGAAAGCTGTAGCTGGTTTTCACTGTCCCTTGGAACTGCATTCGCTGGTAGACAGACATTCGCGTTCTGCAACAGCTTTCGTTCGTAAAGGGGCAACACTTGTATTTCTCTCTGGGAGAGCCCGGCTGCCAAATTCGAAACGTCCAGCGATTGCGCCCACAGGAAAGCTCCCAGCACGGAAAGCTGTAGCTGGTTTTCACTGTCCCTTGGAACTGCATTCGCTGGTAGACAGACATTCGCTTTCCGCAACAGGTTTCGTTCGTAAAGGGGCAACACTGTGTATTTCTCTCTCGGAGAGCCCGGCTGCCAAATTCGAAACGTCCAGCGATTGCGCCCACAGGAAAGCTCCCAGCACGGAAAGCTGTAGCTGGTTTTCACTGTCCCTTGGAACTGCATTCGCTGCTACACAGACATTCGCGTTCTGCAAAAGCTTTGTTTGGTAAAGGGGCAACACTGTGTATTTCTCTCTCGGAGAGCGCGGCTGCCAAATTCGAAACGTCCAGCGATTGAGCCCACAGGAAAGCTCCCAGCACGGAAAGCTGTAGCTGGTTTTCACTGTCCCTTGGAACTGCATTCGATGCTACACAGACATTCGTGTTCTGCAAAAGCTTTGGTTGGTAAAGGGGCAACACTGTGTATTTCTCTGTCGGAGAGCCCGGCTGCCAAATTCGAAACGTCCAACGATTGCGCCCACATGAAAGCTGCCAGCACGGAAAGCTGTAGCTGGTTTTCACTGTCCCTTGGAACTGCATTCGCTGGTAGACAGACATTCGCGTTCTGCAAAAGCTTTGTTTCGTAATGGGGCAACACTGTGTATTTCTCTCTCGGAGAGCCCGGCTGCCAAATTCGAAACGTCCAGCGATTGCGCCCACAGGAAAGCTCCCAGCACGGAAAGCTGTAGCTGGTTTTCACTGTCCCTTGGAACTGCATTCGCTGGTAGACAGACATTCGCGTTCTGCAAAAGCTTTCGTTCGTAATGGGGCAACACTGTGTATTTCTCTCTGGGAGAGCCCGGCTGCCAAATTGGAAACGTCCAGAGATTGCGCCCACAGGAAAGCTGCCAGCACTGAAAGCTCTAGCTGGTTTTCACTGTCCCTTGGAACTGCATTCGCTGCCACACAGACATTCGCGCTCTGCTAAAGCTTTGCTTCGTAATGGGGCAACACTTTGTATTTCTCTCTGGGAGAGCCCGGCTGCCAAATTCGAAACGTCCAGCGATTGCGCCCACAGGAAAGCTCCCAGCACGGAAAGCTGTAGCTGGTTTTCACTGTCCCTTGGAACTGCATTCGCTGGTAGACAGACATTCGCGTTCTGCAAAAGCTTTGGTTGGTAATGGGGCAATACTGTGTATTTCTCTCTGGGAGAGCCCGGCTGCCAAATTCGAAACGTCCAGCGATTGCGCCCACAGGAAAGCTCCCAGCACGGAAAGCTGTAGCTGGTTTTCACTGTCCCTTGGAACTGCATTCGCTGCTACACAGACATTCGTGTTCTGCAAAAGCTTTCGTTCGTAATGAGGCAACACTGTGTATTTCTCTCTCGCAGAGCCCGGCTGCCAAATTCGAAACGTCCAGCGATTGCGCCCACAGGAAAGCTGCCAGCACGGAAAGCTGTAGCTGGTTTTCACTGTCCCTTGGAACTGCATTCGCTGGTAGACAGACATTCGCGTTCTGCAAAAGCTTTGTTTCGTAATGGGGCAACACTGTGTATTTCTCTCTCGGAGAGCCCGGCTGCCAAATTCGAAACGTCCAGCGATTGCGCCCACAGGAAAGCTCCCAGCACGGAAAGCTGTAGCTGGTTTTCACTGTCCCTTGGAACTGCATTCGCTGCTACACAGATATTCGCGTTCTGCAAAAGCTTTCGTTCGTAAAGGGGCAACACTGTGTATTTCTCTCTCGCAGAGCCCGGCTGCCAAATTCGAAACGTCCAGCGATTGCGCCCACAGGAAAGCTCCCAGCACGGAAAGCTGTAGCTGGTTTTCACTGTCCCTTGGAACTGCATTCGCTGGTAGACAGACATTCGCGTTCTGCAACAGGTTTCGTTCGTAAAGGGGCAACACTGTGTATTTCTCTCTCGGAGAGCCCGGCTGCCAAATTCGAAACGTCCAGCGATTGCGCCCACAGGAAAGCTCCCAGCACGGAAAGCTGTAGCTGGTTTTCACTGTCCCTTGGAACTGCATTCGATGCTACACAGACATTCGTGTTCTGCAAAAGCTTTCGTTCGTGATGAGGCAACACTGTGTATTTCTCTCTCGGAGAGCCCGGTTGCCAAATTCGAAACATCCAGCGATTGCGCCCACAGGAAAGCTGCCAGCACGGAAAGCTGTAGCTGGTTTTCACTGTCCCTTGGAACTGCATTCGCTGGTAGACAGACATTCGCGTTCTGCAAAAGCTTTGTTTCGTAATGGGGCAACACTGTGTATTTCTCTCTGGGAGAGCGCGGCTGCCAAATTCGAAACGTCCAGCGATTGCGCCCACAGGAAAGCTCCCAGCACGGAAAGCTGTAGCTGGTTTTCACTGTCCCTTGGAACTGCATTCGCTGCTACACAGACATTCGTGTTCTGCAAAAGCTTTCGTTCGTAATGAGGCAACACTGTGTATTTCTCTCTCGCAGAGCCCGGCTGACAAAGTCGAAACGTCCAGCGATTGCGCCCACAGGAAAGCTGCCAGCACGGAAAGCTGTAGCTGGTTTTCACTGTCCCTTGGAACTGCATTCGCTGGTAGACAGACATTCGCGTTCTGCAAAAGCTTTGTTTCGTAATGGGGCAACACTGTGTATTTCTCTCTCGGAGAGCCCGGCTGCCAAATTCGAAACGTCCAGCGATTGCGCCCACAGGAAAGCTCCCAGCACGGAAAGCTGTAGCTGGTTTTCACTGTCCCTTGGAACTGCATTCGCTGCTACACAGACATCGCGTTCTGCAAAAGCTTTCGTTCGTAAAGGGGCAACACTGTGTATTTCTCTCTCGCAGAGCCCGGCTGCCAAATTCGAAACGTCCAGCGATTGCGCCCACAGGAAAGCTCCCAGCACGGAAAGCTGTAGCTGGTTTTCACTGTCCCTTGGAACTGCATTCGCTGGTAGACAGACATTCGCGTTCTGCAACAGGTTTCGTTCGTAAAGGGGCAACACTGTGTATTTCTCTCTGGGAGAGCCCGGCTGCCAAATTCGAAACGTCCAGCGATTGCGCCCACAGGAAAGCTGCCAGCACGGAAAGCTGTAGCTGGTTTTCACTGTCCCTTGGAACTGCATTCGCTGGTAGACAGACATTCGTGTTCTGCAAAAGCTTTCGTTCGTAATGAGGCAACACTGTGTATTTCTCTCTCGGAGAGCCCGGTTGCCAAATTCGAAACATCCAGCGATTGCGCCCACAGGAAAGCTGCCAGCACGGAAAGCTGTAGCTGGTTTTCACTGTCCCTTGGAACTGCATTCGCTGGTAGACAGACATTCGCGTTCTGCAAAAGCTTTGTTTCGTAATGGGGCAACACTGTGTATTTCTCTCTGGGAGAGCGCGGCTGCCAAATTCGAAACGTCCAGCGATTGCGCCCACAGGAAAGCTCCCAGCACGGAAAGCTGTAGCTGGTTTTCACTGTCCCTTGGAACTGCATTCGCTGCTACACAGACATTCGTGTTCTGCAAAAGCTTTCGTTCGTAATGAGGCAACACTGTGTATTTCTCTCTCGCAGAGCCCGGCTGACAAAGTCGAAACGTCCAGCGATTGCGCCCACAGGAAAGCTGCCAGCACGGAAAGCTGTAGCTGGTTTTCACTGTCCCTTGGAACTGCATTCGCTGGTAGACAGACATTCGCGTTCTGCAAAAGCTTTGTTTCGTAATGGGGCAACACTGTGTATTTCTCTCTCGGAGAGCCCGGCTGCCAAATTCGAAACGTCCAGCGATTGCGCCCACAGGAAAGCTGCCAGCACGGAAAGCTGTAGCTGGTTTTCACTGTCCCTTGGAACTGCATTCGCTGCTACACAGACATCGCGTTCTGCAAAAGCTTTTGTTGGTAAAGGGGCAACACTGTGTATTTCTCTCTCGGAGAGCCCGGCTGCCAAATTCGAAACGTCCAGCGATTGCGCCCACAGGAAAGCTCCCAGCACGGAAAGCTGTATCTGGTTTTCACTGTCCCTTGGAACTGCATTCGCTGCTACACAGAGATTCGCGTTCTGCAACAGCTTTGGTTGGTAAAGGGGCAACACTGTGTATTTCTCTCTCGGAGAGCCCGGCTGCCAAATTCGAAACGTCCAGCGATTGCGCCCACAGGAAAGCTCCCAGCACGGAAAGCTGTATCTGGTTTTCACTGTCCCTTGGAACTGCATTCGCTGCTACACAGAGATTCGCGTTCTGCAACAGCTTTGGTTGGTAAAGGGGCAACACTGTGTATTTCTCTCTGGGAGAGCGCGGCTGCCAAATTCGAAACGTCCAGCGATTGCGCCCACAGGAAAGCTGCCAGCACGGAAAGCTGTAGCTGGTTTTCACTATCCCTTGGAACTGCATTCGCTGGTAGACAGACATTCGCGTTCTGCAAAAGCTTTGGTTCGTAAAGGGGCACCACTGTGTATTTCTCTCTCGCAGAGCCCGGCTGCCAAATTCAAAACGTCCAGCGATTGCGCCCACAGGAAAGCTGCCAGCACGGAAAGCTGTAGCTGGTTTTCACTGTCCCTTGGAACTGCATTCGCTGGTAGACAGACATTCGCGTTCTGCAAAAGCTTTGTTTCGTAATGGGGCAACACTGTGTATTTCTCTCTCGGAGAGCCCGGCTGCCAAATTCGAAACGTCCAGCGATTGCGCCCACAGGAAAGCTCCCAGCACGGAAAGCTGTAGCTGGTTTTCACTGTCCCTTGGAACTGCATTCGCTGGTAGACAGACATTCGCGTTCTGCAACAGCTTTCGTTCGTAAAGGGGCAACACTGTGTATTTCTCTCTGGGAGAGCCCGGCTGCCAAATTCGAAACGTCCAGCGATTGCGCCCACAGGAAAGCTCCCAGCACGGAAAGCTGTAGCTGGTTTTCACTGTCCCTTGGAACTGCATTCGCTGCTACACAGACATTCGTGTTCTGCAAAAGCTTTCGTTCGTAATGAGGCAACACTGTGTATTTCTCTCTCGGAGAGCCCGGCTGCCAAATTCGAAACGTCCAGCGATTGCGCCCACAGGAAAGCTCCCAGCACGGAAAGCTGTAGCTGGTTTTCACTGTCCCTTGGAACTGCATTCGCTGGTAGACAGACATTCGCTTTCTGCAACAGCTTTCATTCGTAAAGGGGCAACACTGTGTATTTCTCTCTGGGAGAGCCCGGCTGCCAAATTCGAAACGTCCAGCGATTGCGCCCACAGGAAAGCTCCCAGCACGGAAAGCTGTAGCTGGTTTTCACTGTCCCTTGGAACTGCATTCGCTGGTAGACAGACATTCGCGTTCTGCAAAAGCTTTCGTTCGTAAAGGGGCAACACTGTGTATTTCTCTCTCGGAGAGCCCGGCTGCCAAATTCGAAACGTCCAGCGATTGCGCCCACAGGAAAGCTGCCAGCACGGAAAGCTGTAGCTGGCTTTCACTGTCCCTTGGAACTGCATTCGCTGGTAGACAGACATTCGCGTTCTGCAAAAGCTTTGGTTGGTAATGGGGCAATACTGTGTATTTCTCTCTGGGAGAGCCCGGCTGCCAAATTCGAAACGTCCAGCGATTGCGCCCACAGGAAAGCTCCCAGCACGGAAAGCTGTAGCTGGTTTTCACTGTCCCTTGGAATTGCATTCGCTGCTACACAGACATTCGTGTTCTGCAACAGGTTTCGTTCGTAATGAGGCAACACTGTGTATTTCTCTCTCGGAGAGCCCGGCTGACAAATTCGAAACGTCCAGCGATTGCGCCCACAGGAAAGCTGCCAGCACGGAAAGCTGTAGCTGGTTTTCACTGTCCCTTGGAACTGCATTCGCTGCTACACAGACATTCGCGTTCTGCAAAAGCTTTGTTTCGTAATGGGGCAACACTGTGTATTTCTCTCTCGGAGAGCGCGGCTGCCAAATTCGAAACGTCCAGCGATTGCGCCCACAGGAAAGCTCCCAGCACGGAAAGCTGTAGCTGGTTTTCACTGTCCCTTGGAACTGCATTCGCTGGTAGACAGACATTCGCGTTCCGCAACAGCTTTCGTTCGTAAAGGGGCAACACTGTGTATTTCTCTCTCGGAGAGCCCGGCTGCCAAATTCGAAACGTCCAGCGATTGCGCCCACAGGAAAGCTGCCAGCACGGAAAGCTGTAGCTGGTTTTCACTGTCCCTTGGAACTGCATTCGCTGCTACACAGACATTCGCGTTCTGCAAAAGCTTTGTTTGGTAAAGGGGCAACACTGTGTATTTCTCTCTCGGAGAGCGCGGCTGCCAAATTCGAAACGTCCAGCGATTGAGCCCACAGGAAAGCTCCCAGCACGGAAAGCTGTAGCTGGTTTTCACTGTCCCTTGGAACTGCATTCGATGCTACACAGACATTCGTGTTCTGCAAAAGCTTTGGTTGGTAAAGGGGCAACACTGTGTATTTCTCTGTCGGAGAGCCCGGCTGCCAAATTCGAAACGTCCAACGATTGCGCCCACATGAAAGCTGCCAGCACGGAAAGCTGTAGCTGGTTTTCACTGTCCCTTGGAACTGCATTCGCTGGTAGACAGACATTCGCGTTCTGCAAAAGCTTTCGTTCGTAATGGGGCAACACTGTGTATTTCTCTCTGGGAGAGCCCGGCTGCCAAATTCGAAACGTCCAGCGATTGCGCCCACAGGAAAGCTCCCAGCACGGAAAGCTGTAGCTGGTTTTCACTGTCCCTTGGAACTGCATTCGCTGGTAGACAGACATTCGCGTTCTGCAAAAGCTTTGTTTCGTAATGGGGCAACACTGTGTATTTCTCTCTCGGAGAGCCCGGCTGCCAAATTCGAAACGTCCAGCGATTGCGCCCACAGGAAAGCTCCCAGCACGGAAAGCTGTAGCTGGTTTTCACTGTCCCTTGGAACTGCATTCGCTGGTAGACAGACATTCGCGTTCTGCAAAAGCTTTCGTTCGTAATGGGGCAACACTGTGTATTTCTCTCTGGGAGAGCCCGGCTGCCAAATTGGAAACGTCCAGAGATTGCGCCCACAGGAAAGCTGCCAGCACTGAAAGCTCTAGCTGGTTTTCACTGTCCCTTGGAACTGCATTCGCTGCCACACAGACATTCGCGCTCTGCTAAAGCTTTGCTTCGTAATGGGGCAACACTTTGTATTTCTCTCTGGGAGAGCCCGGCTGCCAAATTCGAAACGTCCAGCGATTGCGCCCACAGGAAAGCTCCCAGCACGGAAAGCTGTAGCTGGTTTTCACTGTCCCTTGGAACTGCATTCGCTGGTAGACAGACATTCGCGTTCTGCAAAAGCTTTCGTTCGTAAAGGGGCAACACTGTGTATTTCTCTCTCGGAGAGCCCGGCTGCCAAATTCGAAACGTCCAGCGATTGCGCCCACAGGAAAGATGCCAGCACGGAAAGCTGTAGCTGGTTTTCACTGTCCCTTGGAACTGCATTCGCTGATAGACAGACATTCGCGTTCTGCAACAGCTTTCGTTCGTAAAGGGGCAACACTGTGTATTTCTCTCTCGGAGAGCCCGGCTGCCAAATTCGAAACATCCAGCGATTGCGCCCACAGGAAAGCTGCCAGCACGGAAAGCTGTAGCTGGTTTTCACTGTCCCTTGGAACTGCATTCGCTGCTACACAGACATTCGCGTTCTGCAAAAGCTTTGTTTCGTAATGGGGCAACACTGTGTATTTCTCTCTCGGAGAGCCCGGCTGCCAAATTCGAAACGTCCAGCGATTGCGCCCACAGGAAAGCTCCCAGCACGGAAAGCTGTAGCTGGTTTTCACTGTCCCTTGGAACTGCATTCGCTGGTAGACAGACATTCGCGTTCCGCAACAGGTTTCGTTCGTAAAGGGGCAACACTGTGTATTTCTCTCTCGGAGAGCCCGGCTGCCAAATTCGAAACGTCCAGCGATTGCGCCCACAGGAAAGCTGCCAGCACGGAAAGCTGTAGCTGGTTTTCACTGTCCCTTGGAACTGCATTCGCTGCTACACAGACATTCGCGTTCTGCAAAAGCTTTGTTTGGTAAAGGGGCAACACTGTGTATTTCTCTCTCGGAGAGCGCGGCTGCCAAATTCGAAACGTCCAGCGATTGAGCCCACAGGAAAGCTCCCAGCACGGAAAGCTGTAGCTGGTTTTCACTGTCCCTTGGAACTGCATTCGATGCTACACAGACATTCGTGTTCTGCAAAAGCTTTGGTTGGTAAAGGGGCAACACTGTGTATTTCTCTGTCGGAGAGCCCGGCTGCCAAATTCGAAACGTCCAACGATTGCGCCCACATGAAAGCTGCCAGCACGGAAAGCTGTAGCTGGTTTTCACTGTCCCTTGGAACTGCATTCGCTGGTAGACAGACATTCGCGTTCTGCAAAAGCTTTCGTTCGTAATGGGGCAACACTGTGTATTTCTCTCTGGGAGAGCCCGGCTGCCAAATTCGAAACGTCCAGCGATTGCGCCCACAGGAAAGCTGCCAGCACGGAAAGCTGTAGCTGGTTTTCACTGTCCCTTGGAACTGCATTCGCTGGTAGACAGACATTCGCGTTCTGCAAAAGCTTTGTTTCGTAATGGGGCAACACTGTGTATTTCTCTCTCGGAGAGCCCGGCTGCCAAATTCGAAACGTCCAGCGATTGCGCCCACAGGAAAGCTCCCAGCACGGAAAGCTGTAGCTGGTTTTCACTGTCCCTTGGAACTGCATTCGCTGGTAGACAGACATTCGCGTTCTGCAAAAGCTTTCGTTCGTAATGGGGCAACACTGTGTATTTCTCTCTGGGAGAGCCCGGCTGCCAAATTGGAAACGTCCAGAGATTGCGCCCACAGGAAAGCTGCCAGCACTGAAAGCTCTAGCTGGTTTTCACTGTCCCTTGGAACTGCATTCGCTGCCACACAGACATTCGCGCTCTGCTAAAGCTTTGCTTCGTAATGGGGCAACACTTTGTATTTCTCTCTGGGAGAGCCCGGCTGCCAAATTCGAAACGTCCAGCGATTGCGCCCACAGGAAAGCTCCCAGCACGGAAAGCTGTAGCTGGTTTTCACTGTCCCTTGGAACTGCATTCGCTGGTAGACAGACATTCACGTTCTGCAAAAGCTTTCGTTCGTAAAGGGGCAACACTGTGTATTTCTCTCTCGGAGAGCCCGGCTGCCAAATTCGAAACGTCCAGCGATTGCGCCCACAGGAAAGATGCCAGCACGGAAAGCTGTAGCTGGTTTTCACTGTCCCTTGGAACTGCATTCGCTGATAGACAGACATTCGCGTTCTGCAACAGCTTTCGTTCGTAAAGGGGCAACACTGTGTATTTCTCTCTCGGAGAGCCCGGCTGCCAAATTCGAAACATCCAGCGATTGCGCCCACAGGAAAGCTGCCAGCACGGAAAGCTGTAGCTGGTTTTCACTGTCCCTTGGAACTGCATTCGCTGGTAGACAGACATTCGCGTTCTGCAAAAGCTTTGTTTCGTAATGGGGCAACACTGTGTATTTCTCTCTCGGAGAGCCCGGCTGCCAAATTCGAAACGTCCAGCGATTGCGCCCACAGGAAAGCTCCCAGCACGGAAAGCTGTAGCTGGTTTTCACTGTCCCTTGGAACTGCATTCGCTGCTACACAGATATTCGCGTTCTGCAAAAGCTTTCGTTCGTAAAGGGGCAACACTGTGTATTTCTCTCTCGCAGAGCCCGGCTGCCAAATTCGAAACGTCCAGCGATTGCGCCCACAGGAAAGCTCCCAGCACGGAAAGCTGTAGCTGGTTTTCACTGTCCCTTGGAACTGCATTCGCTGGTAGACAGACATTCGCGTTCTGCAACAGGTTTCGTTCGTAAAGGGGCAACACTGTGTATTTCTCTCTCGGAGAGCCCGGCTGCCAAATTCGAAACGTCCAGCGATTGCGCCCACAGGAAAGCTCCCAGCACGGAAAGCTGTAGCTGGTTTTCACTGTCCCTTGGAACTGCATTCGATGCTACACAGACATTCGTGTTCTGCAAAAGCTTTCGTTCGTGATGAGGCAACACTGTGTATTTCTCTCTCGGAGAGCCCGGTTGCCAAATTCGAAACATCCAGCGATTGCGCCCACAGGAAAGCTGCCAGCACGGAAAGCTGTAGCTGGTTTTCACTGTCCCTTGGAACTGCATTCGCTGGTAGACAGACATTCGCGTTCTGCAAAAGCTTTGTTTCGTAATGGGGCAACACTGTGTATTTCTCTCTGGGAGAGCGCGGCTGCCAAATTCGAAACGTCCAGCGATTGCGCCCACAGGAAAGCTCCCAGCACGGAAAGCTGTAGCTGGTTTTCACTGTCCCTTGGAACTGCATTCGCTGCTACACAGACATTCGTGTTCTGCAAAAGCTTTCGTTCGTAATGAGGCAACACTGTGTATTTCTCTCTCGCAGAGCCCGGCTGACAAAGTCGAAACGTCCAGCGATTGCGCCCACAGGAAAGCTGCCAGCACGGAAAGCTGTAGCTGGTTTTCACTGTCCCTTGGAACTGCATTCGCTGGTAGACAGACATTCGCGTTCTGCAAAAGCTTTGTTTCGTAATGGGGCAACACTGTGTATTTCTCTCTCGGAGAGCCCGGCTGCCAAATTCGAAACGTCCAGCGATTGCGCCCACAGGAAAGCTCCCAGCACGGAAAGCTGTAGCTGGTTTTCACTGTCCCTTGGAACTGCATTCGCTGCTACACAGACATCGCGTTCTGCAAAAGCTTTTGTTGGTAAAGGGGCAACACTGTGTATTTCTCTCTCGGAGAGCCCGGCTGCCAAATTCGAAACGTCCAGCGATTGCGCCCACAGGAAAGCTCCCAGCACGGAAAGCTGTATCTGGTTTTCACTGTCCCTTGGAACTGCATTCGCTGCTACACAGAGATTCGCGTTCTGCAACAGCTTTGGTTGGTAAAGGGGCAACACTGTGTATTTCTCTCTCGGAGAGCCCGGCTGCCAAATTCGAAACGTCCAGCGATTGCGCCCACAGGAAAGCTCCCAGCACGGAAAGCTGTATCTGGTTTTCACTGTCCCTTGGAACTGCATTCGCTGCTACACAGAGATTCGCGTTCTGCAACAGCTTTGGTTGGTAAAGGGGCAACACTGTGTATTTCTCTCTGGGAGAGCGCGGCTGCCAAATTCGAAACGTCCAGCGATTGCGCCCACAGGAAAGCTGCCAGCACGGAAAGCTGTAGCTGGTTTTCACTGTCCCTTGGAACTGCATTCGCTGGTAGACAGACATTCGCGTTCTGCAAAAGCTTTGGTTCGTAAAGGGGCACCACTGTGTATTTCTCTCTCGCAGAGCCCGGCTGCCAAATTCGAAACGTCCAGCGATTGCGCCCACAGGAAAGCTGCCAGCACGGAAAGCTGTAGCTGGTTTTCACTGTCCCTTGGAACTGCATTCGCTGGTAGACAGACATTCGCGTTCTGCAAAAGCTTTGGTTGGTAATGGGGCAATACTGTGTATTTCTCTCTGGGAGGCTGCTGCCAAATTCGAAACGTCCAGCGATTGCGCCCACAGGAAAGCTCCCAGCACGGAAAGCTGTAGCTGGTTTTCACTGTCCCTTGGAACTGCATTCGCTGGTAGACAGACATTCGCGTTCTGCAACAGGTTTCGTTCGTAAAGGGGCAACACTGTGTATTTCTCTCTCGGAGAGCCCGGCTGCCAAATTCGAAACGTCCAGCGATTGCGCCCACAGGAAAGCTCCCAGCACGGAAAGCTGTAGCTGGTTTTCACTGTCCCTTGGAACTGCATTCGCTGGTAGACAGACATTCGCTTTCTGCAACAGCTTTCGTTCGTAATGGGGCAACACTGTGTATTTCTCTCTGGGAGAGCCCGGCTGCCAAATTCGAAACGTCCAGCGATTGCGCCCACAGGAAAGCTCCCAGCACGGAAAGCTGTAGCTGGTTTTCACTGTCCCTTGGAACTGCATTCGCTGGTAGACAGACATTCGCGTTCTGCAAAAGCTTTCGTTCGTAAAGGGGCAACACTGTGTATTTCTCTCTCGGAGAGCCCGGCTGCCAAATTCGAAACGTCCAGCGATTGCGCCCACAGGAAAGCTCCCAGCACGGAAAGCTGTAGCTGGTTTTCACTGTCCCTTGGAACTGCATTCGCTGGTAGACAGACATTCGCGTTCTGCAAAAGCTTTGGTTGGTAATGGGGCAATACTGTGTATTTCTCTCTGGGAGAGCCCGGCTGCCAAATTCGAAACGTCCAGCGATTGCGCCCACAGGAAAGCTCCCAGCACGGAAAGCTGTAGCTGGTTTTCACTGTCCCTTGGAATTGCATTCGCTGCTACACAGACATTCGTGTTCTGCAACAGGTTTCGTTCGTAATGAGGCAACACTGTGTATTTCTCTCTCGGAGAGCCCGGCTGACAAATTCGAAACGTCCAGCGATTGCGCCCACAGGAAAGCTGCCAGCACGGAAAGCTGTAGCTGGTTTTCACTGTCCCTTGGAACTGCATTCGCTGCTACACAGACATTCGCGTTCTGCAAAAGCTTTGTTTCGTAATGGGGCAACACTGTGTATTTCTCTCTCGGAGAGCCCGGCTGCCAAATTCGAAACGTCCAGCGATTGCGCCCACAGGAAAGCTGCCAGCACGGAAAGCTGTAGCTGGTTTTCACTGTCCCTTGGAACTGCATTCGCTGGTAGACAGACATTCGCGTTCTGCAACAGCTTTCGTTCGTAAAGGGGCAACACTGTGTATTTCTCTCTCGCAGAGCCCGGCTGCCAAATTCGAAACGTCCAGCGATTGCGCCCACAGGAAAGCTCCCAGCACGGAAAGCTGTAGCTGGTTTTCACTGTCCCTTGGAACTGCATTCGCTGGTAGACAGACATTCGCGTTCTGCAACAGCTTTCGTTCGTAAAGGGGCAACACTTGTATTTCTCTCTGGGAGAGCCCGGCTGCCAAATTCGAAACGTCCAGCGATTGCGCCCACAGGAAAGCTCCCAGCACGGAAAGCTGTAGCTGGTTTTCACTGTCCCTTGGAACTGCATTCGCTGGTAGACAGACATTCGCTTTCCGCAACAGGTTTCGTTCGTAAAGGGGCAACACTGTGTATTTCTCTCTCGGAGAGCCCGGCTGCCAAATTCGAAACGTCCAGCGATTGCGCCCACAGGAAAGCTCCCAGCACGGAAAGCTGTAGCTGGTTTTCACTGTCCCTTGGAACTGCATTCGCTGCTACACAGACATTCGCGTTCTGCAAAAGCTTTGGTTGGTAAAGGGGCAACACTGTGTATTTCTCTCTCGGAGAGCGCGGCTGCCAAATTCGAAACGTCCAGCGATTGAGCCCACAGGAAAGCTCCCAGCACGGAAAGCTGTAGCTGGTTTTCACTGTCCCTTGGAACTGCATTCGATGCTACACAGACATTCGTGTTCTGCAAAAGCTTTGGTTGGTAAAGGGGCAACACTGTGTATTTCTCTGTGGGAGAGCCCGGCTGCCAAATTCGAAACGTCCAACGATTGCGCCCACATGAAAGCTGCCAGCACGGAAAGCTGTAGCTGGTTTTCACTGTCCCTTGGAACTGCATTCGCTGGTAGACAGACATTCGCGTTCTGCAAAAGCTTTCGTTCGTAATGGGGCAACACTGTGTATTTCTCTCTGGGAGAGCCCGGCTGCCAAATTCGAAACGTCCAGCGATTGCGCCCACAGGAAAGCTCCCAGCACGGAAAGCTGTAGCTGGTTTTCACTGTCCCTTGGAACTGCATTCGCTGGTAGACAGACATTCGCGTTCTGCAAAAGCTTTGTTTCGTAATGGGGCAACACTGTGTATTTCTCTCTCGGAGAGCCCGGCTGCCAAATTCGAAACGTCCAGCGATTGCGCCCACAGGAAAGCTCCCAGCACGGAAAGCTGTAGCTGGTTTTCACTGTCCCTTGGAACTGCATTCGCTGGTAGACAGACATTCGCGTTCTGCAAAAGCTTTCGTTCGTAATGGGGCAACACTGTGTATTTCTCTCTGGGAGAGCCCGGCTGCCAAATTGGAAACGTCCAGAGATTGCGCCCACAGGAAAGCTGCCAGCACTGAAAGCTCTAGCTGGTTTTCACTGTCCCTTGGAACTGCATTCGCTGCCACACAGACATTCGCGCTCTGCTAAAGCTTTGCTTCGTAATGGGGCAACACTTTGTATTTCTCTCTGGGAGAGCCCGGCTGCCAAATTCGAAACGTCCAGCGATTGCGCCCACAGGAAAGCTCCCAGCACGGAAAGCTGTAGCTGGTTTTCACTGTCCCTTGGAACTGCATTCGCTGGTAGACAGACATTCGCGTTCTGCAAAAGCTTTCGTTCGTAAAGGGGCAACACTGTGTATTTCTCTCTCGGAGAGCCCGGCTGCCAAATTCGAAACGTCCAGCGATTGCGCCCACAGGAAAGCTGCCAGCACGGAAAGCTGTAGCTGGTTTTCACTGTCCCTTGGAACTGCATTCGCTGGTAGACAGACATTCGCGTTCTGCAAAAGCTTTGGTTGGTAATGGGGCAATACTGTGTATTTCTCTCTGGGAGAGCCCGGCTGCCAAATTCGAAACGTCCAGCGATTGCGCCCACAGGAAAGCTCCCAGCACGGAAAGCTGTAGCTGGTTTTCACTGTCCCTTGGAACTGCATTCGCTGCTACACAGACATTCGTGTTCTGCAAAAGCTTTCGTTCGTAATGAGGCAACACTGTGTATTTCTCTCTCGCAGAGCCCGGCTGACAAATTCGAAACGTCCAGCGATTGCGCCCACAGGAAAGCTGCCAGCACGGAAAGCTGTAGCTGGTTTTCACTGTCCCTTGGAACTGCATTCGCTGGTAGACAGACATTCGCGTTCTGCAAAAGCTTTGTTTCGTAATGGGGCAACACTGTGTATTTCTCTCTCGGAGAGCCCGGCTGCCAAATTCGAAACGTCCAGCGATTGCGCCCACAGGAAAGCTCCCAGCACGGAAAGCTGTAGCTGGTTTTCACTGTCCCTTGGAACTGCATTCGCTGCTACACAGATATTCGCGTTCTGCAAAAGCTTTCGTTCGTAAAGGGGCAACACTGTGTATTTCTCTCTCGCAGAGCCCGGCTGCCAAATTCGAAACGTCCAGCGATTGCGCCCACAGGAAAGCTGCCAGCACGGAAAGCTGTAGCTGGTTTTCACTGTCCCTTGGAACTGCATTCGCTGGTAGACAGACATTCGCGTTCTGCAACAGGTTTCGTTCGTAAAGGGGCAACACTGTGTATTTCTCTCTCGGAGAGCCCGGCTGCCAAATTCGAAACGTCCAGCGATTGCGCCCACAGGAAAGCTCCCAGCACGGAAAGCTGTAGCTGGTTTTCACTGTCCCTTGGAACTGCATTCGATGCTACACAGACATTCGTGTTCTGCAAAAGCTTTCGTTCGTGATGAGGCAACACTGTGTATTTCTCTCTCGGAGAGCCCGGTTGCCAAATTCGAAACATCCAGCGATTGCGCCCACAGGAAAGCTGCCAGCACGGAAAGCTGTAGCTGGTTTTCACTGTCCCTTGGAACTGCATTCGCTGGTAGACAGATATTCGCGTTCTGCAAAAGCTTTGTTTCGTAATGGGGCAACACTGTGTATTTCTCTCTGGGAGAGCGCGGCTGCCAAATTCGAAACGTCCAGCGATTGCGCCCACAGGAAAGCTCCCAGCACGGAAAGCTGTAGCTGGTTTTCACTGTCCCTTGGAACTGCATTCGCTGCTACACAGACATTCGTGTTCTGCAAAAGCTTTCGTTCGTAATGAGGCAACACTGTGTATTTCTCTCTCGCAGAGCCCGGCTGACAAAGTCGAAACGTCCAGCGATTGCGCCCACAGGAAAGCTGCCAGCACGGAAAGCTGTAGCTGGTTTTCACTGTCCCTTGGAACTGCATTCGCTGGTAGACAGACATTCGCGTTCTGCAAAAGCTTTGTTTCGTAATGGGGCAACACTGTGTATTTCTCTCTCGGAGAGCCCGGCTGCCAAATTCGAAACGTCCAGCGATTGCGCCCACAGGAAAGCTCCCAGCACGGAAAGCTGTAGCTGGTTTTCACTGTCCCTTGGAACTGCATTCGCTGGTAGACAGAAATTCGCGTTCTGCAACAGCTTTCGTTCGTAAAGGGGCAACACTGTGTATTTCTCTCTCGGAGAGCCCGGCTGCCAAATTCGAAACGTCCAGCGATTGCGCCCACAGGAAAGCTCCCAGCACGGAAAGCTGTAGCTGGTTTTCACTGTCCCTTGGAACTGCATTCGCTGGTAGACAGACATTCGCGTTCTGCAACAGCTTTCGTTCGTAAAGGGGCAACACTGTGTATTTCTCTCTGGGAGAGCCCGGCTGCCAAATTCAAAACGTCCAGCGATTGCGCCCACAGGAAAGCTCCCAGCACGGAAAGCTGTAGCTGGTTTTCACTGTCCCTTGGAACTGCATTCGCTGGTAGACAGACATTCGCGTTCCGCAACAGGTTTCGTTCGTAAAGGGGCAACACTGTGTATTTCTCTCTCGGAGAGCCCGGCTGCCAAATTCGAAACGTCCAGCGATTGCGCCCACAGGAAAGCTCCCAGCACGGAAAGCTGTAGCTGGTTTTCACTGTCCCTTGGAACTGCATTCGCTGCTACACAGACATTCGCGTTCTGCAAAAGCTTTGTTTGGTAAAGGGGCAACACTGTGTATTTCTCTCTCGGAGAGCGCGGCTGCCAAATTCGAAACGTCCAGCGATTGAGCCCACAGGAAAGCTCCCAGCACGGAAAGCTGTAGCTGGTTTTCACTGTCCCTTGGAACTGCATTCGCTGGTAGACAGACATTCGTGTTCTGCAAAAGCTTTGGTTGGTAAAGGGGCAACACTGTGTATTTCTCTGTCGGAGAGCCCGGCTGCCAAATTCGAAACGTCCAACGATTGCGCCCACATGAAAGCTGCCAGCACGGAAAGCTGTAGCTGGTTTTCACTGTCCCTTGGAACTGCATTCGCTGGTAGACAGACATTCGCGTTCTGCAAAAGCTTTCGTTCGTAATGGGGCAACACTGTGTATTTCTCTCTGGGAGAGCCCGGCTGCCAAATTCGAAACGTCCAGCGATTGCGCCCACAGGAAAGCTGCCAGCACGGAAAGCTGTAGCTGGTTTTCACTGTCCCTTGGAACTGCATTCGCTGGTAGACAGACATTCGCGTTCTGCAAAAGCTTTGTTTCGTAATGGGGCAACACTGTGTATTTCTCTCTCGGAGAGCCCGGCTGCCAAATTCGAAACGTCCAGCGATTGCGCCCACAGGAAAGCTCCCAGCACGGAAAGCTGTAGCTGGTTTTCACTGTCCCTTGGAACTGCATTCGCTGGTAGACAGACATTCGCGTTCTGCAAAAGCTTTCGTTCGTAATGGGGCAACACTGTGTATTTCTCTCTGGGAGAGCCCGGCTGCCAAATTGGAAACGTCCAGAGATTGCGCCCACAGGAAAGCTGCCAGCACTGAAAGCTCTAGCTGGTTTTCACTGTCCCTTGGAACTGCATTCGCTGCCACACAGACATTCGCGCTCTGCTAAAGCTTTGCTTCGTAATGGGGCAACACTTTGTATTTCTCTCTGGGAGAGCCCGGCTGCCAAATTCGAAACGTCCAGCGATTGCGCCCACAGGAAAGATGCCAGCACGGAAAGCTGTAGCTGGTTTTCACTGTCCCTTGGAACTGCATTCGCTGGTAGACAGACATTCGCGTTCTGCAAAAGCTTTGGTTGGTAATGGGGCAATACTGTGTATTTCTCTCTGGGAGAGCCCGGCTGCCAAATTCGAAACGTCCAGCGATTGCGCCCACAGGAAAGCTCCCAGCACGGAAAGCTGTAGCTGGTTTTCACTGTCCCTTGGAACTGCATTCGCTGGTAGACAGACATTCGCGTTCTGCAACAGCTTTCGTTCGTAAAGGGGCAACACAGTGTATTTCTCTCTCGGAGAGCCCGGCTGCCAAATTCGAAACGTCCAGCGATTGCGCCCACAGGAAAGCTCCCAGCACGGAAAGCTGTAGCTGGTTTTCACTGTCCCTTGGAACTGCATTCGCTGGTAGACAGACATTCGCGTTCTGCAAAAGCTTTGGTTGGTAATGGGGCAATACTGTGTATTTCTCTCTGGGAGAGCCCGGCTGCCAAATTCGAAACGTCCAGCGATTGCGCCCACAGGAAAGCTCCCAGCACGGAAAGCTGTAGCTGGTTTTCACTGTCCCTTGGAACTGCATTCGCTGGTAGACAGACATTCGCGTTCTGCAACAGCTTTCGTTCGTAAAGGGGCAACACTGTGTATTTCTCTCTCGGAGAGCCCGGCTGCCAAATTCGAAACGTCCAGCGATTGCGCCCACAGGAAAGCTGCCAGCACGGAAAGCTGTAGCTGGTTTTCACTGTCCCTTGGAACTGCATTCGCTGGTAGACAGACATTCGCGTTCTGCAAAAGCTTTGGTTGGTAATGGGGCAATACTGTGTATTTCTCTCTGGGAGAGCCCGGCTGCCAAATTCGAAACGTCCAGCGATTGCGCCCACAGGAAAGCTGCCAGCACGGAAAGCTGTAGCTGGTTTTCACTGTCCCTTGGAACTGCATTCGCTGGTAGACAGACATTCGCGTTCTGCAAAAGCTTTGGTTGGTAAAGGGGCAACACTGTGTATTTCTCTCTGGGAGAGCCCGGCTGCCAAATTCGAAACGTCCAGCGATTGCGCCCACAGGAAAGCTGCCAGCACGGAAAGCTGTAGCTGGTTTTCACTGTCCCTTGGAACTGCATTCGCTGGTAGACAGACATTCGCGTTCTGCAAAAGCTTTCGTTCGTAAAGGGGCAACACTGTGTATTTCTCTCTCGGAGAGCCCGGCTGCCAAATTCGAAACGTCCAGCGATTGCGCCCACAGGAAAGCTGCCAGCACGGAAAGCTGTAGCTGGTTTTCACTGTCCCTTGGAACTGCATTCGCTGGTAGACAGACATTCGCGTTCTGCAAAAGCTTTGGTTGGTAATGGGGCAATACTGTGTATTTCTCTCTGGGAGAGCCCGGCTGCCAAATTCGAAACGTCCAGCGATTGCGCCCACAGGAAAGCTCCCAGCACGGAAAGCTGTAGCTGGTTTTCACTGTCCCTTGGAATTTCATTCGCTGCTACACAGACATTCGTGTTCTGCAACAGGTTTCGTTCGTAATGAGGCAACACTGTGTATTTCTCTCTCGGAGAGCCCGGCTGACAAATTCGAAACGTCCAGCGATTGCGCCCACAGGAAAGCTGCCAGCACGGAAAGCTGTAGCTGGTTTTCACTGTCCCTTGGAACTGCATTCGCTGCTACACAGACATTCGCGTTCTGCAAAAGCTTTGTTTCGTAATGGGGCAACACTGTGTATTTCTCTCTCGGAGAGCCCGGCTGCCAAATTCGAAACGTCCAGCGATTGCGCCCACAGGAAAGCTGCCAGCACGGAAAGCTGTAGCTGGTTTTCACTGTCCCTTGGAACTGCATTCGCTGGTAGACAGACATTCGCGTTCTGCAACAGGTTTCGTTCGTAAAGGGGCAACACTGTGTATTTCTCTCTCGGAGAGCCCGGCTGCCAAATTCGAAACGTCCAGCGATTGCGCCCACAGGAAAGCTCCCAGCACGGAAAGCTGTAGCTGGTTTTCACTGTCCCTTGGAACTGCATTCGCTGGTAGACAGACATTCGCTTTCTGCAACAGCTTTCGTTCGTAATGGGGCAACACTGTGTATTTCTCTCTGGGAGAGCCCGGCTGCCAAATTCGAAACGTCCAGCGATTGCGCCCACAGGAAAGCTCCCAGCACGGAAAGCTGTAGCTGGTTTTCACTGTCCCTTGGAACTGCATTCGCTGGTAGACAGACATTCGCGTTCTGCAAAAGCTTTCGTTCGTAAAGGGGCAACACTGTGTATTTCTCTCTCGGAGAGCCCGGCTGCCAAATTCGAAACGTCCAGCGATTGCGCCCACAGGAAAGCTCCCAGCACGGAAAGCTGTAGCTGGTTTTCACTGTCCCTTGGAACTGCATTCGCTGGTAGACAGACATTCGCGTTCTGCAAAAGCTTTGGTTGGTAATGGGGCAATACTGTGTATTTCTCTCTGGGAGAGCCCGGCTGCCAAATTCGAAACGTCCAGCGATTGCGCCCACAGGAAAGCTCCCAGCACGGAAAGCTGTAGCTGGTTTTCACTGTCCCTTGGAATTGCATTCGCTGCTACACAGACATTCGTGTTCTGCAACAGGTTTCGTTCGTAATGAGGCAACACTGTGTATTTCTCTCTCGGAGAGCCCGGCTGACAAATTCGAAACGTCCAGCGATTGCGCCCACAGGAAAGCTGCCAGCACGGAAAGCTGTAGCTGGTTTTCACTGTCCCTTGGAACTGCATTCGCTGCTACACAGACATTCGCGTTCTGCAAAAGCTTTGTTTCGTAATGGGGCAACACTGTGTATTTCTCTCTCGGAGAGCCCGGCTGCCAAATTCGAAACGTCCAGCGATTGCGCCCACAGGAAAGCTGCCAGCACGGAAAGCTGTAGCTGGTTTTCACTGTCCCTTGGAACTGCATTCGCTGGTAGACAGACATTCGCGTTCTGCAACAGCTTTCGTTCGTAAAGGGGCAACACTGTGTATTTCTCTCTCGCAGAGCCCGGCTGCCAAATTCGAAACGTCCAGCGATTGCGCCCACAGGAAAGCTCCCAGCACGGAAAGCTGTAGCTGGTTTTCACTGTCCCTTGGAACTGCATTCGCTGGTAGACAGACATTCGCGTTCTGCAACAGCTTTCGTTCGTAAAGGGGCAACACTTGTATTTCTCTCTGGGAGAGCCCGGCTGCCAAATTCGAAACGTCCAGCGATTGCGCCCACAGGAAAGCTCCCAGCACGGAAAGCTGTAGCTGGTTTTCACTGTCCCTTGGAACTGCATTCGCTGGTAGACAGACATTCGCTTTCCGCAACAGGTTTCGTTCGTAAAGGGGCAACACTGTGTATTTCTCTCTCGGAGAGCCCGGCTGCCAAATTCGAAACGTCCAGCGATTGCGCCCACAGGAAAGCTCCCAGCACGGAAAGCTGTAGCTGGTTTTCACTGTCCCTTGGAACTGCATTCGCTGCTACACAGACATTCGCGTTCTGCAAAAGCTTTGGTTGGTAAAGGGGCAACACTGTGTATTTCTCTCTCGGAGAGCGCGGCTGCCAAATTCGAAACGTCCAGCGATTGAGCCCACAGGAAAGCTCCCAGCACGGAAAGCTGTAGCTGGTTTTCACTGTCCCTTGGAACTGCATTCGATGCTACACAGACATTCGTGTTCTGCAAAAGCTTTGGTTGGTAAAGGGGCAACACTGTGTATTTCTCTGTGGGAGAGCCCGGCTGCCAAATTCGAAACGTCCAACGATTGCGCCCACATGAAAGCTGCCAGCACGGAAAGCTGTAGCTGGTTTTCACTGTCCCTTGGAACTGCATTCGCTGGTAGACAGACATTCGCGTTCTGCAAAAGCTTTCGTTCGTAATGGGGCAACACTGTGTATTTCTCTCTGGGAGAGCCCGGCTGCCAAATTCGAAACGTCCAGCGATTGCGCCCACAGGAAAGCTCCCAGCACGGAAAGCTGTAGCTGGTTTTCACTGTCCCTTGGAACTGCATTCGCTGGTAGACAGACATTCGCGTTCTGCAAAAGCTTTGTTTCGTAATGGGGCAACACTGTGTATTTCTCTCTCGGAGAGCCCGGCTGCCAAATTCGAAACGTCCAGCGATTGCGCCCACAGGAAAGCTCCCAGCACGGAAAGCTGTAGCTGGTTTTCACTGTCCCTTGGAACTGCATTCGCTGGTAGACAGACATTCGCGTTCTGCAAAAGCTTTCGTTCGTAATGGGGCAACACTGTGTATTTCTCTCTGGGAGAGCCCGGCTGCCAAATTGGAAACGTCCAGAGATTGCGCCCACAGGAAAGCTGCCAGCACTGAAAGCTCTAGCTGGTTTTCACTGTCCCTTGGAACTGCATTCGCTGCCACACAGACATTCGCGCTCTGCTAAAGCTTTGCTTCGTAATGGGGCAACACTTTGTATTTCTCTCTGGGAGAGCCCGGCTGCCAAATTCGAAACGTCCAGCGATTGCGCCCACAGGAAAGCTCCCAGCACGGAAAGCTGTAGCTGGTTTTCACTGTCCCTTGGAACTGCATTCGCTGGTAGACAGACATTCGCGTTCTGCAAAAGCTTTCGTTCGTAAAGGGGCAACACTGTGTATTTCTCTCTCGGAGAGCCCGGCTGCCAAATTCGAAACGTCCAGCGATTGCGCCCACAGGAAAGCTGCCAGCACGGAAAGCTGTAGCTGGTTTTCACTGTCCCTTGGAACTGCATTCGCTGGTAGACAGACATTCGCGTTCTGCAAAAGCTTTGGTTGGTAATGGGGCAATACTGTGTATTTCTCTCTGGGAGAGCCCGGCTGCCAAATTCGAAACGTCCAGCGATTGCGCCCACAGGAAAGCTCCCAGCACGGAAAGCTGTAGCTGGTTTTCACTGTCCCTTGGAACTGCATTCGCTGCTACACAGACATTCGTGTTCTGCAAAAGCTTTCGTTCGTAATGAGGCAACACTGTGTATTTCTCTCTCGCAGAGCCCGGCTGACAAATTCGAAACGTCCAGCGATTGCGCCCACAGGAAAGCTGCCAGCACGGAAAGCTGTAGCTGGTTTTCACTGTCCCTTGGAACTGCATTCGCTGGTAGACAGACATTCGCGTTCTGCAAAAGCTTTGTTTCGTAATGGGGCAACACTGTGTATTTCTCTCTCGGAGAGCCCGGCTGCCAAATTCGAAACGTCCAGCGATTGCGCCCACAGGAAAGCTCCCAGCACGGAAAGCTGTAGCTGGTTTTCACTGTCCCTTGGAACTGCATTCGCTGCTACACAGATATTCGCGTTCTGCAAAAGCTTTCGTTCGTAAAGGGGCAACACTGTGTATTTCTCTCTCGCAGAGCCCGGCTGCCAAATTCGAAACGTCCAGCGATTGCGCCCACAGGAAAGCTGCCAGCACGGAAAGCTGTAGCTGGTTTTCACTGTCCCTTGGAACTGCATTCGCTGGTAGACAGACATTCGCGTTCTGCAACAGGTTTCGTTCGTAAAGGGGCAACACTGTGTATTTCTCTCTCGGAGAGCCCGGCTGCCAAATTCGAAACGTCCAGCGATTGCGCCCACAGGAAAGCTCCCAGCACGGAAAGCTGTAGCTGGTTTTCACTGTCCCTTGGAACTGCATTCGATGCTACACAGACATTCGTGTTCTGCAAAAGCTTTCGTTCGTGATGAGGCAACACTGTGTATTTCTCTCTCGGAGAGCCCGGTTGCCAAATTCGAAACATCCAGCGATTGCGCCCACAGGAAAGCTGCCAGCACGGAAAGCTGTAGCTGGTTTTCACTGTCCCTTGGAACTGCATTCGCTGGTAGACAGATATTCGCGTTCTGCAAAAGCTTTGTTTCGTAATGGGGCAACACTGTGTATTTCTCTCTGGGAGAGCGCGGCTGCCAAATTCGAAACGTCCAGCGATTGCGCCCACAGGAAAGCTCCCAGCACGGAAAGCTGTAGCTGGTTTTCACTGTCCCTTGGAACTGCATTCGCTGCTACACAGACATTCGTGTTCTGCAAAAGCTTTCGTTCGTAATGAGGCAACACTGTGTATTTCTCTCTCGCAGAGCCCGGCTGACAAAGTCGAAACGTCCAGCGATTGCGCCCACAGGAAAGCTGCCAGCACGGAAAGCTGTAGCTGGTTTTCACTGTCCCTTGGAACTGCATTCGCTGGTAGACAGACATTCGCGTTCTGCAAAAGCTTTGTTTCGTAATGGGGCAACACTGTGTATTTCTCTCTCGGAGAGCCCGGCTGCCAAATTCGAAACGTCCAGCGATTGCGCCCACAGGAAAGCTCCCAGCACGGAAAGCTGTAGCTGGTTTTCACTGTCCCTTGGAACTGCATTCGCTGGTAGACAGAAATTCGCGTTCTGCAACAGCTTTCGTTCGTAAAGGGGCAACACTGTGTATTTCTCTCTCGGAGAGCCCGGCTGCCAAATTCGAAACGTCCAGCGATTGCGCCCACAGGAAAGCTCCCAGCACGGAAAGCTGTAGCTGGTTTTCACTGTCCCTTGGAACTGCATTCGCTGGTAGACAGACATTCGCGTTCTGCAACAGCTTTCGTTCGTAAAGGGGCAACACTGTGTATTTCTCTCTGGGAGAGCCCGGCTGCCAAATTCAAAACGTCCAGCGATTGCGCCCACAGGAAAGCTCCCAGCACGGAAAGCTGTAGCTGGTTTTCACTGTCCCTTGGAACTGCATTCGCTGGTAGACAGACATTCGCGTTCCGCAACAGGTTTCGTTCGTAAAGGGGCAACACTGTGTATTTCTCTCTCGGAGAGCCCGGCTGCCAAATTCGAAACGTCCAGCGATTGCGCCCACAGGAAAGCTCCCAGCACGGAAAGCTGTAGCTGGTTTTCACTGTCCCTTGGAACTGCATTCGCTGCTACACAGACATTCGCGTTCTGCAAAAGCTTTGTTTGGTAAAGGGGCAACACTGTGTATTTCTCTCTCGGAGAGCGCGGCTGCCAAATTCGAAACGTCCAGCGATTGAGCCCACAGGAAAGCTCCCAGCACGGAAAGCTGTAGCTGGTTTTCACTGTCCCTTGGAACTGCATTCGCTGGTAGACAGACATTCGTGTTCTGCAAAAGCTTTGGTTGGTAAAGGGGCAACACTGTGTATTTCTCTGTCGGAGAGCCCGGCTGCCAAATTCGAAACGTCCAACGATTGCGCCCACATGAAAGCTGCCAGCACGGAAAGCTGTAGCTGGTTTTCACTGTCCCTTGGAACTGCATTCGCTGGTAGACAGACATTCGCGTTCTGCAAAAGCTTTCGTTCGTAATGGGGCAACACTGTGTATTTCTCTCTGGGAGAGCCCGGCTGCCAAATTCGAAACGTCCAGCGATTGCGCCCACAGGAAAGCTGCCAGCACGGAAAGCTGTAGCTGGTTTTCACTGTCCCTTGGAACTGCATTCGCTGGTAGACAGACATTCGCGTTCTGCAAAAGCTTTGTTTCGTAATGGGGCAACACTGTGTATTTCTCTCTCGGAGAGCCCGGCTGCCAAATTCGAAACGTCCAGCGATTGCGCCCACAGGAAAGCTCCCAGCACGGAAAGCTGTAGCTGGTTTTCACTGTCCCTTGGAACTGCATTCGCTGGTAGACAGACATTCGCGTTCTGCAAAAGCTTTCGTTCGTAATGGGGCAACACTGTGTATTTCTCTCTGGGAGAGCCCGGCTGCCAAATTGGAAACGTCCAGAGATTGCGCCCACAGGAAAGCTGCCAGCACTGAAAGCTCTAGCTGGTTTTCACTGTCCCTTGGAACTGCATTCGCTGCCACACAGACATTCGCGCTCTGCTAAAGCTTTGCTTCGTAATGGGGCAACACTTTGTATTTCTCTCTGGGAGAGCCCGGCTGCCAAATTCGAAACGTCCAGCGATTGCGCCCACAGGAAAGATGCCAGCACGGAAAGCTGTAGCTGGTTTTCACTGTCCCTTGGAACTGCATTCGCTGGTAGACAGACATTCGCGTTCTGCAAAAGCTTTGGTTGGTAATGGGGCAATACTGTGTATTTCTCTCTGGGAGAGCCCGGCTGCCAAATTCGAAACGTCCAGCGATTGCGCCCACAGGAAAGCTCCCAGCACGGAAAGCTGTAGCTGGTTTTCACTGTCCCTTGGAACTGCATTCGCTGGTAGACAGACATTCGCGTTCTGCAACAGCTTTCGTTCGTAAAGGGGCAACACAGTGTATTTCTCTCTCGGAGAGCCCGGCTGCCAAATTCGAAACGTCCAGCGATTGCGCCCACAGGAAAGCTCCCAGCACGGAAAGCTGTAGCTGGTTTTCACTGTCCCTTGGAACTGCATTCGCTGGTAGACAGACATTCGCGTTCTGCAAAAGCTTTGGTTGGTAATGGGGCAATACTGTGTATTTCTCTCTGGGAGAGCCCGGCTGCCAAATTCGAAACGTCCAGCGATTGCGCCCACAGGAAAGCTCCCAGCACGGAAAGCTGTAGCTGGTTTTCACTGTCCCTTGGAACTGCATTCGCTGGTAGACAGACATTCGCGTTCTGCAACAGCTTTCGTTCGTAAAGGGGCAACACTGTGTATTTCTCTCTCGGAGAGCCCGGCTGCCAAATTCGAAACGTCCAGCGATTGCGCCCACAGGAAAGCTGCCAGCACGGAAAGCTGTAGCTGGTTTTCACTGTCCCTTGGAACTGCATTCGCTGGTAGACAGACATTCGCGTTCTGCAAAAGCTTTGGTTGGTAATGGGGCAATACTGTGTATTTCTCTCTGGGAGAGCCCGGCTGCCAAATTCGAAACGTCCAGCGATTGCGCCCACAGGAAAGCTGCCAGCACGGAAAGCTGTAGCTGGTTTTCACTGTCCCTTGGAACTGCATTCGCTGGTAGACAGACATTCGCGTTCTGCAAAAGCTTTGGTTGGTAAAGGGGCAACACTGTGTATTTCTCTCTGGGAGAGCCCGGCTGCCAAATTCGAAACGTCCAGCGATTGCGCCCACAGGAAAGCTGCCAGCACGGAAAGCTGTAGCTGGTTTTCACTGTCCCTTGGAACTGCATTCGCTGGTAGACAGACATTCGCGTTCTGCAAAAGCTTTCGTTCGTAAAGGGGCAACACTGTGTATTTCTCTCTCGGAGAGCCCGGCTGCCAAATTCGAAACGTCCAGCGATTGCGCCCACAGGAAAGCTGCCAGCACGGAAAGCTGTAGCTGGTTTTCACTGTCCCTTGGAACTGCATTCGCTGGTAGACAGACATTCGCGTTCTGCAAAAGCTTTGGTTGGTAATGGGGCAATACTGTGTATTTCTCTCTGGGAGAGCCCGGCTGCCAAATTCGAAACGTCCAGCGATTGCGCCCACAGGAAAGCTCCCAGCACGGAAAGCTGTAGCTGGTTTTCACTGTCCCTTGGAATTTCATTCGCTGCTACACAGACATTCGTGTTCTGCAACAGGTTTCGTTCGTAATGAGGCAACACTGTGTATTTCTCTCTCGGAGAGCCCGGCTGACAAATTCGAAACGTCCAGCGATTGCGCCCACAGGAAAGCTGCCAGCACGGAAAGCTGTAGCTGGTTTTCACTGTCCCTTGGAACTGCATTCGCTGCTACACAGACATTCGCGTTCTGCAAAAGCTTTGTTTCGTAATGGGGCAACACTGTGTATTTCTCTCTCGGAGAGCCCGGCTGCCAAATTCGAAACGTCCAGCGATTGCGCCCACAGGAAAGCTGCCAGCACGGAAAGCTGTAGCTGGTTTTCACTGTCCCTTGGAACTGCATTCGCTGGTAGACAGACATTCGCGTTCTGCAACAGCTTTCGTTCGTAAAGGGGCAACACTGTGTATTTCTCTCTCGGAGAGCCCGGCTGCCAAATTCGAAACGTCCAGCGATTGCGCCCACAGGAAAGCTCCCAGCACGGAAAGCTGTAGCTGGTTTTCACTGTCCCTTGAACTGCATTCGCTGGTAGACAGACATTCGCGTTCTGCAACAGCTTTCGTTCGTAAAGGGGCAACACTTGTATTTCTCTCTGGGAGAGCCCGGCTGCCAAATTCGAAACGTCCAGCGATTGCGCCCACAGGAAAGCTCCCAGCACGGAAAGCTGTAGCTGGTTTTCACTGTCCCTTGGAACTGCATTCGCTGGTAGACAGACATTCGCTTTCCGCAACAGGTTTCGTTCGTAAAGGGGCAACACTGTGTATTTCTCTCTCGGAGAGCCCGGCTGCCAAATTCGAAACGTCCAGCGATTGCGCCCACAGGAAAGCTCCCAGCACGGAAAGCTGTAGCTGGTTTTCACTGTCCCTTGGAACTGCATTCGCTGCTACACAGACATTCGCGTTCTGCAAAAGCTTTGTTTGGTAAAGGGGCAACACTGTGTATTTCTCTCTCGGAGAGCGCGGCTGCCAAATTCGAAACGTCCAGCGATTGAGCCCACAGGAAAGCTCCCAGCACGGAAAGCTGTAGCTGGTTTTCACTGTCCCTTGGAACTGCATTCGATGCTACACAGACATTCGTGTTCTGCAAAAGCTTTGGTTGGTAAAGGGGCAACACTGTGTATTTCTCTGTCGGAGAGCCCGGCTGCCAAATTCGAAACGTCCAACGATTGCGCCCACATGAAAGCTGCCAGCACGGAAAGCTGTAGCTGGTTTTCACTGTCCCTTGGAACTGCATTCGCTGGTAGACAGACATTCGCGTTCTGCAAAAGCTTTCGTTCGTAATGGGGCAACACTGTGTATTTCTCTCTGGGAGAGCCCGGCTGCCAAATTCGAAACGTCCAGCGATTGCGCCCACAGGAAAGCTCCCAGCACGGAAAGCTGTAGCTGGTTTTCACTGTCCCTTGGAACTGCATTCGCTGGTAGACAGACATTCGCGTTGTGCAAAAGCTTTGTTTCGTAATGGGGCAACACTGTGTATTTCTCTCTGGGAGAGCCCGGCTGCCAAATTCGAAACGTCCAGCGATTGCGCCCACAGGAAAGCTGCCAGCACGGAAAGCTGTAGCTGGTTTTCACTGTCCCTTGGAACTGCATTCGCTGGTAGACAGACATTCGCGTTCTGCAAAAGCTTTGTTTCGTAATGGGGCAACAGTGTGTATTTCTCTCTGGGAGAGCCCGGCTGCCAAATTGGAAACGTCCAGAGATTGCGCCCACAGGAAAGCTGCCAGCACTGAAAGCTCTAGCTGGTTTTCACTGTCCCTTGGAACTGCATTCGCTGCCACACAGACATTCGCGCTCTGCTAAAGCTTTGCTTCGTAATGGGGCAACACTTTGTATTTCTCTCTGGGAGAGCCCGGCTGCCAAATTCGAAACGTCCAGCGATTGCGCCCACAGGAAAGCTGCCAGCACGGAAAGCTGTAGCTGGTTTTCACTGTCCCTTGGAACTGCATTCGCTGGTAGACAGACATTCGCGTTCTGCAAAAGCTTTCATTCGTAAAGGGGCAACACTGTGTATTTCTCTCTCGGAGAGCCCGGCTGCCAAATTCGAAACGTCCAGCGATTGCGCCCACAGGAAAGATGCCAGCACGGAAAGCTGTAGCTGGTTTTCACTGTCCCTTGGAACTGCATTCGCTGGTAGACAGACATTCGCGTTCTGCAAAAGCTTTGGTTGGTAATGGGGCAATACTGTGTATTTCTCTCTGGGAGAGCCCGGCTGCCAAATTCGAAACGTCCAGCGATTGCGCCCACAGGAAAGCTCCCAGCACGGAAAGCTGTAGCTGGTTTTCACTGTCCCTTGGAACTGCATTCGCTGCTACACAGACATTCGTGTTCTGCAAAAGCTTTCGTTCGTAATGAGGCAACACTGTGTATTTCTCTCTCGCAGAGCCCGGCTGCCAAATTCGAAACGTCCAGCGATTGCGCCCACAGGAAAGCTGCCAGCACGGAAAGCTGTAGCTGGTTTTCACTGTCCCTTGGAACTGCATTCGCTGGTAGACAGACATTCGCGTTCTGCAAAAGCTTTGTTTCGTAATGGGGCAACACTGTGTATTTCTCTCTCGGAGAGCCCGGCTGCCAAATTCGAAACGTCCAGCGATTGCGCCCACAGGAAAGCTCCCAGCACGGAAAGCTGTAGCTGGTTTTCACTGTCCCTTGGAACTGCATTCGCTGCTACACAGATATTCGCGTTCTGCAAAAGCTTTCGTTCGTAAAGGGGCAACACTGTGTATTTCTCTCTCGCAGAGCCCGGCTGCCAAATTCGAAACGTCCAGCGATTGCGCCCACAGGAAAGCTCCCAGCACGGAAAGCTGTAGCTGGTTTTCACTGTCCCTTGGAACTGCATTCGCTGGTAGACAGACATTCGCGTTCTGCAACAGGTTTCGTTCGTAAAGGGGCAACACTGTGTATTTCTCTCTCGGAGAGCCCGGCTGCCAAATTCGAAACGTCCAGCGATTGCGCCCACAGGAAAGCTCCCAGCACGGAAAGCTGTAGCTGGTTTTCACTGTCCCTTGGAACTGCATTCGCTGGTAGACAGACATTCGCGTTCTGCAAAAGCTTTCGTTCGTGATGAGGCAACACTGTGTATTTCTCTCTCGGAGAGCCCGGTTGCCAAATTCGAAACATCCAGCGATTGCGCCCACAGGAAAGCTGCCAGCACGGAAAGCTGTAGCTGGTTTTCACTGTCCCTTGGAACTGCATTCGCTGGTAGACAGACATTCGCGTTCTGCAAAAGCTTTGTTTCGTAATGGGGCAACACTGTGTATTTCTCTCTGGGAGAGCGCGGCTGCCAAATTCGAAACGTCCAGCGATTGCGCCCACAGGAAAGCTCCCAGCACGGAAAGCTGTAGCTGGTTTTCACTGTCCCTTGGAACTGCATTCGCTGCTACACAGACATTCGTGTTCTGCAAAAGCTTTCGTTCGTAATGAGGCAACACTGTGTATTTCTCTCTCGCAGAGCCCGGCTGACAAAGTCGAAACGTCCAGCGATTGCGCCCACAGGAAAGCTGCCAGCACGGAAAGCTGTAGCTGGTTTTCACTGTCCCTTGGAACTGCATTCGCTGGTAGACAGACATTCGCGTTCTGCAAAAGCTTTGTTTCGTAATGGGGCAACACTGTGTATTTCTCTCTCGGAGAGCCCGGCTGCCAAATTCGAAACGTCCAGCGATTGCGCCCACAGGAAAGCTCCCAGCACGGAAAGCTGTAGCTGGTTTTCACTGTCCCTTGGAACTGGATTCGCTGCTACACAGACATCGCGTTCTGCAAAAGCTTTCGTTCGTAAAGGGGCAACACTGTGTATTTCTCTCTCGCAGAGCCCGGCTGCCAAATTCGAAACGTCCAGCGATTGCGCCCACAGGAAAGCTCCCAGCACGGAAAGCTGTAGCTGGTTTTCACTGTCCCTTGGAACTGCATTCGCTGGTAGACAGACATTCGCGTTCTGCAACAGCTTTCGTTCGTAAAGGGGCAACACTGTGTATTTCTCTCTCGGAGAGCCCGGCTGCCAAATTCGAAACGTCCAGCGATTGCGCCCACAGGAAAGCTCCCAGCACGGAAAGCTGTAGCTGGTTTTCACTGTCCCTTGGAACTGCATTCGATGCTACACAGACATTCGTGTTCTGCAAAAGCTTTCGTTCGTGATGAGGCAACACTGTGTATTTCTCTCTCGGAGAGCCCGGTTGCCAAATTCGAAACATCCAGCGATTGCGCCCACAGGAAAGCTGCCAGCACGGAAAGCTGTAGCTGGTTTTCACTGTCCCTTGGAACTGCATTCGCTGGTAGACAGACATTCGCGTTCTGCAAAAGCTTTGGTTGGTAATGGGGCAACACTGTGTATTTCTCTCTGGGAGAGCGCGGCTGCCAAATTCGAAACGTCCAGCGCTTGCGCCCACAGGAAAGCTCCCAGCACGGAAAGCTGTAGCTGGTTTTCACTGTCCCTTGGAACTGCATTCGCTGCTACACAGACATTCGTGTTCTGCAAAAGCTTTCGTTCGTAATGAGGCAACACTGTGTATTTCTCTCTCGCAGAGCCCGGCTGACAAAGTCGAAACGTCCAGCGATTGCGCCCACAGGAAAGCTGCCAGCACGGAAAGCTGTAGCTGGTTTTCACTGTCCCTTGGAACTGCATTCGCTGGTAGACAGACATTCGCGTTCTGCAAAAGCTTTGTTTCGTAATGGGGCAACACTGTGTATTTCTCTCTCGGAGAGCCCGGCTGCCAAATTCGAAACGTCCAGCGATTGCGCCCACAGGAAAGCTCCCAGCACGGAAAGCTGTAGCTGGTTTTCACTGTCCCTTGGAACTGCATTCGCTGCTACACAGACATCGCGTTCTGCAAAAGCTTTTGTTGGTAAAGGGGCAACACTGTGTATTTCTCTCTCGGAGAGCCCGGCTGCCAAATTCGAAACGTCCAGCGATTGCGCCCACAGGAAAGCTGCCAGCACGGAAAGCTGTATCTGGTTTTCACTGTCCCTTGGAACTGCATTCGCTGCTACACAGAGATTCGCGTTCTGCAACAGCTTTGGTTGGTAAAGGGGCAACACTGTGTATTTCTCTCTCGGAGAGCCCGGCTGCCAAATTCGAAACGTCCAGCGATTGCGCCCACAGGAAAGCTCCCAGCACGGAAAGCTGTATCTGGTTTTCACTGTCCCTTGGAACTGCATTCGCTGCTACACAGAGATTCGCGTTCTGCAACAGCTTTGGTTGGTAAAGGGGCAACACTGTGTATTTCTCTCTGGGAGAGCGCGGCTGCCAAATTCGAAACGTCCAGCGATTGCGCCCACAGGAAAGCTGCCAGCACGGAAAGCTGTAGCTGGTTTTCACTGTCCCTTGGAACTGCATTCGCTGGTAGACAGACATTCGCGTTCTGCAAAAGCTTTGGTTCGTAAAGGGGCACCACTGTGTATTTCTCTCTCGCAGAGCCCGGCTGCCAAATTCGAAACGTCCAGCGATTGCGCCCACAGGAAAGCTGCCAGCACGGAAAGCTGTAGCTGGTTTTCACTGTCCCTTGGAACTGCATTCGCTGGTAGACAGACATTCGCGTTCTGCAAAAGCTTTGTTTCGTAATGGGGCAACACTGTGTATTTCTCTCTCGGAGAGCCCGGCTGCCAAATTCGAAACGTCCAGCGATTGCGCCCACAGGAAAGCTCCCAGCACGGAAAGCTGTAGCTGGTTTTCACTGTCCCTTGGAACTGCATTCGCTGGTAGACAGGCATTCGCGTTCTGCAACAGCTTTCGTTCGTAAAGGGGCAACACTGTGTATTTCTCTCTCGGAGAGCCCGGCTGCCAAATTCGAAACGTCCAGCGATTGCGCCCACAGGAAAGCTCCCAGCACGGAAAGCTGTAGCTGGTTTTCACTGTCCCTTGGAACTGCATTCGCTGGTAGACAGACATTCGCGTTCTGCAAAAGCTTTGGTTGGTAATGGGGCAATACTGTGTATTTCTCTCTCGGAGAGCCCGGCTGCCAAATTCGAAACGTCCAGCGATTGCGCCCACAGGAAAGCTCCCAGCACGGAAAGCTGTAGCTGGTTTTCACTGTCCCTTGGAACTGCATTCGCTGGTAGACAGACATTCGCGTTCTGCAACAGCTTTCGTTCGTAAAGGGGCAACACAGTGTATTTCTCTCTCGGAGAGCCCGGCTGCCAAATTCGAAACGTCCAGCGATTGCGCCCACAGGAAAGCTCCCAGCACGGAAAGCTGTAGCTGGTTTTCACTGTCCCTTGGAACTGCATTCGCTGGTAGACAGACATTCGCGTTCTGCAAAAGCTTTGGTTGGTAATGGGGCAATACTGTGTATTTCTCTCTGGGAGAGCCCGGCTGCCAAATTCGAAACGTCCAGCGATTGCGCCCACAGGAAAGCTCCCAGCACGGAAAGCTGTAGCTGGTTTTCACTGTCCCTTGGAACTGCATTCGCTGGTAGACAGACATTCGCGTTCTGCAAAAGCTTTCGTTCGTAAAGGGGCAACACTGTGTATTTCTCTCTCGGAGAGCCCGGCTGCCAAATTCGAAACGTCCAGCGATTGCGCCCACAGGAAAGCTGCCAGCACGGAAAGCTGTAGCTGGTTTTCACTGTCCCTTGGAACTGCATTCGCTGGTAGACAGACATTCGCGTTCTGCAAAAGCTTTGGTTGGTAATGGGGCAATACTGTGTATTTCTCTCTGGGAGAGCCCGGCTGCCAAATTCGAAACGTCCAGCGATTGCGCCCACAGGAAAGCTCCCAGCACGGAAAGCTGTAGCTGGTTTTCACTGTCCCTTGGAACTGCATTCGCTGCTACACAGACATTCGTGTTCTGCAAAAGCTTTCGTTCGTAATGAGGCAACACTGTGTATTTCTCTCTCGCAGAGCCCGGCTGCCAAATTCGAAACGTCCAGCGATTGCGCCCACAGGAAAGCTCCCAGCACGGAAAGCTGTAGCTGGTTTTCACTGTCCCTTGGAACTGCATTCGCTGGTAGACAGACATTCGCTTTCTGCAACAGCTTTCGTTCGTAATGGGGCAACACTGTGTATTTCTCTCTGGGAGAGCCCGGCTGCCAAATTCGAAACGTCCAGCGATTGCGCCCACAGGAAAGCTGCCAGCACGGAAAGCTGTAGCTGGTTTTCACTGTCCCTTGGAACTGCATTCGCTGGTAGACAGACATTCGCGTTCTGCAAAAGCTTTCGTTCGTAAAGGGGCAACACTGTGTATTTCTCTCTCGGAGAGCCCGGCTGCCAAATTCGAAACGTCCAGCGATTGCGCCCACAGGAAAGCTGCCAGCACGGAAAGCTGTAGCTGGTTTTCACTGTCCCTTGGAACTGCATTCGCTGGTAGACAGACATTCGCGTTCTGCAAAAGCTTTGGTTGGTAATGGGGCAATACTGTGTATTTCTCTCTGGGAGAGCCCGGCTGCCAAATTCGAAACGTCCAGCGATTGCGCCCACAGGAAAGCTCCCAGCACGGAAAGCTGTAGCTGGTTTTCACTGTCCCTTGGAATTGCATTCGCTGCTACACAGACATTCATGTTCTGCAACAGGTTTCGTTCGTAATGAGGCAACACTGTGTATTTCTCTCTCGGAGAGCCCGGCTGACAAATTCGAAACGTCCAGCGATTGCGCCCACAGGAAAGCTGCCAGCACGGAAAGCTGTAGCTGGTTTTCACTGTCCCTTGGAACTGCATTCGCTGCTACACAGACATTCGCGTTCTGCAAAAGCTTTGTTTGGTAAAGGGGCAACACTGTGTATTTCTCTCTCGGAGAGCGCGGCTGCCAAATTCGAAACGTCCAGCGATTGAGCCCACAGGAAAGCTCCCAGCACGGAAAGCTGTAGCTGGTTTTCACTGTCCCTTGGAACTGCATTCGATGCTACACAGACATTCGTGTTCTGCAAAAGCTTTGGTTGGTAAAGGGGCAACACTCTGTATTTCTCTGTCGGAGAGCCCGGCTGCCAAATTCGAAACGTCCAACGATTGCGCCCACATGAAAGCTGCCAGCACGGAAAGCTGTAGCTGGTTTTCACTGTCCCTTGGAACTGCATTCGCTGGTAGACAGACATTCGCGTTCTGCAAAAGCTTTCGTTCGTAATGGGGCAACACTGTGTATTTCTCTCTCGCAGAGCCCGGCTGCCAAATTCGAAACGTCCAGCGATTGCGCCCACAGGAAAGCTGCCAGCACGGAAAGCTGTAGCTGGTTTTCACTGTCCCTTGGAACTGCATTCGCTGGTAGACAGACATTCGCGTTCTGCAAAAGCTTTGGTTGGTAATGGGGCAACACTGTGTATTTCTCTCTCGGAGAGCCCGGCTGCCAAATTCGAAACGTCCAGCGATTGCGCCCACAGGAAAGCTCCCAGCACGGAAAGCTGTAGCTGGTTTTCACTGTCCCTTGGAACTGCATTCGCTGGTAGACAGACATTCGCGTTCTGCAAAAGCTTTCGTTCGTAATGGGGCAACACTGTGTATTTCTCTCTGGGAGAGCCCGGCTGCCAAATTGGAAACGTCCAGAGATTGCGCCCACAGGAAAGCTGCCAGCACTGAAAGCTCTAGCTGGTTTTCACTGTCCCTTGGAACTGCATTCGCTGCCACACAGACATTCGCGCTCTGCTAAAGCTTTGCTTCGTAATGGGGCAACACTTTGTATTTCTCTCTGGGAGAGCCCGGCTGCCAAATTCGAAACGTCCAGCGATTGCGCCCACAGGAAAGCTCCCAGCACGGAAAGCTGTAGCTGGTTTTCACTGTCCCTTGGAACTGCATTCGCTGGTAGACAGACATTCGCGTTCTGCAAAAGCTTTCGTTCGTAAAGGGGCAACACTGTGTATTTCTCTCTCGGAGAGCCCGGCTGCCAAATTCGAAACGTCCAGCGATTGCGCCCACAGGAAAGATGCCAGCACGGAAAGCTGTAGCTGGTTTTCACTGTCCCTTGGAACTGCATTCGCTGGTAGACAGACATTCGCGTTCTGCAAAAGCTTTGGTTGGTAATGGGGCAATACTGTGTATTTCTCTCTGGGAGAGCCCGGCTGCCAAATTCGAAACGTCCAGCGATTGCGCCCACAGGAAAGCTCCCAGCACGGAAAGCTGTAGCTGGTTTTCACTGTCCCTTGGAACTGCATTCGCTGCTACACAGACATTCGTGTTCTGCAAAAGCTTTCGTTCGTAATGAGGCAACACTGTGTATTTCTCTCTCGCAGAGCCCGGCTGCCAAATTCGAAACGTCCAGCGATTGCGCCCACAGGAAAGCTGCCAGCACGGAAAGCTGTAGCTGGTTTTCACTGTCCCTTGGAACTGCATTCGCTGGTAGACAGACATTCGCGTTCTGCAAAAGCTTTGTTTCGTAATGGGGCAACACTGTGTATTTCTCTCTCGGAGAGCCCGGCTGCCAAATTCGAAACGTCCAGCGATTGCGCCCACAGGAAAGCTCCCAGCACGGAAAGCTGTAGCTGGTTTTCACTGTCCCTTGGAACTGCATTCGCTGCTACACAGATATTCGCGTTCTGCAAAAGCTTTCGTTCGTAAAGGGGCAACACTGTGTATTTCTCTCTCGCAGAGCCCGGCTGCCAAATTCGAAACGTCCAGCGATTGCGCCCACAGGAAAGCTCCCAGCACGGAAAGCTGTAGCTGGTTTTCACTGTCCCTTGGAACTGCATTCGCTGGTAGACAGACATTCGCGTTCTGCAACAGGTTTCGTTCGTAAAGGGGCAACACTGTGTATTTCTCTCTCGGAGAGCCCGGCTGCCAAATTCGAAACGTCCAGCGATTGCGCCCACAGGAAAGCTCCCAGCACGGAAAGCTGTAGCTGGTTTTCACTGTCCCTTGGAACTGCATTCGATGCTACACAGACATTCGTGTTCTGCAAAAGCTTTCGTTCGTGATGAGGCAACACTGTGTATTTCTCTCTCGGAGAGCCCGGTTGCCAAATTCGAAACGTCCAGCGATTGCGCCCACAGGAAAGCTGCCAGCACGGAAAGCTGTAGCTGGTTTTCACTGTCCCTTGGAACTGCATTCGCTGGTAGACAGACATTCGCGTTCTGCAAAAGCTTTGTTTCGTAATGGGGCAACACTGTGTATTTCTCTCTGGGAGAGCGCGGCTGCCAAATTCAAAACGTCCAGCGATTGCGCCCACAGGAAAGCTCCCAGCACGGAAAGCTGTAGCTGGTTTTCACTGTCCCTTGGAACTGCATTCGCTGGTAGACAGACATTCGCGTTCCGCAACAGGTTTCGTTCGTAAAGGGGCAACACTGTGTATTTCTCTCTCGGAGAGCCCGGCTGCCAAATTCGAAACGTCCAGCGATTGCGCCCACAGGAAAGCTCCCAGCACGGAAAGCTGTAGCTGGTTTTCACTGTCCCTTGGAACTGCATTCGCTGCTACACAGACATTCGCGTTCTGCAAAAGCTTTGTTTGGTAAAGGGGCAACACTGTGTATTTCTCTCTCGCAGAGCCCGGCTGCCAAATTCGAAACGTCCAGCGATTGCGCCCACAGGAAAGCTCCCAGCACGGAAAGCTGTAGCTGGTTTTCACTGTCCCTTGGAACTGCATTCGCTGGTAGACAGACATTCGTGTTCTGCAAAAGCTTTGGTTGGTAAAGGGGCAACACTGTGTATTTCTCTGTCGGAGAGCCCGGCTGCCAAATTCGAAACGTCCAACGATTGCGCCCACATGAAAGCTGCCAGCACGGAAAGCTGTAGCTGGTTTTCACTGTCCCTTGGAACTGCATTCGCTGGTAGACAGACATTCGCGTTCTGCAAAAGCTTTCGTTCGTAATGGGGCAACACTGTGTATTTCTCTCTGGGAGAGCCCGGCTGCCAAATTCGAAACGTCCAGCGATTGCGCCCACAGGAAAGCTGCCAGCACGGAAAGCTGTAGCTGGTTTTCACTGTCCCTTGGAACTGCATTCGCTGGTAGACAGACATTCGCGTTCTGCAAAAGCTTTGTTTCGTAATGGGGCAACACTGTGTATTTCTCTCTCGGAGAGCCCGGCTGCCAAATTCGAAACGTCCAGCGATTGCGCCCACAGGAAAGCTCCCAGCACGGAAAGCTGTAGCTGGTTTTCACTGTCCCTTGGAACTGCATTCGCTGGTAGACAGACATTCGCGTTCTGCAAAAGCTTTCGTTCGTAATGGGGCAACACTGTGTATTTCTCTCTGGGAGAGCCTGGCTGCCAAATTGGAAACGTCCAGAGATTGCGCCCACAGGAAAGCTGCCAGCACTGAAAGCTCTAGCTGGTTTTCACTGTCCCTTGGAACTGCATTCGCTGCCACACAGACATTCGCGCTCTGCTAAAGCTTTGCTTCGTAAT
Organism: Mycteria americana; assembly: GCF_035582795.1. Lineage (NCBI taxonomy): Eukaryota > Metazoa > Chordata > Aves > Ciconiiformes > Ciconiidae > Mycteria > Mycteria americana. Next base: position 119,593,907 of record NC_134367.1, on the reverse strand, counting down.
GGGGCAACACTTTGTATTTCTCTCTGGGAGAGCCCGGCTGCCAAATTCGAAACGTCCAGCGATTGCGCCCACAGGAAAGCTCCCAGCACGGAAAGCTGTAGCTGGTTTTCACTGTCCCTTGGAACTGCATTCGCTGGTAGACAGACATTCGCGTTCTGCAAAAGTTTTCGTTCGTAAAGGGGCAACACTGTGTATTTCTCTCTCGGAGAGCCCGGCTGCCAAATTCGAAACGTCCAGCGATTGCGCCCACAGGAAAGATGCCAGCACGGAAAGCTGTATCTGGTTTTCACTGTCCCTTGGAACTGCATTCGCTGCTACACAGAGATTCGCGTTCTGCAACAGCTTTGGTTGGTAAAGGGGCAACACTGTGTATTTCTCTCTCGGAGAGCCCGGCTGCCAAATTCGAAACGTCCAGCGATTGCGCCCACAGGAAAGCTCCCAGCACGGAAAGCTGTATCTGGTTTTCACTGTCCCTTGGAACTGCATTCGCTGCTACACAGAGATTCGCGTTCTGCAACAGCTTTGGTTGGTAAAGGGGCAACACTGTGTATTTCTCTCTGGGAGAGCGCGGCTGCCAAATTCGAAACGTCCAGCGATTGCGCCCACAGGAAAGCTGCCAGCACGGAAAGCTGTAGCTGGTTTTCACTATCCCTTGGAACTGCATTCGCTGGTAGACAGACATTCGCGTTCTGCAAAAGCTTTGGTTCGTAAAGGGGCACCACTGTGTATTTCTCTCTCGCAGAGCCCGGCTGCCAAATTCAAAACGTCCAGCGATTGCGCCCACAGGAAAGCTGCCAGCACGGAAAGCTGTAGCTGGTTTTCACTGTCCCTTGGAACTGCATTCGCTGGTAGACAGACATTCGCGTTCTGCAAAAGCTTTGTTTCGTAATGGGGCAACACTGTGTATTTCTCTCTCGGAGAGCCCGGCTGCCAAATTCGAAACGTCCAGCGATTGCGCCCACAGGAAAGCTCCCAGCACGGAAAGCTGTAGCTGGTTTTCACTGTCCCTTGGAACTGCATTCGCTGGTAGACAGACATTCGCGTTCTGCAACAGCTTTCGTTCGTAAAGGGGCAACACTGTGTATTTCTCTCTGGGAGAGCCCGGCTGCCAAATTCGAAACGTCCAGCGATTGCGCCCACAGGAAAGCTCCCAGCACGGAAAGCTGTAGCTGGTTTTCACTGTCCCTTGGAACTGCATTCGCTGCTACACAGACATTCGTGTTCTGCAAAAGCTTTCGTTCGTAATGAGGCAACACTGTGTATTTCTCTCTCGGAGAGCCCGGCTGCCAAATTCGAAACGTCCAGCGATTGCGCCCACAGGAAAGCTCCCAGCACGGAAAGCTGTAGCTGGTTTTCACTGTCCCTTGGAACTGCATTCGCTGGTAGACAGACATTCGCTTTCTGCAACAGCTTTCATTCGTAAAGGGGCAACACTGTGTATTTCTCTCTGGGAGAGCCCGGCTGCCAAATTCGAAACGTCCAGCGATTGCGCCCACAGGAAAGCTCCCAGCACGGAAAGCTGTAGCTGGTTTTCACTGTCCCTTGGAACTGCATTCGCTGGTAGACAGACATTCGCGTTCTGCAAAAGCTTTCGTTCGTAAAGGGGCAACACTGTGTATTTCTCTCTCGGAGAGCCCGGCTGCCAAATTCGAAACGTCCAGCGATTGCGCCCACAGGAAAGCTGCCAGCACGGAAAGCTGTAGCTGGCTTTCACTGTCCCTTGGAACTGCATTCGCTGGTAGACAGACATTCGCGTTCTGCAAAAGCTTTGGTTGGTAATGGGGCAATACTGTGTATTTCTCTCTGGGAGAGCCCGGCTGCCAAATTCGAAACGTCCAGCGATTGCGCCCACAGGAAAGCTCCCAGCACGGAAAGCTGTAGCTGGTTTTCACTGTCCCTTGGAATTGCATTCGCTGCTACACAGACATTCGTGTTCTGCAACAGGTTTCGTTCGTAATGAGGCAACACTGTGTATTTCTCTCTCGGAGAGCCCGGCTGACAAATTCGAAACGTCCAGCGATTGCGCCCACAGGAAAGCTGCCAGCACGGAAAGCTGTAGCTGGTTTTCACTGTCCCTTGGAACTGCATTCGCTGCTACACAGACATTCGCGTTCTGCAAAAGCTTTGTTTCGTAATGGGGCAACACTGTGTATTTCTCTCTCGGAGAGCCCGGCTGCCAAATTCGAAACGTCCAGCGATTGCGCCCACAGGAAAGCTCCCAGCACGGAAAGCTGTAGCTGGTTTTCACTGTCCCTTGGAACTGCATTCGCTGGTAGACAGACATTCGCGTTCCGCAACAGGTTTCGTTCGTAAAGGGGCAACACTGTGTATTTCTCTCTCGGAGAGCCCGGCTGCCAAATTCGAAACGTCCAGCGATTGCGCCCACAGGAAAGCTGCCAGCACGGAAAGCTGTAGCTGGTTTTCACTGTCCCTTGGAACTGCATTCGCTGCTACACAGACATTCGCGTTCTGCAAAAGCTTTGTTTGGTAAAGGGGCAACACTGTGTATTTCTCTCTCGGAGAGCGCGGCTGCCAAATTCGAAACGTCCAGCGATTGAGCCCACAGGAAAGCTCCCAGCACGGAAAGCTGTAGCTGGTTTTCACTGTCCCTTGGAACTGCATTCGATGCTACACAGACATTCGTGTTCTGCAAAAGCTTTGGTTGGTAAAGGGGCAACACTGTGTATTTCTCTGTCGGAGAGCCCGGCTGCCAAATTCGAAACGTCCAACGATTGCGCCCACATGAAAGCTGCCAGCACGGAAAGCTGTAGCTGGTTTTCACTGTCCCTTGGAACTGCATTCGCTGGTAGACAGACATTCGCGTTCTGCAAAAGCTTTCGTTCGTAATGGGGCAACACTGTGTATTTCTCTCTGGGAGAGCCCGGCTGCCAAATTCGAAACGTCCAGCGATTGCGCCCACAGGAAAGCTCCCAGCACGGAAAGCTGTAGCTGGTTTTCACTGTCCCTTGGAACTGCATTCGCTGGTAGACAGACATTCGCGTTCTGCAAAAGCTTTGTTTCGTAATGGGGCAACACTGTGTATTTCTCTCTCGGAGAGCCCGGCTGCCAAATTCGAAACGTCCAGCGATTGCGCCCACAGGAAAGCTCCCAGCACGGAAAGCTGTAGCTGGTTTTCACTGTCCCTTGGAACTGCATTCGCTGGTAGACAGACATTCGCGTTCTGCAAAAGCTTTCGTTCGTAATGGGGCAACACTGTGTATTTCTCTCTGGGAGAGCCCGGCTGCCAAATTGGAAACGTCCAGAGATTGCGCCCACAGGAAAGCTGCCAGCACTGAAAGCTCTAGCTGGTTTTCACTGTCCCTTGGAACTGCATTCGCTGCCACACAGACATTCGCGCTCTGCTAAAGCTTTGCTTCGTAATGGGGCAACACTTTGTATTTCTCTCTGGGAGAGCCCGGCTGCCAAATTCGAAACGTCCAGCGATTGCGCCCACAGGAAAGCTCCCAGCACGGAAAGCTGTAGCTGGTTTTCACTGTCCCTTGGAACTGCATTCGCTGGTAGACAGACATTCGCGTTCTGCAAAAGCTTTCGTTCGTAAAGGGGCAACACTGTGTATTTCTCTCTCGGAGAGCCCGGCTGCCAAATTCGAAACGTCCAGCGATTGCGCCCACAGGAAAGATGCCAGCACGGAAAGCTGTAGCTGGTTTTCACTGTCCCTTGGAACTGCATTCGCTGATAGACAGACATTCGCGTTCTGCAACAGCTTTCGTTCGTAAAGGGGCAACACTGTGTATTTCTCTCTCGGAGAGCCCGGCTGCCAAATTCGAAACATCCAGCGATTGCGCCCACAGGAAAGCTGCCAGCACGGAAAGCTGTAGCTGGTTTTCACTGTCCCTTGGAACTGCATTCGCTGCTACACAGACATTCGCGTTCTGCAAAAGCTTTGTTTCGTAATGGGGCAACACTGTGTATTTCTCTCTCGGAGAGCCCGGCTGCCAAATTCGAAACGTCCAGCGATTGCGCCCACAGGAAAGCTGCCAGCACGGAAAGCTGTAGCTGGTTTTCACTGTCCCTTGGAACTGCATTCGCTGGTAGACAGACATTCGCGTTCCGCAACAGGTTTCGTTCGTAAAGGGGCAACACTGTGTATTTCTCTCTCGGAGAGCCCGGCTGCCAAATTCGAAACGTCCAGCGATTGCGCCCACAGGAAAGCTGCCAGCACGGAAAGCTGTAGCTGGTTTTCACTGTCCCTTGGAACTGCATTCGCTGCTACACAGACATTCGCGTTCTGCAAAAGCTTTGTTTGGTAAAGGGGCAACACTGTGTATTTCTCTCTCGGAGAGCGCGGCTGCCAAATTCGAAACGTCCAGCGATTGAGCCCACAGGAAAGCTCCCAGCACGGAAAGCTGTAGCTGGTTTTCACTGTCCCTTGGAACTGCATTCGATGCTACACAGACATTCGTGTTCTGCAAAAGCTTTGGTTGGTAAAGGGGCAACACTGTGTATTTCTCTGTCGGAGAGCCCGGCTGCCAAATTCGAAACGTCCAACGATTGCGCCCACATGAAAGCTGCCAGCACGGAAAGCTGTAGCTGGTTTTCACTGTCCCTTGGAACTGCATTCGCTGGTAGACAGACATTCGCGTTCTGCAAAAGCTTTCGTTCGTAATGGGGCAACACTGTGTATTTCTCTCTGGGAGAGCCCGGCTGCCAAATTCGAAACGTCCAGCGATTGCGCCCACAGGAAAGCTGCCAGCACGGAAAGCTGTAGCTGGTTTTCACTGTCCCTTGGAACTGCATTCGCTGGTAGACAGACATTCGCGTTCTGCAAAAGCTTTGTTTCGTAATGGGGCAACACTGTGTATTTCTCTCTCGGAGAGCCCGGCTGCCAAATTCGAAACGTCCAGCGATTGCGCCCACAGGAAAGCTCCCAGCACGGAAAGCTGTAGCTGGTTTTCACTGTCCCTTGGAACTGCATTCGCTGGTAGACAGACATTCGCGTTCTGCAAAAGCTTTCGTTCGTAATGGGGCAACACTGTGTATTTCTCTCTGGGAGAGCCCGGCTGCCAAATTGGAAACGTCCAGAGATTGCGCCCACAGGAAAGCTGCCAGCACTGAAAGCTCTAGCTGGTTTTCACTGTCCCTTGGAACTGCATTCGCTGCCACACAGACATTCGCGCTCTGCTAAAGCTTTGCTTCGTAATGGGGCAACACTTTGTATTTCTCTCTGGGAGAGCCCGGCTGCCAAATTCGAAACGTCCAGCGATTGCGCCCACAGGAAAGCTCCCAGCACGGAAAGCTGTAGCTGGTTTTCACTGTCCCTTGGAACTGCATTCGCTGGTAGACAGACATTCGCGTTCTGCAAAAGCTTTCGTTCGTAAAGGGGCAACACTGTGTATTTCTCTCTCGGAGAGCCCGGCTGCCAAATTCGAAACGTCCAGCGATTGCGCCCACAGGAAAGATGCCAGCACGGAAAGCTGTAGCTGGTTTTCACTGTCCCTTGGAACTGCATTCGCTGATAGACAGACATTCGCGTTCTGCAACAGCTTTCGTTCGTAAAGGGGCAACACTGTGTATTTCTCTCTCGGAGAGCCCGGCTGCCAAATTCGAAACATCCAGCGATTGCGCCCACAGGAAAGCTGCCAGCACGGAAAGCTGTAGCTGGTTTTCACTGTCCCTTGGAACTGCATTCGCTGGTAGACAGACATTCGCGTTCTGCAAAAGCTTTGGTTGGTAATGGGGCAACACTGTGTATTTCTCTCTCGGAGAGCCCGGCTGCCAAATTCGAAACGTCCAGCGATTGCGCCCACAGGAAAGCTGCCAGCACGGAAAGCTGTAGCTGGTTTTCACTGTCCCTTGGAACTGCATTCGCTGCTACACAGATATTCGCGTTCTGCAAAAGCTTTCGTTCGTAAAGGGGCAACACTGTGTATTTCTCTCTCGCAGAGCCCGGCTGCCAAATTCGAAACGTCCAGCGATTGCGCCCACAGGAAAGCTCCCAGCACGGAAAGCTGTAGCTGGTTTTCACTGTCCCTTGGAACTGCATTCGCTGGTAGACAGACATTCGCGTTCTGCAACAGGTTTCGTTCGTAAAGGGGCAACACTGTGTATTTCTCTCTCGGAGAGCCCGGCTGCCAAATTCGAAACGTCCAGCGATTGCGCCCACAGGAAAGCTCCCAGCACGGAAAGCTGTAGCTGGTTTTCACTGTCCCTTGGAACTGCATTCGATGCTACACAGACATTCGTGTTCTGCAAAAGCTTTCGTTCGTGATGAGGCAACACTGTGTATTTCTCTCTCGGAGAGCCCGGTTGCCAAATTCGAAACATCCAGCGATTGCGCCCACAGGAAAGCTGCCAGCACGGAAAGCTGTAGCTGGTTTTCACTGTCCCTTGGAACTGCATTCGCTGGTAGACAGACATTCGCGTTCTGCAAAAGCTTTGTTTCGTAATGGGGCAACACTGTGTATTTCTCTCTGGGAGAGCGCGGCTGCCAAATTCGAAACGTCCAGCGATTGCGCCCACAGGAAAGCTCCCAGCACGGAAAGCTGTAGCTGGTTTTCACTGTCCCTTGGAACTGCATTCGCTGCTACACAGACATTCGTGTTCTGCAAAAGCTTTCGTTCGTAATGAGGCAACACTGTGTATTTCTCTCTCGCAGAGCCCGGCTGACAAAGTCGAAACGTCCAGCGATTGCGCCCACAGGAAAGCTGCCAGCACGGAAAGCTGTAGCTGGTTTTCACTGTCCCTTGGAACTGCATTCGCTGGTAGACAGACATTCGCGTTCTGCAAAAGCTTTGTTTCGTAATGGGGCAACACTGTGTATTTCTCTCTCGGAGAGCCCGGCTGCCAAATTCGAAACGTCCAGCGATTGCGCCCACAGGAAAGCTCCCAGCACGGAAAGCTGTAGCTGGTTTTCACTGTCCCTTGGAACTGCATTCGCTGCTACACAGACATCGCGTTCTGCAAAAGCTTTTGTTGGTAAAGGGGCAACACTGTGTATTTCTCTCTCGGAGAGCCCGGCTGCCAAATTCGAAACGTCCAGCGATTGCGCCCACAGGAAAGCTCCCAGCACGGAAAGCTGTATCTGGTTTTCACTGTCCCTTGGAACTGCATTCGCTGCTACACAGAGATTCGCGTTCTGCAACAGCTTTGGTTGGTAAAGGGGCAACACTGTGTATTTCTCTCTCGGAGAGCCCGGCTGCCAAATTCGAAACGTCCAGCGATTGCGCCCACAGGAAAGCTCCCAGCACGGAAAGCTGTATCTGGTTTTCACTGTCCCTTGGAACTGCATTCGCTGCTACACAGAGATTCGCGTTCTGCAACAGCTTTGGTTGGTAAAGGGGCAACACTGTGTATTTCTCTCTGGGAGAGCGCGGCTGCCAAATTCGAAACGTCCAGCGATTGCGCCCACAGGAAAGCTGCCAGCACGGAAAGCTGTAGCTGGTTTTCACTGTCCCTTGGAACTGCATTCGCTGGTAGACAGACATTCGCGTTCTGCAAAAGCTTTGGTTCGTAAAGGGGCACCACTGTGTATTTCTCTCTCGCAGAGCCCGGCTGCCAAATTCGAAACGTCCAGCGATTGCGCCCACAGGAAAGCTGCCAGCACGGAAAGCTGTAGCTGGTTTTCACTGTCCCTTGGAACTGCATTCGCTGGTAGACAGACATTCGCGTTCTGCAAAAGCTTTGGTTGGTAATGGGGCAATACTGTGTATTTCTCTCTGGGAGGCTGCTGCCAAATTCGAAACGTCCAGCGATTGCGCCCACAGGAAAGCTCCCAGCACGGAAAGCTGTAGCTGGTTTTCACTGTCCCTTGGAACTGCATTCGCTGGTAGACAGACATTCGCGTTCTGCAACAGGTTTCGTTCGTAAAGGGGCAACACTGTGTATTTCTCTCTCGGAGAGCCCGGCTGCCAAATTCGAAACGTCCAGCGATTGCGCCCACAGGAAAGCTCCCAGCACGGAAAGCTGTAGCTGGTTTTCACTGTCCCTTGGAACTGCATTCGCTGGTAGACAGACATTCGCTTTCTGCAACAGCTTTCGTTCGTAATGGGGCAACACTGTGTATTTCTCTCTGGGAGAGCCCGGCTGCCAAATTCGAAACGTCCAGCGATTGCGCCCACAGGAAAGCTCCCAGCACGGAAAGCTGTAGCTGGTTTTCACTGTCCCTTGGAACTGCATTCGCTGGTAGACAGACATTCGCGTTCTGCAAAAGCTTTCGTTCGTAAAGGGGCAACACTGTGTATTTCTCTCTCGGAGAGCCCGGCTGCCAAATTCGAAACGTCCAGCGATTGCGCCCACAGGAAAGCTCCCAGCACGGAAAGCTGTAGCTGGTTTTCACTGTCCCTTGGAACTGCATTCGCTGGTAGACAGACATTCGCGTTCTGCAAAAGCTTTGGTTGGTAATGGGGCAATACTGTGTATTTCTCTCTGGGAGAGCCCGGCTGCCAAATTCGAAACGTCCAGCGATTGCGCCCACAGGAAAGCTCCCAGCACGGAAAGCTGTAGCTGGTTTTCACTGTCCCTTGGAATTGCATTCGCTGCTACACAGACATTCGTGTTCTGCAACAGGTTTCGTTCGTAATGAGGCAACACTGTGTATTTCTCTCTCGGAGAGCCCGGCTGACAAATTCGAAACGTCCAGCGATTGCGCCCACAGGAAAGCTGCCAGCACGGAAAGCTGTAGCTGGTTTTCACTGTCCCTTGGAACTGCATTCGCTGCTACACAGACATTCGCGTTCTGCAAAAGCTTTGTTTCGTAATGGGGCAACACTGTGTATTTCTCTCTCGGAGAGCCCGGCTGCCAAATTCGAAACGTCCAGCGATTGCGCCCACAGGAAAGCTGCCAGCACGGAAAGCTGTAGCTGGTTTTCACTGTCCCTTGGAACTGCATTCGCTGGTAGACAGACATTCGCGTTCTGCAACAGCTTTCGTTCGTAAAGGGGCAACACTGTGTATTTCTCTCTCGGAGAGCCCGGCTGCCAAATTCGAAACGTCCAGCGATTGCGCCCACAGGAAAGCTCCCAGCACGGAAAGCTGTAGCTGGTTTTCACTGTCCCTTGGAACTGCATTCGCTGGTAGACAGACATTCGCGTTCTGCAACAGCTTTCGTTCGTAAAGGGGCAACACTTGTATTTCTCTCTGGGAGAGCCCGGCTGCCAAATTCGAAACGTCCAGCGATTGCGCCCACAGGAAAGCTCCCAGCACGGAAAGCTGTAGCTGGTTTTCACTGTCCCTTGGAACTGCATTCGCTGGTAGACAGACATTCGCTTTCCGCAACAGGTTTCGTTCGTAAAGGGGCAACACTGTGTATTTCTCTCTCGGAGAGCCCGGCTGCCAAATTCGAAACGTCCAGCGATTGCGCCCACAGGAAAGCTCCCAGCACGGAAAGCTGTAGCTGGTTTTCACTGTCCCTTGGAACTGCATTCGCTGCTACACAGACATTCGCGTTCTGCAAAAGCTTTGGTTGGTAAAGGGGCAACACTGTGTATTTCTCTCTCGGAGAGCGCGGCTGCCAAATTCGAAACGTCCAGCGATTGAGCCCACAGGAAAGCTCCCAGCACGGAAAGCTGTAGCTGGTTTTCACTGTCCCTTGGAACTGCATTCGATGCTACACAGACATTCGTGTTCTGCAAAAGCTTTGGTTGGTAAAGGGGCAACACTGTGTATTTCTCTGTGGGAGAGCCCGGCTGCCAAATTCGAAACGTCCAACGATTGCGCCCACATGAAAGCTGCCAGCACGGAAAGCTGTAGCTGGTTTTCACTGTCCCTTGGAACTGCATTCGCTGGTAGACAGACATTCGCGTTCTGCAAAAGCTTTCGTTCGTAATGGGGCAACACTGTGTATTTCTCTCTGGGAGAGCCCGGCTGCCAAATTCGAAACGTCCAGCGATTGCGCCCACAGGAAAGCTGCCAGCACGGAAAGCTGTAGCTGGTTTTCACTGTCCCTTGGAACTGCATTCGCTGGTAGACAGACATTCGCGTTCTGCAAAAGCTTTGTTTCGTAATGGGGCAACACTGTGTATTTCTCTCTCGGAGAGCCCGGCTGCCAAATTCGAAACGTCCAGCGATTGCGCCCACAGGAAAGCTCCCAGCACGGAAAGCTGTAGCTGGTTTTCACTGTCCCTTGGAACTGCATTCGCTGGTAGACAGACATTCGCGTTCTGCAAAAGCTTTCGTTCGTAATGGGGCAACACTGTGTATTTCTCTCTGGGAGAGTCCGGCTGCCAAATTGGAAACGTCCAGAGATTGCGCCCACAGGAAAGCTGCCAGCACTGAAAGCTCTAGCTGGTTTTCACTGTCCCTTGGAACTGCATTCGCTGCCACACAGACATTCGCGCTCTGCTAAAGCTTTGCTTCGTAATGGGGCAACACTTTGTATTTCTCTCTGGGAGAGCCCGGCTGCCAAATTCGAAACGTCCAGCGATTGCGCCCACAGGAAAGCTCCCAGCACGGAAAGCTGTAGCTGGTTTTCACTGTCCCTTGGAACTGCATTCGCTGGTAGACAGACATTCGCGTTCTGCAAAAGCTTTCGTTCGTAAAGGGGCAACACTGTGTATTTCTCTCTCGGAGAGCCCGGCTGCCAAATTCGAAACGTCCAGCGATTGCGCCCACAGGAAAGATGCCAGCACGGAAAGCTGTAGCTGGTTTTCACTGTCCCTTGGAACTGCATTCGCTGGTAGACAGACATTCGCGTTCTGCAAAAGCTTTGGTTGGTAATGGGGCAATACTGTGTATTTCTCTCTGGGAGAGCCCGGCTGCCAAATTCGAAACGTCCAGCGATTGCGCCCACAGGAAAGCTCCCAGCACGGAAAGCTGTAGCTGGTTTTCACTGTCCCTTGGAACTGCATTCGCTGCTACACAGACATTCGTGTTCTGCAAAAGCTTTCGTTCGTAATGAGGCAACACTGTGTATTTCTCTCTCGCAGAGCCCGGCTGACAAATTCGAAACGTCCAGCGATTGCGCCCACAGGAAAGCTGCCAGCACGGAAAGCTGTAGCTGGTTTTCACTGTCCCTTGGAACTGCATTCGCTGGTAGACAGACATTCGCGTTCTGCAAAAGCTTTGTTTCGTAATGGGGCAACACTGTGTATTTCTCTCTCGGAGAGCCCGGCTGCCAAATTCGAAACGTCCAGCGATTGCGCCCACAGGAAAGCTCCCAGCACGGAAAGCTGTAGCTGGTTTTCACTGTCCCTTGGAACTGCATTCGCTGCTACACAGATATTCGCGTTCTGCAAAAGCTTTCGTTCGTAAAGGGGCAACACTGTGTATTTCTCTCTCGCAGAGCCCGGCTGCCAAATTCGAAACGTCCAGCGATTGCGCCCACAGGAAAGCTCCCAGCACGGAAAGCTGTAGCTGGTTTTCACTGTCCCTTGGAACTGCATTCGCTGGTAGACAGACATTCGCGTTCTGCAACAGGTTTCGTTCGTAAAGGGGCAACACTGTGTATTTCTCTCTCGGAGAGCCCGGCTGCCAAATTCGAAACGTCCAGCGATTGCGCCCACAGGAAAGCTCCCAGCACGGAAAGCTGTAGCTGGTTTTCACTGTCCCTTGGAACTGCATTCGATGCTACACAGACATTCGTGTTCTGCAAAAGCTTTCGTTCGTGATGAGGCAACACTGTGTATTTCTCTCTCGGAGAGCCCGGTTGCCAAATTCGAAACATCCAGCGATTGCGCCCACAGGAAAGCTGCCAGCACGGAAAGCTGTAGCTGGTTTTCACTGTCCCTTGGAACTGCATTCGCTGGTAGACAGACATTCGCGTTCTGCAAAAGCTTTGTTTCGTAATGGGGCAACACTGTGTATTTCTCTCTGGGAGAGCGCGGCTGCCAAATTCGAAACGTCCAGCGATTGCGCCCACAGGAAAGCTGCCAGCACGGAAAGCTGTAGCTGGTTTTCACTGTCCCTTGGAACTGCATTCGCTGGTAGACAGACATTCGCGTTCTGCAACAGCTTTCGTTCGTAAAGGGGCAACACTGTGTATTTCTCTCTCGGAGAGCCCGGCTGCCAAATTCGAAACGTCCAGCGATTGCGCCCACAGGAAAGCTCCCAGCACGGAAAGCTGTAGCTGGTTTTCACTGTCCCTTGGAACTGCATTCGCTGGTAGACAGACATTCGCGTTCTGCAACAGCTTTCGGTCGTAAAGGGGCAACACTTGTATTTCTCTCTGGGAGAGCCCGGCTGCCAAATTCGAAACGTCCAGCGATTGCGCCCACAGGAAAGCTCCCAGCACGGAAAGCTGTAGCTGGTTTTCACTGTCCCTTGGAACTGCATTCGCTGGTAGACAGACATTCGCTTTCCGCAACAGGTTTCGTTCGTAAAGGGGCAACACTGTGTATTTCTCTCTCGGAGAGCCCGGCTGCCAAATTCGAAACGTCCAGCGATTGCGCCCACAGGAAAGCTCCCAGCACGGAAAGCTGTAGCTGGTTTTCACTGTCCCTTGGAACTGCATTCGCTGCTACACAGACATTCGCGTTCTGCAAAAGCTTTGGTTGGTAAAGGGGCAACACTGTGTATTTCTCTCTCGGAGAGCGCGGCTGCCAAATTCGAAACGTCCAGCGATTGAGCCCACAGGAAAGCTCCCAGCACGGAAAGCTGTAGCTGGTTTTCACTGTCCCTTGGAACTGCATTCGATGCTACACAGACATTCGTGTTCTGCAAAAGCTTTGGTTGGTAAAGGGGCAACACTGTGTATTTCTCTGTGGGAGAGCCCGGCTGCCAAATTCGAAACGTCCAACGATTGCGCCCACATGAAAGCTGCCAGCACGGAAAGCTGTAGCTGGTTTTCACTGTCCCTTGGAACTGCATTCGCTGGTAGACAGACATTCGCGTTCTGCAAAAGCTTTCGTTCGTAATGGGGCAACACTGTGTATTTCTCTCTGGGAGAGCCCGGCTGCCAAATTCGAAACGTCCAGCGATTGCGCCCACAGGAAAGCTGCCAGCACGGAAAGCTGTAGCTGGTTTTCACTGTCCCTTGGAACTGCATTCGCTGGTAGACAGACATTCGCGTTCTGCAAAAGCTTTGTTTCGTAATGGGGCAACACTGTGTATTTCTCTCTCGGAGAGCCCGGCTGCCAAATTCGAAACGTCCAGCGATTGCGCCCACAGGAAAGCTCCCAGCACGGAAAGCTGTAGCTGGTTTTCACTGTCCCTTGGAACTGCATTCGCTGGTAGACAGACATTCGCGTTCTGCAAAAGCTTTCGTTCGTAATGGGGCAACACTGTGTATTTCTCTCTGGGAGAGTCCGGCTGCCAAATTGGAAACGTCCAGAGATTGCGCCCACAGGAAAGCTGCCAGCACTGAAAGCTCTAGCTGGTTTTCACTGTCCCTTGGAACTGCATTCGCTGCCACACAGACATTCGCGCTCTGCTAAAGCTTTGCTTCGTAATGGGGCAACACTTTGTATTTCTCTCTGGGAGAGCCCGGCTGCCAAATTCGAAACGTCCAGCGATTGCGCCCACAGGAAAGCTCCCAGCACGGAAAGCTGTAGCTGGTTTTCACTGTCCCTTGGAACTGCATTCGCTGGTAGACAGACATTCGCGTTCTGCAAAAGCTTTCGTTCGTAAAGGGGCAACACTGTGTATTTCTCTCTCGGAGAGCCCGGCTGCCAAATTCGAAACGTCCAGCGATTGCGCCCACAGGAAAGATGCCAGCACGGAAAGCTGTAGCTGGTTTTCACTGTCCCTTGGAACTGCATTCGCTGGTAGACAGACATTCGCGTTCTGCAAAAGCTTTGGTTGGTAATGGGGCAATACTGTGTATTTCTCTCTGGGAGAGCCCGGCTGCCAAATTCGAAACGTCCAGCGATTGCGCCCACAGGAAAGCTCCCAGCACGGAAAGCTGTAGCTGGTTTTCACTGTCCCTTGGAACTGCATTCGCTGCTACACAGACATTCGTGTTCTGCAAAAGCTTTCGTTCGTAATGAGGCAACACTGTGTATTTCTCTCTCGCAGAGCCCGGCTGACAAATTCGAAACGTCCAGCGATTGCGCCCACAGGAAAGCTGCCAGCACGGAAAGCTGTAGCTGGTTTTCACTGTCCCTTGGAACTGCATTCGCTGGTAGACAGACATTCGCGTTCTGCAAAAGCTTTGTTTCGTAATGGGGCAACACTGTGTATTTCTCTCTCGGAGAGCCCGGCTGCCAAATTCGAAACGTCCAGCGATTGCGCCCACAGGAAAGCTCCCAGCACGGAAAGCTGTAGCTGGTTTTCACTGTCCCTTGGAACTGCATTCGCTGCTACACAGATATTCGCGTTCTGCAAAAGCTTTCGTTCGTAAAGGGGCAACACTGTGTATTTCTCTCTCGCAGAGCCCGGCTGCCAAATTCGAAACGTCCAGCGATTGCGCCCACAGGAAAGCTCCCAGCACGGAAAGCTGTAGCTGGTTTTCACTGTCCCTTGGAACTGCATTCGCTGGTAGACAGACATTCGCGTTCTGCAACAGGTTTCGTTCGTAAAGGGGCAACACTGTGTATTTCTCTCTCGGAGAGCCCGGCTGCCAAATTCGAAACGTCCAGCGATTGCGCCCACAGGAAAGCTCCCAGCACGGAAAGCTGTAGCTGGTTTTCACTGTCCCTTGGAACTGCATTCGATGCTACACAGACATTCGTGTTCTGCAAAAGCTTTCGTTCGTGATGAGGCAACACTGTGTATTTCTCTCTCGGAGAGCCCGGTTGCCAAATTCGAAACATCCAGCGATTGCGCCCACAGGAAAGCTGCCAGCACGGAAAGCTGTAGCTGGTTTTCACTGTCCCTTGGAACTGCATTCGCTGGTAGACAGACATTCGCGTTCTGCAAAAGCTTTGTTTCGTAATGGGGCAACACTGTGTATTTCTCTCTGGGAGAGCGCGGCTGCCAAATTCGAAACGTCCAGCGATTGCGCCCACAGGAAAGCTCCCAGCACGGAAAGCTGTAGCTGGTTTTCACTGTCCCTTGGAACTGCATTCGCTGCTACACAGACATTCGTGTTCTGCAAAAGCTTTCGTTCGTAATGAGGCAACACTGTGTATTTCTCTCTCGCAGAGCCCGGCTGACAAAGTCGAAACGTCCAGCGATTGCGCCCACAGGAAAGCTGCCAGCACGGAAAGCTGTAGCTGGTTTTCACTGTCCCTTGGAACTGCATTCGCTGGTAGACAGACATTCGCGTTCTGCAAAAGCTTTGTTTCGTAATGGGGCAACACTGTGTATTTCTCTCTCGGAGAGCCCGGCTGCCAAATTCGAAACGTCCAGCGATTGCGCCCACAGGAAAGCTCCCAGCACGGAAAGCTGTAGCTGGTTTTCACTGTCCCTTGGAACTGCATTCGCTGGTAGACAGAAATTCGCGTTCTGCAACAGCTTTCGTTCGTAAAGGGGCAACACTGTGTATTTCTCTCTCGGAGAGCCCGGCTGCCAAATTCGAAACGTCCAGCGATTGCGCCCACAGGAAAGCTCCCAGCACGGAAAGCTGTAGCTGGTTTTCACTGTCCCTTGGAACTGCATTCGCTGGTAGACAGACATTCGCGTTCTGCAACAGCTTTCGTTCGTAAAGGGGCAACACTGTGTATTTCTCTCTGGGAGAGCCCGGCTGCCAAATTCAAAACGTCCAGCGATTGCGCCCACAGGAAAGCTCCCAGCACGGAAAGCTGTAGCTGGTTTTCACTGTCCCTTGGAACTGCATTCGCTGGTAGACAGACATTCGCGTTCCGCAACAGGTTTCGTTCGTAAAGGGGCAACACTGTGTATTTCTCTCTCGGAGAGCCCGGCTGCCAAATTCGAAACGTCCAGCGATTGCGCCCACAGGAAAGCTCCCAGCACGGAAAGCTGTAGCTGGTTTTCACTGTCCCTTGGAACTGCATTCGCTGCTACACAGACATTCGCGTTCTGCAAAAGCTTTGTTTGGTAAAGGGGCAACACTGTGTATTTCTCTCTCGGAGAGCGCGGCTGCCAAATTCGAAACGTCCAGCGATTGAGCCCACAGGAAAGCTCCCAGCACGGAAAGCTGTAGCTGGTTTTCACTGTCCCTTGGAACTGCATTCGCTGGTAGACAGACATTCGTGTTCTGCAAAAGCTTTGGTTGGTAAAGGGGCAACACTGTGTATTTCTCTGTCGGAGAGCCCGGCTGCCAAATTCGAAACGTCCAACGATTGCGCCCACATGAAAGCTGCCAGCACGGAAAGCTGTAGCTGGTTTTCACTGTCCCTTGGAACTGCATTCGCTGGTAGACAGACATTCGCGTTCTGCAAAAGCTTTCGTTCGTAATGGGGCAACACTGTGTATTTCTCTCTGGGAGAGCCCGGCTGCCAAATTCGAAACGTCCAGCGATTGCGCCCACAGGAAAGCTGCCAGCACGGAAAGCTGTAGCTGGTTTTCACTGTCCCTTGGAACTGCATTCGCTGGTAGACAGACATTCGCGTTCTGCAAAAGCTTTGTTTCGTAATGGGGCAACACTGTGTATTTCTCTCTCGGAGAGCCCGGCTGCCAAATTCGAAACGTCCAGCGATTGCGCCCACAGGAAAGCTCCCAGCACGGAAAGCTGTAGCTGGTTTTCACTGTCCCTTGGAACTGCATTCGCTGGTAGACAGACATTCGCGTTCTGCAAAAGCTTTCGTTCGTAATGGGGCAACACTGTGTATTTCTCTCTGGGAGAGCCCGGCTGCCAAATTGGAAACGTCCAGAGATTGCGCCCACAGGAAAGCTGCCAGCACTGAAAGCTCTAGCTGGTTTTCACTGTCCCTTGGAACTGCATTCGCTGCCACACAGACATTCGCGCTCTGCTAAAGCTTTGCTTCGTAATGGGGCAACACTTTGTATTTCTCTCTGGGAGAGCCCGGCTGCCAAATTCGAAACGTCCAGCGATTGCGCCCACAGGAAAGCTCCCAGCACGGAAAGCTGTAGCTGGTTTTCACTGTCCCTTGGAACTGCATTCGCTGGTAGACAGACATTCGCGTTCTGCAAAAGTTTTCGTTCGTAAAGGGGCAACACTGTGTATTTCTCTCTCGGAGAGCCCGGCTGCCAAATTCGAAACGTCCAGCGATTGCGCCCACAGGAAAGATGCCAGCACGGAAAGCTGTAGCTGGTTTTCACTGTCCCTTGGAACTGCATTCGCTGGTAGACAGACATTCGCGTTCTGCAAAAGCTTTGGTTGGTAATGGGGCAATACTGTGTATTTCTCTCTGGGAGAGCCCGGCTGCCAAATTCGAAACGTCCAGCGATTGCGCCCACAGGAAAGCTCCCAGCACGGAAAGCTGTAGCTGGTTTTCACTGTCCCTTGGAACTGCATTCGCTGGTAGACAGACATTCGCGTTCTGGAACACCTTTCGTTCGTAAAGGGGCAACACAGTGTATTTCTCTCTCGGAGAGCCCGGCTGCCAAATTCGAAACGTCCAGCGATTGCGCCCACAGGAAAGCTCCCAGCACGGAAAGCTGTAGCTGGTTTTCACTGTCCCTTGGAACTGCATTCGCTGGTAGACAGACATTCGCGTTCTGCAAAAGCTTTGGTTGGTAATGGGGCAATACTGTGTATTTCTCTCTGGGAGAGCCCGGCTGCCAAATTCGAAACGTCCAGCGATTGCGCCCACAGGAAAGCTCCCAGCACGGAAAGCTGTAGCTGGTTTTCACTGTCCCTTGGAACTGCATTCGCTGGTAGACAGACATTCGCGTTCTGCAACAGCTTTCGTTCGTAAAGGGGCAACACTGTGTATTTCTCTCTCGGAGAGCCCGGCTGCCAAATTCGAAACGTCCAGCGATTGCGCCCACAGGAAAGCTGCCAGCACGGAAAGCTGTAGCTGGTTTTCACTGTCCCTTGGAACTGCATTCGCTGGTAGACAGACATTCGCGTTCTGCAAAAGCTTTGGTTGGTAATGGGGCAATACTGTGTATTTCTCTCTGGGAGAGCCCGGCTGCCAAATTCGAAACGTCCAGCGATTGCGCCCACAGGAAAGCTCCCAGCACGGAAAGCTGTAGCTGGTTTTCACTGTCCCTTGGAACTGCATTCGCTGCTACACAGACATTCGTGTTCTGCAAAAGCTTTCGTTCGTAATGAGGCAACACTGTGTATTTCTCTCTCGCAGAGCCCGGCTGACAAATTCGAAACGTCCAGCGATTGCGCCCACAGGAAAGCTGCCAGCACGGAAAGCTGTAGCTGGTTTTCACTGTCCCTTGGAACTGCATTCGCTGGTAGACAGACATTCGCGTTCTGCAAAAGCTTTGGTTGGTAAAGGGGCAACACTGTGTATTTCTCTCTGGGAGAGCCCGGCTGCCAAATTCGAAACGTCCAGCGATTGCGCCCACAGGAAAGCTGCCAGCACGGAAAGCTGTAGCTGGTTTTCACTGTCCCTTGGAACTGCATTCGCTGGTAGACAGACATTCGCGTTCTGCAAAAGCTTTCGTTCGTAAAGGGGCAACACTGTGTATTTCTCTCTCGGAGAGCCCGGCTGCCAAATTCGAAACGTCCAGCGATTGCGCCCACAGGAAAGCTGCCAGCACGGAAAGCTGTAGCTGGTTTTCACTGTCCCTTGGAACTGCATTCGCTGGTAGACAGACATTCGCGTTCTGCAAAAGCTTTGGTTGGTAATGGGGCAATACTGTGTATTTCTCTCTGGGAGAGCCCGGCTGCCAAATTCGAAACGTCCAGCGATTGCGCCCACAGGAAAGCTCCCAGCACGGAAAGCTGTAGCTGGTTTTCACTGTCCCTTGGAATTTCATTCGCTGCTACACAGACATTCGTGTTCTGCAACAGGTTTCGTTCGTAATGAGGCAACACTGTGTATTTCTCTCTCGGAGAGCCCGGCTGACAAATTCGAAACGTCCAGCGATTGCGCCCACAGGAAAGCTGCCAGCACGGAAAGCTGTAGCTGGTTTTCACTGTCCCTTGGAACTGCATTCGCTGCTACACAGACATTCGCGTTCTGCAAAAGCTTTGTTTCGTAATGGGGCAACACTGTGTATTTCTCTCTCGGAGAGCCCGGCTGCCAAATTCGAAACGTCCAGCGATTGCGCCCACAGGAAAGCTGCCAGCACGGAAAGCTGTAGCTGGTTTTCACTGTCCCTTGGAACTGCATTCGCTGGTAGACAGACATTCGCGTTCTGCAACAGCTTTCGTTCGTAAAGGGGCAACACTTGTATTTCTCTCTGGGAGAGCCCGGCTGCCAAATTCGAAACGTCCAGCGATTGCGCCCACAGGAAAGCTCCCAGCACGGAAAGCTGTAGCTGGTTTTCACTGTCCCTTGGAACTGCATTCGCTGGTAGACAGACATTCGCTTTCCGCAACAGGTTTCGTTCGTAAAGGGGCAACACTGTGTATTTCTCTCTCGGAGAGCCCGGCTGCCAAATTCGAAACGTCCAGCGATTGCGCCCACAGGAAAGCTCCCAGCACGGAAAGCTGTAGCTGGTTTTCACTGTCCCTTGGAACTGCATTCGCTGCTACACAGACATTCGCGTTCTGCAAAAGCTTTGTTTGGTAAAGGGGCAACACTGTGTATTTCTCTCTCGGAGAGCGCGGCTGCCAAATTCGAAACGTCCAGCGATTGAGCCCACAGGAAAGCTCCCAGCACGGAAAGCTGTAGCTGGTTTTCACTGTCCCTTGGAACTGCATTCGATGCTACACAGACATTCGTGTTCTGCAAAAGCTTTGGTTGGTAAAGGGGCAACACTGTGTATTTCTCTGTCGGAGAGCCCGGGTGCCAAATTCGAAACGTCCAACGATTGCGCCCACATGAAAGCTGCCAGCACGGAAAGCTGTAGCTGGTTTTCACTGTCCCTTGGAACTGCATTCGCTGGTAGACAGACATTCGCGTTCTGCAAAAGCTTTCGTTCGTAATGGGGCAACACTGTGTATTTCTCTCTGGGAGAGCCCGGCTGCCAAATTCGAAACGTCCAGCGATTGCGCCCACAGGAAAGCTCCCAGCACGGAAAGCTGTAGCTGGTTTTCACTGTCCCTTGGAACTGCATTCGCTGGTAGACAGACATTCGCGTTCTGCAAAAGCTTTGTTTCGTAATGGGGCAACACTGTGTATTTCTCTCTGGGAGAGCCCGGCTGCCAAATTCGAAACGTCCAGCGATTGCGCCCACAGGAAAGCTGCCAGCACGGAAAGCTGTAGCTGGTTTTCACTGTCCCTTGGAACTGCATTCGCTGGTAGACAGACATTCGCGTTCTGCAAAAGCTTTGTTTCGTAATGGGGCAACAGTGTGTATTTCTCTCTGGGAGAGCCCGGCTGCCAAATTGGAAACGTCCAGAGATTGCGCCCACAGGAAAGCTGCCAGCACTGAAAGCTCTAGCTGGTTTTCACTGTCCCTTGGAACTGCATTCGCTGCCACACAGACATTCGCGCTCTGCTAAAGCTTTGCTTCGTAATGGGGCAACACTTTGTATTTCTCTCTGGGAGAGCCCGGCTGCCAAATTCGAAACGTCCAGCGATTGCGCCCACAGGAAAGCTGCCAGCACGGAAAGCTGTAGCTGGTTTTCACTGTCCCTTGGAACTGCATTCGCTGGTAGACAGACATTCGCGTTCTGCAAAAGCTTTCATTCGTAAAGGGGCAACACTGTGTATTTCTCTCTCGGAGAGCCCGGCTGCCAAATTCGAAACGTCCAGCGATTGCGCCCACAGGAAAGATGCCAGCACGGAAAGCTGTAGCTGGTTTTCACTGTCCCTTGGAACTGCATTCGCTGGTAGACAGACATTCGCGTTCTGCAAAAGCTTTGGTTGGTAATGGGGCAATACTGTGTATTTCTCTCTGGGAGAGCCCGGCTGCCAAATTCGAAACGTCCAGCGATTGCGCCCACAGGAAAGCTCCCAGCACGGAAAGCTGTAGCTGGTTTTCACTGTCCCTTGGAACTGCATTCGCTGCTACACAGACATTCGTGTTCTGCAAAAGCTTTCGTTCGTAATGAGGCAACACTGTGTATTTCTCTCTCGCAGAGCCCGGCTGCCAAATTCGAAACGTCCAGCGATTGCGCCCACAGGAAAGCTGCCAGCACGGAAAGCTGTAGCTGGTTTTCACTGTCCCTTGGAACTGCATTCGCTGGTAGACAGACATTCGCGTTCTGCAAAAGCTTTGTTTCGTAATGGGGCAACACTGTGTATTTCTCTCTCGGAGAGCCCGGCTGCCAAATTCGAAACGTCCAGCGATTGCGCCCACAGGAAAGCTCCCAGCACGGAAAGCTGTAGCTGGTTTTCACTGTCCCTTGGAACTGCATTCGCTGCTACACAGATATTCGCGTTCTGCAAAAGCTTTCGTTCGTAAAGGGGCAACACTGTGTATTTCTCTCTCGCAGAGCCCGGCTGCCAAATTCGAAACGTCCAGCGATTGCGCCCACAGGAAAGCTCCCAGCACGGAAAGCTGTAGCTGGTTTTCACTGTCCCTTGGAACTGCATTCGCTGGTAGACAGACATTCGCGTTCTGCAACAGGTTTCGTTCGTAAAGGGGCAACACTGTGTATTTCTCTCTCGGAGAGCCCGGCTGCCAAATTCGAAACGTCCAGCGATTGCGCCCACAGGAAAGCTCCCAGCACGGAAAGCTGTAGCTGGTTTTCACTGTCCCTTGGAACTGCATTCGCTGGTAGACAGACATTCGCGTTCTGCAAAAGCTTTCGTTCGTGATGAGGCAACACTGTGTATTTCTCTCTCGGAGAGCCCGGTTGCCAAATTCGAAACATCCAGCGATTGCGCCCACAGGAAAGCTGCCAGCACGGAAAGCTGTAGCTGGTTTTCACTGTCCCTTGGAACTGCATTCGCTGGTAGACAGACATTCGCGTTCTGCAAAAGCTTTGTTTCGTAATGGGGCAACACTGTGTATTTCTCTCTGGGAGAGCGCGGCTGCCAAATTCGAAACGTCCAGCGATTGCGCCCACAGGAAAGCTCCCAGCACGGAAAGCTGTAGCTGGTTTTCACTGTCCCTTGGAACTGCATTCGCTGCTACACAGACATTCGTGTTCTGCAAAAGCTTTCGTTCGTAATGAGGCAACACTGTGTATTTCTCTCTCGCAGAGCCCGGCTGACAAAGTCGAAACGTCCAGCGATTGCGCCCACAGGAAAGCTGCCAGCACGGAAAGCTGTAGCTGGTTTTCACTGTCCCTTGGAACTGCATTCGCTGGTAGACAGACATTCGCGTTCTGCAAAAGCTTTGTTTCGTAATGGGGCAACACTGTGTATTTCTCTCTCGGAGAGCCCGGCTGCCAAATTCGAAACGTCCAGCGATTGCGCCCACAGGAAAGCTCCCAGCACGGAAAGCTGTAGCTGGTTTTCACTGTCCCTTGGAACTGGATTCGCTGCTACACAGACATCGCGTTCTGCAAAAGCTTTCGTTCGTAAAGGGGCAACACTGTGTATTTCTCTCTCGCAGAGCCCGGCTGCCAAATTCGAAACGTCCAGCGATTGCGCCCACAGGAAAGCTCCCAGCACGGAAAGCTGTAGCTGGTTTTCACTGTCCCTTGGAACTGCATTCGCTGGTAGACAGACATTCGCGTTCTGCAACAGCTTTCGTTCGTAAAGGGGCAACACTGTGTATTTCTCTCTCGGAGAGCCCGGCTGCCAAATTCGAAACGTCCAGCGATTGCGCCCACAGGAAAGCTCCCAGCACGGAAAGCTGTAGCTGGTTTTCACTGTCCCTTGGAACTGCATTCGATGCTACACAGACATTCGTGTTCTGCAAAAGCTTTCGTTCGTGATGAGGCAACACTGTGTATTTCTCTCTCGGAGAGCCCGGTTGCCAAATTCGAAACATCCAGCGATTGCGCCCACAGGAAAGCTGCCAGCACGGAAAGCTGTAGCTGGTTTTCACTGTCCCTTGGAACTGCATTCGCTGGTAGACAGACATTCGCGTTCTGCAAAAGCTTTGGTTGGTAATGGGGCAACACTGTGTATTTCTCTCTGGGAGAGCGCGGCTGCCAAATTCGAAACGTCCAGCGATTGCGCCCACAGGAAAGCTCCCAGCACGGAAAGCTGTAGCTGGTTTTCACTGTCCCTTGGAACTGCATTCGCTGCTACACAGACATTCGTGTTCTGCAAAAGCTTTCGTTCGTAATGAGGCAACACTGTGTATTTCTCTCTCGCAGAGCCCGGCTGACAAAGTCGAAACGTCCAGCGATTGCGCCCACAGGAAAGCTGCCAGCACGGAAAGCTGTAGCTGGTTTTCACTGTCCCTTGGAACTGCATTCGCTGGTAGACAGACATTCGCGTTCTGCAAAAGCTTTGTTTCGTAATGGGGCAACACTGTGTATTTCTCTCTCGGAGAGCCCGGCTGCCAAATTCGAAACGTCCAGCGATTGCGCCCACAGGAAAGCTCCCAGCACGGAAAGCTGTAGCTGGTTTTCACTGTCCCTTGGAACTGCATTCGCTGCTACACAGACATCGCGTTCTGCAAAAGCTTTTGTTGGTAAAGGGGCAACACTGTGTATTTCTCTCTCGGAGAGCCCGGCTGCCAAATTCGAAACGTCCAGCGATTGCGCCCACAGGAAAGCTCCCAGCACGGAAAGCTGTAGCTGGTTTTCACTGTCCCTTGGAACTGCATTCGCTGCTACACAGAGATTCGCGTTCTGCAACAGCTTTGGTTGGTAAAGGGGCAACACTGTGTATTTCTCTCTCGGAGAGCCCGGCTGCCAAATTCGAAACGTCCAGCGATTGCGCCCACAGGAAAGCTCCCAGCACGGAAAGCTGTATCTGGTTTTCACTGTCCCTTGGAACTGCATTCGCTGCTACACAGAGATTCGCGTTCTGCAACAGCTTTGGTTGGTAAAGGGGCAACACTGTGTATTTCTCTCTGGGAGAGCGCGGCTGCCAAATTCGAAACGTCCAGCGATTGCGCCCACAGGAAAGCTGCCAGCACGGAAAGCTGTAGCTGGTTTTCACTGTCCCTTGGAACTGCATTCGCTGGTAGACAGACATTCGCGTTCTGCAAAAGCTTTGGTTCGTAAAGGGGCACCACTGTGTATTTCTCTCTCGCAGAGCCCGGCTGCCAAATTCGAAACGTCCAGCGATTGCGCCCACAGGAAAGCTGCCAGCACGGAAAGCTGTAGCTGGTTTTCACTGTCCCTTGGAACTGCATTCGCTGGTAGACAGACATTCGCGTTCTGCAAAAGCTTTGTTTCGTAATGGGGCAACACTGTGTATTTCTCTCTCGGAGAGCCCGGCTGCCAAATTCGAAACGTCCAGCGATTGCGCCCACAGGAAAGCTCCCAGCACGGAAAGCTGTAGCTGGTTTTCACTGTCCCTTGGAACTGCATTCGCTGGTAGACAGGCATTCGCGTTCTGCAACAGCTTTCGTTCGTAAAGGGGCAACACTGTGTATTTCTCTCTCGGAGAGCCCGGCTGCCAAATTCGAAACGTCCAGCGATTGCGCCCACAGGAAAGCTCCCAGCACGGAAAGCTGTAGCTGGTTTTCACTGTCCCTTGGAACTGCATTCGCTGGTAGACAGACATTCGCGTTCTGCAAAAGCTTTGGTTGGTAATGGGGCAATACTGTGTATTTCTCTCTCGGAGAGCCCGGCTGCCAAATTCGAAACGTCCAGCGATTGCGCCCACAGGAAAGCTCCCAGCACGGAAAGCTGTAGCTGGTTTTCACTGTCCCTTGGAACTGCATTCGCTGGTAGACAGACATTCGCGTTCTGCAACAGCTTTCGTTCGTAAAGGGGCAACACAGTGTATTTCTCTCTCGGAGAGCCCGGCTGCCAAATTCGAAACGTCCAGCGATTGCGCCCACAGGAAAGCTCCCAGCACGGAAAGCTGTAGCTGGTTTTCACTGTCCCTTGGAACTGCATTCGCTGGTAGACAGACATTCGCGTTCTGCAAAAGCTTTGGTTGGTAATGGGGCAATACTGTGTATTTCTCTCTGGGAGAGCCCGGCTGCCAAATTCGAAACGTCCAGCGATTGCGCCCACAGGAAAGCTCCCAGCACGGAAAGCTGTAGCTGGTTTTCACTGTCCCTTGGAACTGCATTCGATGCTACACAGACATTCGTGTTCTGCAAAAGCTTTCGTTCGTGATGAGGCAACACTGTGTATTTCTCTCTCGGAGAGCCCGGTTGCCAAATTCGAAACGTCCAGCGATTGCGCCCACAGGAAAGCTGCCAGCACGGAAAGCTGTAGCTGGTTTTCACTGTCCCTTGGAACTGCATTCGCTGGTAGACAGACATTCGCGTTCTGCAAAAGCTTTGTTTCGTAATGGGGCAACACTGTGTATTTCTCTCTGGGAGAGCGCGGCTGCCAAATTCAAAACGTCCAGCGATTGCGCCCACAGGAAAGCTCCCAGCACGGAAAGCTGTAGCTGGTTTTCACTGTCCCTTGGAACTGCATTCGCTGGTAGACAGACATTCGCGTTCCGCAACAGGTTTCGTTCGTAAAGGGGCAACACTGTGTATTTCTCTCTCGGAGAGCCCGGCTGCCAAATTCGAAACGTCCAGCGATTGCGCCCACAGGAAAGCTCCCAGCACGGAAAGCTGTAGCTGGTTTTCACTGTCCCTTGGAACTGCATTCGCTGCTACACAGACATTCGCGTTCTGCAAAAGCTTTGTTTGGTAAAGGGGCAACACTGTGTATTTCTCTCTCGCAGAGCCCGGCTGCCAAATTCGAAACGTCCAGCGATTGCGCCCACAGGAAAGCTCCCAGCACGGAAAGCTGTAGCTGGTTTTCACTGTCCCTTGGAACTGCATTCGCTGGTAGACAGACATTCGTGTTCTGCAAAAGCTTTGGTTGGTAAAGGGGCAACACTGTGTATTTCTCTGTCGGAGAGCCCGGCTGCCAAATTCGAAACGTCCAACGATTGCGCCCACATGAAAGCTGCCAGCACGGAAAGCTGTAGCTGGTTTTCACTGTCCCTTGGAACTGCATTCGCTGGTAGACAGACATTCGCGTTCTGCAAAAGCTTTCGTTCGTAATGGGGCAACACTGTGTATTTCTCTCTGGGAGAGCCCGGCTGCCAAATTCGAAACGTCCAGCGATTGCGCCCACAGGAAAGCTGCCAGCACGGAAAGCTGTAGCTGGTTTTCACTGTCCCTTGGAACTGCATTCGCTGGTAGACAGACATTCGCGTTCTGCAAAAGCTTTGTTTCGTAATTGGGCAACACTGTGTATTTCTCTCTCGGAGAGCCCGGCTGCCAAATTCGAAACGTCCAGCGATTGCGCCCACAGGAAAGCTCCCAGCACGGAAAGCTGTAGCTGGTTTTCACTGTCCCTTGGAACTGCATTCGCTGGTAGACAGACATTCGCGTTCTGCAAAAGCTTTCGTTCGTAATGGGGCAACACTGTGTATTTCTCTCTGGGAGAGCCCGGCTGCCAAATTGGAAACGTCCAGAGATTGCGCCCACAGGAAAGCTGCCAGCACTGAAAGCTCTAGCTGGTTTTCACTGTCCCTTGGAACTGCATTCGCTGCCACACAGACATTCGCGCTCTGCTAAAGCTTTGCTTCGTAATGGGGCAACACTTTGTATTTCTCTCTGGGAGAGCCCGGCTGCCAAATTCGAAACGTCCAGCGATTGCGCCCACAGGAAAGCTCCCAGCACGGAAAGCTGTAGCTGGTTTTCACTGTCCCTTGGAACTGCATTCGCTGGTAGACAGACATTCGCGTTCTGCAAAAGTTTTCGTTCGTAAAGGGGCAACACTGTGTATTTCTCTCTCGGAGAGCCCGGCTGCCAAATTCGAAACGTCCAGCGATTGCGCCCACAGGAAAGATGCCAGCACGGAAAGCTGTAGCTGGTTTTCACTGTCCCTTGGAACTGCATTCGCTGGTAGACAGACATTCGCGTTCTGCAAAAGCTTTGGTTGGTAATGGGGCAATACTGTGTATTTCTCTCTGGGAGAGCCCGGCTGCCAAATTCGAAACGTCCAGCGATTGCGCCCACAGGAAAGCTCCCAGCACGGAAAGCTGTAGCTGGTTTTCACTGTCCCTTGGAACTGCATTCGCTGGTAGACAGACATTCGCGTTCTGCAACAGCTTTCGTTCGTAAAGGGGCAACACAGTGTATTTCTCTCTCGGAGAGCCCGGCTGCCAAATTCGAAACGTCCAGCGATTGCGCCCACAGGAAAGCTCCCAGCACGGAAAGCTGTAGCTGGTTTTCACTGTCCCTTGGAACTGCATTCGCTGGTAGACAGACATTCGCGTTCTGCAAAAGCTTTGGTTGGTAATGGGGCAATACTGTGTATTTCTCTCTGGGAGAGCCCGGCTGCCAAATTCGAAACGTCCAGCGATTGCGCCCACAGGAAAGCTCCCAGCACGGAAAGCTGTAGCTGGTTTTCACTGTCCCTTGGAACTGCATTCGCTGGTAGACAGACATTCGCGTTCTGCAACAGCTTTCGTTCGTAAAGGGGCAACACTGTGTATTTCTCTCTCGGAGAGCCCGGCTGCCAAATTCGAAACGTCCAGCGATTGCGCCCACAGGAAAGCTGCCAGCACGGAAAGCTGTAGCTGGTTTTCACTGTCCCTTGGAACTGCATTCGCTGGTAGACAGACATTCGCGTTCTGCAAAAGCTTTGGTTGGTAATGGGGCAATACTGTGTATTTCTCTCTGGGAGAGCCCGGCTGCCAAATTCGAAACGTCCAGCGATTGCGCCCACAGGAAAGCTCCCAGCACGGAAAGCTGTAGCTGGTTTTCACTGTCCCTTGGAACTGCATTCGCTGCTACACAGACATTCGTGTTCTGCAAAAGCTTTCGTTCGTAATGAGGCAACACTGTGTATTTCTCTCTCGCAGAGCCCGGCTGACAAATTCGAAACGTCCAGCGATTGCGCCCACAGGAAAGCTGCCAGCACGGAAAGCTGTAGCTGGTTTTCACTGTCCCTTGGAACTGCATTCGCTGGTAGACAGACATTCGCGTTCTGCAAAAGCTTTGGTTGGTAAAGGGGCAACACTGTGTATTTCTCTCTGGGAGAGCCCGGCTGCCAAATTCGAAACGTCCAGCGATTGCGCCCACAGGAAAGCTGCCAGCACGGAAAGCTGTAGCTGGTTTTCACTGTCCCTTGGAACTGCATTCGCTGGTAGACAGACATTCGCGTTCTGCAAAAGCTTTCGTTCGTAAAGGGGCAACACTGTGTATTTCTCTCTCGGAGAGCCCGGCTGCCAAATTCGAAACGTCCAGCGATTGCGCCCACAGGAAAGCTGCCAGCACGGAAAGCTGTAGCTGGTTTTCACTGTCCCTTGGAACTGCATTCGCTGGTAGACAGACATTCGCGTTCTGCAAAAGCTTTGGTTGGTAATGGGGCAATACTGTGTATTTCTCTCTGGGAGAGCCCGGCTGCCAAATTCGAAACGTCCAGCGATTGCGCCCACAGGAAAGCTCCCAGCACGGAAAGCTGTAGCTGGTTTTCACTGTCCCTTGGAATTTCATTCGCTGCTACACAGACATTCGTGTTCTGCAACAGGTTTCGTTCGTAATGAGGCAACACTGTGTATTTCTCTCTCGGAGAGCCCGGCTGACAAATTCGAAACGTCCAGCGATTGCGCCCACAGGAAAGCTGCCAGCACGGAAAGCTGTAGCTGGTTTTCACTGTCCCTTGGAACTGCATTCGCTGCTACACAGACATTCGCGTTCTGCAAAAGCTTTGGTTCGTAATGGGGCAACACTGTGTATTTCTCTCTCGGAGAGCCCGGCTGCCAAATTCGAAACGTCCAGCGATTGCGCCCACAGGAAAGCTGCCAGCACGGAAAGCTGTAGCTGGTTTTCACTGTCCCTTGGAACTGCATTCGCTGCTACACAGACATTCGCGTTCTGCAACAGCTTTCGTTCGTAAAGGGGCAACACTGTGTATTTCTCTCTCGGAGAGCCCGGCTGCCAAATTCGAAACGTCCAGCGATTGCGCCCACAGGAAAGCTCCCAGCACGGAAAGCTGTAGCTGGTTTTCACTGTCCCTTGAACTGCATTCGCTGGTAGACAGACATTCGCGTTCTGCAACAGCTTTCGTTCGTAAAGGGGCAACACTTGTATTTCTCTCTGGGAGAGCCCGGCTGCCAAATTCGAAACGTCCAGCGATTGCGCCCACAGGAAAGCTCCCAGCACGGAAAGCTGTAGCTGGTTTTCACTGTCCCTTGGAACTGCATTCGCTGGTAGACAGACATTCGCTTTCCGCAACAGGTTTCGTTCGTAAAGGGGCAACACTGTGTATTTCTCTCTCGGAGAGCCCGGCTGCCAAATTCGAAACGTCCAGCGATTGCGCCCACAGGAAAGCTCCCAGCACGGAAAGCTGTAGCTGGTTTTCACTGTCCCTTGGAACTGCATTCGCTGCTACACAGACATTCGCGTTCTGCAAAAGCTTTGTTTGGTAAAGGGGCAACACTGTGTATTTCTCTCTCGGAGAGCGCGGCTGCCAAATTCGAAACGTCCAGCGATTGAGCCCACAGGAAAGCTCCCAGCACGGAAAGCTGTAGCTGGTTTTCACTGTCCCTTGGAACTGCATTCGATGCTACACAGACATTCGTGTTCTGCAAAAGCTTTGGTTGGTAAAGGGGCAACACTGTGTATTTCTCTGTCGGAGAGCCCGGCTGCCAAATTCGAAACGTCCAACGATTGCGCCCACATGAAAGCTGCCAGCACGGAAAGCTGTAGCTGGTTTTCACTGTCCCTTGGAACTGCATTCGCTGGTAGACAGACATTCGCGTTCTGCAAAAGCTTTCGTTCGTAATGGGGCAACACTGTGTATTTCTCTCTGGGAGAGCCCGGCTGCCAAATTCGAAACGTCCAGCGATTGCGCCCACAGGAAAGCTCCCAGCACGGAAAGCTGTAGCTGGTTTTCACTGTCCCTTGGAACTGCATTCGCTGGTAGACAGACATTCGCGTTCTGCAAAAGCTTTGTTTCGTAATGGGGCAACACTGTGTATTTCTCTCTGGGAGAGCCCGGCTGCCAAATTCGAAACGTCCAGCGATTGCGCCCACAGGAAAGCTGCCAGCACGGAAAGCTGTAGCTGGTTTTCACTGTCCCTTGGAACTGCATTCGCTGGTAGACAGACATTCGCGTTCTGCAAAAGCTTTGTTTCGTAATGGGGCAACAGTGTGTATTTCTCTCTGGGAGAGCCCGGCTGCCAAATTGGAAACGTCCAGAGATTGCGCCCACAGGAAAGCTGCCAGCACTGAAAGCTCTAGCTGGTTTTCACTGTCCCTTGGAACTGCATTCGCTGCCACACAGACATTCGCGCTCTGCTAAAGCTTTGCTTCGTAATGGGGCAACACTTTGTATTTCTCTCTGGGAGAGCCCGGCTGCCAAATTCGAAACGTCCAGCGATTGCGCCCACAGGAAAGCTGCCAGCACGGAAAGCTGTAGCTGGTTTTCACTGTCCCTTGGAACTGCATTCGCTGGTAGACAGACATTCGCGTTCTGCAAAAGCTTTCATTCGTAAAGGGGCAACACTGTGTATTTCTCTCTCGGAGAGCCCGGCTGCCAAATTCGAAACGTCCAGCGATTGCGCCCACAGGAAAGATGCCAGCACGGAAAGCTGTAGCTGGTTTTCACTGTCCCTTGGAACTGCATTCGCTGGTAGACAGACATTCGCGTTCTGCAAAAGCTTTGGTTGGTAATGGGGCAATACTGTGTATTTCTCTCTGGGAGAGCCCGGCTGCCAAATTCGAAACGTCCAGCGATTGCGCCCACAGGAAAGCTCCCAGCACGGAAAGCTGTAGCTGGTTTTCACTGTCCCTTGGAACTGCATTCGCTGCTACACAGACATTCGTGTTCTGCAAAAGCTTTCGTTCGTAATGAGGCAACACTGTGTATTTCTCTCTCGGAGAGCCCGGCTGCCAAATTCGAAACGTCCAGCGATTGCGCCCACAGGAAAGCTGCCAGCACGGAAAGCTGTAGCTGGTTTTCACTGTCCCTTGGAACTGCATTCGCTGGTAGACAGACATTCGCGTTCTGCAAAAGCTTTGTTTCGTAATGGGGCAACACTGTGTATTTCTCTCTCGGAGAGCCCGGCTGCCAAATTCGAAACGTCCAGCGATTGCGCCCACAGGAAAGCTCCCAGCACGGAAAGCTGTAGCTGGTTTTCACTGTCCCTTGGAACTGCATTCGCTGCTACACAGATATTCGCGTTCTGCAAAAGCTTTCGTTCGTAAAGGGGCAACACTGTGTATTTCTCTCTCGCAGAGCCCGGCTGCCAAATTCGAAACGTCCAGCGATTGCGCCCACAGGAAAGCTCCCAGCACGGAAAGCTGTAGCTGGTTTTCACTGTCCCTTGGAACTGCATTCGCTGGTAGACAGACATTCGCGTTCTGCAACAGGTTTCGTTCGTAAAGGGGCAACACTGTGTATTTCTCTCTCGGAGAGCCCGGCTGCCAAATTCGAAACGTCCAGCGATTGCGCCCACAGGAAAGCTCCCAGCACGGAAAGCTGTAGCTGGTTTTCACTGTCCCTTGGAACTGCATTCGCTGGTAGACAGACATTCGCGTTCTGCAAAAGCTTTCGTTCGTGATGAGGCAACACTGTGTATTTCTCTCTCGGAGAGCCCGGTTGCCAAATTCGAAACATCCAGCGATTGCGCCCACAGGAAAGCTGCCAGCACGGAAAGCTGTAGCTGGTTTTCACTGTCCCTTGGAACTGCATTCGCTGGTAGACAGACATTCGCGTTCTGCAAAAGCTTTGTTTCGTAATGGGGCAACACTGTGTATTTCTCTCTGGGAGAGCGCGGCTGCCAAATTCGAAACGTCCAGCGATTGCGCCCACAGGAAAGCTCCCAGCACGGAAAGCTGTAGCTGGTTTTCACTGTCCCTTGGAACTGCATTCGCTGCTACACAGACATTCGTGTTCTGCAAAAGCTTTCGTTCGTAATGAGGCAACACTGTGTATTTCTCTCTCGCAGAGCCCGGCTGACAAAGTCGAAACGTCCAGCGATTGCGCCCACAGGAAAGCTGCCAGCACGGAAAGCTGTAGCTGGTTTTCACTGTCCCTTGGAACTGCATTCGCTGGTAGACAGACATTCGCGTTCTGCAAAAGCTTTGTTTCGTAATGGGGCAACACTGTGTATTTCTCTCTCGGAGAGCCCGGCTGCCAAATTCGAAACGTCCAGCGATTGCGCCCACAGGAAAGCTCCCAGCACGGAAAGCTGTAGCTGGTTTTCACTGTCCCTTGGAACTGGATTCGCTGCTACACAGACATCGCGTTCTGCAAAAGCTTTCGTTCGTAAAGGGGCAACACTGTGTATTTCTCTCTCGCAGAGCCCGGCTGCCAAATTCGAAACGTCCAGCGATTGCGCCCACAGGAAAGCTCCCAGCACGGAAAGCTGTAGCTGGTTTTCACTGTCCCTTGGAACTGCATTCGCTGGTAGACAGACATTCGCGTTCTGCAACAGCTTTCGTTCGTAAAGGGGCAACACTGTGTATTTCTCTCTCGGAGAGCCCGGCTGCCAAATTCGAAACGTCCAGCGATTGCGCCCACAGGAAAGCTCCCAGCACGGAAAGCTGTAGCTGGTTTTCACTGTCCCTTGGAACTGCATTCGATGCTACACAGACATTCGTGTTCTGCAAAAGCTTTCGTTCGTGATGAGGCAACACTGTGTATTTCTCTCTCGGAGAGCCCGGTTGCCAAATTCGAAACATCCAGCGATTGCGCCCACAGGAAAGCTGCCAGCACGGAAAGCTGTAGCTGGTTTTCACTGTCCCTTGGAACTGCATTCGCTGGTAGACAGACATTCGCGTTCTGCAAAAGCTTTGGTTGGTAATGGGGCAACACTGTGTATTTCTCTCTGGGAGAGCGCGGCTGCCAAATTCGAAACGTCCAGCGATTGCGCCCACAGGAAAGCTCCCAGCACGGAAAGCTGTAGCTGGTTTTCACTGTCCCTTGGAACTGCATTCGCTGCTACACAGACATTCGTGTTCTGCAAAAGCTTTCGTTCGTAATGAGGCAACACTGTGTATTTCTCTCTCGCAGAGCCCGGCTGACAAAGTCGAAACGTCCAGCGATTGCGCCCACAGGAAAGCTGCCAGCACGGAAAGCTGTAGCTGGTTTTCACTGTCCCTTGGAACTGCATTCGCTGGTAGACAGACATTCGCGTTCTGCAAAAGCTTTGTTTCGTAATGGGGCAACACTGTGTATTTCTCTCTCGGAGAGCCCGGCTGCCAAATTCGAAACGTCCAGCGATTGCGCCCACAGGAAAGCTCCCAGCACGGAAAGCTGTAGCTGGTTTTCACTGTCCCTTGGAACTGCATTCGCTGCTACACAGATATTCGCGTTCTGCAAAAGCTTTCGTTCGTAAAGGGGCAACACTGTGTATTTCTCTCTCGCAGAGCCCGGCTGCCAAATTCGAAACGTCCAGCGATTGCGCCCACAGGAAAGCTCCCAGCACGGAAAGCTGTAGCTGGTTTTCACTGTCCCTTGGAACTGCATTCGCTGGTAGACAGACATTCGCGTTCTGCAACAGGTTTCGTTCGTAAAGGGGCAACACTGTGTATTTCTCTCTCGGAGAGCCCGGCTGCCAAATTCGAAACGTCCAGCGATTGCGCCCACAGGAAAGCTCCCAGCACGGAAAGCTGTAGCTGGTTTTCACTGTCCCTTGGAACTGCATTCGATGCTACACAGACATTCGTGTTCTGCAAAAGCTTTCGTTCGTGATGAGGCAACACTGTGTATTTCTCTCTCGGAGAGCCCGGTTGCCAAATTCGAAACGTCCAGCGATTGCGCCCACAGGAAAGCTGCCAGCACGGAAAGCTGTAGCTGGTTTTCACTGTCCCTTGGAACTGCATTCGCTGGTAGACAGACATTCGCGTTCTGCAAAAGCTTTGTTTCGTAATGGGGCAACACTGTGTATTTCTCTCTGGGAGAGCGCGGCTGCCAAATTCAAAACGTCCAGCGATTGCGCCCACAGGAAAGCTCCCAGCACGGAAAGCTGTAGCTGGTTTTCACTGTCCCTTGGAACTGCATTCGCTGGTAGACAGACATTCGCGTTCCGCAACAGGTTTCGTTCGTAAAGGGGCAACACTGTGTATTTCTCTCTCGGAGAGCCCGGCTGCCAAATTCGAAACGTCCAGCGATTGCGCCCACAGGAAAGCTCCCAGCACGGAAAGCTGTAGCTGGTTTTCACTGTCCCTTGGAACTGCATTCGCTGCTACACAGACATTCGCGTTCTGCAAAAGCTTTGTTTGGTAAAGGGGCAACACTGTGTATTTCTCTCTCGGAGAGCCCGGCTGCCAAATTCGAAACGTCCAGCGATTGCGCCCACAGGAAAGCTCCCAGCACGGAAAGCTGTAGCTGGTTTTCACTGTCCCTTGGAACTGCATTCGCTGGTAGACAGACATTCGCGTTCTGCAAAAGCTTTGGTTGGTAATGGGGCAATACTGTGTATTTCTCTCTCGGAGAGCCCGGCTGCCAAATTCGAAACGTCCAGCGATTGCGCCCACAGGAAAGCTCCCAGCACGGAAAGCTGTAGCTGGTTTTCACTGTCCCTTGGAACTGCATTCGCTGGTAGACAGACATTCGCGTTCTGCAACAGCTTTCGTTCGTAAAGGGGCAACACAGTGTATTTCTCTCTCGGAGAGCCCGGCTGCCAAATTCGAAACGTCCAGCGATTGCGCCCACAGGAAAGCTCCCAGCACGGAAAGCTGTAGCTGGTTTTCACTGTCCCTTGGAACTGCATTCGCTGGTAGACAGACATTCGCGTTCTGCAAAAGCTTTGGTTGGTAATGGGGCAATACTGTGTATTTCTCTCTGGGAGAGCCCGGCTGCCAAATTCGAAACGTCCAGCGATTGCGCCCACAGGAAAGCTCCCAGCACGGAAAGCTGTAGCTGGTTTTCACTGTCCCTTGGAACTGCATTCGCTGGTAGACAGACATTCGCGTTCTGCAAAAGCTTTGGTTGGTAATGGGGCAATACTGTGTATTTCTCTCTGGGAGAGCCCGGCTGCCAAATTCGAAACGTCCAGCGATTGCGCCCACAGGAAAGCTCCCAGCACGGAAAGCTGTAGCTGGTTTTCACTGTCCCTTGGAACTGCATTCGCTGCTACACAGACATTCGTGTTCTGCAAAAGCTTTCGTTCGTAATGAGGCAACACTGTGTATTTCTCTCTCGGAGAGCCCGGCTGCCAAATTCGAAACGTCCAGCGATTGCGCCCACAGGAAAGCTCCCAGCACGGAAAGCTGTAGCTGGTTTTCACTGTCCCTTGGAACTGCATTCGCTGGTAGACAGACATTCGCTTTCTGCAACAGCTTTCGTTCGTAATGGGGCAACACTGTGTATTTCTCTCTGGGAGAGCCCGGCTGCCAAATTCGAAACGTCCAGCGATTGCGCCCACAGGAAAGCTGCCAGCACGGAAAGCTGTAGCTGGTTTTCACTGTCCCTTGGAACTGCATTCGCTGGTAGACAGACATTCGCGTTCTGCAAAAGCTTTCGTTCGTAAAGGGGCAACACTGTGTATTTCTCTCTCGGAGAGCCCGGCTGCCAAATTCGAAACGTCCAGCGATTGCGCCCACAGGAAAGCTGCCAGCACGGAAAGCTGTAGCTGGTTTTCACTGTCCCTTGGAACTGCATTCGCTGGTAGACAGACATTCGCGTTCTGCAAAAGCTTTGGTTGGTAATGGGGCAATACTGTGTATTTCTCTCTGGGAGAGCCCGGCTGCCAAATTCGAAACGTCCAGCGATTGCGCCCACAGGAAAGCTCCCAGCACGGAAAGCTGTAGCTGGTTTTCACTGTCCCTTGGAATTGCATTCGCTGCTACACAGACATTCGTGTTCTGCAACAGGTTTCGTTCGTAATGAGGCAACACTGTGTATTTCTCTCTCGGAGAGCCCGGCTGACAAATTCGAAACGTCCAGCGATTGCGCCCACAGGAAAGCTGCCAGCACGGAAAGCTGTAGCTGGTTTTCACTGTCCCTTGGAACTGCATTCGCTGCTACACAGACATTCGCGTTCTGCAAAAGCTTTGTTTGGTAAAGGGGCAACACTGTGTATTTCTCTCTCGGAGAGCGCGGCTGCCAAATTCGAAACGTCCAGCGATTGAGCCCACAGGAAAGCTCCCAGCACGGAAAGCTGTAGCTGGTTTTCACTGTCCCTTGGAACTGCATTCGATGCTACACAGACATTCGTGTTCTGCAAAAGCTTTGGTTGGTAAAGGGGCAACACTCTGTATTTCTCTGTCGGAGAGCCCGGCTGCCAAATTCGAAACGTCCAACGATTGCGCCCACATGAAAGCTGCCAGCACGGAAAGCTGTAGCTGGTTTTCACTGTCCCTTGGAACTGCATTCGCTGGTAGACAGACATTCGCGTTCTGCAAAAGCTTTCGTTCGTAATGGGGCAACACTGTGTATTTCTCTCTCGCAGAGCCCGGCTGCCAAATTCGAAACGTCCAGCGATTGCGCCCACAGGAAAGCTGCCAGCACGGAAAGCTGTAGCTGGTTTTCACTGTCCCTTGGAACTGCATTCGCTGGTAGACAGACATTCGCGTTCTGCAAAAGCTTTGGTTGGTAAAGGGGCAACACTGTGTATTTCTCTCTCGGAGAGCCCGGCTGCCAAATTCGAAACGTCCAGCGATTGCGCCCACAGGAAAGCTCCCAGCACGGAAAGCTGTAGCTGGT
Source organism: Mycteria americana (assembly GCF_035582795.1). Taxonomy (NCBI): domain Eukaryota; kingdom Metazoa; phylum Chordata; class Aves; order Ciconiiformes; family Ciconiidae; genus Mycteria; species Mycteria americana. The sequence continues at coordinate 119,557,501 of NC_134367.1, read as the reverse complement.
TTTCACTGTCCCTTGGAACTGCATTCGCTGGTAGACAGACATTCGCGTTCTGCAAAAGCTTTCGTTCGTAATGGGGCAACACTGTGTATTTCTCTCTGGGAGAGCCCGGCTGCCAAATTGGAAACGTCCAGAGATTGCGCCCACAGGAAAGCTGCCAGCACTGAAAGCTCTAGCTGGTTTTCACTGTCCCTTGGAACTGCATTCGCTGCCACACAGACATTCGCGCTCTGCTAAAGCTTTGCTTCGTAATGGGGCAACACTTTGTATTTCTCTCTCGGAGAGCCCGGCTGCCAAATTCGAAACGTCCAGCGATTGCGCCCACAGGAAAGCTCCCAGCACGGAAAGCTGTAGCTGGTTTTCACTGTCCCTTGGAACTGCATTCGCTGGTAGACAGACATTCGCGTTCTGCAAAAGCTTTCGTTCGTAAAGGGGCAACACTGTGTATTTCTCTCTCGGAGAGCCCGGCTGCCAAATTCGAAACGTCCAGCGATTGCGCCCACAGGAAAGATGCCAGCACGGAAAGCTGTAGCTGGTTTTCACTGTCCCTTGGAACTGCATTCGCTGGTAGACAGACATTCGCGTTCTGCAAAAGCTTTGGTTGGTAATGGGGCAATACTGTGTATTTCTCTCTGGGAGAGCCCGGCTGCCAAATTCGAAACGTCCAGCGATTGCGCCCACAGGAAAGCTCCCAGCACGGAAAGCTGTAGCTGGTTTTCACTGTCCCTTGGAACTGCATTCGCTGCTACACAGACATTCGTGTTCTGCAAAAGCTTTCGTTCGTAATGAGGCAACACTGTGTATTTCTCTCTCGCAGAGCCCGGCTGCCAAATTCGAAACGTCCAGCGATTGCGCCCACAGGAAAGCTGCCAGCACGGAAAGCTGTAGCTGGTTTTCACTGTCCCTTGGAACTGCATTCGCTGGTAGACAGACATTCGCGTTCTGCAAAAGCTTTGTTTCGTAATGGGGCAACACTGTGTATTTCCCTCTCGGAGAGCCCGGCTGCCAAATTCGAAACGTCCAGCGATTGCGCCCACAGGAAAGCTGCCAGCACGGAAAGCTGTAGCTGGTTTTCACTGTCCCTTGGAACTGCATTCGCTGCTACACAGATATTCGCGTTCTGCAAAAGCTTTCGTTCGTAAAGGGGCAACACTGTGTATTTCTCTCTCGCAGAGCCCGGCTGCCAAATTCGAAACGTCCAGCGATTGCGCCCACAGGAAAGCTCCCAGCACGGAAAGCTGTAGCTGGTTTTCACTGTCCCTTGGAACTGCATTCGCTGCTACACAGACATTCGCGTTCTGCAACAGGTTTCGTTCGTAAAGGGGCAACACTGTGTATTTCTCTCTCGGAGAGCCCGGCTGCCAAATTCGAAACGTCCAGCGATTGCGCCCACAGGAAAGCTCCCAGCACGGAAAGCTGTAGCTGGTTTTCACTGTCCCTTGGAACTGCATTCGATGCTACACAGACATTCGTGTTCTGCAAAAGCTTTCGTTCGTGATGAGGCAACACTGTGTATTTCTCTCTCGGAGAGCCCGGTTGCCAAATTCGAAACGTCCAGCGATTGCGCCCACAGGAAAGCTGCCAGCACGGAAAGCTGTAGCTGGTTTTCACTGTCCCTTGGAACTGCATTCGCTGGTAGACAGACATTCGCGTTCTGCAAAAGCTTTGTTTCGTAATGGGGCAACACTGTGTATTTCTCTCTGGGAGAGCGCGGCTGCCAAATTCGAAACGTCCAGCGATTGCGCCCACAGGAAAGCTCCCAGCACGGAAAGCTGTAGCTGGTTTTCACTGTCCCTTGGAACTGCATTCGCTGCTACACAGACATTCGTGTTCTGCAAAAGCTTTCGTTCGTAATGAGGCAACACTGTGTATTTCTCTCTCGCAGAGCCCGGCTGACAAAGTCGAAACGTCCAGCGATTGCGCCCACAGGAAAGCTGCCAGCACGGAAAGCTGTAGCTGGTTTTCACTGTCCCTTGGAACTGCATTCGCTGGTAGACAGACATTCGCGTTCTGCAAAAGCTTTGTTTCGTAATGGGGCAACACTGTGTATTTCTCTCTCGGAGAGCCCGGCTGCCAAATTCGAAACGTCCAGCGATTGCGCCCACAGGAAAGCTCCCAGCACGGAAAGCTGTAGCTGGTTTTCACTGTCCCTTGGAACTGCATTCGCTGCTACACAGACATCGCGTTCTGCAAAAGCTTTTGTTGGTAAAGGGGCAACACTGTGTATTTCTCTCTCGGAGAGCCCGGCTGCCAAATTCGAAACGTCCAGCGATTGCGCCCACAGGAAAGCTCCCAGCACGGAAAGCTGTATCTGGTTTTCACTGTCCCTTGGAACTGCATTCGCTGCTACACAGAGATTCGCGTTCTGCAACAGCTTTGGTTGGTAAAGGGGCAACACTGTGTATTTCTCTCTCGGAGAGCCCGGCTGCCAAATTCGAAACGTCCAGCGATTGCGCCCACAGGAAAGCTCCCAGCACGGAAAGCTGTATCTGGTTTTCACTGTCCCTTGGAACTGCATTCGCTGCTACACAGAGATTCGCGTTCTGCAACAGCTTTGGTTGGTAAAGGGGCAACACTGTGTATTTCTCTCTGGGAGAGCGCGGCTGCCAAATTCGAAACGTCCAGCGATTGCGCCCACAGGAAAGCTGCCAGCACGGAAAGCTGTAGCTGGTTTTCACTGTCCCTTGGAACTGCATTCGCTGGTAGACAGACATTCGCGTTCTGCAAAAGCTTTGGTTCGTAAAGGGGCACCACTGTGTATTTCTCTCTCGCAGAGCCCGGCTGCCAAATTCGAAACGTCCAGCGATTGCGCCCACAGGAAAGCTCCCAGCACGGAAAGCTGTAGCTGGTTTTCACTGTCCCTTGGAACTGCATTCGCTGGTAGACAGACATTCGCGTTCTGCAAAAGCTTTGGTTGGTAATGGGGCAATACTGTGTATTTCTCTCTGGGAGGGCCCGGCTGCCAAATTCGAAACGTCCAGCGATTGCGCCCACAGGAAAGCTCCCAGCACGGAAAGCTGTAGCTGGTTTTCACTGTCCCTTGGAACTGCATTCGCTGCTACACAGACATTCGTGTTCTGCAAAAGCTTTCGTTCGTAATGAGGCAACACTGTGTATTTCTCTCTCGCAGAGCCCGGCTGACAAATTCGAAACGTCCAGCGATTGCGCCCACAGGAAAGCTGCCAGCACGGAAAGCTGTAGCTGGTTTTCACTGTCCCTTGGAACTGCATTCGCTGGTAGACAGACATTCGCGTTCTGCAAAAGCTTTGTTTCGTAATGGGGCAACACTGTGTATTTCTCTCTCGGAGAGCCCGGCTGCCAAATTCGAAACGTCCAGCGATTGCGCCCACAGAAAAGCTCCCAGCACGGAAAGCTGTAGCTGGTTTTCACTGTCCCTTGGAACTGCATTCGCTGGTAGACAGACATTCGCGTTCTGCAACAGCTTTCGTTCGTAAAGGGGCAACACTGTGTATTTCTCTCTCGGAGAGCCCGGCTGCCAAATTCGAAACGTCCAGCGATTGCGCCCACAGGAAAGCTCCCAGCACGGAAAGCTGTAGCTGGTTTTCACTGTCCCTTGGAACTGCATTCGCTGGTAGACAGACATTCGCGTTCTGCAACAGGTTTCGTTCGTAAAGGGGCAACACTGTGTATTTCTCTCTCGGAGAGCCCGGCTGCCAAATTCGAAACGTCCAGCGATTGCGCCCACAGGAAAGCTGCCAGCACGGAAAGCTGTAGCTGGTTTTCACTGTCCCTTGGAACTGCATTCGCTGGTAGACAGACATTCGCGTTCTGCAAAAGCTTTGGTTCGTAATGGGGCAACACTGTGTATTTCTCTCTCGCAGAGCCCGGCTGCCAAATTCGAAACGTCCAGCGATTGCGCCCACAGGAAAGCTCCCAGCACGGAAAGCTGTAGCTGCTTTTCACTGTCCCTTGGAACTGCATTCGCTGCTACACAGACATTCGCGTTCTGCAAAAGCTTTGTTTGGTAAAGGGGCAACACTGTGTATTTCTCTCTCGCAGAGCCCGGCTGACAAATTCGAAACGTCCAGCGATTGCGCCCACAGGAAAGCTCCCAGCACGGAAAGCTGTAGCTGGTTTTCACTGTCCCTTGGAACTGCATTCGCTGCTACACAGACATTCGCGTTCTGCAAAAGCTTTGTTTCGTAATGGGGCAACACTGTGTATTTCTCTCTCGGAGAGCCCGGCTGCCAAATTCGAAACGTCCAGCGATTGCGCCCACAGGAAAGCTCCCAGCACGGAAAGCTGTAGCTGGTTTTCACTGTCCCTTGGAACTGCATTCGCTGCTACACAGACATCGCGTTCTGCAAAAGCTTTGGTTGGTAAAGGGGCAACACTGTGTATTTCTCTCTCGGAGAGCCCGGCTGCCAAATTCGAAACGTCCAGCGATTGCGCCCACAGGAAAGCTCCCAGCACGGAAAGCTGTAGCTGGTTTTCACTGTCCCTTGGAACTGCATTCGCTGGTAGACAGACATTCGCGTTCTGCAACAGGTTTCGTTCGTAAAGGGGCAACACTGTGTATTTCTCTCTCGCAGAGCCCGGCTGCCAAATTCGAAACGTCCAGCGATTGCGCCCACAGGAAAGCTGCCAGCACGGAAAGCTGTAGCTGGTTTTCACTGTCCCTTGGAACTGCATTCGCTGGTAGACAGACATTCGCGTTCTGCAAAAGCTTTGGTTCGTAATGGGGCAACACTGTGTATTTCTCTCTCGCAGAGCCCTGCTGCCAAATTCGAAACATCCAGCGATTGCGCCCACAGGAAAGCTCCCAGCACGGAAAGCTGTAGCTGGTTTTCACTGTCCCTTGGAACTGCATTCGCTGCTACACAGACATTCGCGTTCTGCAAAAGCTTTGTTTGGTAAAGGGGCAACACTGTGTATTTCTCTGTCGGAGAGCCCGGCTGCCAAATTCGAAACGTCCAGCGATTGAGCCCACAGGAAAGCTCCCAGCACGGAAAGCTGTAGCTGGTTTTCACTGTCCCTTGGAACTGCATTCGATGCTACACAGACATTCGTGTTCTGCAAAAGCTTTCGTTCGTAATGAGGCAACACTGTGTATTTCTCTCTCGGAGAGCCCGGCTGCCAAATTCGAAACATCCAGCGATTGCGCCCACAGGAAAGCTGCCAGCACGGAAAGCTGTAGCTGGTTTTCACTGTCCCTTGGAACTGCATTCGCTGGTAGACAGACATTCGCGTTCTGCAAAAGCTTTGTTTCGTAATGGGGCAACACTGTGTATTTCTCTCTGGGAGAGCGCGGCTGCCAAATTCGAAACGTCCAGCGATTGCGCCCACAGGAAAGCTGCCAGCACGGAAAGCTGTAGCTGGTTTTCACTGTCCCTTGGAACTGCATTCGCTGCTACACAGACATTCGTGTTCTGCAAAAGCTTTCGTTCGTAATGAAGCAACACTGTGTATTTCTCTCTCGCAGAGCCCGTCTGACAAATTCGAAACGTCCAGCGATTGCGCCCACAGGAAAGCTGCCAGCACGGAAAGCTGTAGCTGGTTTTCACTGTCCCTTGGAACTGCATTCGCTGGTAGACAGACATTCGCGTTCTGCAAAAGCTTTGTTTCGTAATGGGGCAACACTGTGTATTTCTCTCTCGGAGAGCCCGGCTGCCAAATTCGAAACGTCCAGCGATTGCGCCCACAGGAAAGCTCCCAGCACGGAAAGCTGTAGCTGGTTTTCACTGTCCCTTGGAACTGCATTCGCTGCTACACAGACATTCGCGTTCTGCAAAAGCTTTGGTTCGTAAAGGGGCAACACTGTGTATTTCTCTCTCGCTGAGCCCGGCTGCCAAATTCGAAACGTCCAGCGATTGCGCCCACAGGAAAGCTGCCAGCACGGAAAGCTGTAGCTGGTTTTCACTGTCCCTTGGAACTGCATTCGCTGGTAGACAGACATTCGCGTTCTGCAACAGGTTTCGTTCGTAAAGGGGCAACACTGTGTATTTCTCTCTCGGAGAGCCCGGCTGCCAAATTCGAAACGTCCAGCGATTGCGCCCACAGGAAAGCTGCCAGCACGGAAAGCTGTAGCTGGTTTTCACTGTCCCTTGGAACTGCATTCGCTGGTAGACGGACATTCGTGTTCTGCAAAAGCTTTCGTTCGTAATGAGGCAACAACTTGTATTTCTCTCTCGGAGTGCGCGGCTGCCAAATTCGAAACGTCCAGCGATTACGCCCACAGGAAAGCTGCCAGCACGGAAAGCTGTAGCTGGTTTTCACTGTCCCTTGGAACTGCATTCGCTGCTACACAGACATTCGCGTTCTGCAAAAGCTTTGGTTGGTAAAGGGGCAACACTGTGTATTTCTCTCTCGGAGAGCCCGGCTGCCAAATTCGAAACGTCCAGCGATTGCGCCCACAGGAAAGCTCCCAGCACGGAAAGCTGTAGCTGGTTTTCACTGTCCCTTGGAACTGCATTCGCTGGTAGACAGACATTCGCGTTCTGCAACAGGTTTCGTTCGTAAAGGGGCAACACTGTGTATTTCTCTCTCGGAGAGCCCGGCTGCCAAATTCGAAACGTCCAGCGATTGCGCCCACAGGAAAGCTCCCAGCACGGAAAGCTGTAGCTGGTTTTCACTGTCCCTTGGAACTGCATTCGCTGGTAGACAGACATTCGCGTTCTGCAAAAGCTTTGTTTCGTAATGGGGCAACACTTTGTATTTCTCTCTGGGAGAGCGCGGCTGCCAAATTCGAAACGTCCAGCGATTGCGCCCACAGGAAAGCTCCCAGCACGGAAAGCTGTAGCTGGTTTTCACTGTCCCTTGGAACTGCATTCACTGGTAGACAGACATTCGCGTTCTGCAATAGCTTTCGTTCGTAAAGGGGCAACACTGTTTATTTCTATCTCGGAGAGCCCGGCTGCCAAATTCGAAACGTCCAGCGATTGCGCCCACAGGAAAGCTCCCAGCACGGAAAGCTGTAGCTGGTTTTCACTGTCCCTTGGAACTGCATTCGCTGGTAGACAGACATTCGCGTTCTGCAACAGGTTTCGTTCGTAAAGGGGCAACACTGTGTATTTCTCTCTCGGAGAGCCTGGCTGACAAATTCGAAACGTCCAGCGATTGCGCCCACAGGAAAGCTCCCAGCACGGAAAGCTGTAGCTGGTTTTCACTGTCCCTTGGAACTGCATTCGCTGGTAGACAGACATTCGCGTTCTGCAAAAGCTTTCGTTCGTAATGGGGCAACACTGTGTATTTCTCTCTCGCAGAGCCCGGCTGCCAAATTCGAAACGTCCAGCGATTGCGCCCACAGGAAAGCTCCCAGCACGGAAAGCTGTAGCTGGTTTTCACTGTCCCTTGGAACTGCATTCGCTGCTACACAGACATTCGTGTTCTGCAAAAGCTTTCGTTCGTAATGAGGCAACACTGTGTATTTCTCTCTCGCAGAGCCCGGCTGACAAATTCGAAACGTCCAGCGATTGCGCCCACAGGAAAGCTGCCAGCACGGAAAGCTGTAGCTGGTTTTCACTGTCCCTTGGAACTGCATTCGCTGGTAGACAGACATTCGCGTTCTGCAAAAGCTTTGTTTCGTAATGAGGCAACACTGTGTATTTCTCTCTCGGAGAGCCCGGCTGCCAAATTCGAAACGTCCAGCGATTGCGCCCACAGGAAAGCTCCCAGCACGGAAAGCTGTAGCTGGTTTTCACTGTCCCTTGGAACTGCATTCGCTGCTACACAGACATCGCGTTCTGCAAAAGCTTTGGTTGGTAAAGGGGCAACACTGTGTATTTCTCTGTCGGAGAGCCCGGCTGCCAAATTCGAAACGTCCAGCGATTGCGCCCACAGGAAAGCTCCCAGCACGGAAAGCTGTAGCTGGTTTTCACTGTCCCTTGGAACTGCATTCGCTGGTAGATAGACATTCGCGTTCTGCAACAGGTTTCGTTCGTAAAGGGGCAACACTGTGTATTTCTCTCTCGGAGAGCCCGGCTGCCAAATTCGAAACGTCCAGCGATTGCGCCCAGAGGAAAGCTGCCAGCACGGAAAGCTGTAGCTGGTTTTCACTGTCCCTTGGAACTGCATTCGCTGCTACACAGACATTCGTGTTCTGCAAAAGCTTTCGTTCGTAATGAGGCAACACTGTGTATTTCTCTCTCGCAGAGCCCGGCTGACAAATTCGAAACGTCCAGCGATTGCGCCCACAGGAAAGCTGCCAGCACGGAAAGCTGTAGCTGGTTTTCACTGTCCCTTGGAACTGCATTCGCTGGTAGACAGACATTCGCGTTCTGCAAAAGCTTTGTTTCGTAATGGGGCAACACTGTGTATTTCTCTCTCGGAGAGCCCGGCTGCCAAATTCGAAACGTCCAGCGATTGCGCCCACAGGAAAGCTCCCAGCACGGAAAGCTGTAGCTGGTTTTCACTGTCCCTTGGAACTGCATTCGCTGCTACACAGACATCGCGTTCTGCAAAAGCTTTGGTTGGTAAAGGGGCAACACTGTGTATTTCTCTCTCGGAGAGCCCGGCTGCCAAATTCGAAACGTCCAGCGATTGCGCCCACAGGAAAGCTCCCAGCACGGAAAGCTGTAGCTGGTTTTCACTGTCCCTTGGAACTGCATTCGCTGCTACACAGAGATTCGCGTTCTGCAAAAGCTTTCGTTCGTAAAGGGGCAACACTGTGTATTTCTCTCTGGGAGAGCCCGGCTGCCAAATTCGAAATGTCCAGCGATTGCGCCCACAGGAAAGCTCCCAGCACGGAAAGCTGTAGCTGGTTTTCACTGTCCCTTGGAACTGCATTCGCTGGTAGACAGACATTCGCGTTCTGCAAAAGCTTTCGTTCGTAAAGGGGCAACACTGTTTATTTCTATCTCGGAGAGCCCGGCTGCCAAATTCGAAACGTCCAGCGATTGCGCCCACAGGAAAGCTGCCAGCACGGAAAGTTGTAGCTGGTTTTCACTGTCCCTTGGAACTGCATTCGCTGCTACACAGACATTCGCGTTCTGCAAAAGCTTTGGTTCGTAAAGGGGCAACACTGTGTATTTCTCTCTCGCAGAGCCCGGCTGCCAAATTCGAAACGTCCAGCGATTGCGCCCACAGGAAAGCTGCCAGCACGGAAAGCTGTAGCTGGTTTTCACTGTCCCTTGGAACTGCATTCGCTGGTAGACAGACATTCGCGTTCTGCAACAGGCTTCGTTCGTAAAGGGGCAACACTGTGTATTTCTCTCTTGGAGAGCCCGGCTGCCAAATTCGAAACGTCCAGCGATTGCGCCCACAGGAAAGCTGCCAGCACGGAAAGCTGTAGCTGGTTTTCACTGTCCCTTGGAACTGCATTCGCTGGTAGACGGACATTCGTGTTCTGCAAAAGCTTTCGTTCGTAATGAGGCAACACTGTGTATTTCTCTCTCGGAGTGCGCGGCTGCCAAATTCGAAACGTCCAGCGATTGCGCCCACAGGAAAGCTGCCAGCACGGAAAGCTGTAGCTGGTTTTCACTGTCCCTTGGAACTGCATTCGCTGCTACACAGACATTCGCGTTCTGCAAAAGCTTTGGTTGGTAAAGGGGCAACACTGTGTATTTCTCTCTCGGAGAGCCCGGCTGCCAAATTCGAAACGTCCAGCGATTGCACCCACAGGAAAGCTCCCAGCACGGAAAGCTGTAGCTGGTTTTCACTGTCCCTTGGAACTGCATTCGCTGGTAGACAGACATTCGCGTTCTGCAACAGGTTTCGTTCGTAAAGGGGCAACACTGTGTATTTCTCTCTCGGAGAGCCCGGCTGCCAAATTCGAAACGTCCAGCGATTGCGCCCAGAGGAAAGCTGCCAGCACGGAAAGCTGTAGCTGGTTTTCACTGTCCCTTGGAACTGCATTCGCTGGTAGACAGACATTCGCGTTCTGCAAAAGCTTTGGTTCGTAAAGGGGCAACTCTGTGTATTTCTCTCTCGGAGAGCCCGGCTGCCAAATTCGAAACGTCCAGCGATTGCGCCCACAGGAAAGCTGCCAGCACGGAAAGCTGTAGCTGGTTTTCACTGTCCCTTGGAACTGCATTCGCTGCTACACAGACATTCGTGTTCTGCAAAAGCTTTCGTTCGTAATGAGGCAACACTGTGTATTTCTCTCTCGGAGAGCCCGGCTGCCAAATTCGAAACGTCCAGCGATTGCGCCCACATGAAAGCTGCCAGCACGGAAAGCTGTAGCTGGTTTTCACTGTCCCTTGGAACTGCATTCGCTGGTAGACAGACATTTGCGTTCTGCAAAAGCTTCCGTTGGTTATGAGGCAACACTGTATATTTCTCTCTCGCTGAGCCCCGCTGCCAAATTCGAAACGTCCAGCGATTGCGCCCACAGGAAAGCTGCCAGCACGGAAAGCTGTAGCTGGTTTTCACTGTCCCTTGGAACTGCATTCGCTGCTACACAGACATTCGTGTTCTGCAAAAGCTTTCGTTCGTAATGAGGCAACACTGTGTATTTCTCTCTCGCAGAGCCTGGCTGACAAATTCGAAACGTCCAGCGATTGCGCCCACAGGAAAGCTGCCAGCACGGAAAGCTGTAGCTGGTTTTCACTGTCCCTTGGAACTGCATTCGCTGCTACACAGACATTCGTGTTCTGCAAAAGCTTTCGTTCGTAATGAGGCAACACTGTGTATTTCTCTCTCGGAGAGCCCGGCTGCCAAATTCGAAACGTCCAGCGATTGCGCCCACAGGAAAGCTGCCAGCACGGAAAGCTGTAGCTGGTTTTCACTGTCCCTTGGAACTGCATTCGCTGGTAGACGGACATTCGTGTTCTGCAAAAGCTTTCGTTCGTAATGAGGCAACACTGTGTATTTCTTTCTCGGAGAGCGCGGCTGCCAAATTCGAAACGTCCAGCGATCGCGCCCACAGGAAAGCTCCCAGCACGGAAAGCTGTAGCTGGTTTTCACTGTCCCTTGGAACTGCATTCGCTGGTAGACAGACATTCGCGTTCTGCAACAGCTTTCGTTCGTAAAGGGGCAACACTGTGTATTTCTCTCTCGGAGAGCCCGGCTGCCAAATTCGAAACGTCCAGCGATTGCGCCCACAGGAAAGCTGCCAGCACGGAAAGCTGTAGCTGGTTTTCACTGTCCCTTGGAACTGCATTCGATGCTACACAAACATTCGTGTTCTGCAAAAGCTTTCGTTCGTAATGAGGCAACACTGTGTATTTCTCTCTCGGAGAGCCCGGCTGACAAATTCGAAACGTCCAGTGATTGCGCCCACAGGAAAGCTGCCAGCACGGAAAGCTGTAGCTGGTTTTCACTGTCCCTTGGAACTGCATTCGCTGGTAGACAGACATTCGCGTTCTGCAAAAGCTTTGGTTGGTAAAGGGACAACACTGTGTATTTCTCTCTGGAAGAGCCCGGCTGCCAAATTCGAAACGTCCAGCGATTGCGCCCACAGGAAAGCTGCCAGCACGGAAAGCTGTAGCTGGTTTTCACTGTCCCTTGGAACTGCATTCGCTGGTAGACAGACATTCGCGTTCTGCAAAAGCTTTCGTTCGTAAAGAGGCAACACTGTGTATTTCTCTCTCGCAGATTCCGGCTGCCAAATTCGAAACGTCCAGCGATTGCGCCCACAGGAAAGCTGCCAGCACGGAAAGCTGTAGCTGGTTTTCACTGTCCCTTGGAACTGCATTCGCTGGTAGACAGACATTCGCGTTCTGCAAAAGCTTCCGTTCGTTATGAGGCAACACTGTATATTTCTCTCTCGCAGAACCCCGCTGCCAAATTCGAAACGTCCAGCGATTGCGCCCACAGGAAAGCTGCCAGCACGGAAAGCTGTAGCTGGTTTTCACTGTCCCTTGGAACTGCATTCGCTGGTAGACAGACATTCGCGTTCTGCAAAAGCTTTGTTTCGTAATGGGGCAACACTGTGTATTTCTCTCTCGCAGAGCCCGGCTGCCAAATTCGAAACGTCCAGCGATTGCGCCCACAGGAAAGCTCCCAGCACGGAAAGCTGTAGCTGGTTTTCACTGTCCCTTGGAACTGCATTCGCTGGTAGACAGACATTCGCGTTCTGCAAAAGCTTTCGTTCGTAAAGGGGCAACACTGTGTATTTCTCTCTCGCAGATTCCGGCTGCCAAATTCGAAACGTCCAGCGATTGCGCCCACAGGAAAGCTGCCAGCACGGAAAGCTGTAGCTGGTTTTCACTGTCCCTTGGAACTGCATTCGCTGGTAGACAGACATTCGCGTTCTGCAAAAGCTTGGGTTGGTAATGGGCAACAATTTGTATTTCTCTCTCGGAGAGCCCGGCTGCCAAATTCGAAACGTCCAGCGATTGCGCCCACAGGAAAGCTCCCAGCACGGAAAGCTGTAGCTGGTTTTCACTGTCCCTTGGAACTGCATTCGCTGCTACACAGACATTCGCGTTCTGCAAAAGCTTTCGTTCGTAAAGGGGCAACACTCTGTATTTCTCTCTGGGAGAGCCCGGCTGCCAAATTCGAAACGTCCAGCGATTGCGCCCACAGGAAAGCTGCCAGCACGGAAAGCTGTAGCTGGTTTTCACTGTCCCTTGGAACTGCATTCGCTGGTAGACCGACATTCGCGTCCTGCAACAGCTTTCGTTCGTAAAGGGGCAACACTGTGTATTTCTCTCTCGCAGAGCCCGGCTGCCAAATTCGAAACGTCCAGCGATTGCGCCCACAGGAAAGCTGCCAGCACGGAAAGCTGTAGCTGGTTTTCACTGTCCCTTGGAACTGCATTCGCTGGTAGGCAGACATTCGCGTTCTGCAAAAGCTTTCGTTCGTAAAGGGGCAACACTGTGTATTTCTCTCTGGGAGAGCCCGGCTGCCAAATTCGAAACGTACAGCGATTGCGCCCACAGGAAAGCTGCCAGCACGGAAAGCTGTAGCTGGTTTTCACTGTCCCTTGGAACTGCATTCGCTGGTAGACAGACATTCGCGTTCTGCAACAGCTTTCGTTCGTAAAGGGGCAACACTGTGTATTTCTCTCTCGGAGAGCCCGGCTGCCAAATTCGAAACGTCCAGCGATTGCGCGCACAGGAAAGCTGCCAGCACGGAAAGCTGTAGCTGGTTTTCACTGTCCCTTGGAACTGCATTCGCTGGTAGACAGACATTCGCGTTCTGCAAAAGCTTCCGTTCGTTATGAGGCAACACTGTATATTTCTCTCTCGCAGAGCCCGGCTGCCAAATTCGAAACGTCCAGCGATTGCGCCCACAGGAAAGCTCCCAGCACGGAAAGCTGTAGCTGGTTTTCACTGTCCCTTGGAACTGCATTCGCTGCTACACAGAGATTCGTGTTCTGCAACAGCTTTCGTTCGTAAAGGGGCAACACTGTGTATTTCTCTCTCGCAGAGCCTGGCTGACAAATTCGAAACGTCCAGCGATTGCGCCCACAGGAAAGCTGCCAGCACGGAAAGCTGTAGCTGGTTTTCACTGTCCCTTGGAACTGCATTCGCTGGTAGACAGACATTCGCGTTCTGCAAAAGCTTCCGTTCGTTATGAGGCAACACTGTGTATTTCTCTCTCGGAGAGCCCGGCTGCCAAATTCGAAACGTCCAGCGATTGCGCCCACAGGAAAGCTGCCAGCACGGAAAGCTGTAGCTGGTTTTCACTGTCCCTTGGAACTGCATTCGCTGGTAGACGGACATTCGTGTTCTGCAAAAGCTTTCGTTCGTAATGAGGCAACACTGTGTATTTCTCTCTCGGAGAGCGCGGCTGCCAAATTCGAAACGTCCAGCGATTGCGCCCATAGGAAAGCTCCCAGCACGGAAAGCTGTAGCTGGTTTTCACTGTCCCTTGGAACTGCATTCGCTGGTAGACAGACATTCGCGTTCTGCAAAAGCTTTGGTTGGTAAAGGGGCAACACTGTGTATTTCTCTGTCGGAGAGCCCGGCTGCCAAATTCGAAACGTCCAGCGATTGCGCCCAGAGGAAAGCTGCCAGCACGGAAAGCTGTAGCTGGTTTTCACTGTCCCTTGGAACTGCATTCGCTGGTAGACAGACATTCACGTTCTGCAAAAGCTTTCGTTCGTAAAGGCTTTGGTTGGTAATGGGGCAATACTGTGTATTTCTCTCTGGGAGAGCCCGGCTGCCAAATTCGAAACGTCCAGCGATTGCGCCCACAGGAAAGCTCCCAGCACGGAAAGCTGTAGCTGGTTTTCACTGTCCCTTGGAACTGCATTCGCTGGTAGACAGACATTCGCGTTCTGCAAAAGCTTTCGTTCGTAAAGGGGCAACACTGTGTATTTCTCTCTCGGAGAGCCCGGCTGCCAAATTCGAAACGTCCAGCGATTGCGCCCACAGGAAAGCTGCCAGCACGGAAAGCTGTAGCTGGTTTTCACTGTCCCTTGGAACTGCATTCGCTGGTAGACAGACATTCGCGTTCTGCAAAAGCTTTGGTTGGTAATGGGGCAATACTGTGTATTTCTCTCTGGGAGAGCCCGGCTGCCAAATTCGAAACGTCCAGCGATTGCGCCCACAGGAAAGCTCCCAGCACGGAAAGCTGTAGCTGGTTTTCACTGTCCCTTGGAACTGCATTCGCTGCTACACAGACATTCGTGTTCTGCAAAAGCTTTCGTTCGTAATGAGGCAACACTGTGTATTTCTCTCTCGGAGAGCCCGGCTGCCAAATTCGAAACGTCCAGCGATTGCGCCCACAGGAAAGCTCCCAGCACGGAAAGCTGTAGCTGGTTTTCACTGTCCCTTGGAACTGCATTCGCTGGTAGACAGACATTCGCTTTCTGCAACAGCTTTCGTTCGTAATGGGGCAACACTGTGTATTTCTCTCTGGGAGAGCCCGGCTGCCAAATTCGAAACGTCCAGCGATTGCGCCCACAGGAAAGCTGCCAGCACGGAAAGCTGTAGCTGGTTTTCACTGTCCCTTGGAACTGCATTCGCTGGTAGACAGACATTCGCGTTCTGCAAAAGCTTTCGTTCGTAAAGGGGCAACACTGTGTATTTCTCTCTCGGAGAGCCCGGCTGCCAAATTCGAAACGTCCAGCGATTGCGCCCACAGGAAAGCTGCCAGCACGGAAAGCTGTAGCTGGTTTTCACTGTCCCTTGGAACTGCATTCGCTGGTAGACAGACATTCGCGTTCTGCAAAAGCTTTGGTTGGTAATGGGGCAATACTGTGTATTTCTCTCTGGGAGAGCCCGGCTGCCAAATTCGAAACGTCCAGCGATTGCGCCCACAGGAAAGCTCCCAGCACGGAAAGCTGTAGCTGGTTTTCACTGTCCCTTGGAATTGCATTCGCTGCTACACAGACATTCGTGTTCTGCAACAGGTTTCGTTCGTAATGAGGCAACACTGTGTATTTCTCTCTCGGAGAGCCCGGCTGACAAATTCGAAACGTCCAGCGATTGCGCCCACAGGAAAGCTGCCAGCACGGAAAGCTGTAGCTGGTTTTCACTGTCCCTTGGAACTGCATTCGCTGCTACACAGACATTCGCGTTCTGCAAAAGCTTTGTTTGGTAAAGGGGCAACACTGTGTATTTCTCTCTCGGAGAGCGCGGCTGCCAAATTCGAAACGTCCAGCGATTGAGCCCACAGGAAAGCTCCCAGCACGGAAAGCTGTAGCTGGTTTTCACTGTCCCTTGGAACTGCATTCGATGCTACACAGACATTCGTGTTCTGCAAAAGCTTTGGTTGGTAAAGGGGCAACACTCTGTATTTCTCTGTCGGAGAGCCCGGCTGCCAAATTCGAAACGTCCAACGATTGCGCCCACATGAAAGCTGCCAGCACGGAAAGCTGTAGCTGGTTTTCACTGTCCCTTGGAACTGCATTCGCTGGTAGACAGACATTCGCGTTCTGCAAAAGCTTTCGTTCGTAATGGGGCAACACTGTGTATTTCTCTCTCGCAGAGCCCGGCTGCCAAATTCGAAACGTCCAGCGATTGCGCCCACAGGAAAGCTGCCAGCACGGAAAGCTGTAGCTGGTTTTCACTGTCCCTTGGAACTGCATTCGCTGGTAGACAGACATTCGCGTTCTGCAAAAGCTTTGGTTGGTAAAGGGGCAACACTGTGTATTTCTCTCTCGGAGAGCCCGGCTGCCAAATTCGAAACGTCCAGCGATTGCGCCCACAGGAAAGCTCCCAGCACGGAAAGCTGTAGCTGGTTTTCACTGTCCCTTGGAACTGCATTCGCTGGTAGACAGACATTCGCGTTCTGCAAAAGCTTTCGTTCGTAATGGGGCAACACTGTGTATTTCTCTCTGGGAGAGCCCGGCTGCCAAATTGGAAACGTCCAGAGATTGCGCCCACAGGAAAGCTGCCAGCACTGAAAGCTCTAGCTGGTTTTCACTGTCCCTTGGAACTGCATTCGCTGCCACACAGACATTCGCGCTCTGCTAAAGCTTTGCTTCGTAATGGGGCAACACTTTGTATTTCTCTCTGGGAGAGCCCGGCTGCCAAATTCGAAACGTCCAGCGATTGCGCCCACAGGAAAGCTCCCAGCACGGAAAGCTGTAGCTGGTTTTCACTGTCCCTTGGAACTGCATTCGCTGGTAGACAGACATTCGCGTTCTGCAAAAGCTTTCGTTCGTAAAGGGGCAACACTGTGTATTTCTCTCTCGGAGAGCCCGGCTGCCAAATTCGAAACGTCCAGCGATTGCGCCCACAGGAAAGATGCCAGCACGGAAAGCTGTAGCTGGTTTTCACTGTCCCTTGGAACTGCATTCGCTGGTAGACAGACATTCGCGTTCTGCAAAAGCTTTGGTTGGTAATGGGGCAATACTGTGTATTTCTCTCTGGGAGAGCCCGGCTGCCAAATTCGAAACGTCCAGCGATTGCGCCCACAGGAAAGCTCCCAGCACGGAAAGCTGTAGCTGGTTTTCACTGTCCCTTGGAACTGCATTCGCTGCTACACAGACATTCGTGTTCTGCAAAAGCTTTCGTTCGTAATGAGGCAACACTGTGTATTTCTCTCTCGCAGAGCCCGGCTGCCAAATTCGAAACGTCCAGCGATTGCGCCCACAGGAAAGCTGCCAGCACGGAAAGCTGTAGCTGGTTTTCACTGTCCCTTGGAACTGCATTCGCTGGTAGACAGACATTCGCGTTCTGCAAAAGCTTTGTTTCGTAATGGGGCAACACTGTGTATTTCTCTCTCGGAGAGCCCGGCTGCCAAATTCGAAACGTCCAGCGATTGCGCCCACAGGAAAGCTGCCAGCACGGAAAGCTGTAGCTGGTTTTCACTGTCCCTTGGAACTGCATTCGCTGCTACACAGATATTCGCGTTCTGCAAAAGCTTTCGTTCGTAAAGGGGCAACACTGTGTATTTCTCTCTCGCAGAGCCCGGCTGCCAAATTCGAAACGTCCAGCGATTGCGCCCACAGGAAAGCTCCCAGCACGGAAAGCTGTAGCTGGTTTTCACTGTCCCTTGGAACTGCATTCGCTGGTAGACAGACATTCGCGTTCTGCAACAGGTTTCGTTCGTAAAGGGGCAACACTGTGTATTTCTCTCTCGGAGAGCCCGGCTGCCAAATTCGAAACGTCCAGCGATTGCGCCCACAGGAAAGCTCCCAGCACGGAAAGCTGTAGCTGGTTTTCACTGTCCCTTGGAACTGCATTCGATGCTACACAGACATTCGTGTTCTGCAAAAGCTTTCGTTCGTGATGAGGCAACACTGTGTATTTCTCTCTCGGAGAGCCCGGTTGCCAAATTCGAAACGTCCAGCGATTGCGCCCACAGGAAAGCTGCCAGCACGGAAAGCTGTAGCTGGTTTTCACTGTCCCTTGGAACTGCATTCGCTGGTAGACAGACATTCGCGTTCTGCAAAAGCTTTGTTTCGTAATGGGGCAACACTGTGTATTTCTCTCTGGGAGAGCGCGGCTGCCAAATTCGAAACGTCCAGCGATTGCGCCCACAGGAAAGCTCCCAGCACGGAAAGCTGTAGCTGGTTTTCACTGTCCCTTGGAACTGCATTCGCTGCTACACAGACATTCGTGTTCTGCAAAAGCTTTCGTTCGTAATGAGGCAACACTGTGTATTTCTCTCTCGCAGAGCCCGGCTGACAAAGTCGAAACGTCCAGCGATTGCGCCCACAGGAAAGCTGCCAGCACGGAAAGCTGTAGCTGGTTTTCACTGTCCCTTGGAACTGCATTCGCTGGTAGACAGACATTCGCGTTCTGCAAAAGCTTTGTTTCGTAATGGGGCAACACTGTGTATTTCTCTCTCGGAGAGCCCGGCTGCCAAATTCGAAACGTCCAGCGATTGCGCCCACAGGAAAGCTCCCAGCACGGAAAGCTGTAGCTGGTTTTCACTGTCCCTTGGAACTGCATTCGCTGCTACACAGACATCGCGTTCTGCAAAAGCTTTTGTTGGTAAAGGGGCAACACTGTGTATTTCTCTCTCGGAGAGCCCGGCTGCCAAATTCGAAACGTCCAGCGATTGCGCCCACAGGAAAGCTCCCAGCACGGAAAGCTGTATCTGGTTTTCACTGTCCCTTGGAACTGCATTCGCTGCTACACAGAGATTCGCGTTCTGCAACAGCTTTGGTTGGTAAAGGGGCAACACTGTGTATTTCTCTCTCGGAGAGCCCGGCTGCCAAATTCGAAACGTCCAGCGATTGCGCCCACAGGAAAGCTCCCAGCACGGAAAGCTGTATCTGGTTTTCACTGTCCCTTGGAACTGCATTCGCTGCTACACAGAGATTCGCGTTCTGCAACAGCTTTGGTTGGTAAAGGGGCAACACTGTGTATTTCTCTCTGGGAGAGCGCGGCTGCCAAATTCGAAACGTCCAGCGATTGCGCCCACAGGAAAGCTGCCAGCACGGAAAGCTGTAGCTGGTTTTCACTGTCCCTTGGAACTGCATTCGCTGGTAGACAGACATTCGCGTTCTGCAAAAGCTTTGGTTCGTAAAGGGGCACCACTGTGTATTTCTCTCTCGCAGAGCCCGGCTGCCAAATTCGAAACGTCCAGCGATTGCGCCCACAGGAAAGCTGCCAGCACGGAAAGCTGTAGCTGGTTTTCACTGTCCCTTGGAACTGCATTCGCTGGTAGACAGACATTCGCGTTCTGCAAAAGCTTTGGTTGGTAATGGGGCAATACTGTGTATTTCTCTCTGGGAGGGCCCGGCTGCCAAATTCGAAACGTCCAGCGATTGCGCCCACAGGAAAGCTCCCAGCACGGAAAGCTGTAGCTGGTTTTCACTGTCCCTTGGAACTGCATTCGCTGCTACACAGACATTCGTGTTCTGCAAAAGCTTTCGTTCGTAATGAGGCAACACTGTGTATTTCTCTCTCGCAGAGCCCGGCTGACAAATTCGAAACGTCCAGCGATTGCGCCCACAGGAAAGCTGCCAGCACGGAAAGCTGTAGCTGGTTTTCACTGTCCCTTGGAACTGCATTCGCTGGTAGACAGACATTCGCGTTCTGCAAAAGCTTTGTTTCGTAATGGGGCAACACTGTGTATTTCTCTCTCGGAGAGCCCGGCTGCCAAATTCGAAACGTCCAGCGATTGCGCCCACAGGAAAGCTCCCAGCACGGAAAGCTGTAGCTGGTTTTCACTGTCCCTTGGAACTGCATTCGCTGGTAGACAGACATTCGCGTTCTGCAACAGCTTTCGTTCGTAAAGGGGCAACACTGTGTATTTCTCTCTCGGAGAGCCCGGCTGCCCAATTCGAAACGTCCAGCGATTGCGCCCACAGGAAAGCTGCCAGCACGGAAAGCTGTAGCTGGTTTTCACTGTCCCTTGGAACTGCATTCGCTGGTAGACAGACATTCGCGTTCTGCAACAGGTTTCGTTCGTAAAGGGGCAACACTGTGTATTTCTCTCTCGCAGAGCCCGGCTGCCAAATTCGAAACGTCCAGCGATTGCGCCCACAGGAAAGCTGCCAGCACGGAAAGCTGTAGGTGGTTTTCACTGTCCCTTGGAACTGCATTCGCTGGTAGACAGACATTCGCGTTCTGCAAAAGCTTTCGTTCGTAAAGGGGCAACACTGTGTATTTCTCTCTCGCAGAGCCCGGCTGCCAAATTCGAAACGTCCAGCGATTGCGCCCACAGGAAAGCTCCCAGCACGGAAAGCTGTAGCTGCTTTTCACTGTCCCTTGGAACTGCATTCGCTGCTACACAGACATTCGCGTTCTGCAAAAGCTTTGTTTGGTAAAGGGGCAACACTGTGTATTTCTCTCTCGCAGAGCCCGGCTGACAAATTCGAAACGTCCAGCGATTGCGCCCACAGGAAAGCTGCCAGCACGGAAAGCTGTAGCTGGTTTTCACTGTCCCTTGGAACTGCATTCGCTGGTAGACAGACATTCGCGTTCTGCAAAAGCTTTGTTTCGTAATGGGGCAACACTGTGTATTTCTCTCTCGGAGAGCCCGGCTGCCAAATTCGAAACGTCCAGCGATTGCGCCCACAGGAAAGCTCCCAGCACGGAAAGCTGTAGCTGGTTTTCACTGTCCCTTGGAACTGCATTCGCTGCTACACAGACATCGCGTTCTGCAAAAGCTTTGGTTGGTAAAGGGGCAACACTGTGTATTTCTCTCTCGGAGAGCCCGGCTGCCAAATTCGAAACGTCCAGCGATTGCGCCCACAGGAAAGCTCCCAGCACGGAAAGCTGTAGCTGGTTTTCACTGTCCCTTGGAACTGCATTCGCTGGTAGACAGACATTCGCGTTCTGCAACAGGTTTCGTTCGTAAAGGGGCAACACTGTGTATTTCTCTCTCGCAGAGCCCGGCTGCCAAATTCGAAACGTCCAGCGATTGCGCCCACAGGAAAGCTGCCAGCACGGAAAGCTGTAGCTGGTTTTCACTGTCCCTTGGAACTGCATTCGCTGGTAGACAGACATTCGCGTTCTGCAAAAGCTTTGGTTCGTAATGGGGCAACACTGTGTATTTCTCTCTCGCAGAGCCCTGCTGCCAAATTCGAAACATCCAGCGATAGCGCCCACAGGAAAGCTCCCAGCACGGAAAGCTGTAGCTGGTTTTCACTGTCCCTTGGAACTGCATTCGCTGCTACACAGACATTCGCGTTCTGCAAAAGCTTTGTTTGGTAAAGGGGCAACACTGTGTATTTCTCTGTCGGAGAGCCCGGCTGCCAAATTCGAAACGTCCAGCGATTGAGCCCACAGGAAAGCTCCCAGCACGGAAAGCTGTAGCTGGTTTTCACTGTCCCTTGGAACTGCATTCGATGCTACACAGACATTCGTGTTCTGCAAAAGCTTTCGTTCGTAATGAGGCAACACTGTGTATTTCTCTCTCGGAGAGCCCGGCTGCCAAATTCGAAACATCCAGCGATTGCGCCCACAGGAAAGCTGCCAGCACGGAAAGCTGTAGCTGGTTTTCACTGTCCCTTGGAACTGCATTCGCTGGTAGACAGACATTCGCGTTCTGCAAAAGCTTTGTTTCGTAATGGGGCAACACTGTGTATTTCTCTCTGGGAGAGCGCGGCTGCCAAATTCGAAACGTCCAGCGATTGCGCCCACAGGAAAGCTGCCAGCACGGAAAGCTGTAGCTGGTTTTCACTGTCCCTTGGAACTGCATTCGCTGCTACACAGACATTCGTGTTCTGCAAAAGCTTTCGTTCGTAATGAAGCAACACTGTGTATTTCTCTCTCGCAGAGCCCGTCTGACAAATTCGAAACGTCCAGCGATTGCGCCCACAGGAAAGCTGCCAGCACGGAAAGCTGTAGCTGGTTTTCACTGTCCCTTGGAACTGCATTCGCTGGTAGACAGACATTCGCGTTCTGCAAAAGCTTTGTTTCGTAATGGGGCAACACTGTGTATTTCTCTCTCGGAGAGCCCGGCTGCCAAATTCGAAACGTCCAGCGATTGCGCCCACAGGAAAGCTCCCAGCACGGAAAGCTGTAGCTGGTTTTCACTGTCCCTTGGAACTGCATTCGCTGCTACACAGACATTCGCGTTCTGCAAAAGCTTTCGTTCGTAAAGGGGCAACACTGTGTATTTCTCTCTCGGAGAGCCCGGCTGCCAAATTCGAAACGTCCAGCGATTGCGCCCACAGGAAAGCTGCCAGCACGGAAAGCTGTAGCTGGTTTTCACTGTCCCTTGGAACTGCATTCGCTGGTAGACAGACATTCGCGTTCTGCAACAGGTTTCGTTCGTAAAGGGGCAACACTGTGTATTTCTCTCTCGGAGAGCCCGGCTGCCAAATTCGAAACGTCCAGCGATTGCGCCCACAGGAAAGCTGCCAGCACGGAAAGCTGTAGCTGGTTTTCACTGTCCCTTGGAACTGCATTCGCTGGTAGACGGACATTCGTGTTCTGCAAAAGCTTTCGTTCGTAATGAGGCAACAACTTGTATTTCTCTCTCGGAGTGCGCGGCTGCCAAATTCGAAACGTCCAGCGATTACGCCCACAGGAAAGCTGCCAGCACGGAAAGCTGTAGCTGGTTTTCACTGTCCCTTGGAACTGCATTCGCTGCTACACAGACATTCGCGTTCTGCAAAAGCTTTGGTTGGTAAAGGGGCAACACTGTGTATTTCTCTCTCGGAGAGCCCGGCTGCCAAATTCGAAACGTCCAGCGATTGCGCCCACAGGAAAGCTCCCAGCACGGAAAGCTGTAGCTGGTTTTCACTGTCCCTTGGAACTGCATTCGCTGGTAGACAGACATTCGCGTTCTGCAACAGGTTTCGTTCGTAAAGGGGCAACACTGTGTATTTCTCTCTCGGAGAGCCCGGCTGCCAAATTCGAAACGTCCAGCGATTGCGCCCACAGGAAAGCTGCCAGCACGGAAAGCTGTAGCTGGTTTTCACTGTCCCTTGGAACTGCATTCGCTGGTAGACAGACATTCGCGTTCTGCAAAAGCTTTGTTTCGTAATGGGGCAACACTTTGTATTTCTCTCTGGGAGAGCGCGGCTGCCAAATTCGAAACGTCCAGCGATTGCGCCCACAGGAAAGCTCCCAGCACGGAAAGCTGTAGCTGGTTTTCACTGTCCCTTGGAACTGCATTCACTGGTAGACAGACATTCGCGTTCTGCAATAGCTTTCGTTCGTAAAGGGGCAACACTGTTTATTTCTATCTCGGAGAGCCCGGCTGCCAAATTCGAAACGTCCAGCGATTGCGCCCACAGGAAAGCTCCCAGCACGGAAAGCTGTAGCTGGTTTTCACTGTCCCTTGGAACTGCATTCGCTGGTAGACAGACATTCGCGTTCTGCAACAGGTTTCGTTCGTAAAGGGGCAACACTGTGTATTTCTCTCTCGGAGAGCCTGGCTGACAAATTCGAAACGTCCAGCGATTGCGCCCACAGGAAAGCTCCCAGCACGGAAAGCTGTAGCTGGTTTTCACTGTCCCTTGGAACTGCATTCGCTGGTAGACAGACATTCGCGTTCTGCAAAAGCTTTCGTTCGTAATGGGGCAACACTGTGTATTTCTCTCTCGCAGAGCCCGGCTGCCAAATTCGAAACGTCCAGCGATTGCGCCCACAGGAAAGCTCCCAGCACGGAAAGCTGTAGCTGGTTTTCACTGTCCCTTGGAACTGCATTCGCTGCTACACAGACATTCGCGTTCTGCAAAAGCTTTGTTTGGTAAAGGGGCAACACTGTGTATTTCTCTCTCGGAGAGCGCGGCTGCCAAATTCGAAACGTCCAGCGATTGAGCCCACAGGAAAGCTCCCAGCACGGAAAGCTGTAGCTGGTTTTCACTGTCCCTTGGAACTGCATTCGATGCTACACAGACATTCGTGTTCTGCAAAAGCTTTCGTTCGTAATGGGGCAACACTTTGTATTTCTCTCTGGGAGAGCGCGGCTGCCAAATTCGAAACGTCCAGCGATTGCGCCCACAGGAAAGCTCCCAGCACGGAAAGCTGTAGCTGGTTTTCACTGTCCCTTGGAACTGCATTCGCTGCTACACAGACATTCGTGTTCTGCAAAAGCTTTCGTTCGTAATGAGGCAACACTGTGTATTTCTCTCTCGCAGAGCCCGGCTGACAAATTCGAAACGTCCAGCGATTGCGCCCACAGGAAAGCTGCCAGCACGGAAAGCTGTAGCTGGTTTTCACTGTCCCTTGGAACTGCATTCGCTGGTAGACAGACATTCGCGTTCTGCAAAAGCTTTGTTTCGTAATGAGGCAACACTGTGTATTTCTCTCTCGGAGAGCCCGGCTGCCAAATTCGAAACGTCCAGCGATTGCGCCCACAGGAAAGCTGCCAGCACGGAAAGCTGTAGCTGGTTTTCACTGTCCCTTGGAACTGCATTCGCTGCTACACAGACATCGCGTTCTGCAAAAGCTTTGGTTGGTAAAGGGGCAACACTGTGTATTTCTCTGTCGGAGAGCCCGGCTGCCAAATTCGAAACGTCCAGCGATTGCGCCCACAGGAAAGCTCCCAGCACGGAAAGCTGTAGCTGGTTTTCACTGTCCCTTGGAACTGCATTCGCTGGTAGATAGACATTCGCGTTCTGCAACAGGTTTCGTTCGTAAAGGGGCAACACTGTGTATTTCTCTCTCGGAGAGCCCGGCTGCCAAATTCGAAACGTCCAGCGATTGCGCCCAGAGGAAAGCTGCCAGCACGGAAAGCTGTAGCTGGTTTTCACTGTCCCTTGGAACTGCATTCGCTGCTACACAGACATTCGTGTTCTGCAAAAGCTTTCGTTCGTAATGAGGCAACACTGTGTATTTCTCTCTCGCAGAGCCCGGCTGACAAATTCGAAACGTCCAGCGATTGCGCCCACAGGAAAGCTGCCAGCACGGAAAGCTGTAGCTGGTTTTCACTGTCCCTTGGAACTGCATTCGCTGGTAGACAGACATTCGCGTTCTGCAAAAGCTTTGTTTCGTAATGGGGCAACACTGTGTATTTCTCTCTCGGAGAGCCCGGCTGCCAAATTCGAAACGTCCAGCGATTGCGCCCACAGGAAAGCTCCCAGCACGGAAAGCTGTAGCTGGTTTTCACTGTCCCTTGGAACTGCATTCGCTGCTACACAGACATCGCGTTCTGCAAAAGCTTTGGTTGGTAAAGGGGCAACACTGTGTATTTCTCTCTCGGAGAGCCCGGCTGCCAAATTCGAAACGTCCAGCGATTGCGCCCACAGGAAAGCTCCCAGCACGGAAAGCTGTAGCTGGTTTTCACTGTCCCTTGGAACTGCATTCGCTGCTACACAGAGATTCGCGTTCTGCAAAAGCTTTCGTTCGTAAAGGGGCAACACTGTGTATTTCTCTCTGGGAGAGCCCGGCTGCCAAATTCGAAATGTCCAGCGATTGCGCCCACAGGAAAGCTCCCAGCACGGAAAGCTGTAGCTGGTTTTCACTGTCCCTTGGAACTGCATTCGCTGGTAGACAGACATTCGCGTTCTGCAAAAGCTTTCGTTCGTAAAGGGGCAACACTGTTTATTTCTATCTCGGAGAGCCCGGCTGCCAAATTCGAAACGTCCAGCGATTGCGCCCACAGGAAAGCTGCCAGCACGGAAAGTTGTAGCTGGTTTTCACTGTCCCTTGGAACTGCATTCGCTGGTAGACAGACATTCGCGTTCTGCAAAAGCTTTGGTTCGTAAAGGGGCAACACTGTGTATTTCTCTCTCGCAGAGCCCGGCTGCCAAATTCGAAACGTCCAGCGATTGCGCCCACAGGAAAGCTGCCAGCACGGAAAGCTGTAGCTGGTTTTCACTGTCCCTTGGAACTGCATTCGCTGGTAGACAGACATTCGCGTTCTGCAACAGGCTTCGTTCGTAAAGGGGCAACACTGTGTATTTCTCTCTTGGAGAGCCCGGCTGCCAAATTCGAAACGTCCAGCGATTGCGCCCACAGGAAAGCTGCCAGCACGGAAAGCTGTAGCTGGTTTTCACTGTCCCTTGGAACTGCATTCGCTGGTAGACGGACATTCGTGTTCTGCAAAAGCTTTCGTTCGTAATGAGGCAACACTGTGTATTTCTCTCTCGGAGTGCGCGGCTGCCAAATTCGAAACGTCCAGCGATTGCGCCCACAGGAAAGCTGCCAGCACGGAAAGCTGTAGCTGGTTTTCACTGTCCCTTGGAACTGCATTCGCTGCTACACAGACATTCGCGTTCTGCAAAAGCTTTGGTTGGTAAAGGGGCAACACTGTGTATTTCTCTCTCGGAGAGCCCGGCTGCCAAATTCGAAACGTCCAGCGATTGCGCCCAGAGGAAAGCTGCCAGCACGGAAAGCTGTAGCTGGTTTTCACTGTCCCTTGGAACTGCATTCGCTGGTAGACAGACATTCGCGTTCTGCAAAAGCTTTCGTTCGTAAAGGGGCAACACTGTGTATTTCTCTCTCGCAGATTCCGGCTGCCAAATTCGAAACGTCCAGCGATTGCGCCCAGAGGAAAGCTGCCAGCACGGAAAGCTGTAGCTGGTTTTCACTGTCCCTTGGAACTGCATTCGCTGGTAGACAGACATTCGCGTTCTGCAAAAGCTTTCGTTCGTAAAGGGTCAACACTGTGTATTTCTCTCTCGCAGATTCCGGCTGCCAAATTCGAAATGTCCAGCGATTGCGCCCACAGGAAAGCTGCCAGCACGGAAAGCTGTAGCTGGTTTTCACTGTCCCTTGGAACTGCATTCGCTGGTAGACAGACATTCGCGTTCTGCAACAGCTTTGGTTGGTAATGGGCAACACTTTGTATTTCTCTCTCGGAGAGCCCGGCTGCCAAATTCGAAACGTCCAGCGATTGAGCCCACAGGAAAGCTGCCAGCACGGAAAGCTGTAGCTGGTTTTCACTGTCCCTTGGAACTGCATTCGCTGGTAGACAGACATTCGCGTTCTGCAAAAGCTTTGGTTCGTAAAGGGGCAACTCTGTGTATTTCTCTCTCGCTGAGCCCGGCTGCCAAATTCGAAACGTCCAGCGATTGCGCCCACAGGAAAGCTGCCAGCACGGAAAGCTGTAGCTGGTTTTCACTGTCCCTTGGAACTGCATTCGCTGCTACACAGACATTCGTGTTCTGCAAAAGCTTTCGTTCGTAATGAGGCAACACTGTGTATTTCTCTCTCGGAGAGCCCGGCTGCCAAATTCGAAACGTCCAGCGATTGCGCCCACATGAAAGCTGCCAGCACGGAAAGCTGTAGCTGGTTTTCACTGTCCCTTGGAACTGCATTCGCTGGTAGACAGACATTTGCGTTCTGCAAAAGCTTCCGTTCGTTATGAGGCAACACTGTATATTTCTCTCTCGCTGAGCCCCGCTGCCAAATTCGAAACGTCCAGCGATTGCGCCCACAGGAAAGCTGCCAGCACGGAAAGCTGTAGCTGGTTTTCACTGTCCCTTGGAACTGCATTCGCTGCTACACAGACATTCGTGTTCTGCAAAAGCTTTCGTTCGTAATGAGGCAACACTGTGTATTTCTCTCTCGCAGAGCCTGGCTGACAAATTCGAAACGTCCAGCGATTGCGCCCACAGGAAAGCTGCCAGCACGGAAAGCTGTAGCTGGTTTTCACTGTCCCTTGGAACTGCATTCGCTGCTACACAGACATTCGTGTTCTGCAAAAGCTTTCGTTCGTAATGAGGCAACACTGTGTATTTCTCTCTCGGAGAGCCCGGCTGCCAAATTCGAAACGTCCAGCGATTGCGCCCACAGGAAAGCTGCCAGCACGGAAAGCTGTAGCTGGTTTTCACTGTCCCTTGGAACTGCATTCGCTGGTAGACGGACATTCGTGTTCTGCAAAAGCTTTCGTTCGTAATGAGGCAACACTGTGTATTTCTTTCTCGGAGAGCGCGGCTGCCAAATTCGAAACGTCCAGCGATCGCGCCCACAGGAAAGCTCCCAGCACGGAAAGCTGTAGCTGGTTTTCACTGTCCCTTGGAACTGCATTCGCTGGTAGACAGACATTCGCGTTCTGCAACAGCTTTCGTTCGTAAAGGGGCAACACTGTGTATTTCTCTCTCGGAGAGCCCGGCTGCCAAATTCGAAACGTCCAGCGATTGCGCCCACAGGAAAGCTGCCAGCACGGAAAGCTGTAGCTGGTTTTCACTGTCCCTTGGAACTGCATTCGATGCTACACAAACATTCGTGTTCTGCAAAAGCTTTCGTTCGTAATGAGGCAACACTGTG
The DNA here is from genome assembly GCF_035582795.1 of Mycteria americana. Taxonomy (NCBI): domain Eukaryota; kingdom Metazoa; phylum Chordata; class Aves; order Ciconiiformes; family Ciconiidae; genus Mycteria; species Mycteria americana. The sequence goes on along the minus strand of NC_134367.1, from coordinate 119,529,641 downwards.
TATTTCTCTCTCGGAGAGCCCGGCTGACAAATTCGAAACGTCCAGTGATTGCGCCCACAGGAAAGCTGCCAGCACGGAAAGCTGTAGCTGGTTTTCACTGTCCCTTGGAACTGCATTCGCTGGTAGACAGACATTCGCGTTCTGCAAAAGCTTTGGTTGGTAAAGGGACAACACTGTGTATTTCTCTCTGGAAGAGCCCGGCTGCCAAATTCGAAACGTCCAGCGATTGCGCCCACAGGAAAGCTGCCAGCACGGAAAGCTGTAGCTGGTTTTCACTGTCCCTTGGAACTGCATTCGCTGGTAGACAGACATTCGCGTTCTGCAAAAGCTTTCGTTCGTAAAGAGGCAACACTGTGTATTTCTCTCTCGCAGATTCCGGCTGCCAAATTCGAAACGTCCAGCGATTGCGCCCACAGGAAAGCTGCCAGCACGGAAAGCTGTAGCTGGTTTTCACTGTCCCTTGGAACTGCATTCGCTGGTAGACAGACATTCGCGTTCTGCAAAAGCTTCCGTTCGTTATGAGGCAACACTGTATATTTCTCTCTCGCAGAACCCCGCTGCCAAATTCGAAACGTCCAGCGATTGCGCCCACAGGAAAGCTGCCAGCACGGAAAGCTGTAGCTGGTTTTCACTGTCCCTTGGAACTGCATTCGCTGGTAGACAGACATTCGCGTTCTGCAAAAGCTTTGTTTCGTAATGGGGCAACACTGTGTATTTCTCTCTCGCAGAGCCCGGCTGCCAAATTCGAAACGTCCAGCTATTGCGCCCACAGGAAAGCTCCCAGCACGGAAAGCTGTAGCTGGTTTTCACTGTCCCTTGGAACTGCATTCGCTGGTAGACAGACATTCGCGTTCTGCAAAAGCTTTCGTTCGTAAAGGGGCAACACTGTGTATTTCTCTCTCGCAGATTCCGGCTGCCAAATTCGAAACGTCCAGCGATTGCGCCCACAGGAAAGCTGCCAGCACGGAAAGCTGTAGCTGGTTTTCACTGTCCCTTGGAACTGCATTCGCTGGTAGACAGACATTCGCGTTCTGCAAAAGCTTTGTTTGGTAAAGGGGCAACACTGTGTATTTCTCTCTCGGAGAGCGCGGCTGCCAAATTCGAAACGTCCAGCGATTGCGCCCACAGGAAAGCTCCCAGCACGGAAAGCTGTAGCTGGTTTTCACTGTCCCTTGGAACTGCATTCGCTGCTACACAGACATCGCGTTCTGCAAAAGCTTTGGTTGGTAAAGGGGCAACACTGTGTATTTCTCTCTCGGAGAGCCCGGCTGCCAAATTCGAAACGTCCAGCGATTGCGCCCACAGGAAAGCTCCCAGCACGGAAAGCTGTAGCTGGTTTTCACTGTCCCTTGGAACTGCATTCGCTGCTACACAGAGATTCGCGTTCTGCAAAAGCTTTCGTTCGTAAAGGGGCAACACTGTGTATTTCTCTCTGGGAGAGCCCGGCTGCCAAATTCGAAATGTCCAGCGATTGCGCCCACAGGAAAGCTCCCAGCACGGAAAGCTGTAGCTGGTTTTCACTGTCCCTTGGAACTGCATTCGCTGGTAGACAGACATTCGCGTTCTGCAAAAGCTTTCGTTCGTAAAGGGGCAACACTGTTTATTTCTATCTCGGAGAGCCCGGCTGCCAAATTCGAAACGTCCAGCGATTGCGCCCACAGGAAAGCTGCCAGCACGGAAAGTTGTAGCTGGTTTTCACTGTCCCTTGGAACTGCATTCGCTGCTACACAGACATTCGCGTTCTGCAAAAGCTTTGGTTCGTAAAGGGGCAACACTGTGTATTTCTCTCTCGCAGAGCCCGGCTGCCAAATTCGAAACGTCCAGCGATTGCGCCCACAGGAAAGCTGCCAGCACGGAAAGCTGTAGCTGGTTTTCACTGTCCCTTGGAACTGCATTCGCTGGTAGACAGACATTCGCGTTCTGCAACAGGCTTCGTTCGTAAAGGGGCAACACTGTGTATTTCTCTCTTGGAGAGCCCGGCTGCCAAATTCGAAACGTCCAGCGATTGCGCCCACAGGAAAGCTGCCAGCACGGAAAGCTGTAGCTGGTTTTCACTGTCCCTTGGAACTGCATTCGCTGGTAGACGGACATTCGTGTTCTGCAAAAGCTTTCGTTCGTAATGAGGCAACACTGTGTATTTCTCTCTCGGAGTGCGCGGCTGCCAAATTCGAAACGTCCAGCGATTGCGCCCACAGGAAAGCTGCCAGCACGGAAAGCTGTAGCTGGTTTTCACTGTCCCTTGGAACTGCATTCGCTGCTACACAGACATTCGCGTTCTGCAAAAGCTTTGGTTGGTAAAGGGGCAACACTGTGTATTTCTCTCTCGGAGAGCCCGGCTGCCAAATTCGAAACGTCCAGCGATTGCACCCACAGGAAAGCTCCCAGCACGGAAAGCTGTAGCTGGTTTTCACTGTCCCTTGGAACTGCATTCGCTGGTAGACAGACATTCGCGTTCTGCAACAGGTTTCGTTCGTAAAGGGGCAACACTGTGTATTTCTCTCTCGGAGAGCCCGGCTGCCAAATTCGAAACGTCCAGCGATTGCGCCCAGAGGAAAGCTGCCAGCACGGAAAGCTGTAGCTGGTTTTCACTGTCCCTTGGAACTGCATTCGCTGGTAGACAGACATTCGCGTTCTGCAAAAGCTTTCGTTCGTAAAGGGGCAACACTGTGTATTTCTCTCTCGCAGATTCCGGCTGCCAAATTCGAAATGTCCAGCGATTGCGCCCACAGGAAAGCTGCCAGCACGGAAAGCTGTAGCTGGTTTTCACTGTCCCTTGGAACTGCATTCGCTGGTAGACAGACATTCGCGTTCTGCAAAAGCTTTGGTTGGTAATGGGCAACACTTTGTATTTCTCTCTCGGAGAGCCCGGCTGCCAAATTCGAAACGTCCAGCGATTGAGCCCACAGGAAAGCTGCCAGCACGGAAAGCTGTAGCTGGTTTTCACTGTCCCTTGGAACTGCATTCGCTGGTAGACAGACATTCGCGTTCTGCAAAAGCTTTGGTTCGTAAAGGGGCAACTCTGTGTATTTCTCTCTCGCTGAGCCCGGCTGCCAAATTCGAAACGTCCAGCGATTGCGCCCACAGGAAAGCTGCCAGCACGGAAAGCTGTAGCTGGTTTTCACTGTCCCTTGGAACTGCATTCGCTGCTACACAGACATTCGTGTTCTGCAAAAGCTTTCGTTCGTAATGAGGCAACACTGTGTATTTCTCTCTCGGAGAGCCCGGCTGCCAAATTCGAAACGTCCAGCGATTGCGCCCACATGAAAGCTGCCAGCACGGAAAGCTGTAGCTGGTTTTCACTGTCCCTTGGAACTGCATTCGCTGGTAGACAGACATTTGCGTTCTGCAAAAGCTTCCGTTCGTTATGAGGCAACACTGTATATTTCTCTCTCGCTGAGCCCCGCTGCCAAATTCGAAACGTCCAGCGATTGCGCCCACAGGAAAGCTGCCAGCACGGAAAGCTGTAGCTGGTTTTCACTGTCCCTTGGAACTGCATTCGCTGCTACACAGACATTCGTGTTCTGCAAAAGCTTTCGTTCGTAATGAGGCACACTGTGTATTTCTCGCTCGCAGAGCCTGGCTGACAAATTCGAAACGTCCAGCGATTGCGCCCACAGGAAAGCTGCCAGCACGGAAAGCTGTAGCTGGTTTTCACTGTCCCTTGGAACTGCATTCGCTGCTACACAGACATTCGTGTTCTGCAAAAGCTTTCGTTCGTAATGAGGCAACACTGTGTATTTCTCTCTCGGAGAGCCCGGCTGCCAAATTCGAAACGTCCAGCGATTGCGCCCACAGGAAAGCTGCCAGCACGGAAAGCTGTAGCTGGTTTTCACTGTCCCTTGGAACTGCATTCGCTGGTAGACGGACATTCGTGTTCTGCAAAAGCTTTCGTTCGTAATGAGGCAACACTGTGTATTTCTTTCTCGGAGAGCGCGGCTGCCAAATTCGAAACGTCCAGCGATCGCGCCCACAGGAAAGCTCCCAGCACGGAAAGCTGTAGCTGGTTTTCACTGTCCCTTGGAACTGCATTCGCTGGTAGACAGACATTCGCGTTCTGCAACAGCTTTCGTTCGTAAAGGGGCAACACTGTGTATTTCTCTCTCGGAGAGCCCGGCTGCCAAATTCGAAACGTCCAGCGATTGCGCCCACAGGAAAGCTCCCAGCACGGAAAGCTGTAGCTGGTTTTCACTGTCCCTTGGAACTGCATTCGATGCTACACAAACATTCGTGTTCTGCAAAAGCTTTCGTTCGTAATGAGGCAACACTGTGTATTTCTCTCTCGGAGAGCCCGGCTGACAAATTCGAAACGTCCAGTGATTGCGCCCACAGGAAAGCTGCCAGCACGGAAAGCTGTAGCTGGTTTTCACTGTCCCTTGGAACTGCATTCGCTGGTAGACAGACATTCGCGTTCTGCAAAAGCTTTGGTTGGTAAAGGGACAACACTGTGTATTTCTCTCTGGAAGAGCCCGGCTGCCAAATTCGAAACGTCCAGCGATTGCGCCCACAGGAAAGCTGCCAGCACGGAAAGCTGTAGCTGGTTTTCACTGTCCCTTGGAACTGCATTCGCTGGTAGACAGACATTCGCGTTCTGCAAAAGCTTTCGTTCGTAAAGAGGCAACACTGTGTATTTCTCTCTCGGAGAGCCCGGCTGCCAAATTCGAAACGTCCAGCGATTGCGCCCACAGGAAAGCTGCCAGCACGGAAAGCTGTAGCTGGTTTTCACTGTCCCTTGGAACTGCATTCGCTGGTAGACAGACATTCGCGTTCTGCAAAAGCTTCCGTTCGTTATGAGGCAACACTGTATATTTCTCTCTCGCAGAACCCCGCTGCCAAATTCGAAACGTCCAGCGATTGCGCCCACAGGAAAGCTGCCAGCACGGAAAGCTGTAGCTGGTTTTCACTGTCCCTTGGAACTGCATTCGCTGGTAGACAGACATTCGCGTTCTGCAAAAGCTTTGTTTCGTAATGGGGCAACACTGTGTATTTCTCTCTCGCAGAGCCCGGCTGCCAAATTCGAAACGTCCAGCGATTGCGCCCACAGGAAAGCTCCCAGCACGGAAAGCTGTAGCTGGTTTTCACTGTCCCTTGGAACTGCATTCGCTGGTAGACAGACATTCGCGTTCTGCAAAAGCTTTCGTTCGTAAAGGGGCAACACTGTGTATTTCTCTCTCGCAGATTCCGGCTGCCAAATTCGAAACGTCCAGCGATTGCGCCCACAGGAAAGCTGCCAGCACGGAAAGCTGTAGCTGGTTTTCACTGTCCCTTGGAACTGCATTCGCTGGTAGACAGACATTCGCGTTCTGCAAAAGCTTGGGTTGGTAATGGGCAACAATTTGTATTTCTCTCTCGGAGAGCCCGGCTGCCAAATTCGAAACGTCCAGCGATTGCGCCCACAGGAAAGCTCCCAGCACGGAAAGCTGTAGCTGGTTTTCACTGTCCCTTGGAACTGCATTCGCTGCTACACAGACATTCGCGTTCTGCAAAAGCTTTCGTTCGTAAAGGGGCAACACTCTGTATTTCTCTCTGGGAGAGCCCGGCTGCCAAATTCGAAACGTCCAGCGATTGCGCCCACAGGAAAGCTGCCAGCACGGAAAGCTGTAGCTGGTTTTCACTGTCCCTTGGAACTGCATTCGCTGGTAGACCGACATTCGCGTCCTGCAACAGCTTTCGTTCGTAAAGGGGCAACACTGTGTATTTCTCTCTCGCAGAGCCCGGCTGCCAAATTCGAAACGTCCAGCGATTGCGCCCACAGGAAAGCTGCCAGCACGGAAAGCTGTAGCTGGTTTTCACTGTCCCTTGGAACTGCATTCGCTGGTAGGCAGACATTCGCGTTCTGCAAAAGCTTTCGTTCGTAAAGGGGCAACACTGTGTATTTCTCTCTGGGAGAGCCCGGCTGCCAAATTCGAAACGTACAGCGATTGCGCCCACAGGAAAGCTCCCAGCACGGAAAGCTGTAGCTGGTTTTCACTGTCCCTTGGAACTGCATTCGCTGGTAGACAGACATTCGCGTTCTGCAACAGCTTTCGTTCGTAAAGGGGCAACACTGTGTATTTCTCTCTCGGAGAGCCCGGCTGCCAAATTCGAAACGTCCAGCGATTGCGCGCACAGGAAAGCTGCCAGCACGGAAAGCTGTAGCTGGTTTTCACTGTCCCTTGGAACTGCATTCGCTGGTAGACAGACATTCGCGTTCTGCAAAAGCTTCCGTTCGTTATGAGGCAACACTGTATATTTCTCTCTCGCAGAGCCCGGCTGCCAAATTCGAAACGTCCAGCGATTGCGCCCACAGGAAAGCTCCCAGCACGGAAAGCTGTAGCTGGTTTTCACTGTCCCTTGGAACTGCATTCGCTGCTACACAGAGATTCGTGTTCTGCAACAGCTTTCGTTCGTAAAGGGGCAACACTGTGTATTTCTCTCTCGCAGAGCCTGGCTGACAAATTCGAAACGTCCAGCGATTGCGCCCACAGGAAAGCTGCCAGCACGGAAAGCTGTAGCTGGTTTTCACTGTCCCTTGGAACTGCATTCGCTGGTAGACAGACATTCGCGTTCTGCAAAAGCTTCCGTTCGTTATGAGGCAACACTGTGTATTTCTCTCTCGGAGAGCCCGGCTGCCAAATTCGAAACGTCCAGCGATTGCGCCCACAGGAAAGCTGCCAGCACGGAAAGCTGTAGCTGGTTTTCACTGTCCCTTGGAACTGCATTCGCTGGTAGACGGACATTCGTGTTCTGCAAAAGCTTTCGTTCGTAATGAGGCAACACTGTGTATTTCTCTCTCGGAGAGCGCGGCTGCCAAATTCGAAACGTCCAGCGATTGCGCCCATAGGAAAGCTCCCAGCACGGAAAGCTGTAGCTGGTTTTCACTGTCCCTTGGAACTGCATTCGCTGGTAGACAGACATTCGCGTTCTGCAAAAGCTTTGGTTGGTAAAGGGGCAACACTGTGTATTTCTCTCTCGGAGAGCCCGGCTGCCAAATTCGAAACGTCCAGCGATTGCGCCCAGAGGAAAGCTGCCAGCACGGAAAGCTGTAGCTGGTTTTCACTGTCCCTTGGAACTGCATTCGCTGGTAGACAGACATTCACGTTCTGCAAAAGCTTTCGTTCGTAAAGGGGCAACACTGTGTATTTGTCTCTCGGAGAGCCCGGCTGCCAAATTCGAAACGTCCAGCGATTGCGCCCACAGGAAAGCTGCCAGCACGGAAAGCTGTAGCTTGTTTTCACTGTCCCTTGGAACTGCATTCGCTGGTAGACAGACATTCGCGTTCTGCAAAAGCTTTGGTTGGTAATGGGGCAATACTGTGTATTTCTCTCTGGGAGAGCCCGGCTGCCAAATTCGAAACGTCCAGCGATTGCGCCCACAGGAAAGCTGCCAGCACGGAAAGCTGTAGCTGGTTTTCACTGTCCCTTGGAATTGCATTCGCTGGTAGACAGACATTCGTGTTCTGCAAAAGCTTTGGTTCGTGATGAGGCAACACTGTGTATTTCTCTCTCGCAGAGCCCGGCTGACAAATTCGAAACGTCCAGCGATTGCGCCCACAGGAAAGCTGCCAGCACGGAAAGCTGTAGCTGGTTTTCACTGTCCCTTGGAACTGCATTCGCTGGTAGACAGACATTCGCGTTCTGCAAAAGCTTTGTTTCGTAATGGGGCAACACTGTGTATTTCTCTCTCGGAGAGCCCGGCTGCCAAATTCGAAACGTCCAGCGATTGCGCCCACAGGAAAGCTCCCAGCACGGAAAGCTGTAGCTGGTTTTCACTGTCCCTTGGAACTGCATTCGCTGGTAGACAGACATTCGCGTTCTGCAACAGCTTTCGTTCGTAAAGGGGCAACACTCTGTATTTCTCTCTCGGAGAGCCCGGCTGCCAAATTCGAAACGTCCAGCGATTGCGCCCACAGGAAAGCTCCCAGCACGGAAAGCTGTAGCTGGTTTTCACTGTCCCTTGGAACTGCATTCGCTGGTAGACAGACATTCGCGTTCTGCAACAGCTTTCGTTCGTAAAGGGGCAACACTGTGTATTTCTCTCTGGGAGAGCCCGGCTGCCAAATTCGAAACGTCCAGCGATTGCGCCCACAGGAAAGCTCCCAGCACGGAAAGCTGTAGCTAGTTTTCACTGTCCCTTGGAACTGCATTCGCTGGTAGACAGACATTCGCGTTCTGCAACAGGTTTCGTTCGTAAAGGGGCAACACTGTGTATTTCTCTCTGGGAGAGCCCGGCTGCCAAATTCGAAACGTCCAGCGATTGCGCCCACAGGAAAGCTCCCAGCACGGAAAGCTGTAGCTGGTTTTTACTGTCCCTTGGAACTGCATTCGCTGGTAGACAGACATTCGCGTTCTGCAAAAGCTTTGGTTCGTAAAGGGGCAACACTCTGTATTTCTCTCTCGCAGATTCCGGCTGCCAAATTCGAAACGTCCAGCGATTGCGCCCACAGGAAAGCTGCCAGCACGGAAAGCTGTAGCTGGTTTTCACTGTCCCTTGGAACTGCATTCGCTGGTAGACAGACATTCGCGTTCTGCAAAAGCTTTGGTTGGTAATGGGCAACACTGTGTATTTCTCTCTCGGAGAGCCCGGCTGCCAAATTCGAAACGTCCAGCGATTGCGCCCACAGGAAAGCTCCCAGCACGGAAAGCTGTAGCTGGTTTTCACTGTCCCTTGGAACTGCATTCGCTGCTACACAGACATTCGCGTTCTGCAAAAGCTTTGGTTGGTAAAGGGGCAACACTGTGTATTTCTCTCTCGCAGAGCCCGGCTGCCAAATTCGAAACGTCCAGCGATTGCGCCCACAGGAAAGCTGCCAGCACGGAAAGCTGTAGCTGGTTTTCACTGTCCCTTGGAACTGCATTCGCTGGTAGACAGACATTCGCGTTCTGCAAAAGCTTTGGTTCGTAAAGGGGCAACACTGTGTATTTCTCTCTCGCTGAGCCCGGCTGCCAAATTCGAAACGTCCAGCGATTGCGCCCACAGGAAAGCTGCCAGCACGGAAAGCTGTAGCTGGTTTTCACTGTCCCTTGGAACTGCATTCGCTGGTAGACGGACATTCGTGTTCTGCAAAAGCTTTCGTTCGTAATGAGGCAACACTGTGTATTTCTCTCTCGGAGAGCGCGGCTGCCAAATTCGAAACGTCCAGCGATTGCGCCCACAGGAAAGCTCCCAGCACGGAAAGCTGTAGCTGGTTTTCACTGTCCCTTGGAACTGCATTCGCTGCTACACAGACATTCGCGTTCTGCAAAAGCTTTGGTTGGTAAAGGGGCAACACTGTGTATTTCTCTCTCGGAGAGCCCGGCTGCCAAATTCGAAACGTCCAGCGATTGCGCCCACAGGAAAGCTGCCAGCACGGAAAGCTGTAGCTGGTTTTCACTGTCCCTTGGAACTGCATTCGCTGGTAGACGGACATTCGTGTTCTGCAAAAGCTTTCGTTCGTAATGAGGCAACACTGTGTATTTCTCTCTCGGAGAGCGCGGCTGCCAAATTCGAAACGTCCAGCGATTGCGCCCACAGGAAAGCTCCCAGCATGGAAAGCTGTAGCTGGTTTTCACTGTCCCTTGGAACTGCATTCGCTGGTAGACAGACATTCGCGTTCTGCAAAAGCTTTCGTTCGTAAAGGGGCAACACTGTGTATTTCTCTCTCGGAGAGCCCGGCTGCCAAATTCGAAACGTCCAGCGATTGCGCCCACAGGAAAGCTGCCAGCACGGAAAGCTGTAGCTGGTTTTCACTGTCCCTTGGAACTGCATTCGCTGGTAGAAAGACATTCGCGTTCTGCAAAAGCTTTTGTTGGTAGTGGGGCAATACTGTGTATTTCTCTCTCGCAGAGCCCGGCTGCCAAATTCGAAACGTCCAGCGATTGCGCCCACAGGAAAGCTGCCAGCACGGAAAGCTGTAGCTGGTTTTCACTGTCCCTTGGAACTGCATTCGCTGCTACACAGACATTCGTGTTCTGCAAAAGCTTTCGTTCGTAATGAGGCAACACTGTGTATTTCTCTCTCGGAGAGCCCGGCTGCCAAATTCGAAACATCCAGCGATTGCGCCCACAGGAAAGCTGCCCGCACGGAAAGCTGTAGCTGGTTTTCACTGTCCCTTGGAACTGCATTCGCTGGTAGACAGACATTCGCGTTCTGCAAAAGCTTTGTTTCGTAATGGGGCAACACTTTGTATTTCTCTCTGGGAGAGCGCGGCTGCCAAATTCGAAACGTCCAGCGATTGCGCCCACAGGAAAGCTGCCAGCACGGAAAGCTGTAGCTGGTTTTCACTGTCCCTTGGAACTGCATTCGCTGCTACACAGACATTCGTGTTCTGCAAAAGCTTTCGTTCGTAATGAGGCAACACTGTGTATTTCTCTCTCGCAGAGCCCGGCTGACAAAGTCGAAACGTCCAGCGATTGCGCCCACAGGAAAGCTGCCAGCACGGAAAGCTGTAGCTGGTTTTCACTGTCCCTTGGAACTGCATTCGCTGGTAGACAGACATTCGCGTTCTGCAAAAGCTTTGTTTCGTAAAGGGGCAACACTGTGTATTTCTCTCTCGGAGAGCCCGGCTGCCAAATTCGAAACGTCCAGCGATTGCGCCCACAGGAAAGCTCCCAGCACGGAAAGCTGTAGCTGGTTTTCACTGTCCCTTGGAACTGCATTCGCTGCTACACAGACATCGCGTTCTGCAAAAGCTTTGGTTGGTAAAGGGGCAACACTGTGTATTTCTCTCTCGCAGAGCCCGGCTGCCAAATTCGAAACGTCCAGCGATTGCGCCCACAGGAAAGCTGCCAGCACGGAAAGCTGTAGCTGGTTTTCACTGTCCCTTGGAACTGCATTCGTTGGTAGACGGACATTCGTGTTCTGCAAAAGCTTTCGTTCGTAATGAGGCAACACTGTGTATTTCTCTCTCGGAGTGCGCGGCTGCCAAATTCGAAACGTCCAGCGATTGCGCCCACAGGAAAGCTCCCAGCACGGAAAGCTGTAGCTGGTTTTCACTGTCCCTTGGAACTGCATTCGCTGCTACACAGACATTCGCGTTCTGCAAAAGCTTTGGTTGGTAAAGGGGCAACACTGTGTATTTCTCTCTCGGAGAGCCCGGCTGCCAAATTCGAAACGTCCAGCGATTGCGCCCACAGGAAAGCTCCCAGCACGGAAAGCTGTAGCTGGTTTTCACTGTCCCTTGGAACTGCATTCGCTGGTAGACAGACATTCGCGTTCTGCAACAGGTTTCGTTCGTAAAGGGGCAACACTGTGTATTTCTCTCTCGGAGAGCCCGGCTGCCAAATTCGAAACGTCCAGCGATTGCGCCCAGAGGAAAGCTGCCAGCACGGAAAGCTGTAGCTGGTTTTCACTGTCCCTTGGAACTGCATTCGCTGGTAGACAGACATTCGCGTTCTGCAAAAGCTTTCGTTCGTAAAGAGGCAACACTGTATATTTCTCTCTCGCAGATTCCGGCTGCCAAATTCGAAACGTCCAGCGATTGCGCCCACAGGAAAGCTGCCAGCACGGAAAGCTGTAGCTGGTTTTCACTGTCCCTTGGAACTGCATTCGCTGGTAGACAGACATTCGCGTTCTGCAAAAGCTTTGGTTGGTAATGGGCAACACTGTGTATTTCTCTCTCGGAGAGCCCGGCTGCCAAATTCGAAACGTCCAGCGATTGCGCCCACAGGAAAGCTCCCAGCACGGAAAGCTGTAGCTGGTTTTCACTGTCCCTTGGAACTGCATTCGCTGGTAGACAGACATTCGCGTTCTGCAAAAGCTTCCGTTCGTTATGAGGCAACACTGTATATTTCTCTCTCGCAGAACCCCGCTGCCAAATTCGAAACGTCCAGCGATTGCGCCCACAGGAAAGCTGCCAGCACGGAAAGCTGTAGCTGGTTTTCACTGTCCCTTGGAACTGCATTCGCTGGTAGACAGACATTCGCGTTCTGCAAAAGCTTTGTTTCGTAATGGGGCAACACTGTGTATTTCTCTCTCGCAGAGCCCGGCTGCCAAATTCGAAACGTCCAGCGATTGCGCCCACAGGAAAGCTCCCAGCACGGAAAGCTGTAGCTGGTTTTCACTGTCCCTTGGAACTGCATTCGCTGGTAGACAGACATTCGCGTTCTGCAAAAGCTTTCGTTCGTAAAGGGGCAACACTGTGTATTTCTCTCTCGCAGATTCCGGCTGCCAAATTCGAAACGTCCAGCGATTGCGCCCACAGGAAAGCTGCCAGCACGGAAAGCTGTAGCTGGTTTTCACTGTCCCTTGGAACTGCATTCGCTGGTAGACAGACATTCGCGTTCTGCAAAAGCTTGGGTTGGTAATGGGCAACAATTTGTATTTCTCTCTCGGAGAGCCCGGCTGCCAAATTCGAAACGTCCAGCGATTGCGCCCACAGGAAAGCTCCCAGCACGGAAAGCTGTAGCTGGTTTTCACTGTCCCTTGGAACTGCATTCGCTGCTACACAGACATTCGCGTTCTGCAAAAGCTTTCGTTCGTAAAGGGGCAACACTCTGTATTTCTCTCTGGGAGAGCCCGGCTGCCAAATTCGAAACGTCCAGCGATTGCGCCCACAGGAAAGCTGCCAGCACGGAAAGCTGTAGCTGGTTTTCACTGTCCCTTGGAACTGCATTCGCTGGTAGACCGACATTCGCGTCCTGCAACAGCTTTCGTTCGTAAAGGGGCAACACTGTGTATTTCTCTCTCGCAGAGCCCGGCTGCCAAATTCGAAACGTCCAGCGATTGCGCCCACAGGAAAGCTGCCAGCACGGAAAGCTGTAGCTGGTTTTCACTGTCCCTTGGAACTGCATTCGCTGGTAGGCAGACATTCGCGTTCTGCAAAAGCTTTCGTTCGTAAAGGGGCAACACTGTGTATTTCTCTCTCGCAGAGCCCGGCTGCCAAATTCGAAACGTACAGCGATTGCGCCCACAGGAAAGCTGCCAGCACGGAAAGCTGTAGCTGGTTTTCACTGTCCCTTGGAACTGCATTCGCTGGTAGACAGACATTCGCGTTCTGCAACAGCTTTCGTTCGTAAAGGGGCAACACTGTGTATTTCTCTCTCGGAGAGCCCGGCTGCCAAATTCGAAACGTCCAGCGATTGCGCGCACAGGAAAGCTGCCAGCACGGAAAGCTGTAGCTGGTTTTCACTGTCCCTTGGAACTGCATTCGCTGGTAGACAGACATTCGCGTTCTGCAAAAGCTTCCGTTCGTTATGAGGCAACACTGTATATTTCTCTCTCGCAGAGCCCGGCTGCCAAATTCGAAACGTCCAGCGATTGCGCCCACAGGAAAGCTCCCAGCACGGAAAGCTGTAGCTGGTTTTCACTGTCCCTTGGAACTGCATTCGCTGCTACACAGAAATTCGTGTTCTGCAACAGCTTTCGTTCGTAATGAGGCAACACTGTGTATTTCTCTCTCGCAGAGCCTGGCTGCCAAATTCGAAACGTCCAGCGATTGCGCCCACAGGAAAGCTGCCAGCACGGAAAGCTGTAGCTGGTTTTCACTGTCCCTTGGAACTGCATTCGCTGGTAGACAGACATTCGCGTTCTGCAAAAGCTTCCGTTCGTTATGAGGCAACACTGTGTATTTCTCTCTCGGAGAGCCCGGCTGCCAAATTCGAAACGTCCAGCGATTGCGCCCACAGGAAAGCTGCCAGCACGGAAAGCTGTAGCTGGTTTTCACTGTCCCTTGGAACTGCATTCGCTGGTAGACGGACATTCGTGTTCTGCAAAAGCTTTCGTTCGTAATGAGGCAACACTGTGTATTTCTCTCTCGGAGAGCGCGGCTGCCAAATTCGAAACGTCCAGCGATTGCGCCCATAGGAAAGCTCCCAGCACGGAAAGCTGTAGCTGGTTTTCACTGTCCCTTGGAACTGCATTCGCTGGTAGACAGACATTCGCGTTCTGCAAAAGCTTTGGTTGGTAAAGGGGCAACACTGTGTATTTCTCTGTCGGAGAGCCCGGCTGCCAAATTCGAAACGTCCAGCGATTGCGCCCAGAGGAAAGCTGCCAGCACGGAAAGCTGTAGCTGGTTTTCACTGTCCCTTGGAACCGCATTCGCTGGTAGACAGACATTCGCGTTCTGCAAAAGCTTTCGTTCGTAATGGGGCAACACTGTGTATTTCTCTCTGGGAGAGCCCGGCTGCCAAATTCGAAACGTCCAGCGATTGCGCCCACAGGAAAGCTGCCAGCACGGAAAGCTGTAGCTGGTTTTCACTGTCCCTTGGAACTGCATTCGCTGGTAGACAGACATTCACGTTCTGCAAAAGCTTTCGTTCGTAAAGGGGCAACACTGTGTATTTGTCTCTCGGAGAGCCCGGCTGCCAAATTCGAAACGTCCAGCGATTGCGCCCACAGGAAAGCTGCCAGCACGGAAAGCTGTAGCTTGTTTTCACTGTCCCTTGGAACTGCATTCGCTGGTAGACAGACATTCGCGTTCTGCAACAGCTTTCGTTCGTAAAGGGGCAACACTGTGTATTTCTCTCTCGGAGAGCCCGGCTGCCAAATTCGAAACGTCCAGCGATTGCGCCCACAGGAAAGCTGCCAGCACGGAAAGCTGTAGCTGGTTTTCACTGTCCCTTGGAACTGCATTCGCTGGTAGACAGACATTCGCGTTCTGCAAAAGCTTTCGTTCGTAAAGGGGCAACACTGTGTATTTCTCTCTCGCTGAGCCCGGCTGCCAAATTCGAAACGTCCAGCGATTGCGCCCACAGGAAAGCTGCCAGCACGGAAAGCTGTAGCTGGTTTTCACTGTCCCTTGGAACTGCATTCGCTGGTAGACGGACATTCGTGTTCTGCAAAAGCTTTCGTTCGTAATGAGGCAACACTGTGTATTTCTCTCTCGGAGAGCGCGGCTGCCAAATTCGAAACGTCCAGCGATTGCGCCCACAGGAAAGCTCCCAGCACGGAAAGCTGTAGCTGGTTTTCACTGTCCCTTGGAACTGCATTCGCTGCTACACAGACATTCGCGTTCTGCAAAAGCTTTGGTTGGTAAAGGGGCAACACTGTGTATTTCTCTCTCGGAGAGCCCGGCTGCCAAATTCGAAACGTCCAGCGATTGCGCCCACAGGAAAGCTCCCAGCACGGAAAGCTGTAGCTGGTTTTCACTGTCCCTTGGAACTGCATTCGCTGGTAGACAGACATTCGCGTTCTGCAAAAGCTTTCGTTCGTAAAGGGGCAACACTGTGTATTTCTCTCTCGGAGAGCCCGGCTGCCAAATTCGAAACGTCCAGCGATTGCGCCCACAGGAAAGCTGCCAGCACGGAAAGCTGTAGCTGGTTTTCACTGTCCCTTGGAACTGCATTCGCTGGTAGAAAGACATTCGCGTTCTGCAAAAGCTTTTGTTGGTAGTGGGGCAATACTGTGTATTTCTCTCTCGCAGAGCCCGGCTGCCAAATTCGAAACGTCCAGCGATTGCGCCCACAGGAAAGCTGCCAGCACGGAAAGCTGTAGCTGGTTTTCACTGTCCCTTGGAACTGCATTCGCTGCTACACAGACATTCGTGTTCTGCAAAAGCTTTCGTTCGTAATGAGGCAACACTGTGTATTTCTCTCTCGGAGAGCCCGGCTGCCAAATTCGAAACATCCAGCGATTGCGCCCACAGGAAAGCTGCCAGCACGGAAAGCTGTAGCTGGTTTTCACTGTCCCTTGGAACTGCATTCGCTGGTAGACAGACATTCGCGTTCTGCAAAAGCTTTGTTTCGTAATGGGGCAACACTTTGTATTTCTCTCTGGGAGAGCGCGGCTGCCAAATTCGAAACGTCCAGCGATTGCGCCCACAGGAAAGCTGCCAGCACGGAAAGCTGTAGCTGGTTTTCACTGTCCCTTGGAACTGCATTCGCTGCTACACAGACATTCGTGTTCTGCAAAAGCTTTCGTTCGTAATGAGGCAACACTGTGTATTTCTCTCTCGCAGAGCCCGGCTGACAAATTCGAAACGTCCAGCGATTGCGCCCACAGGAAAGCTGCCAGCACGGAAAGCTGTAGCTGGTTTTCACTGTCCCTTGGAACTGCATTCGCTGGTAGACAGACATTCGCGTTCTGCAAAAGCTTTGTTTCGTAAAGGGGCAACACTGTGTATTTCTCTCTCGGAGAGCCCGGCTGCCAAATTCGAAACGTCCAGCGATTGCGCCCACAGGAAAGCTGCCAGCACGGAAAGCTGTAGCTGGTTTTCACTGTCCCTTGGAACTGCATTCGCTGCTACACAGACATCGCGTTCTGCAAAAGCTTTGGTTGGTAAAGGGGCAACACTGTGTATTTCTCTCTCGCAGAGCCCGGCTGCCAAATTCGAAACGTCCAGCGATTGCGCCCACAGGAAAGCTGCCAGCACGGAAAGCTGTAGCTGGTTTTCACTGTCCCTTGGAACTGCATTCGTTGGTAGACGGACATTCGTGTTCTGCAAAAGCTTTCGTTCGTAATGAGGCAACACTGTGTATTTCTCTCTCGGAGTGCGCGGCTGCCAAATTCGAAACGTCCAGCGATTGCGCCCACAGGAAAGCTCCCAGCACGGAAAGCTGTAGCTGGTTTTCACTGTCCCTTGGAACTGCATTCGCTGCTACACAGACATTCGCGTTCTGCAAAAGCTTTGGTTGGTAAAGGGGCAACACTGTGTATTTCTCTCTCGGAGAGCCCGGCTGCCAAATTCGAAACGTCCAGCGATTGCGCCCACAGGAAAGCTCCCAGCACGGAAAGCTGTAGCTGGTTTTCACTGTCCCTTGGAACTGCATTCGCTGGTAGACAGACATTCGCGTTCTGCAACAGGTTTCGTTCGTAAAGGGGCAACACTGTGTATTTCTCTCTCGGAGAGCCCGGCTGCCAAATTCGAAACGTCCAACGATTGCGCCCAGAGGAAAGCTGCCAGCACGGAAAGCTGTAGCTGGTTTTCACTGTCCCTTGGAACTGCATTCGCTGGTAGACAGACATTCGCGTTCTGCAAAAGCTTTCGTTCGTAAAGAGGCAACACTGTGTATTTCTCTCTCGCAGATTCCGGCTGCCAAATTCGAAACGTCCAGCGATTGCGCCCACAGGAAAGCTGCCAGCACGGAAAGCTGTAGCTGGTTTTCACTGTCCCTTGGAACTGCATTCGCTGGTAGACAGACATTCGCGTTCTGCAAAAGCTTTGGTTGGTAATGGGCAACACTGTGTATTTCTCTCTCGGAGAGCCCGGCTGCCAAATTCGAAACGTCCAGCGATTGCGCCCACAGGAAAGCTCCCAGCACGGAAAGCTGTAGCTGGTTTTCACTGTCCCTTGGAACTGCATTCGCTGGTAGACAGACATTCGCGTTCTGCAAAAGCTTCCGTTCGTTATGAGGCAACACTGTATATTTCTCTCTCGCAGAACCCCGCTGCCAAATTCGAAACGTCCAGCGATTGCGCCCACAGGAAAGCTGCCAGCACGGAAAGCTGTAGCTGGTTTTCACTGTCCCTTGGAACTGCATTCGCTGGTAGACAGACATTCGCGTTCTGCAAAAGCTTTGTTTCGTAATGGGGCAACACTGTGTATTTCTCTCTCGCAGAGCCCGGCTGCCAAATTCGAAACGTCCAGCGATTGCGCCCACAGGAAAGCTCCCAGCACGGAAAGCTGTAGCTGGTTTTCACTGTCCCTTGGAACTGCATTCGCTGGTAGACAGACATTCGCGTTCTGCAAAAGCTTTCGTTCGTAAAGGGGCAACACTGTGTATTTCTCTCTCGCAGATTCCGGCTGCCAAATTCGAAACGTCCAGCGATTGCGCCCACAGGAAAGCTCCCAGCACGGAAAGCTGTAGCTGGTTTTCACTGTCCCTTGGAACTGCATTCGCTGGTAGACAGACATTCGCGTTCTGCAAAAGCTTGGGTTGGTAATGGGCAACAATTTGTATTTCTCTCTCGGAGAGCCCGGCTGCCAAATTCGAAACGTCCAGCGATTGCGCCCACAGGAAAGCTCCCAGCACGGAAAGCTGTAGCTGGTTTTCACTGTCCCTTGGAACTGCATTCGCTGGTAGACAGACATTCGCGTTCTGCAAAAGCTTTCGTTCGTAAAGGGGCAACACTCTGTATTTCTCTGTCGGAGAGCCCGGCTGCCAAATTCGAAACGTCCAGCGATTGCGCCCACAGGAAAGCTGCCAGCACGGAAAGCTGTAGCTGGTTTTCACTGTCCCTTGGAACTGCATTCGCTGGTAGACCGACATTCGCGTCCTGCAACAGCTTTCGTTCGTAAAGGGGCAACACTGTGTATTTCTCTCTCGCAGAGCCCGGCTGCCAAATTCGAAACGTCCAGCGATTGCGCCCACAGGAAAGCTGCCAGCACGGAAAGCTGTAGCTGGTTTTCACTGTCCCTTGGAACTGCATTCGCTGGTAGGCAGACATTCGCGTTCTGCAAAAGCTTTCGTTCGTAAAGGGGCAACACTGTGTATTTCTCTCTGGGAGAGCCCGGCTGCCAAATTCGAAACGTACAGCGATTGCGCCCACAGGAAAGCTGCCAGCACGGAAAGCTGTAGCTGGTTTTCACTGTCCCTTGGAACTGCATTCGCTGGTAGACAGACATTCGCGTTCTGCAACAGCTTTCGTTCGTAAAGGGGCAACACTGTGTATTTCTCTCTCGGAGAGCCCGGCTGCCAAATTCGAAACGTCCAGCGATTGCGCGCACAGGAAAGCTGCCAGCACGGAAAGCTGTAGCTGGTTTTCACTGTCCCTTGGAACTGCATTCGCTGGTAGACAGACATTCGCGTTCTGCAAAAGCTTCCGTTCGTTATGAGGCAACACTGTATATTTCTCTCTCGCAGAGCCCGGCTGCCAAATTCGAAACGTCCAGCGATTGCGCCCACAGGAAAGCTCCCAGCACGGAAAGCTGTAGCTGGTTTTCACTGTCCCTTGGAACTGCATTCGCTGCTACACAGAGATTCGTGTTCTGCAACAGCTTTCGTTCGTAATGAGGCAACACTGTGTATTTCTCTCTCGCAGAGCCTGGCTGCCAAATTCGAAACGTCCAGCGATTGCGCCCACAGGAAAGCTGCCAGCACGGAAAGCTGTAGCTGGTTTTCACTGTCCCTTGGAACTGCATTCGCTGGTAGACAGACATTCGCGTTCTGCAAAAGCTTCCGTTCGTTATGAGGCAACACTGTGTATTTCTCTCTCGGAGAGCCCGGCTGCCAAATTCGAAACGTCCAGCGATTGCGCCCACAGGAAAGCTGCCAGCACGGAAAGCTGTAGCTGGTTTTCACTGTCCCTTGGAACTGCATTCGCTGGTAGACGGACATTCGTGTTCTGCAAAAGCTTTCGTTCGTAATGAGGCAACACTGTGTATTTCTCTCTCGGAGAGCGCGGCTGCCAAATTCGAAACGTCCAGCGATTGCGCCCATAGGAAAGCTCCCAGCACGGAAAGCTGTAGCTGGTTTTCACTGTCCCTTGGAACTGCATTCGCTGGTAGACAGACATTCGCGTTCTGCAAAAGCTTTGGTTGGTAAAGGGGCAACACTGTGTATTTCTCTGTCGGAGAGCCCGGCTGCCAAATTCGAAACGTCCAGCGATTGCGCCCAGAGGAAAGCTGCCAGCACGGAAAGCTGTAGCTGGTTTTCACTGTCCCTTGGAACTGCATTCGCTGGTAGACAGACATTCGCGTTCTGCAAAAGCTTTCGTTCGTAATGGGGCAACACTGTGTATTTCTCTCTGGGAGAGCCCGGCTGCCAAATTCGAAACGTCCAGCGATTGCGCCCACAGGAAAGCTGCCAGCACGGAAAGCTGTAGCTGGTTTTCACTGTCCCTTGGAACTGCATTCGCTGGTAGACAGACATTCACGTTCTGCAAAAGCTTTCGTTCGTAAAGGGGCAACACTGTGTATTTGTCTCTCGGAGAGCCCGGCTGCCAAATTCGAAACGTCCAGCGATTGCGCCCACAGGAAAGCTGCCAGCACGGAAAGCTGTAGCTTGTTTTCACTGTCCCTTGGAACTGCATTCGCTGGTAGACAGACATTCGCGTTCTGCAAAAGCTTTGGTTGGTAATGGGGCAATACTGTGTATTTCTCTCTGGGAGAGCCCGGCTGCCAAATTCGAAACGTCCAGCGATTGCGCCCACAGGAAAGCTGCCAGCACGGAAAGCTGTAGCTGGTTTTCACTGTCCCTTGGAATTGCATTCGCTGGTAGACAGACATTCGTGTTCTGCAAAAGCTTTGGTTCGTAATGAGGCAACACTGTGTATTTCTCTCTCGCAGAGCCCGGCTGACAAATTCGAAACGTCCAGCGATTGCGCCCACAGGAAAGCTGCCAGCACGGAAAGCTGTAGCTGGTTTTCACTGTCCCTTGGAACTGCATTCGCTGGTAGACAGACATTCGCGTTCTGCAAAAGCTTTGTTTCGTAATGGGGCAACACTGTGTATTTCTCTCTCGGAGAGCCCGGCTGCCAAATTCGAAACGTCCAGCGATTGCGCCCACAGGAAAGCTCCCAGCACGGAAAGCTGTAGCTGGTTTTCACTGTCCCTTGGAACTGCATTCGCTGGTAGACAGACATTCGCGTTCTGCAACAGCTTTCGTTCGTAAAGGGGCAACACTCTGTATTTCTCTCTCGGAGAGCCCGGCTGCCAAATTCGAAACGTCCAGCGATTGCGCCCACAGGAAAGCTCCCAGCACGGAAAGCTGTAGCTGGTTTTCACTGTCCCTTGGAACTGCATTCGCTGGTAGACAGACATTCGCGTTCTGCAACAGCTTTCGTTCGTAAAGGGGCAACACTGTGTATTTCTCTCTGGGAGAGCCCGGCTGCCAAATTCGAAACGTCCAGCGATTGCGCCCACAGGAAAGCTCCCAGCACGGAAAGCTGTAGCTGGTTTTCACTGTCCCTTGGAACTGCATTCGCTGGTAGACAGACATTCGCGTTCTGCAAAAGCTTTCGTTCGTAAAGGGGCAACACTGTGTATTTCTCTCTGGGAGAGCCCGGCTGCCAAATTCGAAACGTCCAGCGATTGCGCCCACAGGAAAGCTCCCAGCACGGAAAGCTGTAGCTGGTTTTTACTGTCCCTTGGAACTGCATTCGCTGGTAGGCAGACATTCGCGTTCTGCAAAAGCTTTCGTTCGTAAAGGGGCAACACTCTGTATTTCTCTCTCGCAGATTCCGGCTGCCAAATTCGAAACGTCCAGCGATTGCGCCCACAGGAAAGCTGCCAGCACGGAAAGCTGTAGCTGGTTTTCACTGTCCCTTGGAACTGCATTCGCTGGTAGACAGACATTCGCGTTCTGCAAAAGCTTTGGTTGGTAATGGGCAACACTGTGTATTTCTCTCTCGGAGAGCGCGGCTGCCAAATTCGAAACGTCCAGCGATTGCGCCCACAGGAAAGCTCCCAGCACGGAAAGCTGTAGCTGGTTTTCACTGTCCCTTGGAACTGCATTCGCTGCTACACAGACATTCGCGTTCTGCAAAAGCTTTGGTTGGTAAAGGGGCAACACTGTGTATTTCTCTCTCGCAGAGCCCGGCTGCCAAATTCGAAACGTCCAGCGATTGCGCCCACAGGAAAGCTGCCAGCACGGAAAGCTGTAGCTGGTTTTCACTGTCCCTTGGAACTGCATTCGCTGGTAGACAGACATTCGCGTTCTGCAAAAGCTTTGGTTCGTAAAGGGGCAACACTGTGTATTTCTCTCTCGCTGAGCCCGGCTGCCAAATTCGAAACGTCCAGCGATTGCGCCCACAGGAAAGCTGCCAGCACGGAAAGCTGTAGCTGGTTTTCACTGTCCCTTGGAACTGCATTCGCTGCTACACAGACATTCGTGTTCTGCAAAAGCTTTCGTTCGTAATGAGGCAACACTGTGTATTTCTCTCTCGGAGAGCCCGGCTGCCAAATTCGAAACATCCAGCGATTGCGCCCACAGGAAAGCTGCCAGCACGGAAAGCTGTAGCTGGTTTTCACTGTCCCTTGGAACTGCATTCGCTGGTAGACAGACATTCGCGTTCTGCAAAAGCTTTGTTTCGTAATGGGGCAACACTTTGTATTTCTCTCTGGGAGAGCGCGGCTGCCAAATTCGAAACGTCCAGCGATTGCGCCCACAGGAAAGCTGCCAGCACGGAAAGCTGTAGCTGGTTTTCACTGTCCCTTGGAACTGCATTCGCTGCTACACAGACATTCGTGTTCTGCAAAAGCTTTCGTTCGTAATGAGGCAACACTGTGTATTTCTCTCTCGCAGAGCCCGGCTGACAAATTCGAAACGTCCAGCGATTGCGCCCACAGGAAAGCTGCCAGCACGGAAAGCTGTAGCTGGTTTTCACTGTCCCTTGGAACTGCATTCGCTGGTAGACAGACATTCGCGTTCTGCAAAAGCTTTGTTTCGTAATGGGGCAACACTGTGTATTTCTCTCTCGGAGAGCCCAGCTGCCAAATTCGAAACGTCCAGCGATTGCGCCCACAGGAAAGCTCCCAGCACGGAAAGCTGTAGCTGGTTTTCACTGTCCCTTGGAACTGCATTCGCTGCTACACAGACATCGCGTTCTGCAAAAGCTTTGGTTGGTAAAGGGGCAACACTGTGTATTTCTCTCTCGGAGAGCCCGGCTGCCAAATTCGAAACGTCCAGCGATTGCGCCCACAGGAAAGCTGCCAGCACGGAAAGCTGTAGCTGGTTTTCACTGTCCCTTGGAACTGCATTCGCTGGTAGACAGACATTCGCGTTCTGCAAAAGCTTGGGTTGGTAATGGGCAACAATTTGTATTTCTCTCTCGGAGAGCCCGGCTGCCAAATTCGAAACGTCCAGCGATTGCGCCCACAGGAAAGCTCCCAGCACGGAAAGCTGTAGCTGGTTTTCACTGTCCCTTGGAACTGCATTCGCTGCTACACAGACATTCGCGTTCTGCAAAAGCTTTCGTTCGTAAAGGGGCAACACTCTGTATTTCTCTCTGGGAGAGCCCGTCTGCCAAATTCGAAACGTCCAGCGATTGCGCCCACAGGAAAGCTGCCAGCACGGAAAGCTGTAGCTGGTTTTCACTGTCCCTTGGAACTGCATTCGCTGGTAGACCGACATTCGCGTCCTGCAACAGCTTTCGTTCGTAAAGGGGCAACACTGTGTATTTCTCTCTCGCAGAGCCCGGCTGCCAAATTCGAAACGTCCAGCGATTGCGCCCACAGGAAAGCTGCCAGCACGGAAAGCTGTAGCTGGTTTTCACTGTCCCTTGGAACTGCATTCGCTGGTAGGCAGACATTCGCGTTCTGCAAAAGCTTTCGTTCGTAAAGGGGCAACACTGTGTATTTCTCTCTGGGAGAGCCCGGCTGCCAAATTCGAAACGTACAGCGATTGCGCCCACAGGAAAGCTGCCAGCACGGAAAGCTGTAGCTGGTTTTCACTGTCCCTTGGAACTGCATTCGCTGGTAGACAGACATTCGCGTTCTGCAACAGCTTTCGTTCGTAAAGGGGCAACACTGTGTATTTCTCTCTCGGAGAGCCCGGCTGCCAAATTCGAAACGTCCAGCGATTGCGCGCACAGGAAAGCTGCCAGCACGGAAAGCTGTAGCTGGTTTTCACTGTCCCTTGGAACTGCATTCGCTGGTAGACAGACATTCGCGTTCTGCAAAAGCTTCCGTTCGTTATGAGGCAACACTGTATATTTCTCTCTCGCAGAGCCCGGCTGCCAAATTCGAAACGTCCAGCGATTGCGCCCACAGGAAAGCTCCCAGCACGGAAAGCTGTAGCTGGTTTTCACTGTCCCTTGGAACTGCATTCGCTGCTACACAGAGATTCGTGTTCTGCAACAGCTTTCGTTCGTAATGAGGCAACACTGTGTATTTCTCTCTCGCAGAGCCTGGCTGCCAAATTCGAAACGTCCAGCGATTGCGCCCACAGGAAAGCTGCCAGCACGGAAAGCTGTAGCTGGTTTTCACTGTCCCTTGGAACTGCATTCGCTGGTAGACAGACATTCGCGTTCTGCAAAAGCTTCCGTTCGTTATGAGGCAACACTGTGTATTTCTCTCTCGGAGAGCCCGGCTGCCAAATTCGAAACGTCCAGCGATTGCGCCCACAGGAAAGCTGCCAGCACGGAAAGCTGTAGCTGGTTTTCACTGTCCCTTGGAACTGCATTCGTTGGTAGACGGACATTCGTGTTCTGCAAAAGCTTTCGTTCGTAATGAGGCAACACTGTGTATTTCTCTCTCGGAGTGCGCGGCTGCCAAATTCGAAACGTCCAGCGATTGCGCCCACAGGAAAGCTCCCAGCACGGAAAGCTGTAGCTGGTTTTCACTGTCCCTTGGAACTGCATTCGCTGCTACACAGACATTCGCGTTCTGCAAAAGCTTTGGTTGGTAAAGGGGCAACACTGTGTATTTCTCTCTCGGAGAGCCCGGCTGCCAAATTCGAAACGTCCAGCGATTGCGCCCACAGGAAAGCTCCCAGCACGGAAAGCTGTAGCTGGTTTTCACTGTCCCTTGGAACTGCATTCGCTGGTAGACAGACATTCGCGTTCTGCAACAGGTTTCGTTCGTAAAGGGGCAACACTGTGTATTTCTCTCTCGGAGAGCCCGGCTGCCAAATTCGAAACGTCCAACGATTGCGCCCAGAGGAAAGCTGCCAGCACGGAAAGCTGTAGCTGGTTTTCACTGTCCCTTGGAACTGCATTCGCTGGTAGACAGACATTCGCGTTCTGCAAAAGCTTTCGTTCGTAAAGAGGCAACACTGTGTATTTCTCTCTCGCAGATTCCGGCTGCCAAATTCGAAACGTCCAGCGATTGCGCCCACAGGAAAGCTGCCAGCACGGAAAGCTGTAGCTGGTTTTCACTGTCCCTTGGAACTGCATTCGCTGGTAGACAGACATTCGCGTTCTGCAAAAGCTTTGGTTGGTAATGGGCAACACTGTGTATTTCTCTCTCGGAGAGCCCGGCTGCCAAATTCGAAACGTCCAGCGATTGCGCCCACAGGAAAGCTCCCAGCACGGAAAGCTGTAGCTGGTTTTCACTGTCCCTTGGAACTGCATTCGCTGGTAGACAGACATTCGCGTTCTGCAAAAGCTTCCGTTCGTTATGAGGCAACACTGTATATTTCTCTCTCGCAGAACCCCGCTGCCAAATTCGAAACGTCCAGCGATTGCGCCCACAGGAAAGCTGCCAGCACGGAAAGCTGTAGCTGGTTTTCACTGTCCCTTGGAACTGCATTCGCTGGTAGACAGACATTCGCGTTCTGCAAAAGCTTTGTTTCGTAATGGGGCAACACTGTGTATTTCTCTCTCGCAGAGCCCGGCTGCCAAATTCGAAACGTCCAGCGATTGCGCCCACAGGAAAGCTCCCAGCACGGAAAGCTGTAGCTGGTTTTCACTGTCCCTTGGAACTGCATTCGCTGGTAGACAGACATTCGCGTTCTGCAAAAGCTTTCGTTCGTAAAGGGGCAACACTGTGTATTTCTCTCTCGCAGATTCCGGCTGCCAAATTCGAAACGTCCAGCGATTGCGCCCACAGGAAAGCTGCCAGCACGGAAAGCTGTAGCTGGTTTTCACTGTCCCTTGGAACTGCATTCGCTGGTAGACAGACATTCGCGTTCTGCAAAAGCTTGGGTTGGTAATGGGCAACAATTTGTATTTCTCTCTCGGAGAGCCCGGCTGCCAAATTCGAAACGTCCAGCGATTGCGCCCACAGGAAAGCTCCCAGCACGGAAAGCTGTAGCTGGTTTTCACTGTCCCTTGGAACTGCATTCGCTGCTACACAGACATTCGCGTTCTGCAAAAGCTTTCGTTCGTAAAGGGGCAACACTCTGTATTTCTCTCTGGGAGAGCCCGTCTGCCAAATTCGAAACGTCCAGCGATTGCGCCCACAGGAAAGCTGCCAGCACGGAAAGCTGTAGCTGGTTTTCACTGTCCCTTGGAACTGCATTCGCTGGTAGACCGACATTCGCGTCCTGCAACAGCTTTCGTTCGTAAAGGGGCAACACTGTGTATTTCTCTCTCGCAGAGCCCGGCTGCCAAATTCGAAACGTCCAGCGATTGCGCCCACAGGAAAGCTGCCAGCACGGAAAGCTGTAGCTGGTTTTCACTGTCCCTTGGAACTGCATTCGCTGGTAGGCAGACATTCGCGTTCTGCAAAAGCTTTCGTTCGTAAAGGGGCAACACTGTGTATTTCTCTCTGGGAGAGCCCGGCTGCCAAATTCGAAACGTACAGCGATTGCGCCCACAGGAAAGCTGCCAGCACGGAAAGCTGTAGCTGGTTTTCACTGTCCCTTGGAACTGCATTCGCTGGTAGACAGACATTCGCGTTCTGCAACAGCTTTCGTTCGTAAAGGGGCAACACTGTGTATTTCTCTCTCGGAGAGCCCGGCTGCCAAATTCGAAACGTCCAGCGATTGCGCGCACAGGAAAGCTGCCAGCACGGAAAGCTGTAGCTGGTTTTCACTGTCCCTTGGAACTGCATTCGCTGGTAGACAGACATTCGCGTTCTGCAAAAGCTTCCGTTCGTTATGAGGCAACACTGTATATTTCTCTCTCGCAGAGCCCGGCTGCCAAATTCGAAACGTCCAGCGATTGCGCCCACAGGAAAGCTCCCAGCACGGAAAGCTGTAGCTGGTTTTCACTGTCCCTTGGAACTGCATTCGCTGCTACACAGAGATTCGTGTTCTGCAACAGCTTTCGTTCGTAATGAGGCAACACTGTGTATTTCTCTCTCGCAGAGCCTGGCTGCCAAATTCGAAACGTCCAGCGATTGCGCCCACAGGAAAGCTGCCAGCACGGAAAGCTGTAGCTGGTTTTCACTGTCCCTTGGAACTGCATTCGCTGGTAGACAGACATTCGCGTTCTGCAAAAGCTTTGTTTCGTAATGGGGCAACACTGTGTATTTCTCTCTCGGAGAGCCCGGCTGCCAAATTCGAAACGTCCAGCGATTGCGCCCACAGGAAAGCTGCCAGCACGGAAAGCTGTAGCTGGTTTTCACTGTCCCTTGGAACTGCATTCGCTGGTAGACGGACATTCGTGTTCTGCAAAAGCTTTCGTTCGTAATGAGGCAACACTGTGTATTTCTCTCTCGGAGAGCGCGGCTGCCAAATTCGAAACGTCCAGCGATTGCGCCCATAGGAAAGCTCCCAGCACGGAAAGCTGTAGCTGGTTTTCACTGTCCCTTGGAACTGCATTCGCTGGTAGACAGACATTCGCGTTCTGCAAAAGCTTTGGTTGGTAAAGGGGCAACACTGTGTATTTCTCTGTCGGAGAGCCCGGCTGCCAAATTCGAAACGTCCAGCGATTGCGCCCAGAGGAAAGCTGCCAGCACGGAAAGCTGTAGCTGGTTTTCACTGTCCCTTGGAACTGCATTCGCTGGTAGACAGACATTCGCGTTCTGCAAAAGCTTTCGTTCGTAATGGGGCAACACTGTGTATTTCTCTCTGGGAGAGCCCGGCTGCCAAATTCGAAACGTCCAGCGATTGCGCCCACAGGAAAGCTGCCAGCACGGAAAGCTGTAGCTGGTTTTCACTGTCCCTTGGAACTGCATTCGCTGGTAGACAGACATTCACGTTCTGCAAAAGCTTTCGTTCGTAAAGGGGCAACACTGTGTATTTGTCTCTCGGAGAGCCCGGCTGCCAAATTCGAAACGTCCAGCGATTGCGCCCACAGGAAAGCTGCCAGCACGGAAAGCTGTAGCTTGTTTTCACTGTCCCTTGGAACTGCATTCGCTGGTAGACAGACATTCGCGTTCTGCAAAAGCTTTGGTTGGTAATGGGGCAATACTGTGTATTTCTCTCTGGGAGAGCCCGGCTGCCAAATTCGAAACGTCCAGCGATTGCGCCCACAGGAAAGCTGCCAGCACGGAAAGCTGTAGCTGGTTTTCACTGTCCCTTGGAATTGCATTCGCTGGTAGACAGACATTCGTGTTCTGCAAAAGCTTTGGTTCGTAATGAGGCAACACTGTGTATTTCTCTCTCGCAGAGCCCGGCTGACAAATTCGAAACGTCCAGCGATTGCGCCCACAGGAAAGCTGCCAGCACGGAAAGCTGTAGCTGGTTTTCACTGTCCCTTGGAACTGCATTCGCTGGTAGACAGACATTCGCGTTCTGCAAAAGCTTTGTTTCGTAATGGGGCAACACTGTGTATTTCTCTCTCGGAGAGCCCGGCTGCCAAATTCGAAACGTCCAGCGATTGCGCCCACAGGAAAGCTCCCAGCACGGAAAGCTGTAGCTGGTTTTCACTGTCCCTTGGAACTGCATTCGCTGGTAGACAGACATTCGCGTTCTGCAACAGCTTTCGTTCGTAAAGGGGCAACACTCTGTATTTCTCTCTCGGAGAGCCCGGCTGCCAAATTCGAAACGTCCAGCGATTGCGCCCACAGGAAAGCTCCCAGCACGGAAAGCTGTAGCTGGTTTTCACTGTCCCTTGGAACTGCATTCGCTGGTAGACAGACATTCGCGTTCTGCAACAGCTTTCGTTCGTAAAGGGGCAACACTGTGTATTTCTCTCTGGGAGAGCCCGGCTGCCAAATTCGAAACGTCCAGCGATTGCGCCCACAGGAAAGCTCCCAGCACGGAAAGCTGTAGCTGGTTTTTACTGTCCCTTGGAACTGCATTCGCTGGTAGACAGACATTCGCGTTCTGCAAAAGCTTTCGTTCGTAAAGGGGCAACACTCTGTATTTCTCTCTCGCAGATTCCGGCTGCCAAATTCGAAACGTCCAGCGATTGCGCCCACAGGAAAGCTGCCAGCACGGAAAGCTGTAGCTGGTTTTCACTGTCCCTTGGAACTGCATTCGCTGGTAGACAGACATTCGCGTTCTGCAAAAGCTTTGGTTGGTAATGGGCAACACTGTGTATTTCTCTCTCGGAGAGCGCGGCTGCCAAATTCGAAACGTCCAGCGATTGCGCCCACAGGAAAGCTCCCAGCACGGAAAGCTGTAGCTGGTTTTCACTGTCCCTTGGAACTGCATTCGCTGCTACACAGACATTCGCGTTCTGCAAAAGCTTTGGTTGGTAAAGGGGCAACACTGTGTATTTCTCTCTCGCAGAGCCCGGCTGCCAAATTCGAAACGTCCAGCGATTGCGCCCACAGGAAAGCTGCCAGCACGGAAAGCTGTAGCTGGTTTTCACTGTCCCTTGGAACTGCATTCGCTGGTAGACAGACATTCGCGTTCTGCAAAAGCTTTGGTTCGTAAAGGGGCAACACTGTGTATTTCTCTCTCGCTGAGCCCGGCTGCCAAATTCGAAACGTCCAGCGATTGCGCCCACAGGAAAGCTGCCAGCACGGAAAGCTGTAGCTGGTTTTCACTGTCCCTTGGAACTGCATTCGCTGCTACACAGACATTCGTGTTCTGCAAAAGCTTTCGTTCGTAATGAGGCAACACTGTGTATTTCTCTCTCGGAGAGCCCGGCTGCCAAATTCGAAACATCCAGCGATTGCGCCCACAGGAAAGCTGCCAGCACGGAAAGCTGTAGCTGGTTTTCACTGTCCCTTGGAACTGCATTCGCTGGTAGACAGACATTCGCGTTCTGCAAAAGCTTTGTTTCGTAATGGGGCAACACTTTGTATTTCTCTCTGGGAGAGCGCGGCTGCCAAATTCGAAACGTCCAGCGATTGCGCCCACAGGAAAGCTGCCAGCACGGAAAGCTGTAGCTGGTTTTCACTGTCCCTTGGAACTGCATTCGCTGCTACACAGACATTCGTGTTCTGCAAAAGCTTTCGTTCGTAATGAGGCAACACTGTGTATTTCTCTCTCGCAGAGCCCGGCTGACAAATTCGAAACGTCCAGCGATTGCGCCCACAGGAAAGCTGCCAGCACGGAAAGCTGTAGCTGGTTTTCACTGTCCCTTGGAACTGCATTCGCTGGTAGACAGACATTCGCGTTCTGCAAAAGCTTTGTTTCGTAATGGGGCAACACTGTGTATTTCTCTCTCGGAGAGCCCAGCTGCCAAATTCGAAACGTCCAGCGATTGCGCCCACAGGAAAGCTCCCAGCACGGAAAGCTGTAGCTGGTTTTCACTGTCCCTTGGAACTGCATTCGCTGCTACACAGACATCGCGTTCTGCAAAAGCTTTGGTTGGTAAAGGGGCAACACTGTGTATTTCTCTCTCGGAGAGCCCGGCTGCCAAATTCGAAACGTCCAGCGATTGCGCCCACAGGAAAGCTGCCAGCACGGAAAGCTGTAGCTGGTTTTCACTGTCCCTTGGAACTGCATTCGCTGGTAGACAGACATTCGCGTTCTGCAAAAGCTTGGGTTGGTAATGGGCAACAATTTGTATTTCTCTCTCGGAGAGCCCGGCTGCCAAATTCGAAACGTCCAGCGATTGCGCCCACAGGAAAGCTCCCAGCACGGAAAGCTGTAGCTGGTTTTCACTGTCCCTTGGAACTGCATTCGCTGCTACACAGACATTCGCGTTCTGCAAAAGCTTTCGTTCGTAAAGGGGCAACACTCTGTATTTCTCTCTGGGAGAGCCCGTCTGCCAAATTCGAAACGTCCAGCGATTGCGCCCACAGGAAAGCTGCCAGCACGGAAAGCTGTAGCTGGTTTTCACTGTCCCTTGGAACTGCATTCGCTGGTAGACCGACATTCGCGTCCTGCAACAGCTTTCGTTCGTAAAGGGGCAACACTGTGTATTTCTCTCTCGCAGAGCCCGGCTGCCAAATTCGAAACGTCCAGCGATTGCGCCCACAGGAAAGCTGCCAGCACGGAAAGCTGTAGCTGGTTTTCACTGTCCCTTGGAACTGCATTCGCTGGTAGGCAGACATTCGCGTTCTGCAAAAGCTTTCGTTCGTAAAGGGGCAACACTGTGTATTTCTCTCTGGGAGAGCCCGGCTGCCAAATTCGAAACGTACAGCGATTGCGCCCACAGGAAAGCTGCCAGCACGGAAAGCTGTAGCTGGTTTTCACTGTCCCTTGGAACTGCATTCGCTGGTAGACAGACATTCGCGTTCTGCAACAGCTTTCGTTCGTAAAGGGGCAACACTGTGTATTTCTCTCTCGGAGAGCCCGGCTGCCAAATTCGAAACGTCCAGCGATTGCGCGCACAGGAAAGCTGCCAGCACGGAAAGCTGTAGCTGGTTTTCACTGTCCCTTGGAACTGCATTCGCTGGTAGACAGACATTCGCGTTCTGCAAAAGCTTCCGTTCGTTATGAGGCAACACTGTATATTTCTCTCTCGCAGAGCCCGGCTGCCAAATTCGAAACGTCCAGCGATTGCGCCCACAGGAAAGCTCCCAGCACGGAAAGCTGTAGCTGGTTTTCACTGTCCCTTGGAACTGCATTCGCTGCTACACAGAGATTCGTGTTCTGCAACAGCTTTCGTTCGTAATGAGGCAACACTGTGTATTTCTCTCTCGCAGAGCCTGGCTGCCAAATTCGAAACGTCCAGCGATTGCGCCCACAGGAAAGCTGCCAGCACGGAAAGCTGTAGCTGGTTTTCACTGTCCCTTGGAACTGCATTCGCTGGTAGACAGACATTCGCGTTCTGCAAAAGCTTCCGTTCGTTATGAGGCAACACTGTGTATTTCTCTCTCGGAGAGCCCGGCTGCCAAATTCGAAACGTCCAGCGATTGCGCCCACAGGAAAGCTGCCAGCACGGAAAGCTGTAGCTGGTTTTCACTGTCCCTTGGAACTGCATTCGCTGGTAGACGGACATTCGTGTTCTGCAAAAGCTTTCGTTCGTAATGAGGCAACACTGTGTATTTCTCTCTCGGAGAGCGCGGCTGCCAAATTCGAAACGTCCAGCGATTGCGCCCATAGGAAAGCTCCCAGCACGGAAAGCTGTAGCTGGTTTTCACTGTCCCTTGGAACTGCATTCGCTGGTAGACAGACATTCGCGTTCTGCAAAAGCTTTGGTTGGTAAAGGGGCAACACTGTGTATTTCTCTGTCGGAGAGCCCGGCTGCCAAATTCGAAACGTCCAGCGATTGCGCCCAGAGGAAAGCTGCCAGCACGGAAAGCTGTAGCTGGTTTTCACTGTCCCTTGGAACTGCATTCGCTGGTAGACAGACATTCGCGTTCTGCAAAAGCTTTCGTTCGTAATGGGGCAACACTGTGTATTTCTCTCTGGGAGAGCCCGGCTGCCAAATTCGAAACGTCCAGCGATTGCGCCCACAGGAAAGCTGCCAGCACGGAAAGCTGTAGCTGGTTTTCACTGTCCCTTGGAACTGCATTCGCTGGTAGACAGACATTCACGTTCTGCAAAAGCTTTCGTTCGTAAAGGGGCAACACTGTGTATTTGTCTCTCGGAGAGCCCGGCTGCCAAATTCGAAACGTCCAGCGATTGCGCCCACAGGAAAGCTGCCAGCACGGAAAGCTGTAGCTTGTTTTCACTGTCCCTTGGAACTGCATTCGCTGGTAGACAGACATTCGCGTTCTGCAAAAGCTTTGGTTGGTAATGGGGCAATACTGTGTATTTCTCTCTGGGAGAGCCCGGCTGCCAAATTCGAAACGTCCAGCGATTGCGCCCACAGGAAAGCTGCCAGCACGGAAAGCTGTAGCTGGTTTTCACTGTCCCTTGGAATTGCATTCGCTGGTAGACAGACATTCGTGTTCTGCAAAAGCTTTGGTTCGTAATGAGGCAACACTGTGTATTTCTCTCTCGCAGAGCCCGGCTGACAAATTCGAAACGTCCAGCGATTGCGCCCACAGGAAAGCTGCCAGCACGGAAAGCTGTAGCTGGTTTTCACTGTCCCTTGGAACTGCATTCGCTGGTAGACAGACATTCGCGTTCTGCAAAAGCTTTGTTTCGTAATGGGGCAACACTGTGTATTTCTCTCTCGGAGAGCCCGGCTGCCAAATTCGAAACGTCCAGCGATTGCGCCCACAGGAAAGCTCCCAGCACGGAAAGCTGTAGCTGGTTTTCACTGTCCCTTGGAACTGCATTCGCTGGTAGACAGACATTCGCGTTCTGCAACAGCTTTCGTTCGTAAAGGGGCAACACTCTGTATTTCTCTCTCGGAGAGCCCGGCTGCCAAATTCGAAACGTCCAGCGATTGCGCCCACAGGAAAGCTCCCAGCACGGAAAGCTGTAGCTGGTTTTCACTGTCCCTTGGAACTGCATTCGCTGGTAGACAGACATTCGCGTTCTGCAACAGCTTTCGTTCGTAAAGGGGCAACACTGTGTATTTCTCTCTGGGAGAGCCCGGCTGCCAAATTCGAAACGTCCAGCGATTGCGCCCACAGGAAAGCTCCCAGCACGGAAAGCTGTAGCTGGTTTTCACTGTCCCTTGGAACTGCATTCGCTGGTAGACAGACATTCGCGTTCTGCAAAAGCTTTCGTTCGTAAAGGGGCAACACTGTGTATTTCTCTCTGGGAGAGCCCGGCTGCCAAATTCGAAACGTCCAGCGATTGCGCCCACAGGAAAGCTCCCAGCACGGAAAGCTGTAGCTGGTTTTTACTGTCCCTTGGAACTGCATTCGCTGGTAGACAGACATTCGCGTTCTGCAAAAGCTTTCGTTCGTAAAGGGGCAACACTCTGTATTTCTCTCTCGCAGATTCCGGCTGCCAAATTCGAAACGTCCAGCGATTGCGCCCACAGGAAAGCTGCCAGCACGGAAAGCTGTAGCTGGTTTTCACTGTCCCTTGGAACTGCATTCGCTGGTAGACAGACATTCGCGTTCTGCAAAAGCTTTGGTTGGTAATGGGCAACACTGTGTATTTCTCTCTCGGAGAGCGCGGCTGCCAAATTCGAAACGTCCAGCGATTGCGCCCACAGGAAAGCTCCCAGCACGGAAAGCTGTAGCTGGTTTTCACTGTCCCTTGGAACTGCATTCGCTGCTACACAGACATTCGCGTTCTGCAAAAGCTTTGGTTGGTAAAGGGGCAACACTGTGTATTTCTCTCTCGCAGAGCCCGGCTGCCAAATTCGAAACGTCCAGCGATTGCGCCCACAGGAAAGCTGCCAGCACGGAAAGCTGTAGCTGGTTTTCACTGTCCCTTGGAACTGCATTCGCTGGTAGACAGACATTCGCGTTCTGCAAAAGCTTTGGTTCGTAAAGGGGCAACACTGTGTATTTCTCTCTCGCTGAGCCCGGCTGCCAAATTCGAAACGTCCAGCGATTGCGCCCACAGGAAAGCTGCCAGCACGGAAAGCTGTAGCTGGTTTTCACTGTCCCTTGGAACTGCATTCGCTGCTACACAGACATTCGTGTTCTGCAAAAGCTTTCGTTCGTAATGAGGCAACACTGTGTATTTCTCTCTCGGAGAGCCCGGCTGCCAAATTCGAAACATCCAGCGATTGCGCCCACAGGAAAGCTGCCAGCACGGAAAGCTGTAGCTGGTTTTCACTGTCCCTTGGAACTGCATTCGCTGGTAGACAGACATTCGCGTTCTGCAAAAGCTTTGTTTCGTAATGGGGCAACACTTTGTATTTCTCTCTGGGAGAGCGCGGCTGCCAAATTCGAAACGTCCAGCGATTGCGCCCACAGGAAAGCTGCCAGCACGGAAAGCTGTAGCTGGTTTTCACTGTCCCTTGGAACTGCATTCGCTGCTACACAGACATTCGTGTTCTGCAAAAGCTTTCGTTCGTAATGAGGCAACACTGTGTATTTCTCTCTCGCAGAGCCCGGCTGACAAATTCGAAACGTCCAGCGATTGCGCCCACAGGAAAGCTGCCAGCACGGAAAGCTGTAGCTGGTTTTCACTGTCCCTTGGAACTGCATTCGCTGGTAGACAGACATTCGCGTTCTGCAAAAGCTTTGTTTCGTAATGGGGCAACACTGTGTATTTCTCTCTCGGAGAGCCCAGCTGCCAAATTCGAAACGTCCAGCGATTGCGCCCACAGGAAAGCTCCCAGCACGGAAAGCTGTAGCTGGTTTTCACTGTCCCTTGGAACTGCATTCGCTGCTACACAGACATCGCGTTCTGCAAAAGCTTTGGTTGGTAAAGGGGCAACACTGTGTATTTCTCTCTCGGAGAGCCCGGCTGCCAAATTCGAAACGTCCAGCGATTGCGCCCACAGGAAAGCTGCCAGCACGGAAAGCTGTAGCTGGTTTTCACTGTCCCTTGGAACTGCATTCGCTGGTAGACAGACATTCGTGTTCTGCAAAAGCTTTCGTTCGTAATGAGGCAACACTGTGTATTTCTCTCTCGGAGTGCGCGGCTGCCAAATTCGAAACGTCCAGCGATTGCGCCCACAGGAAAGCTCCCAGCACGGAAAGCTGTAGCTGGTTTTCACTGTCCCTTGGAACTGCATTCGCTGGTAGACAGACATTCGCGTTCTGCAAAAGCTTTGGTTGGTAAAGGGGCAACACTGTGTATTTCTCTGTCGGAGAGCCCGGCTGCCAAATTCGAAACGTCCAGCGATTGCGCCCAGAGGAAAGCTGCCAGCACGGAAAGCTGTAGCTGGTTTTCACTGTCCCTTGGAACTGCATTCGCTGGTAGACAGACATTCGCGTTCTGCAAAAGCTTTCGTTCGTAATGGGGCAACACTGTGTATTTCTCTCTGGGAGAGCCCGGCTGCCAAATTCGAAACGTCCAGCGATTGCGCCCACAGGAAAGCTGCCAGCACGGAAAGCTGTAGCTGGTTTTCACTGTCCCTTGGAACTGCATTCGCTGGTAGACAGACATTCACGTTCTGCAAAAGCTTTCGTTCGTAAAGGGGCAACACTGTGTATTTGTCTCTCGGAGAGCCCGGCTGCCAAATTCGAAACGTCCAGCGATTGCGCCCACAGGAAAGCTGCCAGCACGGAAAGCTGTAGCTTGTTTTCACTGTCCCTTGGAACTGCATTCGCTGGTAGACAGACATTCGCGTTCTGCAAAAGCTTTGGTTGGTAATGGGGCAATACTGTGTATTTCTCTCTGGGAGAGCCCGGCTGCCAAATTCGAAACGTCCAGCGATTGCGCCCACAGGAAAGCTGCCAGCACGGAAAGCTGTAGCTGGTTTTCACTGTCCCTTGGAATTGCATTCGCTGGTAGACAGACATTCGTGTTCTGCAAAAGCTTTGGTTC
The DNA here is from genome assembly GCF_035582795.1 of Mycteria americana. Lineage (NCBI taxonomy): Eukaryota > Metazoa > Chordata > Aves > Ciconiiformes > Ciconiidae > Mycteria > Mycteria americana. The sequence continues at coordinate 119,493,903 of NC_134367.1, read as the reverse complement.
GTAATGAGGCAACACTGTGTATTTCTCTCTCGCAGAGCCCGGCTGACAAATTCGAAACGTCCAGCGATTGCGCCCACAGGAAAGCTGCCAGCACGGAAAGCTGTAGCTGGTTTTCACTGTCCCTTGGAACTGCATTCGCTGGTAGACAGACATTCGCGTTCTGCAAAAGCTTTGTTTCGTAATGGGGCAACACTGTGTATTTCTCTCTCGGAGAGCCCGGCTGCCAAATTCGAAACGTCCAGCGATTGCGCCCACAGGAAAGCTCCCAGCACGGAAAGCTGTAGCTGGTTTTCACTGTCCCTTGGAACTGCATTCGCTGGTAGACAGACATTCGCGTTCTGCAACAGCTTTCGTTCGTAAAGGGGCAACACTCTGTATTTCTCTCTCGGAGAGCCCGGCTGCCAAATTCGAAACGTCCAGCGATTGCGCCCACAGGAAAGCTCCCAGCACGGAAAGCTGTAGCTGGTTTTCACTGTCCCTTGGAACTGCATTCGCTGGTAGACAGACATTCGCGTTCTGCAACAGCTTTCGTTCGTAAAGGGGCAACACTGTGTATTTCTCTCTGGGAGAGCCCGGCTGCCAAATTCGAAACGTCCAGCGATTGCGCCCACAGGAAAGCTCCCAGCACGGAAAGCTGTAGCTGGTTTTCACTGTCCCTTGGAACTGCATTCGCTGGTAGACAGACATTCGCGTTCTGCAAAAGCTTTCGTTCGTAAAGGGGCAACACTGTGTATTTCTCTCTGGGAGAGCCCGGCTGCCAAATTCGAAACGTCCAGCGATTGCGCCCACAGGAAAGCTCCCAGCACGGAAAGCTGTAGCTGGTTTTTACTGTCCCTTGGAACTGCATTCGCTGGTAGACAGACATTCGCGTTCTGCAAAAGCTTTCGTTCGTAAAGGGGCAACACTCTGTATTTCTCTCTCGCAGATTCCGGCTGCCAAATTCGAAACGTCCAGCGATTGCGCCCACAGGAAAGCTGCCAGCACGGAAAGCTGTAGCTGGTTTTCACTGTCCCTTGGAACTGCATTCGCTGGTAGACAGACATTCGCGTTCTGCAAAAGCTTTGGTTGGTAATGGGCAACACTGTGTATTTCTCTCTCGGAGAGCGCGGCTGCCAAATTCGAAACGTCCAGCGATTGCGCCCACAGGAAAGCTCCCAGCACGGAAAGCTGTAGCTGGTTTTCACTGTCCCTTGGAACTGCATTCGCTGCTACACAGACATTCGCGTTCTGCAAAAGCTTTGGTTGGTAAAGGGGCAACACTGTGTATTTCTCTCTCGCAGAGCCCGGCTGCCAAATTCGAAACGTCCAGCGATTGCGCCCACAGGAAAGCTGCCAGCACGGAAAGCTGTAGCTGGTTTTCACTGTCCCTTGGAACTGCATTCGCTGGTAGACAGACATTCGCGTTCTGCAAAAGCTTTGGTTCGTAAAGGGGCAACACTGTGTATTTCTCTCTCGCTGAGCCCGGCTGCCAAATTCGAAACGTCCAGCGATTGCGCCCACAGGAAAGCTGCCAGCACGGAAAGCTGTAGCTGGTTTTCACTGTCCCTTGGAACTGCATTCGCTGCTACACAGACATTCGTGTTCTGCAAAAGCTTTCGTTCGTAATGAGGCAACACTGTGTATTTCTCTCTCGGAGAGCCCGGCTGCCAAATTCGAAACATCCAGCGATTGCGCCCACAGGAAAGCTGCCAGCACGGAAAGCTGTAGCTGGTTTTCACTGTCCCTTGGAACTGCATTCGCTGGTAGACAGACATTCGCGTTCTGCAAAAGCTTTGTTTCGTAATGGGGCAACACTTTGTATTTCTCTCTGGGAGAGCGCGGCTGCCAAATTCGAAACGTCCAGCGATTGCGCCCACAGGAAAGCTGCCAGCACGGAAAGCTGTAGCTGGTTTTCACTGTCCCTTGGAACTGCATTCGCTGCTACACAGACATTCGTGTTCTGCAAAAGCTTTCGTTCGTAATGAGGCAACACTGTGTATTTCTCTCTCGCAGAGCCCGGCTGACAAATTCGAAACGTCCAGCGATTGCGCCCACAGGAAAGCTGCCAGCACGGAAAGCTGTAGCTGGTTTTCACTGTCCCTTGGAACTGCATTCGCTGGTAGACAGACATTCGCGTTCTGCAAAAGCTTTGTTTCGTAATGGGGCAACACTGTGTATTTCTCTCTCGGAGAGCCCAGCTGCCAAATTCGAAACGTCCAGCGATTGCGCCCACAGGAAAGCTCCCAGCACGGAAAGCTGTAGCTGGTTTTCACTGTCCCTTGGAACTGCATTCGCTGCTACACAGACATCGCGTTCTGCAAAAGCTTTGGTTGGTAAAGGGGCAACACTGTGTATTTCTCTCTCGGAGAGCCCGGCTGCCAAATTCGAAACGTCCAGCGATTGCGCCCACAGGAAAGCTGCCAGCACGGAAAGCTGTAGCTGGTTTTCACTGTCCCTTGGAACTGCATTCGCTGGTAGACAGACATTCGTGTTCTGCAAAAGCTTTCGTTCGTAATGAGGCAACACTGTGTATTTCTCTCTCGGAGTGCGCGGCTGCCAAATTCGAAACGTCCAGCGATTGCGCCCACAGGAAAGCTCCCAGCACGGAAAGCTGTAGCTGGTTTTCACTGTCCCTTGGAACTGCATTCGCTGCTACACAGACATTCGCGTTCTGCAAAAGCTTTGGTTGGTAAAGGGGCAACACTGTGTATTTCTCTCTCGGAGAGCCCGGCTGCCAAATTCGAAACGTCCAGCGATTGCGCCCACAGGAAAGCTCCCAGCACGGAAAGCTGTAGCTGGTTTTCACTGTCCCTTGGAACTGCATTCGCTGGTAGACAGACATTCGTGTTCTGCAAAAGCTTTCGTTCGTAATGAGGCAACACTGTGTATTTCTCTCTCGGAGTGCGCGGCTGCCAAATTCGAAACGTCCAGCGATTGCGCCCACAGGAAAGCTCCCAGCACGGAAAGCTGTAGCTGGTTTTCACTGTCCCTTGGAACTGCATTCGCTGCTACACAGACATTCGCGTTCTGCAAAAGCTTTGGTTGGTAATGGGGCAACACTGTGTATTTCTCTCTCGGAGAGCCCGGCTGCCAAATTCGAAACGTCCAGCGATTGCGCCCACAGGAAAGCTCCCAGCACGGAAAGCTGTAGCTGGTTTTCACTGTCCCTTGGAACTGCATTCGCTGGTAGACAGACATTCGCGTTCTGCAACAGGTTTCGTTCGTAAAGGGGCAACACTGTGTATTTCTCTCTCGGAGAGCCCGGCTGCCAAATTCGAAACGTCCAGCGATTGCGCCCAGAGGAAAGCTGCCAGCACGGAAAGCTGTAGCTGGTTTTCACTGTCCCTTGGAACTGCATTCGCTGGTAGACAGACATTCGCGTTCTGCAAAAGCTTTCGTTCGTAAAGGGGCAACACTGTGTATTTCTCTCTCGCAGATTCCGGCTGCCAAATTCGAAACGTCCAGCGATTGCGCCCACAGGAAAGCTGCCAGCACGGAAAGCTGTAGCTGGTTTTCACTGTCCCTTGGAACTGCATTCGCTGCTACACAGACATTCGTGTTCTGCAAAAGCTTTCGTTCGTAATGAGGCAACACTGTGTATTTCTCTCTCGCAGAGCCCGGCTGACAAATTCGAAACGTCCAGCGATTGCGCCCACAGGAAAGCTGCCAGCACGGAAAGCTGTAGCTGGTTTTCACTGTCCCTTGGAACTGCATTCGCTGGTAGACAGACATTCGCGTTCTGCAAAAGCTTTGTTTCGTAATGGGGCAACACTGTGTATTTCTCTCTCGGAGAGCCCGGCTGCCAAATTCGAAACGTCCAGCGATTGCGCCCACAGGAAAGCTCCCAGCACGGAAAGCTGTAGCTGGTTTTCACTGTCCCTTGGAACTGCATTCGCTGCTACACAGACATCGCGTTCTGCAAAAGCTTTGGTTGGTAAAGGGGCAACACTGTGTATTTCTCTCTCGGAGAGCCCGGCTGCCAAATTCGAAACGTCCAGCGATTGCGCCCACAGGAAAGCTCCCAGCACGGAAAGCTGTATCTGGTTTTCACTGTCCCTTGGAACTGCATTCGCTGCTACACAGAGATTCGCGTTCTGCAAAAGCTTTCGTTCGTAAAGGGGCAACACTGTGTATTTCTCTCTGGGAGAGCCCGGCTGCCAAATTCGAAATGTCCAGCGATTGCGCCCACAGGAAAGCTCCCAGCACGGAAAGCTGTAGCTGGTTTTCACTGTCCCTTGGAACTGCATTCGCTGCTACACAGACATTCGCGTTCTGCAAAAGCTTTCGTTCGTAAAGGGGCAACACTGTTTATTTCTATCTCGGAGAGCCCGGCTGCCAAATTCGAAACGTCCAGCGATTGCGCCCACAGGAAAGCTGCCAGCACGGAAAGTTGTAGCTGGTTTTCACTGTCCCTTGGAACTGCATTCGCTGCTACACAGACATTCGCGTTCTGCAAAAGCTTTGGTTCGTAAAGGGGCAACACTGTGTATTTCTCTCTCGCAGAGCCCGGCTGCCAAATTCGAAACGTCCAGCGATTGCGCCCACAGGAAAGCTGCCAGCACGGAAAGCTGTAGCTGGTTTTCACTGTCCCTTGGAACTGCATTCGCTGGTAGACAGACATTCGCGTTCTGCAACAGGTTTCGTTCGTAAAGGGGCAACACTGTGTATTTCTCTCTTGGAGAGCCCGGCTGCCAAATTCGAAACGTCCAGCGATTGCGCCCACAGGAAAGCTGCCAGCACGGAAAGCTGTAGCTGGTTTTCACTGTCCCTTGGAACTGCATTCGCTGGTAGACGGACATTCGTGTTCTGCAAAAGCTTTCGTTCGTAATGAGGCAACACTGTGTATTTCTCTCTCGGAGTGCGCGGCTGCCAAATTCGAAACGTCCAGCGATTGCGCCCAGAGGAAAGCTGCCAGCACGGAAAGCTGTAGCTGGTTTTCACTGTCCCTTGGAACTGCATTCGCTGCTACACAGACATTCGCGTTCTGCAAAAGCTTTGGTTGGTAAAGGGGCAACACTGTGTATTTCTCTCTCGGAGAGCCCGGCTGCCAAATTCGAAACGTCCAGCGATTGCGCCCACAGGAAAGCTGCCAGCACGGAAAGCTGTAGCTGGTTTTCACTGTCCCTTGGAACTGCATTCGCTGGTAGACAGACATTCGCGTTCTGCAAAAGCTTTGGTTGGTAATGGGCAACACTGTGTATTTCTCTCTCGCAGAGCCCGGCTGCCAAATTCGAAACGTCCAGCGATTGCGCCCACAGGAAAGCTGCCAGCACGGAAAGCTGTAGCTGGTTTTCACTGTCCCTTGGAACTGCATTCGCTGGTAGACAGACATTCGCGTTCTGCAAAAGCTTTGGTTGGTAATGGGCAACACTGTGTATTTCTCTCTCGGAGAGCCCGGCTGCCAAATTCGAAACGTCCAGCGATTGCGCCCACAGGAAAGCTCCCAGCACGGAAAGCTGTAGCTGGTTTTCACTGTCCCTTGGAACTGCATTCGCTGCTACACAGACATTCGCGTTCTGCAAAAGCTTTGGTTGGTAAAGGGGCAACACTGTGTATTTCTCTCTCGCAGAGCCCGGCTGCCAAATTCGAAACGTCCAGCGATTGCGCCCACAGGAAAGCTGCCAGCACGGAAAGCTGTAGCTGGTTTTCACTGTCCCTTGGAACTGCATTCGCTGGTAGACAGACATTCGCGTTCTGCAAAAGCTTTGGTTCGTAAAGGGGCAACACTGTGTATTTCTCTCTCGCTGAGCCCGGCTGCCAAATTCGAAACGTCCAGCGATTGCGCCCACAGGAAAGCTGCCAGCACGGAAAGCTGTAGCTGGTTTTCACTGTCCCTTGGAACTGCATTCGCTGGTAGACGGACATTCGTGTTCTGCAAAAGCTTTCGTTCGTAATGAGGCAACACTGTGTATTTCTCTCTCGGAGAGCGCGGCTGCCAAATTCGAAACGTCCAGCGATTGCGCCCACAGGAAAGCTCCCAGCACGGAAAGCTGTAGCTGGTTTTCACTGTCCCTTGGAACTGCATTCGCTGGTAGACGGACATTCGTGTTCTGCAAAAGCTTTCGTTCGTAATGAGGCAACACTGTGTATTTCTCTCTCGGAGAGCGCGGCTGCCAAATTCGAAACGTCCAGCGATTGCGCCCACAGGAAAGCTCCCAGCATGGAAAGCTGTAGCTGGTTTTCACTGTCCCTTGGAACTGCATTCGCTGGTAGACAGACATTCGCGTTCTGCAAAAGCTTTCGTTCGTAAAGGGGCAACACTGTGTATTTCTCTCTCGGAGAGCCCGGCTGCCAAATTCGAAACGTCCAGCGATTGCGCCCACAGGAAAGCTGCCAGCACGGAAAGCTGTAGCTGGTTTTCACTGTCCCTTGGAACTGCATTCGCTGCTACACAGACATTCGTGTTCTGCAAAAGCTTTCGTTCGTAATGAGGCAACACTGTGTATTTCTCTCTCGGAGAGCCCGGCTGACAAATTCGAAACGTCCAGCGATTGCGCCCACAGGAAAGCTGCCAGCACGGAAAGCTGTAGCTGGTTTTCACTGTCCCTTGGAACTGCATTCGCTGGTAGACAGACATTCGCATTCTGCAAAAGCTTTGGTTGGTAAAGGGGCAACACTGTGTATTTCTCTCTCGGAGAGCCCGGCTGCCAAATTCGAAACGTCCAGCGATTGCGCCCACAGGAAAGCTCCCAGCACGGAAAGCTGTAGCTGGTTTTCACTGTCCCTTGGAACTGCATTCGCTGGTAGACAGACATTCGCGTTCTGCAACAGCTTTCGTTCGTAAAGGGGCAACACTGCGTATTTCTCTCTCGGAGAGCCCGGCTGCCAAATTCGAAACGTCCAGCGATTGCGCCCACAGGAAAGCTCCCAGCACGGAAAGCTGTAGCTGGTTTTCACTGTCCCTTGGAACTGCATTCGCTGGTAGACAGACATTCGCGTTCTGCAACAGCTTTCGTTCGTAAAGGGGCAACACTGTGTATTTCTCTCTCGGAGAGCCCGGCTGCCAAATTCGAAACGTCCAGCGATTGCGCCCACAGGAAAGCTCCCAGCACGGAAAGCTGTAGCTGGTTTTCACTGTCCCTTGGAACTGCATTCGCTGGTAGACAGACATTCGCGTTCTGCAAAAGCTTTCGTTCGTAAAGGGGCAACACTGTGTATTTCTCTCTGGGAGAGCCCGGCTGCCAAATTCGAAACGTCCAGCGATTGCGCCCACAGGAAAGCTCCCAGCACGGAAAGCTGTAGCTGGTTTTCACTGTCCCTTGGAACTGCATTCGCTGGTAGACAGACATTCGCGTTCTGCAAAAGCTTTCGTTCGTAAAGGGGCAACACTCTGTATTTCTCTCTCGCAGATTCCGGCTGCCAAATTCGAAACGTCCAGCGATTGCGCCCACAGGAAAGCTGCCAGCACGGAAAGCTGTAGCTGGTTTTCACTGTCCCTTGGAACTGCATTCGCTGGTAGACAGACATTCGCGTTCTGCAAAAGCTTTGGTTGGTAATGGGCAACACTGTGTATTTCTCTCTCGGAGAGCGCGGCTGCCAAATTCGAAACGTCCAGCGATTGCGCCCACAGGAAAGCTCCCAGCACGGAAAGCTGTAGCTGGTTTTCACTGTCCCTTGGAACTGCATTCGCTGCTACACAGACATTCGCGTTCTGCAAAAGCTTTGGTTGGTAAAGGGGCAACACTGTGTATTTCTCTCTCGCAGAGCCCGGCTGCCAAATTCGAAACGTCCAGCGATTGCGCCCACAGGAAAGCTGCCAGCACGGAAAGCTGTAGCTGGTTTTCACTGTCCCTTGGAACTGCATTCGCTGGTAGACAGACATTCGCGTTCTGCAAAAGCTTTGGTTCGTAAAGGGGCAACACTGTGTATTTCTCTCTCGCTGAGCCCGGCTGCCAAATTCGAAACGTCCAGCGATTGCGCCCACAGGAAAGCTGCCAGCACGGAAAGCTGTAGCTGGTTTTCACTGTCCCTTGGAACTGCATTCGCTGCTACACAGACATTCGTGTTCTGCAAAAGCTTTCGTTCGTAATGAGGCAACACTGTGTATTTCTCTCTCGGAGAGCCCGGCTGCCAAATTCGAAACATCCAGCGATTGCGCCCACAGGAAAGCTGCCAGCACGGAAAGCTGTAGCTGGTTTTCACTGTCCCTTGGAACTGCATTCGCTGGTAGACAGACATTCGCGTTCTGCAAAAGCTTTGTTTCGTAATGGGGCAACACTTTGTATTTCTCTCTGGGAGAGCGCGGCTGCCAAATTCGAAACGTCCAGCGATTGCGCCCACAGGAAAGCTGCCAGCACGGAAAGCTGTAGCTGGTTTTCACTGTCCCTTGGAACTGCATTCGCTGCTACACAGACATTCGTGTTCTGCAAAAGCTTTCGTTCGTAATGAGGCAACACTGTGTATTTCTCTCTCGCAGAGCCCGGCTGACAAATTCGAAACGTCCAGCGATTGCGCCCACAGGAAAGCTGCCAGCACGGAAAGCTGTAGCTGGTTTTCACTGTCCCTTGGAACTGCATTCGCTGGTAGACAGACATTCGCGTTCTGCAAAAGCTTTGTTTCGTAATGGGGCAACACTGTGTATTTCTCTCTCGGAGAGCCCAGCTGCCAAATTCGAAACGTCCAGCGATTGCGCCCACAGGAAAGCTCCCAGCACGGAAAGCTGTAGCTGGTTTTCACTGTCCCTTGGAACTGCATTCGCTGCTACACAGACATCGCGTTCTGCAAAAGCTTTGGTTGGTAAAGGGGCAACACTGTGTATTTCTCTCTCGGAGAGCCCGGCTGCCAAATTCGAAACGTCCAGCGATTGCGCCCACAGGAAAGCTGCCAGCACGGAAAGCTGTAGCTGGTTTTCACTGTCCCTTGGAACTGCATTCGCTGGTAGACAGACATTCGTGTTCTGCAAAAGCTTTCGTTCGTAATGAGGCAACACTGTGTATTTCTCTCTCGGAGTGCGCGGCTGCCAAATTCGAAACGTCCAGCGATTGCGCCCACAGGAAAGCTCCCAGCACGGAAAGCTGTAGCTGGTTTTCACTGTCCCTTGGAACTGCATTCGCTGCTACACAGACATTCGCGTTCTGCAAAAGCTTTGGTTGGTAAAGGGGCAACACTGTGTATTTCTCTCTCGGAGAGCCCGGCTGCCAAATTCGAAACGTCCAGCGATTGCGCCCACAGGAAAGCTCCCAGCACGGAAAGCTGTAGCTGGTTTTCACTGTCCCTTGGAACTGCATTCGCTGGTAGACAGACATTCGTGTTCTGCAAAAGCTTTCGTTCGTAATGAGGCAACACTGTGTATTTCTCTCTCGGAGTGCGCGGCTGCCAAATTCGAAACGTCCAGCGATTGCGCCCACAGGAAAGCTCCCAGCACGGAAAGCTGTAGCTGGTTTTCACTGTCCCTTGGAACTGCATTCGCTGCTACACAGACATTCGCGTTCTGCAAAAGCTTTGGTTGGTAATGGGGCAACACTGTGTATTTCTCTCTCGGAGAGCCCGGCTGCCAAATTCGAAACGTCCAGCGATTGCGCCCACAGGAAAGCTCCCAGCACGGAAAGCTGTAGCTGGTTTTCACTGTCCCTTGGAACTGCATTCGCTGGTAGACAGACATTCGCGTTCTGCAACAGGTTTCGTTCGTAAAGGGGCAACACTGTGTATTTCTCTCTCGGAGAGCCCGGCTGCCAAATTCGAAACGTCCAGCGATTGCGCCCAGAGGAAAGCTGCCAGCACGGAAAGCTGTAGCTGGTTTTCACTGTCCCTTGGAACTGCATTCGCTGGTAGACAGACATTCGCGTTCTGCAAAAGCTTTCGTTCGTAAAGGGGCAACACTGTGTATTTCTCTCTCGCAGATTCCGGCTGCCAAATTCGAAACGTCCAGCGATTGCGCCCACAGGAAAGCTGCCAGCACGGAAAGCTGTAGCTGGTTTTCACTGTCCCTTGGAACTGCATTCGCTGCTACACAGACATTCGTGTTCTGCAAAAGCTTTCGTTCGTAATGAGGCAACACTGTGTATTTCTCTCTCGCAGAGCCCGGCTGACAAATTCGAAACGTCCAGCGATTGCGCCCACAGGAAAGCTGCCAGCACGGAAAGCTGTAGCTGGTTTTCACTGTCCCTTGGAACTGCATTCGCTGGTAGACAGACATTCGCGTTCTGCAAAAGCTTTGTTTCGTAATGGGGCAACACTGTGTATTTCTCTCTCGGAGAGCCCGGCTGCCAAATTCGAAACGTCCAGCGATTGCGCCCACAGGAAAGCTCCCAGCACGGAAAGCTGTAGCTGGTTTTCACTGTCCCTTGGAACTGCATTCGCTGCTACACAGACATCGCGTTCTGCAAAAGCTTTGGTTGGTAAAGGGGCAACACTGTGTATTTCTCTCTCGGAGAGCCCGGCTGCCAAATTCGAAACGTCCAGCGATTGCGCCCACAGGAAAGCTCCCAGCACGGAAAGCTGTATCTGGTTTTCACTGTCCCTTGGAACTGCATTCGCTGCTACACAGAGATTCGCGTTCTGCAAAAGCTTTCGTTCGTAAAGGGGCAACACTGTGTATTTCTCTCTGGGAGAGCCCGGCTGCCAAATTCGAAATGTCCAGCGATTGCGCCCACAGGAAAGCTCCCAGCACGGAAAGCTGTAGCTGGTTTTCACTGTCCCTTGGAACTGCATTCGCTGCTACACAGACATTCGCGTTCTGCAAAAGCTTTCGTTCGTAAAGGGGCAACACTGTTTATTTCTATCTCGGAGAGCCCGGCTGCCAAATTCGAAACGTCCAGCGATTGCGCCCACAGGAAAGCTGCCAGCACGGAAAGTTGTAGCTGGTTTTCACTGTCCCTTGGAACTGCATTCGCTGCTACACAGACATTCGCGTTCTGCAAAAGCTTTGGTTCGTAAAGGGGCAACACTGTGTATTTCTCTCTCGCAGAGCCCGGCTGCCAAATTCGAAACGTCCAGCGATTGCGCCCACAGGAAAGCTGCCAGCACGGAAAGCTGTAGCTGGTTTTCACTGTCCCTTGGAACTGCATTCGCTGGTAGACAGACATTCGCGTTCTGCAACAGGTTTCGTTCGTAAAGGGGCAACACTGTGTATTTCTCTCTTGGAGAGCCCGGCTGCCAAATTCGAAACGTCCAGCGATTGCGCCCACAGGAAAGCTGCCAGCACGGAAAGCTGTAGCTGGTTTTCACTGTCCCTTGGAACTGCATTCGCTGGTAGACGGACATTCGTGTTCTGCAAAAGCTTTCGTTCGTAATGAGGCAACACTGTGTATTTCTCTCTCGGAGTGCGCGGCTGCCAAATTCGAAACGTCCAGCGATTGCGCCCAGAGGAAAGCTGCCAGCACGGAAAGCTGTAGCTGGTTTTCACTGTCCCTTGGAACTGCATTCGCTGCTACACAGACATTCGCGTTCTGCAAAAGCTTTGGTTGGTAAAGGGGCAACACTGTGTATTTCTCTCTCGGAGAGCCCGGCTGCCAAATTCGAAACGTCCAGCGATTGCGCCCACAGGAAAGCTGCCAGCACGGAAAGCTGTAGCTGGTTTTCACTGTCCCTTGGAACTGCATTCGCTGGTAGACAGACATTCGCGTTCTGCAAAAGCTTTGGTTGGTAATGGGCAACACTGTGTATTTCTCTCTCGCAGAGCCCGGCTGCCAAATTCGAAACGTCCAGCGATTGCGCCCACAGGAAAGCTGCCAGCACGGAAAGCTGTAGCTGGTTTTCACTGTCCCTTGGAACTGCATTCGCTGGTAGACAGACATTCGCGTTCTGCAAAAGCTTTGGTTGGTAATGGGCAACACTGTGTATTTCTCTCTCGGAGAGCCCGGCTGCCAAATTCGAAACGTCCAGCGATTGCGCCCACAGGAAAGCTCCCAGCACGGAAAGCTGTAGCTGGTTTTCACTGTCCCTTGGAACTGCATTCGCTGCTACACAGACATTCGCGTTCTGCAAAAGCTTTGGTTGGTAAAGGGGCAACACTGTGTATTTCTCTCTCGCAGAGCCCGGCTGCCAAATTCGAAACGTCCAGCGATTGCGCCCACAGGAAAGCTGCCAGCACGGAAAGCTGTAGCTGGTTTTCACTGTCCCTTGGAACTGCATTCGCTGGTAGACAGACATTCGCGTTCTGCAAAAGCTTTGGTTCGTAAAGGGGCAACACTGTGTATTTCTCTCTCGCTGAGCCCGGCTGCCAAATTCGAAACGTCCAGCGATTGCGCCCACAGGAAAGCTGCCAGCACGGAAAGCTGTAGCTGGTTTTCACTGTCCCTTGGAACTGCATTCGCTGGTAGACGGACATTCGTGTTCTGCAAAAGCTTTCGTTCGTAATGAGGCAACACTGTGTATTTCTCTCTCGGAGAGCGCGGCTGCCAAATTCGAAACGTCCAGCGATTGCGCCCACAGGAAAGCTCCCAGCACGGAAAGCTGTAGCTGGTTTTCACTGTCCCTTGGAACTGCATTCGCTGGTAGACGGACATTCGTGTTCTGCAAAAGCTTTCGTTCGTAATGAGGCAACACTGTGTATTTCTCTCTCGGAGAGCGCGGCTGCCAAATTCGAAACGTCCAGCGATTGCGCCCACAGGAAAGCTCCCAGCATGGAAAGCTGTAGCTGGTTTTCACTGTCCCTTGGAACTGCATTCGCTGGTAGACAGACATTCGCGTTCTGCAAAAGCTTTCGTTCGTAAAGGGGCAACACTGTGTATTTCTCTCTCGGAGAGCCCGGCTGCCAAATTCGAAACGTCCAGCGATTGCGCCCACAGGAAAGCTGCCAGCACGGAAAGCTGTAGCTGGTTTTCACTGTCCCTTGGAACTGCATTCGCTGCTACACAGACATTCGTGTTCTGCAAAAGCTTTCGTTCGTAATGAGGCAACACTGTGTATTTCTCTCTCGGAGAGCCCGGCTGACAAATTCGAAACGTCCAGCGATTGCGCCCACAGGAAAGCTGCCAGCACGGAAAGCTGTAGCTGGTTTTCACTGTCCCTTGGAACTGCATTCGCTGGTAGACAGACATTCGCATTCTGCAAAAGCTTTGGTTGGTAAAGGGGCAACACTGTGTATTTCTCTCTCGGAGAGCCCGGCTGCCAAATTCGAAACGTCCAGCGATTGCGCCCACAGGAAAGCTCCCAGCACGGAAAGCTGTAGCTGGTTTTCACTGTCCCTTGGAACTGCATTCGCTGGTAGACAGACATTCGCGTTCTGCAACAGCTTTCGTTCGTAAAGGGGCAACACTGCGTATTTCTCTCTCGGAGAGCCCGGCTGCCAAATTCGAAACGTCCAGCGATTGCGCCCACAGGAAAGCTCCCAGCACGGAAAGCTGTAGCTGGTTTTCACTGTCCCTTGGAACTGCATTCGCTGGTAGACAGACATTCGCGTTCTGCAACAGCTTTCGTTCGTAAAGGGGCAACACTGTGTATTTCTCTCTCGGAGAGCCCGGCTGCCAAATTCGAAACGTCCAGCGATTGCGCCCACAGGAAAGCTCCCAGCACGGAAAGCTGTAGCTGGTTTTCACTGTCCCTTGGAACTGCATTCGCTGGTAGACAGACATTCGCGTTCTGCAAAAGCTTTCGTTCGTAAAGGGGCAACACTGTGTATTTCTCTCTGGGAGAGCCCGGCTGCCAAATTCGAAACGTCCAGCGATTGCGCCCACAGGAAAGCTCCCAGCACGGAAAGCTGTAGCTGGTTTTCACTGTCCCTTGGAACTGCATTCGCTGGTAGACAGACATTCGCGTTCTGCAAAAGCTTTGGTTGGTAATGGGCAACACTGTGTATTTCTCTCTCGGAGAGCCCGGCTGCCAAATTCGAAACGTCCAGCGATTGCGCCCACAGGAAAGCTCCCAGCACGGAAAGCTGTAGCTGGTTTTCACTGTCCCTTGGAACTGCATTCGCTGCTACACAGAGATTCGTGTTCTGCAACAGCTTTCGTTCGTAATGAGGCAACACTGTGTATTTCTCTCTCGCAGAGCCTGGCTGCCAAATTCGAAACGTCCAGCGATTGCGCCCACAGGAAAGCTGCCAGCACGGAAAGCTGTAGCTGGTTTTCACTGTCCCTTGGAACTGCATTCGCTGGTAGACAGACATTCGCGTTCTGCAAAAGCTTCCGTTCGTTATGAGGCAACACTGTGTATTTCTCTCTCGGAGAGCCCGGCTGCCAAATTCGAAACGTCCAGCGATTGCGCCCACAGGAAAGCTGCCAGCACGGAAAGCTGTAGCTGGTTTTCACTGTCCCTTGGAACTGCATTCGCTGGTAGACGGACATTCGTGTTCTGCAAAAGCTTTCGTTCGTAATGAGGCAACACTGTGTATTTCTCTCTCGGAGAGCGCGGCTGCCAAATTCGAAACGTCCAGCGATTGCGCCCATAGGAAAGCTCCCAGCACGGAAAGCTGTAGCTGGTTTTCACTGTCCCTTGGAACTGCATTCGCTGGTAGACAGACATTCGCGTTCTGCAAAAGCTTTGGTTGGTAAAGGGGCAACACTGTGTATTTCTCTGTCGGAGAGCCCGGCTGCCAAATTCGAAACGTCCAGCGATTGCGCCCAGAGGAAAGCTGCCAGCACGGAAAGCTGTAGCTGGTTTTCACTGTCCCTTGGAACCGCATTCGCTGGTAGACAGACATTCGCGTTCTGCAAAAGCTTTCGTTCGTAATGGGGCAACACTGTGTATTTCTCTCTGGGAGAGCCCGGCTGCCAAATTCGAAACGTCCAGCGATTGCGCCCACAGGAAAGCTGCCAGCACGGAAAGCTGTAGCTGGTTTTCACTGTCCCTTGGAACTGCATTCGCTGGTAGACAGACATTCACGTTCTGCAAAAGCTTTCGTTCGTAAAGGGGCAACACTGTGTATTTGTCTCTCGGAGAGCCCGGCTGCCAAATTCGAAACGTCCAGCGATTGCGCCCACAGGAAAGCTGCCAGCACGGAAAGCTGTAGCTTGTTTTCACTGTCCCTTGGAACTGCATTCGCTGGTATACAGACATTCGCGTTCTGCAAAAGCTTTGGTTGGTAAAGGGGCAACACTGTGTATTTCTCTCTCGCAGAGCCCGGCTGCCAAATTCGAAACGTCCAGCGATTGCGCCCACAGGAAAGCTGCCAGCACGGAAAGCTGTAGCTGGTTTTCACTGTCCCTTGGAACTGCATTCGCTGGTAGACAGACATTCGCGTTCTGCAAAAGCTTTGGTTCGTAAAGGGGCAACACTGTGTATTTCTCTCTCGCTGAGCCCGGCTGCCAAATTCGAAACGTCCAGCGATTGCGCCCACAGGAAAGCTGCCAGCACGGAAAGCTGTAGCTGGTTTTCACTGTCCCTTGGAACTGCATTCGCTGGTAGACGGACATTCGTGTTCTGCAAAAGCTTTGGTTGGTAAAGGGGCAACACTGTGTATTTCTCTCTCGGAGAGCCCGGCTGCCAAATTCGAAACGTCCAGCGATTGCGCCCACAGGAAAGCTCCCAGCACGGAAAGCTGTAGCTGGTTTTCACTGTCCCTTGGAACTGCATTCGCTGGTAGACGGACATTCGTGTTCTGCAAAAGCTTTCGTTCGTAATGAGGCAACACTGTGTATTTCTCTCTCGCAGAGCCCGGCTGCCAAATTCGAAACGTCCAGCGATTGCGCCCACAGGAAAGCTCCCAGCATGGAAAGCTGTAGCTGGTTTTCACTGTCCCTTGGAACTGCATTCGCTGGTAGACAGACATTCGCGTTCTGCAAAAGCTTTCGTTCGTAAAGGGGCAACACTGTGTATTTCTCTCTCGGAGAGCCCGGCTGCCAAATTCGAAACGTCCAGCGATTGCGCCCACAGGAAAGCTGCCAGCACGGAAAGCTGTAGCTGGTTTTCACTGTCCCTTGGAACTGCATTCGCTGGTAGAAAGACATTCGCGTTCTGCAAAAGCTTTTGTTGGTAGTGGGGCAATACTGTGTATTTCTCTCTCGCAGAGCCCGGCTGCCAAATTCGAAACGTCCAGCGATTGCGCCCACAGGAAAGCTGCCAGCACGGAAAGCTGTAGCTGGTTTTCACTGTCCCTTGGAACTGCATTCGCTGCTACACAGACATTCGTGTTCTGCAAAAGCTTTCGTTCGTAATGAGGCAACACTGTGTATTTCTCTCTCGGAGAGCCCGGCTGCCAAATTCGAAACATCCAGCGATTGCGCCCACAGGAAAGCTGCCAGCACGGAAAGCTGTAGCTGGTTTTCACTGTCCCTTGGAACTGCATTCGCTGGTAGACAGACATTCGCGTTCTGCAAAAGCTTTGTTTCGTAATGGGGCAACACTTTGTATTTCTCTCTGGGAGAGCGCGGCTGCCAAATTCGAAACGTCCAGCGATTGCGCCCACAGGAAAGCTGCCAGCACGGAAAGCTGTAGCTGGTTTTCACTGTCCCTTGGAACTGCATTCGCTGCTACACAGACATTCGTGTTCTGCAAAAGCTTTCGTTCGTAATGAGGCAACACTGTGTATTTCTCTCTCGCAGAGCCCGGCTGACAAATTCGAAACGTCCAGCGATTGCGCCCACAGGAAAGCTGCCAGCACGGAAAGCTGTAGCTGGTTTTCACTGTCCCTTGGAACTGCATTCGCTGGTAGACAGACATTCGCGTTCTGCAAAAGCTTTGTTTCGTAAAGGGGCAACACTGTGTATTTCTCTCTCGGAGAGCCCGGCTGCCAAATTCGAAACGTCCAGCGATTGCGCCCACAGGAAAGCTCCCAGCACGGAAAGCTGTAGCTGGTTTTCACTGTCCCTTGGAACTGCATTCGCTGCTACACAGACATCGCGTTCTGCAAAAGCTTTGGTTGGTAAAGGGGCAACACTGTGTATTTCTCTCTCGCAGAGCCCGGCTGCCAAATTCGAAACGTCCAGCGATTGCGCCCACAGGAAAGCTGCCAGCACGGAAAGCTGTAGCTGGTTTTCACTGTCCCTTGGAACTGCATTCGTTGGTAGACGGACATTCGTGTTCTGCAAAAGCTTTCGTTCGTAATGAGGCAACACTGTGTATTTCTCTCTCGGAGTGCGCGGCTGCCAAATTCGAAACGTCCAGCGATTGCGCCCACAGGAAAGCTCCCAGCACGGAAAGCTGTAGCTGGTTTTCACTGTCCCTTGGAACTGCATTCGCTGCTACACAGACATTCGCGTTCTGCAAAAGCTTTGGTTGGTAAAGGGGCAACACTGTGTATTTCTCTCTCGGAGAGCCCGGCTGCCAAATTCGAAACGTCCAGCGATTGCGCCCACAGGAAAGCTCCCAGCACGGAAAGCTGTAGCTGGTTTTCACTGTCCCTTGGAACTGCATTCGCTGGTAGACAGACATTCGCGTTCTGCAAAAGCTTTGGTTGGTAATGGGCAACACTGTGTATTTCTCTCTCGCAGAGCCCGGCTGCCAAATTCGAAACGTCCAGCGATTGCGCCCACAGGAAAGCTCCCAGCACGGAAAGCTGTAGCTGGTTTTCACTGTCCCTTGGAACTGCATTCGCTGGTAGACAGACATTCGCGTTCTGCAAAAGCTTTCGTTCGTAAAGAGGCAACACTCTGTATTTCTCTCTCGCAGATTCCGGCTGCCAAATTCGAAACGTCCAGCGATTGCGCCCACAGGAAAGCTGCCAGCACGGAAAGCTGTAGCTGGTTTTCACTGTCCCTTGGAACTGCATTCGCTGGTAGACAGACATTCGCGTTCTGCAAAAGCTTTGGTTGGTAATGGGCAACACTGTGTATTTCTCTCTCGGAGAGCCCGGCTGCCAAATTCGAAACGTCCAGCGATTGCGCCCACAGGAAAGCTCCCAGCACGGAAAGCTGTAGCTGGTTTTCACTGTCCCTTGGAACTGCATTCGCTGGTAGACAGACATTCGCGTTCTGCAAAAGCTTCCGTTCGTTATGAGGCAACACTGTATATTTCTCTCTCGCAGAACCCCGCTGCCAAATTCGAAACGTCCAGCGATTGCGCCCACAGGAAAGCTGCCAGCACGGAAAGCTGTAGCTGGTTTTCACTGTCCCTTGGAACTGCATTCGCTGGTAGACAGACATTCGCGTTCTGCAAAAGCTTTGTTTCGTAATGGGGCAACACTGTGTATTTCTCTCTCGCAGAGCCCGGCTGCCAAATTCGAAACGTCCAGCGATTGCGCCCACAGGAAAGCTCCCAGCACGGAAAGCTGTAGCTGGTTTTCACTGTCCCTTGGAACTGCATTCGCTGGTAGACAGACATTCGCGTTCTGCAAAAGCTTTCGTTCGTAAAGGGGCAACACTGTGTATTTCTCTCTCGCAGATTCCGGCTGCCAAATTCGAAACGTCCAGCGATTGCGCCCACAGGAAAGCTGCCAGCACGGAAAGCTGTAGCTGGTTTTCACTGTCCCTTGGAACTGCATTCGCTGGTAGACAGACATTCGCGTTCTGCAAAAGCTTGGGTTGGTAATGGGCAACAATTTGTATTTCTCTCTCGGAGAGCCCGGCTGCCAAATTCGAAACGTCCAGCGATTGCGCCCACAGGAAAGCTCCCAGCACGGAAAGCTGTAGCTGGTTTTCACTGTCCCTTGGAACTGCATTCGCTGCTACACAGACATTCGCGTTCTGCAAAAGCTTTCGTTCGTAAAGGGGCAACACTCTGTATTTCTCTCTGGGAGAGCCCGTCTGCCAAATTCGAAACGTCCAGCGATTGCGCCCACAGGAAAGCTGCCAGCACGGAAAGCTGTAGCTGGTTTTCACTGTCCCTTGGAACTGCATTCGCTGGTAGACCGACATTCGCGTCCTGCAACAGCTTTTGTTCGTAAAGGGGCAACACTGTGTATTTCTCTCTCGCAGAGCCCGGCTGCCAAATTCGAAACGTCCAGCGATTGCGCCCACAGGAAAGCTGCCAGCACGGAAAGCTGTAGCTGGTTTTCACTGTCCCTTGGAACTGCATTCGCTGGTAGGCAGACATTCGCGTTCTGCAAAAGCTTTCGTTCGTAAAGGGGCAACACTGTGTATTTCTCTCTGGGAGAGCCCGGCTGCCAAATTCGAAACGTACAGCGATTGCGCCCACAGGAAAGCTGCCAGCACGGAAAGCTGTAGCTGGTTTTCACTGTCCCTTGGAACTGCATTCGCTGGTAGACAGACATTCGCGTTCTGCAACAGCTTTCGTTCGTAATGGGGCAACACTGTGTATTTCTCTCTCGGAGAGCCCGGCTGCCAAATTCGAAACGTCCAGCGATTGCGCGCACAGGAAAGCTGCCAGCACGGAAAGCTGTAGCTGGTTTTCACTGTCCCTTGGAACTGCATTCGCTGGTAGACAGACATTCGCGTTCTGCAAAAGCTTCCGTTCGTTATGAGGCAACACTGTATATTTCTCTCTCGCAGAGCCCGGCTGCCAAATTCGAAACGTCCAGCGATTGCGCCCACAGGAAAGCTCCCAGCACGGAAAGCTGTAGCTGGTTTTCACTGTCCCTTGGAACTGCATTCGCTGCTACACAGAGATTCGTGTTCTGCAACAGCTTTCGTTCGTAATGAGGCAACACTGTGTATTTCTCTCTCGCAGAGCCTGGCTGCCAAATTCGAAACGTCCAGCGATTGCGCCCACAGGAAAGCTGCCAGCACGGAAAGCTGTAGCTGGTTTTCACTGTCCCTTGGAACTGCATTCGCTGGTAGACAGACATTCGCGTTCTGCAAAAGCTTCCGTTCGTTATGAGGCAACACTGTGTATTTCTCTCTCGGAGAGCCCGGCTGCCAAATTCGAAACGTCCAGCGATTGCGCCCACAGGAAAGCTGCCAGCACGGAAAGCTGTAGCTGGTTTTCACTGTCCCTTGGAACTGCATTCGCTGGTAGACGGACATTCGTGTTCTGCAAAAGCTTTCGTTCGTAATGAGGCAACACTGTGTATTTCTCTCTCGGAGAGCGCGGCTGCCAAATTCGAAACGTCCAGCGATTGCGCCCATAGGAAAGCTCCCAGCACGGAAAGCTGTAGCTGGTTTTCACTGTCCCTTGGAACTGCATTCGCTGGTAGACAGACATTCGCGTTCTGCAAAAGCTTTGGTTGGTAAAGGGGCAACACTGTGTATTTCTCTGTCGGAGAGCCCGGCTGCCAAATTCGAAACGTCCAGCGATTGCGCCCAGAGGAAAGCTGCCAGCACGGAAAGCTGTAGCTGGTTTTCACTGTCCCTTGGAACTGCATTCGCTGGTAGACAGACATTCGCGTTCTGCAAAAGCTTTCGTTCGTAATGGGGCAACACTGTGTATTTCTCTCTGGGAGAGCCCGGCTGCCAAATTCGAAACGTCCAGCGATTGCGCCCACAGGAAAGCTGCCAGCACGGAAAGCTGTAGCTGGTTTTCACTGTCCCTTGGAACTGCATTCGCTGGTAGACAGACATTCACGTTCTGCAAAAGCTTTCGTTCGTAAAGGGGCAACACTGTGTATTTGTCTCTCGGAGAGCCCGGCTGCCAAATTCGAAACGTCCAGCGATTGCGCCCACAGGAAAGCTGCCAGCACGGAAAGCTGTAGCTTGTTTTCACTGTCCCTTGGAACTGCATTCGCTGGTAGACAGACATTCGCGTTCTGCAAAAGCTTTGGTTGGTAATGGGGCAATACTGTGTATTTCTCTCTGGGAGAGCCCGGCTGCCAAATTCGAAACGTCCAGCGATTGCGCCCACAGGAAAGCTGCCAGCACGGAAAGCTGTAGCTGGTTTTCACTGTCCCTTGGAATTGCATTCGCTGGTAGACAGACATTCGTGTTCTGCAAAAGCTTTGGTTCGTAATGAGGCAACACTGTGTATTTCTCTCTCGCAGAGCCCGGCTGACAAATTCGAAACGTCCAGCGATTGCGCCCACAGGAAAGCTGCCAGCACGGAAAGCTGTAGCTGGTTTTCACTGTCCCTTGGAACTGCATTCGCTGGTAGACAGACATTCGCGTTCTGCAAAAGCTTTGTTTCGTAATGGGGCAACACTGTGTATTTCTCTCTCGGAGAGCCCGGCTGCCAAATTCGAAACGTCCAGCGATTGCGCCCACAGGAAAGCTCCCAGCACGGAAAGCTGTAGCTGGTTTTCACTGTCCCTTGGAACTGCATTCGCTGGTAGACAGACATTCGCGTTCTGCAACAGCTTTCGTTCGTAAAGGGGCAACACTCTGTATTTCTCTCTCGGAGAGCCCGGCTGCCAAATTCGAAACGTCCAGCGATTGCGCCCACAGGAAAGCTCCCAGCACGGAAAGCTGTAGCTGGTTTTCACTGTCCCTTGGAACTGCATTCGCTGGTAGACAGACATTCGCGTTCTGCAACAGCTTTCGTTCGTAAAGGGGCAACACTGTGTATTTCTCTCTGGGAGAGCCCGGCTGCCAAATTCGAAACGTCCAGCGATTGCGCCCACAGGAAAGCTCCCAGCACGGAAAGCTGTAGCTGGTTTTCACTGTCCCTTGGAACTGCATTCGCTGGTAGACAGACATTCGCGTTCTGCAAAAGCTTTCGTTCGTAAAGGGGCAACACTGTGTATTTCTCTCTGGGAGAGCCCGGCTGCCAAATTCGAAACGTCCAGCGATTGCGCCCACAGGAAAGCTCCCAGCACGGAAAGCTGTAGCTGGTTTTTACTGTCCCTTGGAACTGCATTCGCTGGTAGACAGACATTCGCGTTCTGCAAAAGCTTTCGTTCGTAAAGGGGCAACACTCTGTATTTCTCTCTCGCAGATTCCGGCTGCCAAATTCGAAACGTCCAGCGATTGCGCCCACAGGAAAGCTGCCAGCACGGAAAGCTGTAGCTGGTTTTCACTGTCCCTTGGAACTGCATTCGCTGGTAGACAGACATTCGCGTTCTGCAAAAGCTTTGGTTGGTAATGGGCAACACTGTGTATTTCTCTCTCGGAGAGCGCGGCTGCCAAATTCGAAACGTCCAGCGATTGCGCCCACAGGAAAGCTCCCAGCACGGAAAGCTGTAGCTGGTTTTCACTGTCCCTTGGAACTGCATTCGCTGCTACACAGACATTCGCGTTCTGCAAAAGCTTTGGTTGGTAAAGGGGCAACACTGTGTATTTCTCTCTCGCAGAGCCCGGCTGCCAAATTCGAAACGTCCAGCGATTGCGCCCACAGGAAAGCTGCCAGCACGGAAAGCTGTAGCTGGTTTTCACTGTCCCTTGGAACTGCATTCGCTGGTAGACAGACATTCGCGTTCTGCAAAAGCTTTGGTTCGTAAAGGGGCAACACTGTGTATTTCTCTCTCGCTGAGCCCGGCTGCCAAATTCGAAACGTCCAGCGATTGCGCCCACAGGAAAGCTGCCAGCACGGAAAGCTGTAGCTGGTTTTCACTGTCCCTTGGAACTGCATTCGCTGCTACACAGACATTCGTGTTCTGCAAAAGCTTTCGTTCGTAATGAGGCAACACTGTGTATTTCTCTCTCGGAGAGCCCGGCTGCCAAATTCGAAACATCCAGCGATTGCGCCCACAGGAAAGCTGCCAGCACGGAAAGCTGTAGCTGGTTTTCACTGTCCCTTGGAACTGCATTCGCTGGTAGACAGACATTCGCGTTCTGCAAAAGCTTTGTTTCGTAATGGGGCAACACTTTGTATTTCTCTCTGGGAGAGCGCGGCTGCCAAATTCGAAACGTCCAGCGATTGCGCCCACAGGAAAGCTGCCAGCACGGAAAGCTGTAGCTGGTTTTCACTGTCCCTTGGAACTGCATTCGCTGCTACACAGACATTCGTGTTCTGCAAAAGCTTTCGTTCGTAATGAGGCAACACTGTGTATTTCTCTCTCGCAGAGCCCGGCTGACAAATTCGAAACGTCCAGCGATTGCGCCCACAGGAAAGCTGCCAGCACGGAAAGCTGTAGCTGGTTTTCACTGTCCCTTGGAACTGCATTCGCTGGTAGACAGACATTCGCGTTCTGCAAAAGCTTTGTTTCGTAATGGGGCAACACTGTGTATTTCTCTCTCGGAGAGCCCAGCTGCCAAATTCGAAACGTCCAGCGATTGCGCCCACAGGAAAGCTCCCAGCACGGAAAGCTGTAGCTGGTTTTCACTGTCCCTTGGAACTGCATTCGCTGCTACACAGACATTCGCGTTCTGCAAAAGCTTTGGTTGGTAAAGGGGCAACACTGTGTATTTCTCTCTCGGAGAGCCCGGCTGCCAAATTCGAAACGTCCAGCGATTGCGCCCACAGGAAAGCTGCCAGCACGGAAAGCTGTAGCTGGTTTTCACTGTCCCTTGGAACTGCATTCGCTGGTAGACAGACATTCGTGTTCTGCAAAAGCTTTCGTTCGTAATGAGGCAACACTGTGTATTTCTCTCTCGGAGTGCGCGGCTGCCAAATTCGAAACGTCCAGCGATTGCGCCCACAGGAAAGCTCCCAGCACGGAAAGCTGTAGCTGGTTTTCACTGTCCCTTGGAACTGCATTCGCTGGTAGACAGACATTCGCGTTCTGCAAAAGCTTTGGTTGGTAAAGGGGCAACACTGTGTATTTCTCTGTCGGAGAGCCCGGCTGCCAAATTCGAAACGTCCAGCGATTGCGCCCAGAGGAAAGCTGCCAGCACGGAAAGCTGTAGCTGGTTTTCACTGTCCCTTGGAACTGCATTCGCTGGTAGACAGACATTCGCGTTCTGCAAAAGCTTTCGTTCGTAATGGGGCAACACTGTGTATTTCTCTCTGGGAGAGCCCGGCTGCCAAATTCGAAACGTCCAGCGATTGCGCCCACAGGAAAGCTGCCAGCACGGAAAGCTGTAGCTGGTTTTCACTGTCCCTTGGAACTGCATTCGCTGGTAGACAGACATTCACGTTCTGCAAAAGCTTTCGTTCGTAAAGGGGCAACACTGTGTATTTGTCTCTCGGAGAGCCCGGCTGCCAAATTCGAAACGTCCAGCGATTGCGCCCACAGGAAAGCTGCCAGCACGGAAAGCTGTAGCTTGTTTTCACTGTCCCTTGGAACTGCATTCGCTGGTAGACAGACATTCGCGTTCTGCAAAAGCTTTGGTTGGTAATGGGGCAATACTGTGTATTTCTCTCTGGGAGAGCCCGGCTGCCAAATTCGAAACGTCCAGCGATTGCGCCCACAGGAAAGCTGCCAGCACGGAAAGCTGTAGCTGGTTTTCACTGTCCCTTGGAATTGCATTCGCTGGTAGACAGACATTCGTGTTCTGCAAAAGCTTTGGTTCGTAATGAGGCAACACTGTGTATTTCTCTCTCGCAGAGCCCGGCTGACAAATTCGAAACGTCCAGCGATTGCGCCCACAGGAAAGCTGCCAGCACGGAAAGCTGTAGCTGGTTTTCACTGTCCCTTGGAACTGCATTCGCTGGTAGACAGACATTCGCGTTCTGCAAAAGCTTTGTTTCGTAATGGGGCAACACTGTGTATTTCTCTCTCGGAGAGCCCGGCTGCCAAATTCGAAACGTCCAGCGATTGCGCCCACAGGAAAGCTCCCAGCACGGAAAGCTGTAGCTGGTTTTCACTGTCCCTTGGAACTGCATTCGCTGGTAGACAGACATTCGCGTTCTGCAACAGCTTTCGTTCGTAAAGGGGCAACACTCTGTATTTCTCTCTCGGAGAGCCCGGCTGCCAAATTCGAAACGTCCAGCGATTGCGCCCACAGGAAAGCTCCCAGCACGGAAAGCTGTAGCTGGTTTTCACTGTCCCTTGGAACTGCATTCGCTGGTAGACAGACATTCGCGTTCTGCAACAGCTTTCGTTCGTAAAGGGGCAACACTGTGTATTTCTCTCTGGGAGAGCCCGGCTGCCAAATTCGAAACGTCCAGCGATTGCGCCCACAGGAAAGCTCCCAGCACGGAAAGCTGTAGCTGGTTTTCACTGTCCCTTGGAACTGCATTCGCTGGTAGACAGACATTCGCGTTCTGCAAAAGCTTTCGTTCGTAAAGGGGCAACACTGTGTATTTCTCTCTGGGAGAGCCCGGCTGCCAAATTCGAAACGTCCAGCGATTGCGCCCACAGGAAAGCTCCCAGCACGGAAAGCTGTAGCTGGTTTTTACTGTCCCTTGGAACTGCATTCGCTGGTAGACAGACATTCGCGTTCTGCAAAAGCTTTCGTTCGTAAAGGGGCAACACTCTGTATTTCTCTCTCGCAGATTCCGGCTGCCAAATTCGAAACGTCCAGCGATTGCGCCCACAGGAAAGCTGCCAGCACGGAAAGCTGTAGCTGGTTTTCACTGTCCCTTGGAACTGCATTCGCTGGTAGACAGACATTCGCGTTCTGCAAAAGCTTTGGTTGGTAATGGGCAACACTGTGTATTTCTCTCTCGGAGAGCGCGGCTGCCAAATTCGAAACGTCCAGCGATTGCGCCCACAGGAAAGCTCCCAGCACGGAAAGCTGTAGCTGGTTTTCACTGTCCCTTGGAACTGCATTCGCTGCTACACAGACATTCGCGTTCTGCAAAAGCTTTGGTTGGTAAAGGGGCAACACTGTGTATTTCTCTCTCGCAGAGCCCGGCTGCCAAATTCGAAACGTCCAGCGATTGCGCCCACAGGAAAGCTGCCAGCACGGAAAGCTGTAGCTGGTTTTCACTGTCCCTTGGAACTGCATTCGCTGGTAGACAGACATTCGCGTTCTGCAAAAGCTTTGGTTCGTAAAGGGGCAACACTGTGTATTTCTCTCTCGCTGAGCCCGGCTGCCAAATTCGAAACGTCCAGCGATTGCGCCCACAGGAAAGCTGCCAGCACGGAAAGCTGTAGCTGGTTTTCACTGTCCCTTGGAACTGCATTCGCTGCTACACAGACATTCGTGTTCTGCAAAAGCTTTCGTTCGTAATGAGGCAACACTGTGTATTTCTCTCTCGGAGAGCCCGGCTGCCAAATTCGAAACATCCAGCGATTGCGCCCACAGGAAAGCTGCCAGCACGGAAAGCTGTAGCTGGTTTTCACTGTCCCTTGGAACTGCATTCGCTGGTAGACAGACATTCGCGTTCTGCAAAAGCTTTGTTTCGTAATGGGGCAACACTTTGTATTTCTCTCTGGGAGAGCGCGGCTGCCAAATTCGAAACGTCCAGCGATTGCGCCCACAGGAAAGCTGCCAGCACGGAAAGCTGTAGCTGGTTTTCACTGTCCCTTGGAACTGCATTCGCTGCTACACAGACATTCGTGTTCTGCAAAAGCTTTCGTTCGTAATGAGGCAACACTGTGTATTTCTCTCTCGCAGAGCCCGGCTGACAAATTCGAAACGTCCAGCGATTGCGCCCACAGGAAAGCTGCCAGCACGGAAAGCTGTAGCTGGTTTTCACTGTCCCTTGGAACTGCATTCGCTGGTAGACAGACATTCGCGTTCTGCAAAAGCTTTGTTTCGTAATGGGGCAACACTGTGTATTTCTCTCTCGGAGAGCCCAGCTGCCAAATTCGAAACGTCCAGCGATTGCGCCCACAGGAAAGCTCCCAGCACGGAAAGCTGTAGCTGGTTTTCACTGTCCCTTGGAACTGCATTCGCTGCTACACAGACATCGCGTTCTGCAAAAGCTTTGGTTGGTAAAGGGGCAACACTGTGTATTTCTCTCTCGGAGAGCCCGGCTGCCAAATTCGAAACGTCCAGCGATTGCGCCCACAGGAAAGCTGCCAGCACGGAAAGCTGTAGCTGGTTTTCACTGTCCCTTGGAACTGCATTCGCTGGTAGACAGACATTCGTGTTCTGCAAAAGCTTTCGTTCGTAATGAGGCAACACTGTGTATTTCTCTCTCGGAGTGCGCGGCTGCCAAATTCGAAACGTCCAGCGATTGCGCCCACAGGAAAGCTCCCAGCACGGAAAGCTGTAGCTGGTTTTCACTGTCCCTTGGAACTGCATTCGCTGCTACACAGACATTCGCGTTCTGCAAAAGCTTTGGTTGGTAAAGGGGCAACACTGTGTATTTCTCTCTCGGAGAGCCCGGCTGCCAAATTCGAAACGTCCAGCGATTGCGCCCACAGGAAAGCTCCCAGCACGGAAAGCTGTAGCTGGTTTTCACTGTCCCTTGGAACTGCATTCGCTGGTAGACAGACATTCGTGTTCTGCAAAAGCTTTCGTTCGTAATGAGGCAACACTGTGTATTTCTCTCTCGGAGTGCGCGGCTGCCAAATTCGAAACGTCCAGCGATTGCGCCCACAGGAAAGCTCCCAGCACGGAAAGCTGTAGCTGGTTTTCACTGTCCCTTGGAACTGCATTCGCTGCTACACAGACATTCGCGTTCTGCAAAAGCTTTGTTTGGTAAAGGGGCAACACTGTGTATTTCTCTCTCGGAGAGCCCGGCTGCCAAATTCGAAACGTCCAGCGATTGCGCCCACAGGAAAGCTCCCAGCACGGAAAGCTGTAGCTGGTTTTCACTGTCCCTTGGAACTGCATTCGCTGGTAGACAGACATTCGCGTTCTGCAACAGGTTTCGTTCGTAAAGGGGCAACACTGTGTATTTCTCTCTCGGAGAGCCCGGCTGCCAAATTCGAAACGTCCAGCGATTGCGCCCAGAGGAAAGCTGCCAGCACGGAAAGCTGTAGCTGGTTTTCACTGTCCCTTGGAACTGCATTCGCTGGTAGACAGACATTCGCGTTCTGCAAAAGCTTTCGTTCGTAAAGGGGCAACACTGTGTATTTCTCTCTCGCAGATTCCGGCTGCCAAATTCGAAACGTCCAGCGATTGCGCCCACAGGAAAGCTGCCAGCACGGAAAGCTGTAGCTGGTTTTCACTGTCCCTTGGAACTGCATTCGCTGCTACACAGACATTCGTGTTCTGCAAAAGCTTTCGTTCGTAATGAGGCAACACTGTGTATTTCTCTCTCGCAGAGCCCGGCTGACAAATTCGAAACGTCCAGCGATTGCGCCCACAGGAAAGCTGCCAGCACGGAAAGCTGTAGCTGGTTTTCACTGTCCCTTGGAACTGCATTCGCTGGTAGACAGACATTCGCGTTCTGCAAAAGCTTTGTTTCGTAATGGGGCAACACTGTGTATTTCTCTCTCGGAGAGCCCGGCTGCCAAATTCGAAACGTCCAGCGATTGCGCCCACAGGAAAGCTCCCAGCACGGAAAGCTGTAGCTGGTTTTCACTGTCCCTTGGAACTGCATTCGCTGCTACACAGACATCGCGTTCTGCAAAAGCTTTGGTTGGTAAAGGGGCAACACTGTGTATTTCTCTCTCGGAGAGCCCGGCTGCCAAATTCGAAACGTCCAGCGATTGCGCCCACAGGAAAGCTCCCAGCACGGAAAGCTGTATCTGGTTTTCACTGTCCCTTGGAACTGCATTCGCTGCTACACAGAGATTCGCGTTCTGCAAAAGCTTTCGTTCGTAAAGGGGCAACACTGTGTATTTCTCTCTGGGAGAGCCCGGCTGCCAAATTCGAAATGTCCAGCGATTGCGCCCACAGGAAAGCTCCCAGCACGGAAAGCTGTAGCTGGTTTTCACTGTCCCTTGGAACTGCATTCGCTGCTACACAGACATTCGCGTTCTGCAAAAGCTTTCGTTCGTAAAGGGGCAACACTGTTTATTTCTATCTCGGAGAGCCCGGCTGCCAAATTCGAAACGTCCAGCGATTGCGCCCACAGGAAAGCTGCCAGCACGGAAAGTTGTAGCTGGTTTTCACTGTCCCTTGGAACTGCATTCGCTGCTACACAGACATTCGCGTTCTGCAAAAGCTTTGGTTCGTAAAGGGGCAACACTGTGTATTTCTC
This sequence comes from Mycteria americana, assembly GCF_035582795.1. Taxonomy (NCBI): domain Eukaryota; kingdom Metazoa; phylum Chordata; class Aves; order Ciconiiformes; family Ciconiidae; genus Mycteria; species Mycteria americana. The sequence goes on along the minus strand of NC_134367.1, from coordinate 119,465,415 downwards.
TCTCGCAGAGCCCGGCTGCCAAATTCGAAACGTCCAGCGATTGCGCCCACAGGAAAGCTGCCAGCACGGAAAGCTGTAGCTGGTTTTCACTGTCCCTTGGAACTGCATTCGCTGGTAGACAGACATTCGCGTTCTGCAACAGGTTTCGTTCGTAAAGGGGCAACACTGTGTATTTCTCTCTTGGAGAGCCCGGCTGCCAAATTCGAAACGTCCAGCGATTGCGCCCACAGGAAAGCTGCCAGCACGGAAAGCTGTAGCTGGTTTTCACTGTCCCTTGGAACTGCATTCGCTGGTAGACGGACATTCGTGTTCTGCAAAAGCTTTCGTTCGTAATGAGGCAACACTGTGTATTTCTCTCTCGGAGTGCGCGGCTGCCAAATTCGAAACGTCCAGCGATTGCGCCCAGAGGAAAGCTGCCAGCACGGAAAGCTGTAGCTGGTTTTCACTGTCCCTTGGAACTGCATTCGCTGCTACACAGACATTCGCGTTCTGCAAAAGCTTTGGTTGGTAAAGGGGCAACACTGTGTATTTCTCTCTCGGAGAGCCCGGCTGCCAAATTCGAAACGTCCAGCGATTGCGCCCACAGGAAAGCTCCCAGCACGGAAAGCTGTAGCTGGTTTTCACTGTCCCTTGGAACTGCATTCGCTGGTAGACAGACATTCGCGTTCTGCAACAGCTTTCGTTCGTAATGAGGCAACACTGTGTATTTCTCTCTCGCAGAGCCCGGCTGCCAAATTCGAAACGTCCAGCGATTGCGCCCACAGGAAAGCTGCCAGCACGGAAAGCTGTAGCTGGTTTTCACTGTCCCTTGGAACTGCATTCGCTGGTAGACAGACATTCGCGTTCTGCAAAAGCTTTGGTTGGTAATGGGCAACACTGTGTATTTCTCTCTCGGAGAGCCCGGCTGCCAAATTCGAAACGTCCAGCGATTGCGCCCACAGGAAAGCTCCCAGCACGGAAAGCTGTAGCTGGTTTTCACTGTCCCTTGGAACTGCATTCGCTGCTACACAGACATTCGCGTTCTGCAAAAGCTTTGGTTGGTAAAGGGGCAACACTGTGTATTTCTCTCTCGCAGAGCCCGGCTGCCAAATTCGAAACGTCCAGCGATTGCGCCCACAGGAAAGCTGCCAGCACGGAAAGCTGTAGCTGGTTTTCACTGTCCCTTGGAACTGCATTCGCTGGTAGACAGACATTCGCGTTCTGCAAAAGCTTTGGTTCGTAAAGGGGCAACACTGTGTATTTCTCTCTCGCTGAGCCCGGCTGCCAAATTCGAAACGTCCAGCGATTGCGCCCACAGGAAAGCTGCCAGCACGGAAAGCTGTAGCTGGTTTTCACTGTCCCTTGGAACTGCATTCGCTGGTAGACGGACATTCGTGTTCTGCAAAAGCTTTCGTTCGTAATGAGGCAACACTGTGTATTTCTCTCTCGGAGAGCGCGGCTGCCAAATTCGAAACGTCCAGCGATTGCGCCCACAGGAAAGCTCCCAGCACGGAAAGCTGTAGCTGGTTTTCACTGTCCCTTGGAACTGCATTCGCTGGTAGACGGACATTCGTGTTCTGCAAAAGCTTTCGTTCGTAATGAGGCAACACTGTGTATTTCTCTCTCGGAGAGCGCGGCTGCCAAATTCGAAACGTCCAGCGATTGCGCCCACAGGAAAGCTCCCAGCATGGAAAGCTGTAGCTGGTTTTCACTGTCCCTTGGAACTGCATTCGCTGGTAGACAGACATTCGCGTTCTGCAAAAGCTTTCGTTCGTAAAGGGGCAACACTGTGTATTTCTCTCTCGGAGAGCCCGGCTGCCAAATTCGAAACGTCCAGCGATTGCGCCCACAGGAAAGCTGCCAGCACGGAAAGCTGTAGCTGGTTTTCACTGTCCCTTGGAACTGCATTCGCTGCTACACAGACATTCGTGTTCTGCAAAAGCTTTCGTTCGTAATGAGGCAACACTGTGTATTTCTCTCTCGGAGAGCCCGGCTGACAAATTCGAAACGTCCAGCGATTGCGCCCACAGGAAAGCTGCCAGCACGGAAAGCTGTAGCTGGTTTTCACTGTCCCTTGGAACTGCATTCGCTGGTAGACAGACATTCGCATTCTGCAAAAGCTTTGGTTGGTAAAGGGGCAACACTGTGTATTTCTCTCTCGGAGAGCCCGGCTGCCAAATTCGAAACGTCCAGCGATTGCGCCCACAGGAAAGCTCCCAGCACGGAAAGCTGTAGCTGGTTTTCACTGTCCCTTGGAACTGCATTCGCTGGTAGACAGACATTCGCGTTCTGCAACAGCTTTCGTTCGTAAAGGGGCAACACTGCGTATTTCTCTCTCGGAGAGCCCGGCTGCCAAATTCGAAACGTCCAGCGATTGCGCCCACAGGAAAGCTCCCAGCACGGAAAGCTGTAGCTGGTTTTCACTGTCCCTTGGAACTGCATTCGCTGGTAGACAGACATTCGCGTTCTGCAACAGCTTTCGTTCGTAAAGGGGCAACACTGTGTATTTCTCTCTCGGAGAGCCCGGCTGCCAAATTCGAAACGTCCAGCGATTGCGCCCACAGGAAAGCTCCCAGCACGGAAAGCTGTAGCTGGTTTTCACTGTCCCTTGGAACTGCATTCGCTGGTAGACAGACATTCGCGTTCTGCAAAAGCTTTCGTTCGTAAAGGGGCAACACTGTGTATTTCTCTCTGGGAGAGCCCGGCTGCCAAATTCGAAACGTCCAGCGATTGCGCCCACAGGAAAGCTCCCAGCACGGAAAGCTGTAGCTGGTTTTCACTGTCCCTTGGAACTGCATTCGCTGGTAGACAGACATTCGCGTTCTGCAAAAGCTTTGGTTGGTAATGGGCAACACTGTGTATTTCTCTCTCGGAGAGCCCGGCTGCCAAATTCGAAACGTCCAGCGATTGCGCCCACAGGAAAGCTCCCAGCACGGAAAGCTGTAGCTGGTTTTCACTGTCCCTTGGAACTGCATTCGCTGCTACACAGAGATTCGTGTTCTGCAACAGCTTTCGTTCGTAATGAGGCAACACTGTGTATTTCTCTCTCGCAGAGCCTGGCTGCCAAATTCGAAACGTCCAGCGATTGCGCCCACAGGAAAGCTGCCAGCACGGAAAGCTGTAGCTGGTTTTCACTGTCCCTTGGAACTGCATTCGCTGGTAGACAGACATTCGCGTTCTGCAAAAGCTTCCGTTCGTTATGAGGCAACACTGTGTATTTCTCTCTCGGAGAGCCCGGCTGCCAAATTCGAAACGTCCAGCGATTGCGCCCACAGGAAAGCTGCCAGCACGGAAAGCTGTAGCTGGTTTTCACTGTCCCTTGGAACTGCATTCGCTGGTAGACGGACATTCGTGTTCTGCAAAAGCTTTCGTTCGTAATGAGGCAACACTGTGTATTTCTCTCTCGGAGAGCGCGGCTGCCAAATTCGAAACGTCCAGCGATTGCGCCCATAGGAAAGCTCCCAGCACGGAAAGCTGTAGCTGGTTTTCACTGTCCCTTGGAACTGCATTCGCTGGTAGACAGACATTCGCGTTCTGCAAAAGCTTTGGTTGGTAAAGGGGCAACACTGTGTATTTCTCTGTCGGAGAGCCCGGCTGCCAAATTCGAAACGTCCAGCGATTGCGCCCAGAGGAAAGCTGCCAGCACGGAAAGCTGTAGCTGGTTTTCACTGTCCCTTGGAACCGCATTCGCTGGTAGACAGACATTCGCGTTCTGCAAAAGCTTTCGTTCGTAATGGGGCAACACTGTGTATTTCTCTCTGGGAGAGCCCGGCTGCCAAATTCGAAACGTCCAGCGATTGCGCCCACAGGAAAGCTGCCAGCACGGAAAGCTGTAGCTGGTTTTCACTGTCCCTTGGAACTGCATTCGCTGGTAGACAGACATTCACGTTCTGCAAAAGCTTTCGTTCGTAAAGGGGCAACACTGTGTATTTGTCTCTCGGAGAGCCCGGCTGCCAAATTCGAAACGTCCAGCGATTGCGCCCACAGGAAAGCTGCCAGCACGGAAAGCTGTAGCTTGTTTTCACTGTCCCTTGGAACTGCATTCGCTGGTAGACAGACATTCGCGTTCTGCAAAAGCTTTGGTTGGTAAAGGGGCAACACTGTGTATTTCTCTCTCGCAGAGCCCGGCTGCCAAATTCGAAACGTCCAGCGATTGCGCCCACAGGAAAGCTGCCAGCACGGAAAGCTGTAGCTGGTTTTCACTGTCCCTTGGAACTGCATTCGCTGGTAGACAGACATTCGCGTTCTGCAAAAGCTTTGGTTCGTAAAGGGGCAACACTGTGTATTTCTCTCTCGCTGAGCCCGGCTGCCAAATTCGAAACGTCCAGCGATTGCGCCCACAGGAAAGCTGCCAGCACGGAAAGCTGTAGCTGGTTTTCACTGTCCCTTGGAACTGCATTCGCTGGTAGACGGACATTCGTGTTCTGCAAAAGCTTTCGTTCGTAATGAGGCAACACTGTGTATTTCTCTCTCGGAGAGCGCGGCTGCCAAATTCGAAACGTCCAGCGATTGCGCCCACAGGAAAGCTCCCAGCACGGAAAGCTGTAGCTGGTTTTCACTGTCCCTTGGAACTGCATTCGCTGCTACACAGACATTCGCGTTCTGCAAAAGCTTTGGTTGGTAAAGGGGCAACACTGTGTATTTCTCTCTCGGAGAGCCCGGCTGCCAAATTCGAAACGTCCAGCGATTGCGCCCACAGGAAAGCTCCCAGCACGGAAAGCTGTAGCTGGTTTTCACTGTCCCTTGGAACTGCATTCGCTGGTAGACGGACATTCGTGTTCTGCAAAAGCTTTCGTTCGTAATGAGGCAACACTGTGTATTTCTCTCTCGCAGAGCCCGGCTGCCAAATTCGAAACGTCCAGCGATTGCGCCCACAGGAAAGCTCCCAGCATGGAAAGCTGTAGCTGGTTTTCACTGTCCCTTGGAACTGCATTCGCTGGTAGACAGACATTCGCGTTCTGCAAAAGCTTTCGTTCGTAAAGGGGCAACACTGTGTATTTCTCTCTCGGAGAGCCCGGCTGCCAAATTCGAAACGTCCAGCGATTGCGCCCACAGGAAAGCTGCCAGCACGGAAAGCTGTAGCTGGTTTTCACTGTCCCTTGGAACTGCATTCGCTGGTAGAAAGACATTCGCGTTCTGCAAAAGCTTTTGTTGGTAGTGGGGCAATACTGTGTATTTCTCTCTCGCAGAGCCCGGCTGCCAAATTCGAAACGTCCAGCGATTGCGCCCACAGGAAAGCTGCCAGCACGGAAAGCTGTAGCTGGTTTTCACTGTCCCTTGGAACTGCATTCGCTGCTACACAGACATTCGTGTTCTGCAAAAGCTTTCGTTCGTAATGAGGCAACACTGTGTATTTCTCTCTCGGAGAGCCCGGCTGCCAAATTCGAAACATCCAGCGATTGCGCCCACAGGAAAGCTGCCAGCACGGAAAGCTGTAGCTGGTTTTCACTGTCCCTTGGAACTGCATTCGCTGGTAGACAGACATTCGCGTTCTGCAAAAGCTTTGTTTCGTAATGGGGCAACACTTTGTATTTCTCTCTGGGAGAGCGCGGCTGCCAAATTCGAAACGTCCAGCGATTGCGCCCACAGGAAAGCTGCCAGCACGGAAAGCTGTAGCTGGTTTTCACTGTCCCTTGGAACTGCATTCGCTGCTACACAGACATTCGTGTTCTGCAAAAGCTTTCGTTCGTAATGAGGCAACACTGTGTATTTCTCTCTCGCAGAGCCCGGCTGACAAATTCGAAACGTCCAGCGATTGCGCCCACAGGAAAGCTGCCAGCACGGAAAGCTGTAGCTGGTTTTCACTGTCCCTTGGAACTGCATTCGCTGGTAGACAGACATTCGCGTTCTGCAAAAGCTTTGTTTCGTAAAGGGGCAACACTGTGTATTTCTCTCTCGGAGAGCCCGGCTGCCAAATTCGAAACGTCCAGCGATTGCGCCCACAGGAAAGCTCCCAGCACGGAAAGCTGTAGCTGGTTTTCACTGTCCCTTGGAACTGCATTCGCTGCTACACAGACATCGCGTTCTGCAAAAGCTTTGGTTGGTAAAGGGGCAACACTGTGTATTTCTCTCTCGCAGAGCCCGGCTGCCAAATTCGAAACGTCCAGCGATTGCGCCCACAGGAAAGCTGCCAGCACGGAAAGCTGTAGCTGGTTTTCACTGTCCCTTGGAACTGCATTCGTTGGTAGACGGACATTCGTGTTCTGCAAAAGCTTTCGTTCGTAATGAGGCAACACTGTGTATTTCTCTCTCGGAGTGCGCGGCTGCCAAATTCGAAACGTCCAGCGATTGCGCCCACAGGAAAGCTCCCAGCACGGAAAGCTGTAGCTGGTTTTCACTGTCCCTTGGAACTGCATTCGCTGCTACACAGACATTCGCGTTCTGCAAAAGCTTTGGTTGGTAAAGGGGCAACACTGTGTATTTCTCTCTCGGAGAGCCCGGCTGCCAAATTCGAAACGTCCAGCGATTGCGCCCACAGGAAAGCTCCCAGCACGGAAAGCTGTAGCTGGTTTTCACTGTCCCTTGGAACTGCATTCGCTGGTAGACAGACATTCGCGTTCTGCAAAAGCTTTGGTTGGTAATGGGCAACACTGTGTATTTCTCTCTCGCAGAGCCCGGCTGCCAAATTCGAAACGTCCAGCGATTGCGCCCACAGGAAAGCTCCCAGCACGGAAAGCTGTAGCTGGTTTTCACTGTCCCTTGGAACTGCATTCGCTGGTAGACAGACATTCGCGTTCTGCAAAAGCTTTCGTTCGTAAAGAGGCAACACTGTGTATTTCTCTCTCGCAGATTCCGGCTGCCAAATTCGAAACGTCCAGCGATTGCGCCCACAGGAAAGCTGCCAGCACGGAAAGCTGTAGCTGGTTTTCACTGTCCCTTGGAACTGCATTCGCTGGTAGACAGACATTCGCGTTCTGCAAAAGCTTTGGTTGGTAATGGGCAACACTGTGTATTTCTCTCTCGGAGAGCCCGGCTGCCAAATTCGAAACGTCCAGCGATTGCGCCCACAGGAAAGCTCCCAGCACGGAAAGCTGTAGCTGGTTTTCACTGTCCCTTGGAACTGCATTCGCTGGTAGACAGACATTCGCGTTCTGCAAAAGCTTCCGTTCGTTATGAGGCAACACTGTATATTTCTCTCTCGCAGAACCCCGCTGCCAAATTCGAAACGTCCAGCGATTGCGCCCACAGGAAAGCTGCCAGCACGGAAAGCTGTAGCTGGTTTTCACTGTCCCTTGGAACTGCATTCGCTGGTAGACAGACATTCGCGTTCTGCAAAAGCTTTGTTTCGTAATGGGGCAACACTGTGTATTTCTCTCTCGCAGAGCCCGGCTGCCAAATTCGAAACGTCCAGCGATTGCGCCCACAGGAAAGCTCCCAGCACGGAAAGCTGTAGCTGGTTTTCACTGTCCCTTGGAACTGCATTCGCTGGTAGACAGACATTCGCGTTCTGCAAAAGCTTTCGTTCGTAAAGGGGCAACACTGTGTATTTCTCTCTCGCAGATTCCGGCTGCCAAATTCGAAACGTCCAGCGATTGCGCCCACAGGAAAGCTGCCAGCACGGAAAGCTGTAGCTGGTTTTCACTGTCCCTTGGAACTGCATTCGCTGGTAGACAGACATTCGCGTTCTGCAAAAGCTTGGGTTGGTAATGGGCAACAATTTGTATTTCTCTCTCGGAGAGCCCGGCTGCCAAATTCGAAACGTCCAGCGATTGCGCCCACAGGAAAGCTCCCAGCACGGAAAGCTGTAGCTGGTTTTCACTGTCCCTTGGAACTGCATTCGCTGCTACACAGACATTCGCGTTCTGCAAAAGCTTTCGTTCGTAAAGGGGCAACACTCTGTATTTCTCTCTGGGAGAGCCCGTCTGCCAAATTCGAAACGTCCAGCGATTGCGCCCACAGGAAAGCTGCCAGCACGGAAAGCTGTAGCTGGTTTTCACTGTCCCTTGGAACTGCATTCGCTGGTAGACCGACATTCGCGTCCTGCAACAGCTTTTGTTCGTAAAGGGGCAACACTGTGTATTTCTCTCTCGCAGAGCCCGGCTGCCAAATTCGAAACGTCCAGCGATTGCGCCCACAGGAAAGCTGCCAGCACGGAAAGCTGTAGCTGGTTTTCACTGTCCCTTGGAACTGCATTCGCTGGTAGGCAGACATTCGCGTTCTGCAAAAGCTTTCGTTCGTAAAGGGGCAACACTGTGTATTTCTCTCTGGGAGAGCCCGGCTGCCAAATTCGAAACGTACAGCGATTGCGCCCACAGGAAAGCTGCCAGCATGGAAAGCTGTAGCTGGTTTTCACTGTCCCTTGGAACTGCATTCGCTGGTAGACAGACATTCGCGTTCTGCAACAGCTTTCGTTCGTAATGGGGCAACACTGTGTATTTCTCTCTCGGAGAGCCCGGCTGCCAAATTCGAAACGTCCAGCGATTGCGCGCACAGGAAAGCTGCCAGCACGGAAAGCTGTAGCTGGTTTTCACTGTCCCTTGGAACTGCATTCGCTGGTAGACAGACATTCGCGTTCTGCAAAAGCTTCCGTTCGTTATGAGGCAACACTGTATATTTCTCTCTCGCAGAGCCCGGCTGCCAAATTCGAAACGTCCAGCGATTGCGCCCACAGGAAAGCTCCCAGCACGGAAAGCTGTAGCTGGTTTTCACTGTCCCTTGGAACTGCATTCGCTGCTACACAGAGATTCGTGTTCTGCAACAGCTTTCGTTCGTAATGAGGCAACACTGTGTATTTCTCTCTCGCAGAGCCTGGCTGCCAAATTCGAAACGTCCAGCGATTGCGCCCACAGGAAAGCTGCCAGCACGGAAAGCTGTAGCTGGTTTTCACTGTCCCTTGGAACTGCATTCGCTGGTAGACAGACATTCGCGTTCTGCAAAAGCTTCCGTTCGTTATGAGGCAACACTGTGTATTTCTCTCTCGGAGAGCCCGGCTGCCAAATTCGAAACGTCCAGCGATTGCGCCCACAGGAAAGCTGCCAGCACGGAAAGCTGTAGCTGGTTTTCACTGTCCCTTGGAACTGCATTCGCTGGTAGACGGACATTCGTGTTCTGCAAAAGCTTTCGTTCGTAATGAGGCAACACTGTGTATTTCTCTCTCGGAGAGCGCGGCTGCCAAATTCGAAACGTCCAGCGATTGCGCCCATAGGAAAGCTCCCAGCACGGAAAGCTGTAGCTGGTTTTCACTGTCCCTTGGAACTGCATTCGCTGGTAGACAGACATTCGCGTTCTGCAAAAGCTTTGGTTGGTAAAGGGGCAACACTGTGTATTTCTCTGTCGGAGAGCCCGGCTGCCAAATTCGAAACGTCCAGCGATTGCGCCCAGAGGAAAGCTGCCAGCACGGAAAGCTGTAGCTGGTTTTCACTGTCCCTTGGAACTGCATTCGCTGGTAGACAGACATTCGCGTTCTGCAAAAGCTTTCGTTCGTAATGGGGCAACACTGTGTATTTCTCTCTGGGAGAGCCCGGCTGCCAAATTCGAAACGTCCAGCGATTGCGCCCACAGGAAAGCTGCCAGCACGGAAAGCTGTAGCTGGTTTTCACTGTCCCTTGGAACTGCATTCGCTGGTAGACAGACATTCACGTTCTGCAAAAGCTTTCGTTCGTAAAGGGGCAACACTGTGTATTTGTCTCTCGGAGAGCCCGGCTGCCAAATTCGAAACGTCCAGCGATTGCGCCCACAGGAAAGCTGCCAGCACGGAAAGCTGTAGCTTGTTTTCACTGTCCCTTGGAACTGCATTCGCTGGTAGACAGACATTCGCGTTCTGCAAAAGCTTTGGTTGGTAATGGGGCAATACTGTGTATTTCTCTCTGGGAGAGCCCGGCTGCCAAATTCGAAACGTCCAGCGATTGCGCCCACAGGAAAGCTGCCAGCACGGAAAGCTGTAGCTGGTTTTCACTGTCCCTTGGAATTGCATTCGCTGGTAGACAGACATTCGTGTTCTGCAAAAGCTTTGGTTCGTAATGAGGCAACACTGTGTATTTCTCTCTCGCAGAGCCCGGCTGACAAATTCGAAACGTCCAGCGATTGCGCCCACAGGAAAGCTGCCAGCACGGAAAGCTGTAGCTGGTTTTCACTGTCCCTTGGAACTGCATTCGCTGGTAGACAGACATTCGCGTTCTGCAAAAGCTTTGTTTCGTAATGGGGCAACACTGTGTATTTCTCTCTCGGAGAGCCCGGCTGCCAAATTCGAAACGTCCAGCGATTGCGCCCACAGGAAAGCTCCCAGCACGGAAAGCTGTAGCTGGTTTTCACTGTCCCTTGGAACTGCATTCGCTGGTAGACAGACATTCGCGTTCTGCAACAGCTTTCGTTCGTAAAGGGGCAACACTCTGTATTTCTCTCTCGGAGAGCCCGGCTGCCAAATTCGAAACGTCCAGCGATTGCGCCCACAGGAAAGCTCCCAGCACGGAAAGCTGTAGCTGGTTTTCACTGTCCCTTGGAACTGCATTCGCTGGTAGACAGACATTCGCGTTCTGCAACAGCTTTCGTTCGTAAAGGGGCAACACTGTGTATTTCTCTCTGGGAGAGCCCGGCTGCCAAATTCGAAACGTCCAGCGATTGCGCCCACAGGAAAGCTCCCAGCACGGAAAGCTGTAGCTGGTTTTCACTGTCCCTTGGAACTGCATTCGCTGGTAGACAGACATTCGCGTTCTGCAAAAGCTTTCGTTCGTAAAGGGGCAACACTGTGTATTTCTCTCTGGGAGAGCCCGGCTGCCAAATTCGAAACGTCCAGCGATTGCGCCCACAGGAAAGCTCCCAGCACGGAAAGCTGTAGCTGGTTTTTACTGTCCCTTGGAACTGCATTCGCTGGTAGACAGACATTCGCGTTCTGCAAAAGCTTTCGTTCGTAAAGGGGCAACACTCTGTATTTCTCTCTCGCAGATTCCGGCTGCCAAATTCGAAACGTCCAGCGATTGCGCCCACAGGAAAGCTGCCAGCACGGAAAGCTGTAGCTGGTTTTCACTGTCCCTTGGAACTGCATTCGCTGGTAGACAGACATTCGCGTTCTGCAAAAGCTTTGGTTGGTAATGGGCAACACTGTGTATTTCTCTCTCGGAGAGCGCGGCTGCCAAATTCGAAACGTCCAGCGATTGCGCCCACAGGAAAGCTCCCAGCACGGAAAGCTGTAGCTGGTTTTCACTGTCCCTTGGAACTGCATTCGCTGCTACACAGACATTCGCGTTCTGCAAAAGCTTTGGTTGGTAAAGGGGCAACACTGTGTATTTCTCTCTCGCAGAGCCCGGCTGCCAAATTCGAAACGTCCAGCGATTGCGCCCACAGGAAAGCTGCCAGCACGGAAAGCTGTAGCTGGTTTTCACTGTCCCTTGGAACTGCATTCGCTGGTAGACAGACATTCGCGTTCTGCAAAAGCTTTGGTTCGTAAAGGGGCAACACTGTGTATTTCTCTCTCGCTGAGCCCGGCTGCCAAATTCGAAACGTCCAGCGATTGCGCCCACAGGAAAGCTGCCAGCACGGAAAGCTGTAGCTGGTTTTCACTGTCCCTTGGAACTGCATTCGCTGCTACACAGACATTCGTGTTCTGCAAAAGCTTTCGTTCGTAATGAGGCAACACTGTGTATTTCTCTCTCGGAGAGCCCGGCTGCCAAATTCGAAACATCCAGCGATTGCGCCCACAGGAAAGCTGCCAGCACGGAAAGCTGTAGCTGGTTTTCACTGTCCCTTGGAACTGCATTCGCTGGTAGACAGACATTCGCGTTCTGCAAAAGCTTTGTTTCGTAATGGGGCAACACTTTGTATTTCTCTCTGGGAGAGCGCGGCTGCCAAATTCGAAACGTCCAGCGATTGCGCCCACAGGAAAGCTGCCAGCACGGAAAGCTGTAGCTGGTTTTCACTGTCCCTTGGAACTGCATTCGCTGCTACACAGACATTCGTGTTCTGCAAAAGCTTTCGTTCGTAATGAGGCAACACTGTGTATTTCTCTCTCGCAGAGCCCGGCTGACAAATTCGAAACGTCCAGCGATTGCGCCCACAGGAAAGCTGCCAGCACGGAAAGCTGTAGCTGGTTTTCACTGTCCCTTGGAACTGCATTCGCTGGTAGACAGACATTCGCGTTCTGCAAAAGCTTTGTTTCGTAATGGGGCAACACTGTGTATTTCTCTCTCGGAGAGCCCAGCTGCCAAATTCGAAACGTCCAGCGATTGCGCCCACAGGAAAGCTCCCAGCACGGAAAGCTGTAGCTGGTTTTCACTGTCCCTTGGAACTGCATTCGCTGCTACACAGACATTCGCGTTCTGCAAAAGCTTTGGTTGGTAAAGGGGCAACACTGTGTATTTCTCTCTCGGAGAGCCCGGCTGCCAAATTCGAAACGTCCAGCGATTGCGCCCACAGGAAAGCTGCCAGCACGGAAAGCTGTAGCTGGTTTTCACTGTCCCTTGGAACTGCATTCGCTGCTACACAGACATTCGCGTTCTGCAAAAGCTTTGGTTGGAAAAGGGGCAACACTGTGTATTTCTCTGTCGGAGAGCCCGGCTGCCAAATTCGAAACGTCCAACGATTGCGCCCACAGGAAAGCTGCCAGCACGGAAAGCTGTAGCTGGTTTTCACTGTCCCTTGGAACTGCATTCGCTGCTACACAGACATTCGAGTTCTGCAACAGGTTTCGTTCGTAATGAGGCAACATTGTGTATTTCTCTCTCGGAGAGCCCGGCTGCCAAATTCGAAACGTCCAGCGATTGCGCCCACAGGAAAGCTGCCAGCACGGAAAGCTGTAGCTGGTTTTCACTGTCCCTTGGAACTGCATTCGCTGGTAGACAGACATTCGCGTTCTGCAAAAGCTTTGTTTCGTAATGGGGCAACACTGTGTATTTCTCTCTCGGAGAGCCCGGCTGCCAAATTCGAAACGTCCAGCGATTGCGCCCACAGGAAAGCTCCCAGCACGGAAAGCTGTAGCTGGTTTTCACTGTCCCTTGGAACTGCATTCGCTGGTAGACAGACATTCGCGTTCTGCAACAGCTTTCGTTCGTAAAGGGGCAACACTTTGTATTTCTCTCTGGGAGAGCCCGGCTGCCAAATTCGAAACGTCCAGCGATTGCGCCCACAGGAAAGCTCCCAGCACGGAAAGCTGTAGCTGGTTTTCACTGTCCCTTGGAACTGCATTCGCTGGTAGACAGACATTCGCGTTCTGCAACAGGTTTCGTTCGTAAAGGGGCAACACTGTGTATTTCTCTCTCGGAGAGCCCGGCTGCCAAATTCGAAACGTCCAGCGATTGCGCCCACAGGAAAGCTGCCAGCACGGAAAGCTGTAGCTGGTTTTCACTGTCCCTTGGAACTGCATTCGCTGCTACACAGACATTCGCGTTCTGCAACAGCTTTGTTTGGTAAAGGGGCAACACTGTGTATTTCTCTGTCGGAGAGCCCGGCTGCCAAATTCGAAACGTCCAGCGATTGCGCCCACATGAAAGCTGCCAGCACGGAAAGCTGTAGCTGGTTTTCTGTGTCCCTTGGAACTGCATTCGCTGGTAGACAGACATTCGCGTTCTGCAAAAGCTTTCGTTCGTAAAGGGGCAACACTGTGTATTTCTCTCTCGCAGATTCCGGCTGCCAAATTCGAAACGTCCAGCGATTGTGCCCACAGGAAAGCTGCCAGCACGGAAAGCTGTAGCTGGTTTTCACTGTCCCTTGGAACTGCATTCGCTGCTACACAGACATTCGTGTTCTGCAAAAGCTTTCGTTCGTAATGAGGCAACACTGTATATTTCTCTCTCGGAGAGCCCGGCTGCCAAATTCGAAACGTCCAGCGATTGCGCCCACAGGAAAGCTCCCAGCACGGAAAGCTGTAGCTGGTTTTCACTGTCCCTTGGAACTGCATTCGCTGCTACACAGAGATTCGCGTTCTGCAACAGCTTTCGTTCGTAAAGGGGCAACACTGTGTATTTCTCTCTGGGAGAGCCCGGCTGCCAAATTCGAAACGTCCAGCGATTGCGCCCACAGGAAAGCTCCCAGCACGGAAAGCTGTAGCTGGTTTTCACTGTCCCTTGGAACTGCATTCGCTGGTAGACAGACATTCGCGTTCTGCAACAGGTTTCGTTCGTAAAGCGGCAACACTGTGTATTTCTCTCTCGGAGAGCCCGGCTGCCAAATTCGAAACGTCCAGCGATTGCGCCCACAGGAAAGCTGCCAGCACGGAAAGCTGTAGCTGGTTTTCACTGTCCCTTGGAACTGCATTCGCTGGTAGACAGACATTCGCGTTCTGCAAAAGCTTTGGTTCGTAATGGGGCAACACTGTGTATTTCTCTCTCGCAGAGCCCGGCTGCCAAATTCGAAACGTCCAGCGATTGCGCCCACAGGAAAGCTCCCAGCACGGAAAGCTGTAGCTGGTTTTCACTGTCCCTTGGAACTGCATTCGCTGCTACACAGACATTCGCGTTCTGCAAAAGCTTTGTTTGGTAAAGGGGCAACACTGTGTATTTCTCTCTCGGAGAGCGCGGCTGCCAAATTCGAAACGTCCAGCGATTGCGCCCACAGGAAAGCTGCCAGCACGGAAAGCTGTAGCTGGTTTTCACTGTCCCTTGGAACTGCATTCGCTGCTACACAGACATTCGCGTTCTGCAACAGCTTTGTTTGGTAAAGGGGCAACACTGTGTATTTCTCTGTCGGAGAGCCCGGCTGCCAAATTCGAAACGTCCAGCGATTGCGCCCACATGAAAGCTGCCAGCACGGAAAGCTGTAGCTGGTTTTCTGTGTCCCTTGGAACTGCATTCGCTGGTAGACAGACATTCGCGTTCTGCAAAAGCTTTCGTTCGTAAAGGGGCAACACTGTGTATTTCTCTCTCGCAGATTCCGGCTGCCAAATTCGAAACGTCCAGCGATTGTGCCCACAGGAAAGCTGCCAGCACGGAAAGCTGTAGCTGGTTTTCACTGTCCCTTGGAACTGCATTCGCTGCTACACAGACATTCGTGTTCTGCAAAAGCTTTCGTTCGTAATGAGGCAACACTGTATATTTCTCTCTCGGAGAGCCCGGCTGCCAAATTCGAAACGTCCAGCGATTGCGCCCACAGGAAAGCTCCCAGCACGGAAAGCTGTAGCTGGTTTTCACTGTCCCTTGGAACTGCATTCGCTGCTACACAGAGATTCGCGTTCTGCAACAGCTTTCGTTCGTAAAGGGGCAACACTGTGTATTTCTCTCTGGGAGAGCCCGGCTGCCAAATTCGAAACGTCCAGCGATTGCGCCCACAGGAAAGCTCCCAGCACGGAAAGCTGTAGCTGGTTTTCACTGTCCCTTGGAACTGCATTCGCTGGTAGACAGACATTCGCGTTCTGCAACAGGTTTCGTTCGTAAAGCGGCAACACTGTGTATTTCTCTCTCGGAGAGCCCGGCTGCCAAATTCGAAACGTCCAGCGATTGCGCCCACAGGAAAGCTGCCAGCACGGAAAGCTGTAGCTGGTTTTCACTGTCCCTTGGAACTGCATTCGCTGGTAGGCAGACATTCGCGTTCTGCAAAAGCTTTGGTTCGTAATGGGGCAACACTGTGTATTTCTCTCTCGCAGAGCCCGGCTGCCAAATTCGAAACGTCCAGCGATTGCGCCCACAGGAAAGCTCCCAGCACGGAAAGCTGTAGCTGGTTTTCACTGTCCCTTGGAACTGCATTCGCTGCTACACAGACATTCGCGTTCTGCAAAAGCTTTGTTTGGTAAAGGGGCAACACTGTGTATTTCTCTCTCGGAGAGCGCGGCTGCCAAATTCGAAACGTCCAGCGATTGAGCCCACAGGAAAGCTCCCAGCACGGAAAGCTGTAGCTGGTTTTCACTGTCCCTTGGAACTGCATTCGATGCTACACAGACATTCGTGTTCTGCAAAAGCTTTCGTTCGTAATGAGGCAACACTGTGTATTTCTCTCTCGGAGAGCCCGGCTGCCAAATTCGAAACATCCAGCGATTGCGCCCACAGGAAAGCTGCCAGCACGGAAAGCTGTAGCTGGTTTTCACTGTCCCTTGGAACTGCATTCGCTGGTAGACAGACATTCGCGTTCTGCAAAAGCTTTGTTTCGTAATGGGGCAACACTGTGTATTTCTCTCTGGGAGAGCGCGGCTGCCAAATTCGAAACGTCCAGCGATTGCGCCCACAGGAAAGCTCCCAGCACGGAAAGCTGTAGCTGGTTTTCACTGTCCCTTGGAACTGCATTCGCTGCTACACAGACATTCGTGTTCTGCAAAAGCTTTCGTTCGTAATGAGGCAACACTGTGTATTTCTCTCTCGCAGAGCCCGGCTGACAAATTCGAAACGTCCAACGATTGCGCCCACAGGAAAGCTGCCAGCACGGAAAGCTGTAGCTGGTTTTCACTGTCCCTTGGAACTGCATTCGCTGGTAGACAGACATTCGCGTTCTGCAAAAGCTTTGTTTCGTAATGGGGCAACACTGTGTATTTCTCTCTCGGAGAGCCCGGCTGCCAAATTCGAAACGTCCAGCGATTGCGCCCACAGGAAAGCTGCCAGCACGGAAAGCTGTAGCTGGTTTTCACTGTCCCTTGGAACTGCATTCGCTGCTACACAGACATTCGCGTTCTGCAAAAGCTTTGGTTGGTAAAGGGGCAACACTGTGGATTTCTCTATCGGAGAGCCCGGCTGCCAAATTCGAAACGTCCAGCGATTGCGCCCACAGGAAAGCTCCCAGCACGGAAAGCTGTATCTGGTTTTCACTGTCCCTTGGAACTGCATTCGCTGCTACACAGAGATTCGCGTTCTGCAAAAGCTTTCGTTCCTAAAGGGGCAACACAGTGTATTTCTCTCTGGGAGAGCCCGGCTGCCAAATTCGAAATGTCCAGCGATTGCGCCCACAGGAAAGCTCCCAGCACGGAAAGCTGTAGCTGGTTTTCACTGTCCCTTGGAACTGCATTCGCTGGTAGACAGACATTCGCGTTCTGCAACAGCTTTCGTTCGTAAAGGGGCAACACTGTGTATTTCTCTCTCGGAGAGCCCGGCTGCCAAATTCGAAACGTCCAGCGATTGCGCCCACAGGAAAGCTCCCAGCACGGAAAGCTGTAGCTGGTTTTCACTGTCCCTTGGAACTGCATTCGCTGCTACACAGACATTCGTGTTCTGCAAAAGCTTTCGTTCGTAATGAGGCAACACTGTGTATTTCTCTCTCGCAGAGCCCGGCTGACAAATTCGAAACGTCCAGCGATTGCGCCCACAGGAAAGCTGCCAGCACGGAAAGCTGTAGCTGGTTTTCACTGTCCCTTGGAACTGCATTCGCTGGTAGACAGACATTCGCGTTCTGCAGAAGCTTTGTTTCGTAATGGGGCAACACTGTGTATTTCTCTCTGGGAGAGCCCGGCTGCCAAATTCGAAACGTCCAGCGATTGCGCCCACAGGAAAGCTCCCAGCACGGAAAGCTGTAGCTGGTTTTCACTGTCCCTTGGAACTGCATTCGCTGCTACACAGACATTCGTGTTCTGCAAAAGCTTTCGTTCGTAATGAGGCAACACTGTGTATTTCTCTCTCGCAGAGCCCGGCTGACAAATTCGAAACGTCCAGCGATTGCGCCCACAGGAAAGCTGCCAGCACGGAAAGCTGTAGCTGGTTTTCACTGTCCCTTGGAACTGCATTCGCTGGTAGACAGACATTCGCGTTCTGCAGAAGCTTTGTTTCGTAATGGGGCAACACTGTGTATTTCTCTCTCGGAGAGCCCGGCTGCCAAATTCGAAACGTCCAGCGATTGCGCCCACAGGAAAGCTCCCAGCACGGAAAGCTGTAGCTGGTTTTCACTGTCCCTTGGAACTGCATTCGCTGGTAGACAGACATTCGCGTTCTGCAAAAGCTTTGGTTGGTAATGGGGCAATACTGTGTATTTCTCTCTGGGAGAGCCCGGCTGCCAAATTCGAAACGTCCAGCGATTGCGCCCACAGGAAAGCTCCCAGCACGGAAAGCTGTAGCTGGTTTTCACTGTCCCTTGGAACTGCATTCGCTGCTACACAGACATTCGTGTTCTGCAAAAGCTTTCGTTCGTAATGAGGCAACACTGTGTATTTCTCTCTCGCAGAGCCCGGCTGACAAATTCGAAACGTCCAGCGATTGCGCCCACAGGAAAGCTGCCAGCACGGAAAGCTGTAGCTGGTTTTCACTGTCCCTTGGAACTGCATTCGCTGGTAGACAGACATTCGCGTTCTGCAGAAGCTTTGTTTCGTAATGGGGCAACACTGTGTATTTCTCTCTCGGAGAGCCCGGCTGCCAAATTCGAAACGTCCAGCGATTGCGCCCACAGGAAAGCTCCCAGCACGGAAAGCTGTAGCTGGTTTTCACTGTCCCTTGGAACTGCATTCGCTGGTAGACAGACATTCGCGTTCTGCAAAAGCTTTGTTTGGTAAAGGGGCAACACTGTGTATTTCTCTCTCGGAGAGCGCGGCTGCCAAATTCGAAACGTCCAGCGATTGCGCCCACAGGAAAGCTCCCAGCACGGAAAGCTGTAGCTGGTTTTCACTGTCCCTTGGAACTGCATTCGCTGCTACACAGACATTCGTGTTCTGCAAAAGCTTTCGTTCGTAATGAGGCAACACTGTGTATTTCTCTCTCGCAGAGCCCGGCTGACAAATTCGAAACGTCCAGCGATTGCGCCCACAGGAAAGCTGCCAGCACGGAAAGCTGTAGCTGGTTTTCACTGTCCCTTGGAACTGCATTCGCTGGTAGACAGACATTCGCGTTCTGCAGAAGCTTTGTTTCGTAATGGGGCAACACTGTGTATTTCTCTCTCGGAGAGCCCGGCTGCCAAATTCGAAACGTCCAGCGATTGCGCCCACAGGAAAGCTGCCAGCACGGAAAGCTGTAGCTGGTTTTCACTGTCCCTTGGAACTGCATTCGCTGGTAGACAGACATTCGCGTTCTGCAAAAGCTTTGTTTCGTAATGGGGCAACACTGTGTATTTCTCTCTCGGAGAGCCCGGCTGCCAAATTCGAAACGTCCAGCGATTGCGCCCACAGGAAAGCTGCCAGCACGGAAAGCTGTAGCTGGTTTTCACTGTCCCTTGGAACTGCATTCGCTGCTACACAGACATTCGCGTTCTGCAAAAGCTTTGGTTGGTAAAGGGGCAACACTGTGGATTTCTCTATCGGAGAGCCCGGCTGCCAAATTCGAAACGTCCAGCGATTGCGCCCACAGGAAAGCTCCCAGCACGGAAAGCTGTATCTGGTTTTCACTGTCCCTTGGAACTGCATTCGCTGCTACACAGAGATTCGCGTTCTGCAAAAGCTTTCGTTCCTAAAGGGGCAACACAGTGTATTTCTCTCTGGGAGAGCCCGGCTGCCAAATTCGAAATGTCCAGCGATTGCGCCCACAGGAAAGCTCCCAGCACGGAAAGCTGTAGCTGGTTTTCACTGTCCCTTGGAACTGCATTCGCTGGTAGACAGACATTCGCGTTCTGCAACAGCTTTCGTTCGTAAAGGGGCAACACTGTGTATTTCTCTCTCGGAGAGCCCGGCTGCCAAATTCGAAACGTCCAGCGATTGCGCCCACAGGAAAGCTCCCAGCACGGAAAGCTGTAGCTGGTTTTCACTGTCCCTTGGAACTGCATTCGCTGCTACACAGACATTCGTGTTCTGCAAAAGCTTTCGTTCGTAATGAGGCAACACTGTGTATTTCTCTCTCGCAGAGCCCGGCTGACAAATTCGAAACGTCCAGCGATTGCGCCCACAGGAAAGCTGCCAGCACGGAAAGCTGTAGCTGGTTTTCACTGTCCCTTGGAACTGCATTCGCTGGTAGACAGACATTCGCGTTCTGCAGAAGCTTTGTTTCGTAATGGGGCAACACTGTGTATTTCTCTCTGGGAGAGCCCGGCTGCCAAATTCGAAACGTCCAGCGATTGCGCCCACAGGAAAGCTCCCAGCACGGAAAGCTGTAGCTGGTTTTCACTGTCCCTTGGAACTGCATTCGCTGCTACACAGACATTCGTGTTCTGCCAAAGCTTTCGTTCGTAATGAGGCAACACTGTGTATTTCTCTCTCGCAGAGCCCGGCTGACAAATTCGAAACGTCCAGCGATTGCGCCCACAGGAAAGCTGCCAGCACGGAAAGCTGTAGCTGGTTTTCACTGTCCCTTGGAACTGCATTCGCTGGTAGACAGACATTCGCGTTCTGCAGAAGCTTTGTTTCGTAATGGGGCAACACTGTGTATTTCTCTCTCGGAGAGCCCGGCTGCCAAATTCGAAACGTCCAGCGATTGCGCCCACAGGAAAGCTCCCAGCACGGAAAGCTGTAGCTGGTTTTCACTGTCCCTTGGAACTGCATTCGCTGGTAGACAGACATTCGCGTTCTGCAAAAGCTTTGTTTGGTAAAGGGGCAACACTGTGTATTTCTCTCTCGGAGAGCGCGGCTGCCAAATTCGAAACGTCCAGCGATTGCGCCCACAGGAAAGCTCCCAGCACGGAAAGCTGTAGCTGGTTTTCACTGTCCCTTGGAACTGCATTCGCTGCTACACAGACATTCGTGTTCTGCAAAAGCTTTCGTTCGTAATGAGGCAACACTGTGTATTTCTCTCTCGCAGAGCCCGGCTGACAAATTCGAAACGTCCAGCGATTGCGCCCACAGGAAAGCTGCCAGCACGGAAAGCTGTAGCTGGTTTTCACTGTCCCTTGGAACTGCATTCGCTGGTAGACAGACATTCGCGTTCTGCAGAAGCTTTGTTTCGTAATGGGGCAACACTGTGTATTTCTCTCTCGGAGAGCCCGGCTGCCAAATTCGAAACGTCCAGCGATTGCGCCCACAGGAAAGCTCCCAGCACGGAAAGCTGTAGCTGGTTTTCACTGTCCCTTGGAACTGCATTCGCTGGTAGACAGACATTCGCGTTCTGCAAAAGCTTTGGTTCGTAAAGGGGCACCACTGTGTATTTCTCTCTCGCAGAGCCCGGCTGCCAAATTCGAAACGTCCAGCGATTGCGCCCACAGGAAAGCTGCCAGCACGGAAAGCTGTAGCTGGTTTTCACTGTCCCTTGGAACTGCATTCGCTGCTACACAGACATTCGCGTTCTGCAAAAGCTTTGGTTGGTAAAGGGGCAACACTGTGGATTTCTCTATCGGAGAGCCCGGCTGCCAAATTCGAAACGTCCAGCGATTGCGCCCACAGGAAAGCTCCCAGCACGGAAAGCTGTAGCTGGTTTTCACTGTCCCTTGGAACTGCATTCGCTGGTAGACAGACATTCGCGTTCTGCAACAGGTTTCGTTCGTAAAGGGGCAACACTGTGTATTTCTCTCTCGGAGAGCCCGGCTGCCAAATTCGAAACGTCCAGCGATTGCGCCCAGAGGAAAGCTGCCAGCACGGAAAGCTGTAGCTGGTTTTCACTGTCCCTTGGAACTGCATTCGCTGGTAGACAGACATTCGCGTTCTGCAAAAGCTTTCGTTCGTAAAGGGGCAACACTGTGTATTTCTCTCTCGCAGATTCCGGCTGCCAAATTCGAAACGTCCAGCGATTGCGCCCACAGGAAAGCTGCCAGCACGGAAAGCTGTAGCTGGTTTTCACTGTCCCTTGGAACTGCATTCGCTGCTACACAGACATTCGTGTTCTGCAAAAGCTTTCGTTCGTAATGAGGCAACACTGTGTATTTCTCTCTCGCAGAGCCCGGCTGACAAATTCGAAACGTCCAGCGATTGCGCCCACAGGAAAGCTGCCAGCACGGAAAGCTGTAGCTGGTTTTCACTGTCCCTTGGAACTGCATTCGCTGGTAGACAGACATTCGCGTTCTGCAAAAGCTTTGTTTCGTAATGGGGCAACACTGTGTATTTCTCTCTCGGAGAGCCCGGCTGCCAAATTCGAAACGTCCAGCGATTGCGCCCACAGGAAAGCTCCCAGCACGGAAAGCTGTAGATGGTTTTCACTGTCCCTTGGAACTGCATTCGCTGCTACACAGACATCGCGTTCTGCAAAAGCTTTGGTTGGTAAAGGGGCAACACTGTGTATTTCTCTCTCGGAGAGCCCGGCTGCCAAATTCGAAACGTCCAGCGATTGCGCCCACAGGAAAGCTCCCAGCACGGAAAGCTGTATCTGGTTTTCACTGTCCCTTGGAACTGCATTCGCTGCTACACAGAGATTCGCGTTCTGCAAAAGCTTTCGTTCGTAAAGGGGCAACACTTTGTATTTCTCTCTGGGAGAGCCCGGCTGCCAAATTCGAAATGTCCAGCGATTGCGCCCACAGGAAAGCTCCCAGCACGGAAAGCTGTAGCTGGTTTTCACTGTCCCTTGGAACTGCATTCGCTGCTACACAGACATTCGCGTTCTGCAAAAGCTTTCGTTCGTAAAGGGGCAACACTGTTTATTTCTATCTCGGAGAGCCCGGCTGCCAAATTCGAAACGTCCAGCGATTGCGCCCACAGGAAAGCTGCCAGCACGGAAAGTTGTAGCTGGTTTTCACTGTCCCTTGGAACTGCATTCGCTGCTACACAGACATTCGCGTTCTGCAAAAGCTTTGGTTCGTAAAGGGGCAACACTGTGTATTTCTCTCTCGCAGAGCCCGGCTGCCAAATTCGAAACGTCCAGCGATTGCGCCCACAGGAAAGCTGCCAGCACGGAAAGCTGTAGCTGGTTTTCACTGTCCCTTGGAACTGCATTCGCTGGTAGACAGACATTCGCGTTCTGCAACAGGTTTCGTTCGTAAAGGGGCAACACTGTGTATTTCTCTCTTGGAGAGCCCGGCTGCCAAATTCGAAACGTCCAGCGATTGCGCCCACAGGAAAGCTGCCAGCACGGAAAGCTGTAGCTGGTTTTCACTGTCCCTTGGAACTGCATTCGCTGGTAGACGGACATTCGAGTTCTGCAAAAGCTTTCGTTCGTAATGAGGCAACACTGTGTATTTCTCTCTCGGAGTGCGCGGCTGCCAAATTCGAAACGTCCAGCGATTGCGCCCAGAGGAAAGCTGCCAGCACGGAAAGCTGTAGCTGGTTTTCACTGTCCCTTGGAACTGCATTCGCTGCTACACAGACATTCGCGTTCTGCAAAAGCTTTGGTTGGTAAAGGGGCAACACTGTGTATTTCTCTCTCGGAGAGCCCGACTGCCAAATTCGAAACGTCCAGCGATTGCGCCCACAGGAAAGCTGCCAGCACGGAAAGCTGTAGCTGGTTTTCACTGTCCCTTGGAACTGCATTCGCTGGTAGACAGACATTCGCGTTCTGCAAAAGCTTTGGTTGGTAATGGGCAACACTGTGTATTTCTCTCTGGGAGAGCCCGGCTGCCAAATTCGAAACGTCCAGCGATTGCGCCCACAGGAAAGCTGCCAGCACGGAAAGCTGTAGCTGGTTTTCACTGTCCCTTGGAACTGCATTCGCTGGTAGACAGACATTCGCGTTCTGCAAAAGCTTTGGTTGGTAATGGGCAACACTGTGTATTTCTCTCTCGGAGAGCCCGGCTGCCAAATTCGAAACGTCCAGCGATTGCGCCCACAGGAAAGCTCCCAGCACGGAAAGCTGTAGCTGGTTTTCACTGTCCCTTGGAACTGCATTCGCTGCTACACAGACATTCGCGTTCTGCAAAAGCTTTGGTTGGTAAAGGGGCAACACTGTGTATTTCTCTCTCGCAGAGCCCGGCTGCCAAATTCGAAACGTCCAGCGATTGCGCCCACAGGAAAGCTGCCAGCACGGAAAGCTGTAGCTGGTTTTCACTGTCCCTTGGAACTGCATTCGCTGGTAGACAGACATTCGCGTTCTGCAAAAGCTTTGGTTCGTAAAGGGGCAACACTGTGTATTTCTCTCTCGCTGAGCCCGGCTGCCAAATTCGAAACGTCCAGCGATTGCGCCCACAGGAAAGCTGCCAGCACGGAAAGCTGTAGCTGGTTTTCACTGTCCCTTGGAACTGCATTCGCTGGTAGACGGACATTCGTGTTCTGCAAAAGCTTTCGTTCGTAATGAGGCAACACTGTGTATTTCTCTCTCGGAGAGCGCGGCTGCCAAATTCGAAACGTCCAGCGATTGCGCCCACAGGAAAGCTCCCAGCACGGAAAGCTGTAGCTGGTTTTCACTGTCCCTTGGAACTGCATTGGCTGGTAGACGGACATTCGTGTTCTGCAAAAGCTTTCGTTCGTAATGAGGCAACACTGTGTATTTCTCTCTCGGAGAGCGCGGCTGCCAAATTCGAAACGTCCAGCGATTGCGCCCACAGGAAAGCTCCCAGCATGGAAAGCTGTAGCTGGTTTTCACTGTCCCTTGGAACTGCATTCGCTGGTAGACAGACATTCGCGTTCTGCAAAAGCTTTCGTTCGTAAAGGGGCAACACTGTGTATTTCTCTCTCGGAGAGCCCGGCTGCCAAATTCGAAACGTCCAGCGATTGCGCCCACAGGAAAGCTGCCAGCACGGAAAGCTGTAGCTGGTTTTCACTGTCCCTTGGAACTGCATTCGCTGCTACACAGACATTCGTGTTCTGCAAAAGCTTTCGTTCGTAATGAGGCAACACTGTGTATTTCTCTCTCGGAGAGCCCGGCTGACAAATTCGAAACGTCCAGCGATTGCGCCCACAGGAAAGCTGCCAGCACGGAAAGCTGTAGCTGGTTTTCACTGTCCCTTGGAACTGCATTCGCTGGTAGACAGACATTCGCATTCTGCAAAAGCTTTGGTTGGTAAAGGGGCAACACTGTGTATTTCTCTCTCGGAGAGCCCGGCTGCCAAATTCGAAACGTCCAGCGATTGCGCCCACAGGAAAGCTCCCAGCACGGAAAGCTGTAGCTGGTTTTCACTGTCCCTTGGAACTGCATTCGCTGGTAGACAGACATTCGCGTTCTGCAACAGCTTTCGTTCGTAAAGGGGCAACACTGCGTATTTCTCTCTCGGAGAGCCCGGCTGCCAAATTCGAAACGTCCAGCGATTGCGCCCACAGGAAAGCTCCCAGCACGGAAAGCTGTAGCTGGTTTTCACTGTCCCTTGGAACTGCATTCGCTGGTAGACAGACATTCGCGTTCTGCAAAAGCTTTGTTTCGTAATGGGGCAACACTGTGTATTTCTCTCTCGGAGAGCCCGGCTGCCAAATTCGAAACGTCCAGCGATTGCGCCCACAGGAAAGCTCCCAGCACGGAAAGCTGTAGCTGGTTTTCACTGTCCCTTGGAACTGCATTCGCTGCTACACAGACATTCGCGTTCTGCAACAGGTTTCGTTCGTAAAGGGGCAACACTGTGTATTTCTCTCTCGGAGAGCCCGGCTGCCAAATTCGAAACGTCCAGCGATTGCGCCCACAGGAAAGCTGCCAGCACGGAAAGCTGTAGCTGGTTTTCACTGTCCCTTGGAACTGCATTCGCTGGTAGACAGACATTCGCGTTCTGCAACAGGTTTCGTTCGTAAAGGGGCAACACTGTGTATTTCTCTCTCGCAGAGCCCGGCTGCCAAATTCGAAACGTCCAGCGATTGCGCCCACAGGAAAGCTCCCAGCACGGAAAGCTGTAGCTGGTTTTCACTGTCCCTTGGAACTGCATTCGCTGCTACACAGACATTCGCGTTCTGCAAAAGCTTTGTTTGGTAAAGGGGCAACACTGTGTATTTCTCTCTCGGAGAGCGCGGCTGCCAAATTCGAAACGTCCAGCGATTGCGCCCACAGGAAAGCTCCCAGCACGGAAAGCTGTAGCTGGTTTTCACTGTCCCTTGGAACTGCATTCGCTGCTACACAGACATTCGCGTTCTGCAAAAGCTTTGGTTCGTAAAGGGGCAACACTGTGTATTTCTCTCTCGCAGAGCCCGGCTGCCAAATTCGAAACGTCCAGCGATTGCGCCCACAGGAAAGCTGCCAGCACGGAAAGCTGTAGCTGGTTTTCACTGTCCCTTGGAACTGCATTCGCTGGTAGACAGACATTCGCGTTCTGCAACAGGTTTCGTTCGTAAAGGGGCAATACTGTGTATTTCTCTCTGGGAGAGCGCGGCTGCCAAATTCGAAACGTCCAGCGATTGCGCCCACAGGAAAGCTCCCAGCACGGAAAGCTGTAGCTGGTTTTCACTGTCCCTTGGAACTGCATTCGCTGGTAGACGGACATTCGTGTTACTCAAAAGCTTTCGTTCGTAATGAGGCAACACTGTGTATTTCTCTCTCGGAGTGCGCGGCTGCCAAATTCGAAACGTCCAGCGATTGCGCCCACAGGAAAGCTCCCAGCACGGAAAGCTGTAGCTGGTTTTCACTGTCCCTTGGAACTGCATTCGCTGCTACACAGACATTCGCGTTCTGCAAAAGCTTTGTTTGGTAAAGGGGCAACACTGTGTATTTCTCTCTCGGAGAGCGCGGCTGCCAAATTCGAAACGTCCAGCGATTGCGCCCACAGGAAAGCTCCCAGCACGGAAAGCTGTAGCTGGTTTTCACTGTCCCTTGGAACTGCATTCGCTGCTACACAGACATTCGCGTTCTGCAAAAGCTTTGGTTGGTAAAGGGGCAACACTGTGTATTTCTCTGTCGGAGAGCCCGGCTGGGAATTCGAAACGTCCAACGATTGCGCCCACATGAAAGCTGCCAGCACGGAAAGCTGTAGCTGGTTTTCACTGTCCCTTGGAACTGCATTCGCTGGTAGACAGACATTCGCGTTCTGCAAAAGCTTTCGTTCGTAATGGGGCAACACTCTGTATTTCTCTCTGGGAGAGCCCGGCTGCCAAATTCGAAACGTCCAGCGATTGCGCCCACAGGAAAGCTCCCAGCACGGAAAGCTGTAGCTGGTTTTCACTGTCCCTTGGAACTGCATTCGCTGGTAGACAGACATTCGCGTTCTGCAAAAGCTTTGGTTGGTAAAGGGGCAACACTGTGTATTTCTCTCTCGGAGAGCCCGGCTGACAAATTCGAAACGTCCAGCGATTGCGCCCACAGGAAAGCTCCCAGCACGGAAAGCTGTAGCTGGTTTTCACTGTCCCTTGGAACTGCATTCGCTGGTAGACAGACATTCGCGTTCTGCAAAAGCTTTGGTTGGTAATGGGGCAATACTGTGTATTTCTCTCTGGGAGAGCCCGGCTGCCAAATTCGAAACGTCCAGCGATTGCGCCCACAGGAAAGCTGCCAGCACGGAAAGCTGTAGCTGGTTTTCACTGTCCCTTGGAACTGCATTCGCTGCTACACAGACATTCGTGTTCTGCAACAGCTTTCGTTCGTAATGAGGCAACACTGTGTATTTCTCTCTCGCAGAGCCTGGCTGCCAAATTCGAAACGTCCAGCGATTGCGCCCACAGGAAAGCTGCCAGCACGGAAAGCTGTAGCTGGTTTTCACTGTCCCTTGGAACTGCATTCGCTGGTAGACAGACATTCGCGTTCTGCAAAAGCTTCCGTTCGTTATGAGGCAACACTGTGTATTTCTCTCTCGGAGAGCCCGGCTGCCAAATTCGAAACGTCCAGCGATTGCGCCCACAGGAAAGCTGCCAGCACGGAAAGCTGTAGCTGGTTTTCACTGTCCCTTGGAACTGCATTCGCTGGTAGACGGACATTCGTGTTCTGCAAAAGCTTTCGTTCGTAATGAGGCAACACTGTGTATTTCTCTCTCGGAGAGCGCGGCTGCCAAATTCGAAACGTCCAGCGATTGCGCCCATAGGAAAGCTCCCAGCACGGAAAGCTGTAGCTGGTTTTCACTGTCCCTTGGAACTGCATTCGCTGGTAGACAGACATTCGCGTTCTGCAAAAGCTTTGGTTGGTAAAGGGGCAACACTGTGTATTTCTCTGTCGGAGAGCCCGGCTGCCAAATTCGAAACGTCCAGCGATTGCGCCCAGAGGAAAGCTGCCAGCACGGAAAGCTGTAGCTGGTTTTCACTGTCCCTTGGAACTGCATTCGCTGGTAGACAGACATTCGCGTTCTGCAAAAGCTTTCGTTCGTAATGGGGCAACACTGTGTATTTCTCTCTGGGAGAGCCCGGCTGCCAAATTCGAAACGTCCAGCGATTGCGCCCACAGGAAAGCTGCCAGCACGGAAAGCTGTAGCTGGTTTTCACTGTCCCTTGGAACTGCATTCGCTGGTAGACAGACATTCACGTTCTGCAAAAGCTTTCGTTCGTAAAGGGGCAACACTGTGTATTTGTCTCTCGGAGAGCCCGGCTGCCAAATTCGAAACGTCCAGCGATTGCGCCCACAGGAAAGCTGCCAGCACGGAAAGCTGTAGCTTGTTTTCACTGTCCCTTGGAACTGCATTCGCTGGTAGACAGACATTCGCGTTCTGCAAAAGCTTTGGTTGGTAATGGGGCAATACTGTGTATTTCTCTCTGGGAGAGCCCGGCTGCCAAATTCGAAACGTCCAGCGATTGCGCCCACAGGAAAGCTGCCAGCACGGAAAGCTGTAGCTGGTTTTCACTGTCCCTTGGAATTGCATTCGCTGGTAGACAGACATTCGTGTTCTGCAAAAGCTTTGGTTCGTAATGAGGCAACACTGTGTATTTCTCTCTCGCAGAGCCCGGCTGACAAATTCGAAACGTCCAGCGATTGCGCCCACAGGAAAGCTGCCAGCACGGAAAGCTGTAGCTGGTTTTCACTGTCCCTTGGAACTGCATTCGCTGGTAGACAGACATTCGCGTTCTGCAAAAGCTTTGTTTCGTAATGGGGCAACACTGTGTATTTCTCTCTCGGAGAGCCCGGCTGCCAAATTCGAAACGTCCAGCGATTGCGCCCACAGGAAAGCTCCCAGCACGGAAAGCTGTAGCTGGTTTTCACTGTCCCTTGGAACTGCATTCGCTGGTAGACAGACATTCGCGTTCTGCAACAGCTTTCGTTCGTAAAGGGGCAACACTCTGTATTTCTCTCTCGGAGAGCCCGGCTGCCAAATTCGAAACGTCCAGCGATTGCGCCCACAGGAAAGCTCCCAGCACGGAAAGCTGTAGCTGGTTTTCACTGTCCCTTGGAACTGCATTCGCTGGTAGACAGACATTCGCGTTCTGCAACAGCTTTCGTTCGTAAAGGGGCAACACTGTGTATTTCTCTCTGGGAGAGCCCGGCTGCCAAATTCGAAACGTCCAGCGATTGCGCCCACAGGAAAGCTCCCAGCACGGAAAGCTGTAGCTGGTTTTCACTGTCCCTTGGAACTGCATTCGCTGGTAGACAGACATTCGCGTTCTGCAAAAGCTTTCGTTCGTAAAGGGGCAACACTGTGTATTTCTCTCTGGGAGAGCCCGGCTGCCAAATTCGAAACGTCCAGCGATTGCGCCCACAGGAAAGCTCCCAGCACGGAAAGCTGTAGCTGGTTTTTACTGTCCCTTGGAACTGCATTCGCTGGTAGACAGACATTCGCGTTCTGCAAAAGCTTTCGTTCGTAAAGGGGCAACACTCTGTATTTCTCTCTCGCAGATTCCGGCTGCCAAATTCGAAACGTCCAGCGATTGCGCCCACAGGAAAGCTGCCAGCACGGAAAGCTGTAGCTGGTTTTCACTGTCCCTTGGAACTGCATTCGCTGGTAGACAGACATTCGCGTTCTGCAAAAGCTTTGGTTAGTAATGGGCAACACTGTGTATTTCTCTCTCGGAGAGCGCGGCTGCCAAATTCGAAACGTCCAGCGATTGCGCCCACAGGAAAGCTCCCAGCACGGAAAGCTGTAGCTGGTTTTCACTGTCCCTTGGAACTGCATTCGCTGCTACACAGACATTCGCGTTCTGCAAAAGCTTTGGTTGGTAAAGGGGCAACACTGTGTATTTCTCTCTCGCAGAGCCCGGCTGCCAAATTCGAAACGTCCAGCGATTGCGCCCACAGGAAAGCTGCCAGCACGGAAAGCTGTAGCTGGTTTTCACTGTCCCTTGGAACTGCATTCGCTGGTAGACAGACATTCGCGTTCTGCAAAAGCTTTGGTTCGTAAAGGGGCAACACTGTGTATTTCTCTCTCGCTGAGCCCGGCTGCCAAATTCGAAACGTCCAGCGATTGCGCCCACAGGAAAGCTGCCAGCACGGAAAGCTGTAGCTGGTTTTCACTGTCCCTTGGAACTGCATTCGCTGCTACACAGACATTCGTGTTCTGCAAAAGCTTTCGTTCGTAATGAGGCAACACTGTGTATTTCTCTCTCGGAGAGCCCGGCTGCCAAATTCGAAACATCCAGCGATTGCGCCCACAGGAAAGCTGCCAGCACGGAAAGCTGTAGCTGGTTTTCACTGTCCCTTGGAACTGCATTCGCTGGTAGACAGACATTCGCGTTCTGCAAAAGCTTTGTTTCGTAATGGGGCAACACTTTGTATTTCTCTCTGGGAGAGCGCGGCTGCCAAATTCGAAACGTCCAGCGATTGCGCCCACAGGAAAGCTGCCAGCACGGAAAGCTGTAGCTGGTTTTCACTGTCCCTTGGAACTGCATTCGCTGCTACACAGACATTCGTGTTCTGCAAAAGCTTTCGTTCGTAATGAGGCAACACTGTGTATTTCTCTCTCGCAGAGCCCGGCTGACAAATTCGAAACGTCCAGCGATTGCGCCCACAGGAAAGCTGCCAGCACGGAAAGCTGTAGCTGGTTTTCACTGTCCCTTGGAACTGCATTCGCTGGTAGACAGACATTCGCGTTCTGCAAAAGCTTTGTTTCGTAATGGGGCAACACTGTGTATTTCTCTCTCGGAGAGCCCAGCTGCCAAATTCGAAACGTCCAGCGATTGCGCCCACAGGAAAGCTCCCAGCACGGAAAGCTGTAGCTGGTTTTCACTGTCCCTTGGAACTGCATTCGCTGCTACACAGACATCGCGTTCTGCAAAAGCTTTGGTTGGTAAAGGGGCAACACTGTGTATTTCTCTCTCGGAGAGCCCGGCTGCCAAATTCGAAACGTCCAGCGATTGCGCCCACAGGAAAGCTGCCAGCACGGAAAGCTGTAGCTGGTTTTCACTGTCCCTTGGAACTGCATTCGCTGGTAGACAGACATTCGTGTTCTGCAAAAGCTTTCGTTCGTAATGAGGCAACACTGTGTATTTCTCTCTCGGAGTGCGCGGCTGCCAAATTCGAAACGTCCAGCGATTGCGCCCACAGGAAAGCTCCCAGCACGGAAAGCTGTAGCTGGTTTTCACTGTCCCTTGGAACTGCATTCGCTGCTACACAGACATTCGCGTTCTGCAAAAGCTTTGGTTGGTAAAGGGGCAACACTGTGTATTTCTCTCTCGGAGAGCCCGGCTGCCAAATTCGAAACGTCCAGCGATTGCGCCCACAGGAAAGCTCCCAGCACGGAAAGCTGTAGCTGGTTTTCACTGTCCCTTGGAACTGCATTCGCTGGTAGACAGACATTCGCGTTCTGCAACAGGTTTCGTTCGTAAAGGGGCAACACTGTGTATTTCTCTCTCGGAGAGCCCGGCTGCCAAATTCGAAACGTCCAGCGATTGCGCCCAGAGGAAAGCTGCCAGCACGGAAAGCTGTAGCTGGTTTTCACTGTCCCTTGGAACTGCATTCGCTGGTAGACAGACATTCGCGTTCTGCAAAAGCTTTCGTTCGTAAAGGGGCAACACTGTGTATTTCTCTCTCGCAGATTCCGGCTGCCAAATTCGAAACGTCCAGCGATTGCGCCCACAGGAAAGCTGCCAGCACGGAAAGCTGTAGCTGGTTTTCACTGTCCCTTGGAACTGCATTCGCTGCTACACAGACATTCGTGTTCTGCAAAAGCTTTCGTTCGTAATGAGGCAACACTGTGTATTTCTCTCTCGCAGAGCCCGGCTGACAAATTCGAAACGTCCAGCGATTGCGCCCACAGGAAAGCTGCCAGCACGGAAAGCTGTAGCTGGTTTTCACTGTCCCTTGGAACTGCATTCGCTGGTAGACAGACATTCGCGTTCTGCAAAAGCTTTGTTTCGTAATGGGGCAACACTGTGTATTTCTCTCTCGGAGAGCCCGGCTGCCAAATTCGAAACGTCCAGCGATTGCGCCCACAGGAAAGCTCCCAGCACGGAAAGCTGTAGATGGTTTTCACTGTCCCTTGGAACTGCATTCGCTGCTACACAGACATCGCGTTCTGCAAAAGCTTTGGTTGGTAAAGGGGCAACACTGTGTATTTCTCTCTCGGAGAGCCCGGCTGCCAAATTCGAAACGTCCAGCGATTGCGCCCACAGGAAAGCTCCCAGCACGGAAAGCTGTATCTGGTTTTCACTGTCCCTTGGAACTGCATTCGCTGCTACACAGAGATTCGCGTTCTGCAAAAGCTTTCGTTCGTAAAGGGGCAACACTTTGTATTTCTCTCTGGGAGAGCCCGGCTGCCAAATTCGAAATGTCCAGCGATTGCGCCCACAGGAAAGCTCCCAGCACGGAAAGCTGTAGCTGGTTTTCACTGTCCCTTGGAACTGCATTCGCTGCTACACAGACATTCGCGTTCTGCAAAAGCTTTCGTTCGTAAAGGGGCAACACTGTTTATTTCTATCTCGGAGAGCCCGGCTGCCAAATTCGAAACGTCCAGCGATTGCGCCCACAGGAAAGCTGCCAGCACGGAAAGTTGTAGCTGGTTTTCACTGTCCCTTGGAACTGCATTCGCTGCTACACAGACATTCGCGTTCTGCAAAAGCTTTGGTTCGTAAAGGGGCAACACTGTGTATTTCTCTCTCGCAGAGCCCGGCTGCCAAATTCGAAACGTCCAGCGATTGCGCCCACAGGAAAGCTGCCAGCACGGAAAGCTGTAGCTGGTTTTCACTGTCCCTTGGAACTGCATTCGCTGGTAGACAGACATTCGCGTTCTGCAACAGGTTTCGTTCGTAAAGGGGCAACACTGTGTATTTCTCTCTTGGAGAGCCCGGCTGCCAAATTCGAAACGTCCAGCGATTGCGCCCACAGGAAAGCTGCCAGCACGGAAAGCTGTAGCTGGTTTTCACTGTCCCTTGGAACTGCATTCGCTGGTAGACGGACATTCGTGTTCTGCAAAAGCTTTCGTTCGTAATGAGGCAACACTGTGTATTTCTCTCTCGGAGTGCGCGGCTGCCAAATTCGAAACGTCCAGCGATTGCGCCCAGAGGAAAGCTGCCAGCACGGAAAGCTGTAGCTGGTTTTCACTGTCCCTTGGAACTGCATTCGCTGCTACACAGACATTCGCGTTCTGCAAAAGCTTTGGTTGGTAAAGGGGCAACACTGTGTATTTCTCTCTCGGAGAGCCCGACTGCCAAATTCGAAACGTCCAGCGATTGCGCCCACAGGAAAGCTGCCAGCACGGAAAGCTGTAGCTGGTTTTCACTGTCCCTTGGAACTGCATTCGCTGGTAGACAGACATTCGCGTTCTGCAAAAGCTTTGGTTGGTAATGGGCAACACTGTGTATTTCTCTCTCGCAGAGCCCGGCTGCCAAATTCGAAACGTCCAGCGATTGCGCCCACAGGAAAGCTGCCAGCACGGAAAGCTGTAGCTGGTTTTCACTGTCCCTTGGAACTGCATTCGCTGGTAGACAGACATTCGCGTTCTGCAAAAGCTTTGGTTGGTAATGGGCAACACTGTGTATTTCTCTCTCGGAGAGCCCGGCTGCCAAATTCGAAACGTCCAGCGATTGCGCCCACAGGAAAGCTCCCAGCACGGAAAGCTGTAGCTGGTTTTCACTGTCCCTTGGAACTGCATTCGCTGCTACACAGACATTCGCGTTCTGCAAAAGCTTTGGTTGGTAAAGGGGCAACACTGTGTATTTCTCTCTCGCAGAGCCCGGCTGCCAAATTCGAAACGTCCAGCGATTGCGCCCACAGGAAAGCTGCCAGCACGGAAAGCTGTAGCTGGTTTTCACTGTCCCTTGGAACTGCATTCGCTGGTAGACAGACATTCGCGTTCTGCAAAAGCTTTGGTTCGTAAAGGGGCAACACTGTGTATTTCTCTCTCGCTGAGCCCGGCTGCCAAATTCGAAACGTCCAGCGATTGCGCCCACAGGAAAGCTGCCAGCACGGAAAGCTGTAGCTGGTTTTCACTGTCCCTTGGAACTGCATTCGCTGGTAGACGGACATTCGTGTTCTGCAAAAGCTTTCGTTCGTAATGAGGCAACACTGTGTATTTCTCTCTCGGAGAGCGCGGCTGCCAAATTCGAAACGTCCAGCGATTGCGCCCACAGGAAAGCTCCCAGCACGGAAAGCTGTAGCTGGTTTTCACTGTCCCTTGGAACTGCATTCGCTGGTAGACGGACATTCGTGTTCTGCAAAAGCTTTCGTTCGTAATGAGGCAACACTGTGTATTTCTCTCTCGGAGAGCGCGGCTGCCAAATTCGAAACGTCCAGCGATTGCGCCCACAGGAAAGCTCCCAGCATGGAAAGCTGTAGCTGGTTTTCACTGTCCCTTGGAACTGCATTCGCTGGTAGACAGACATTCGCGTTCTGCAAAAGCTTTCGTTCGTAAAGGGGCAACACTGTGTATTTCTCTCTCGGAGAGCCCGGCTGCCAAATTCGAAACGTCCAGCGATTGCGCCCACAGGAAAGCTGCCAGCACGGAAAGCTGTAGCTGGTTTTCACTGTCCCTTGGAACTGCATTCGCTGCTACACAGACATTCGTGTTCTGCAAAAGCTTTCGTTCGTAATGAGGCAACACTGTGTATTTCTCTCTCGGAGAGCCCGGCTGACAAATTCGAAACGTCCAGCGATTGCGCCCACAGGAAAGCTGCCAGCACGGAAAGCTGTAGCTGGTTTTCACTGTCCCTTGGAACTGCATTCGCTGGTAGACAGACATTCGCATTCTGCAAAAGCTTTGGTTGGTAAAGGGGCAACACTGTGTATTTCTCTCTCGGAGAGCCCGGCTGCCAAATTCGAAACGTCCAGCGATTGCGCCCACAGGAAAGCTCCCAGCACGGAAAGCTGTAGCTGGTTTTCACTGTCCCTTGGAACTGCATTCGCTGGTAGACAGACATTCGCGTTCTGCAACAGCTTTCGTTCGTAAAGGGGCAACACTGCGTATTTCTCTCTCGGAGAGCCCGGCTGCCAAATTCGAAACGTCCAGCGATTGCGCCCACAGGAAAGCTCCCAGCACGGAAAGCTGTAGCTGGTTTTCACTGTCCCTTGGAACTGCATTCGCTGGTAGACAGACATTCGCGTTCTGCAACAGCTTTCGTTCGTAAAGGGGCAACACTGTGTATTTCTCTCTCGGAGAGCCCGGCTGCCAAATTCGAAACGTCCAGCGATTGCGCCCACAGGAAAGCTCCCAGCACGGAAAGCTGTAGCTGGTTTTCACTGTCCCTTGGAACTGCATTCGCTGGTAGACAGACATTCGCGTTCTGCAAAAGCTTTCGTTCGTAAAGGGGCAACACTGTGTATTTCTCTCTGGGAGAGCCCGGCTGCCAAATTCGAAACGTCCAGCGATTGCGCCCACAGGAAAGCTCCCAGCACGGAAAGCTGTAGCTGGTTTTCACTGTCCCTTGGAACTGCATTCGCTGGTAGACAGACATTCGCGTTCTGCAAAAGCTTTGGTTGGTAATGGGCAACACTGTGTATTTCTCTCTCGGAGAGCCCGGCTGCCAAATTCGAAACGTCCAGCGATTGCGCCCACAGGAAAGCTCCCAGCACGGAAAGCTGTAGCTGGTTTTCACTGTCCCTTGGAACTGCATTCGCTGGTAGACAGACATTCGCGTTCTGCAACAGGTTTCGTTCGTAAAGGGGCAACACTGTGTATTTCTCTCTCGGAGAGCGCGGCTGCCAAATTCGAAACGTCCAGCGATTGCGCCCACAGGAAAGCTGCCAGCACGGAAAGCTGTAGCTGGTTTTCACTGTCCCTTGGAACTGCATTCGCTGGTAGACGGACATTCGTGTTCTGCAAAAGCTTTCGTTCGTAATGAGGCAACACTGTGTATTTCTCTCTCGGAGAGCGCGGCTGCCAAATTCGTAACGTCCAGCGATTGCGCCCACAGGAAAGCTGCCAGCACGGAAAGCTGTAGCTGGTTTTCACTGTCCCTTGGAACTGCATTCGCTGCTACACAGACATTCGCGTTCTGCAAAAGCTTTCGTTCGTAAAGGGGCAACACTGTGTATTTCTCTGTCGGAGAGCGCGGCTGCCAAATTCGAAACGTCCAACGATTGCGCCCACAGGAAAGCTGCCAGCACGGAAAGCTGTAGCTGGTTTTCAATGTCCCTTGGAACTGCATTCGCTGCCACACAGAGATTCGCGCTCTGCTAAAGCATTGCTTCCTAATGGGGCAACACTCTGTATCTCTCTCTGGCAGAGCCCGGCTGCCAAATTGGAAACGTCCAGAGATTGCGCCCACAGGAAAGCTGCCAGCACTGAAAGCTGTAGCTGGTTTTCACTGTCCCTTGGAACTGCATTCGCTGCCACACAGACATTCGCGCTATGCTAAAGCATTGCTTCCTAATGGGGCAACACTCTGTATCTCTCTCTGGCAGAGCCCGGCTGCCAAATTGGAAACGTCCAGAGATTGCGCCCACAGGAAAGCTGCCAGCACTGAAAGCTCTAGCTGGTTTTCACTGTCCCTTGGAACTGCATTCGCTGCCACACAGACATTCGCGCTCTGCTAAAGCATTGCTTCCTAATGGGGCAACACTCTGTATCTCTCTCTGGCAGAGCCCGGCTGCCAAATTGGAAACGTCCAGCGATTGCGCCCACAGGAAAGCTGCCAGCACGGAAAGCTGTAGCTGGTTTTCACTGTCCCTTGGAACTGCATTCGCTGGTAGACAGACATTCGCGTTCTGCAAAAGCTTTCGTTCGTAAAGGGGCAACACTCTGTATTTCTCTCTCGCAGATTCCGGCTGCCAAATTCGAAACGTCCAGCGATTGCGCCCACAGGAAAGCTGCCAGCACGGAAAGCTGTAGCTGGTTTTCACTGTCCCTTGGAACTGCATTCGCTGGTAGGCAGACATTCGCGTTCTGCAAAAGCTTTGTTTCGTAATGGGGCAACACTGTGTATTTCTCTCTCGGAGAGCCCGGCTGCCAAATTCGAAACGTCCAGCGATTGCGCCCACAGGAAAGCTCCCAGCACGGAAAGCTGTAGCTGGTTTTCACTGTCCCTTGGAACTGCATTCGCTGCTACACAGACATTCGCGTTCTGCAACAGGTTTCGTTCGTAAAGGGGCAACACTGTGTATTTCTCTCTCGGAGAGCCCGGCTGCCAAATTCGAAACGTCCAGCGATTGCGCCCACAGGAAAGCTGCCAGCACGGAAAGCTGTAGCTGGTTTTCACTGTCCCTTGGAACTGCATTCGCTGGTAGACAGACATTCGCGTTCTGCAACAGGTTTCGTTCGTAAAGGGGCAACACTGTGTATTTCTCTCTCGCAGAGCCCGGCTGCCAAATTCGAAACGTCCAGCGATTGCGCCCACAGGAAAGCTCCCAGCACGGAAAGCTGTAGCTGGTTTTCACTGTCCCTTGGAACTGCATTCGCTGCTACACAGACATTCGCGTTCTGCAAAAGCTTTGTTTGGTAAAGGGGCAACACTGTGTATTTCTCTCTCGGAGAGCGCGGCTGCCAAATTCGAAACGTCCAGCGATTGCGCCCACAGGAAAGCTCCCAGCACGGAAAGCTGTAGCTGGTTTTCACTGTCCCTTGGAACTGCATTCGCTGCTACACAGACATTCGCGTTCTGCAAAAGCTTTGGTTCGTAAAGGGGCAACACTGTGTATTTCTCTCTCGCAGAGCCCGGCTGCCAAATTCGAAACGTCCAGCGATTGCGCCCACAGGAAAGCTGCCAGCACGGAAAGCTGTAGCTGGTTTTCACTGTCCCTTGGAACTGCATTCGCTGGTAGACAGACATTCGCGTTCTGCAACAGGTTTCGTTCGTAAAGGGGCAATACTGTGTATTTCTCTCTGGGAGAGCGCGGCTGCCAAATTCGAAACGTCCAGCGATTGCGCCCACAGGAAAGCTCCCAGCACGGAAAGCTGTAGCTGGTTTTCACTGTCCCTTGGAACTGCATTCGCTGGTAGACGGACATTCGTGTTACTCAAAAGCTTTCGTTCGTAATGAGGCAACACTGTGTATTTCTCTCTCGGAGTGCGCGGCTGCCAAATTCGAAACGTCCAGCGATTGCGCCCACAGGAAAGCTCCCAGCACGGAAAGCTGTAGCTGGTTTTCACTGTCCCTTGGAACTGCATTCGCTGCTACACAGACATTCGCGTTCTGCAAAAGCTTTGTTTGGTAAAGGGGCAACACTGTGTATTTCTCTCTCGGAGAGCGCGGCTGCCAAATTCGAAACGTCCAGCGATTGCGCCCACAGGAAAGCTCCCAGCACGGAAAGCTGTAGCTGGTTTTCACTGTCCCTTGGAACTGCATTCGCTGCTACACAGACATTCGCGTTCTGCAAAAGCTTTGGTTGGTAAAGGGGCAACACTGTGTATTTCTCTGTCGGAGAGCCCGGCTGGGAATTCGAAACGTCCAACGATTGCGCCCACATGAAAGCTGCCAGCACGGAAAGCTGTAGCTGGTTTTCACTGTCCCTTGGAACTGCATTCGCTGGTAGACAGACATTCGCGTTCTGCAAAAGCTTTCGTTCGTAATGGGGCAACACTCTGTATTTCTCTCTGGGAGAGCCCGGCTGCCAAATTCGAAACGTCCAGCGATTGCGCCCACAGGAAAGCTCCCAGCACGGAAAGCTGTAGCTGGTTTTCACTGTCCCTTGGAACTGCATTCGCTGGTAGACAGACATTCGCGTTCTGCAAAAGCTTTGGTTGGTAAAGGGGCAACACTGTGTATTTCTCTCTCGCTGAGCCCGGCTGCCAAATTCGAAACGTCCAGCGATTGCGCCCACAGGAAAGCTCCCAGCACGGAAAGCTGTAGCTGGTTTTCACTGTCCCTTGGAACTGCATTCGCTGGTAGACAGACATTCGCGTTCTGCAAAAGCTTTGGTTGGTAATGGGGCAATACTGTGTATTTCTCTCTGGGAGAGCCCGGCTGCCAAATTCGAAACGTCCAGCGATTGCGCCCACAGGAAAGCTCCCAGCACGGAAAGCTGTAGCTGGTTTTCACTGTCCCTTGGAACTGCATTCGCTGCTACACAGACATTCGTGTTCTGCAAAAGCTTTCGTTCGTAATGAGGCAACACTGTGTATTTCTCTCTCGCAGAGCCCGGCTGACAAATTCGAAACGTCCAGCGATTGCGCCCACAGGAAAGCTGCCAGCACGGAAAGCTGTAGCTGGTTTTCACTGTCCCTTGGAACTGCATTCGCTGGTAGACAGACATTCGCGTTCTGCAAAAGCTTTGTTTCGTAATGGGGCAACACTGTGTATTTCTCTCTCGGAGAGCCCGGCTGCCAAATTCGAAACGTCCAGCGATTGCGCCCACAGGAAAGCTCCCAGCACGGAAAGCTGTAGCTGGTTTTCACTGTCCCTTGGAACTGCATTCGCTGGTAGACAGACATTCGCGTTCTGCAACAGCTTTCGTTTGTAAAGGGGCAACACTGTGTATTTCTCTCTCGGAGAGCCCGGCTGCCAAATTCGAAACGTCCAGCGATTGCGCCCACAGGAAAGCTCCCAGCACGGAAAGCTGTAGCTGGTTTTCACTGTCCCTTGGAACTGCATTCGCTGGTAGACAGACATTCGCGTTCTGCAACAGCTTTCGTTCGTAATGGGGCAACACTGTGTATTTCTCTCTGGGAGAGCCCGGCTGCCAAATTCGAAACGTCCAGCGATTGCGCCCACAGGAAAGCTGCCAGCACGGAAAGCTGTAGCTGGTTTTCACTGTCCCTTGGAACTGCATTCGCTGGTAGACAGACATTCGCGTTCTGCAACAGGTTTCGTTCGTAAAGGGGCAACACTGTGTATTTCTCTCTCGGAGAGCCCGGCTGCCAAATTCAAAACGTCCAGCGATTGCGCCCACAGGAAAGCTGCCAGCACGGAAAGCTGTAGCTGGTTTTCACTGTCCCTTGGAACTGCATTCGCTGGTAGACAGACATTCGCGTTCTGCAAAAGCTTTGGTTCGTAATGGGGCAACACTGTGTATTTCTCTCTCGCAGAGCCCGGCTGCCAAATTCGAAACGTCCAGCGATTGCGCCCACAGGAAAGCTCCCAGCACGGAAAGCTGTAGCTGGTTTTCACTGTCCCTTGGAACTGCATTCGCTGGTAGACAGACATTCGCGTTCTGCAAAAGCTTTGTTTGGTAAAGGGGCAACACTGTGTATTTCTCTCTCGGAGAGCCCGGCTGCCAAATTCGAAACGTCCAGCGATTGCGCCCACAGGAAAGCTCCCAGCACGGAAAGCTGTACCTGGTTTTCACTGTCCCTTGGAACTGCATTCGCTGCTACACAGACATTCGCGTTCTGCAAAAGCTTTGGTTGGTAAAGGGGCAACACTGTGTATTTCTCTGTCGGAGAGCCCGGCTGCCAAATTCGAAACGTCCAACGATTGCGCCCACATGAAAGCTGCCAGCACGGAAAGCTGTAGCTGGTTTTCACTGTCCCTTGGAACTGCATTCGCTGGTAGACAGACATTCGCGTTCTGCAAAAGCTTTCGTTCGTAAAGGGGCAACACTGTGTATTTCTCTCTCGCAGATTCCGGCTGCCAAATTCGAAACGTCCAGCGATTGCGCCCACAGGAAAGCTGCCAGCACGGAAAGCTGTAGCTGGTTTTCACTGTCCCTTGGAACTGCATTCGCTGGTAGACAGACATTCGCGTTCTGCAAAAGCTTCCGTTCGTTATGAGGCAACACTGTGTATTTCTCTCTCGGAGAGCCCGGCTGCCAAATTCGAAACGTCCAGCGATTGCGCCCACAGGAAAGCTGCCAGCATGGAAAGCTGTAGCTGGTTTTCACTGTCCCTTGGAACTGCATTCGCTGGTAGACGGACATTCGTGTTCTGCAAAAGCTTTCGTTCGTAATGAGGCAACACTGTGTATTTCTCTCTCGGAGAGCGCGGCTGCCAAATTCGAAACGTCCAGCGATTGCGCCCATAGGAAAGCTCCCAGCACGGAAAGCTGTAGCTGGTTTTCACTGTCCCTTGGAACTGCATTCGCTGGTAGACAGACATTCGCGTTCTGCAAAAGCTTTGGTTGGTAAAGGGGCAACACTGTGTATTTCTCTGTCGGAGAGCCCGGCTGCCAAATTCGAAACGTCCAGCGATTGCGCCCAGAGGAAAGCTGCCAGCACGGAAAGCTGTAGCTGGTTTTCACTGTCCCTTGGAACTGCATTCGCTGGTAGACAGACATTCGCGTTCTGCAAAAGCTTTCGTTCGTAATGGGGCAACACTGTGTATTTCTCTCTGGGAGAGCCCGGCTGCCAAATTCGAAACGTCCAGCGATTGCGCCCACAGGAAAGCTGCCAGCACGGAAAGCTGTAGCTGGTTTTCACTGTCCCTTGGAACTGCATTCGCTGGTAGACAGACATTCACGTTCTGCAAAAGCTTTCGTTCGTAAAGGGGCAACACTGTGTATTTGTCTCTCGGAGAGCCCGGCTGCCAAATTCGAAACGTCCAGCGATTGCGCCCACAGGAAAGCTGCCAGCACGGAAAGCTGTAGCTTGTTTTCACTGTCCCTTGGAACTGCATTCGCTGGTAGACAGACATTCGCGTTCTGCAAAAGCTTTGGTTGGTAATGGGGCAATACTGTGTATTTCTCTCTGGGAGAGCCCGGCTGCCAAATTCGAAACGTCCAGCGATTGCGCCCACAGGAAAGCTGCCAGCACGGAAAGCTGTAGCTGGTTTTCACTGTCCCTTGGAATTGCATTCGCTGGTAGACAGACATTCGTGTTCTGCAAAAGCTTTGGTTCGTAATGAGGCAACACTGTGTATTTCTCTCTCGCAGAGCCCGGCTGACAAATTCGAAACGTCCAGCGATTGCGCCCACAGGAAAGCTCCCAGCACGGAAAGCTGTAGCTGGTTTTCACTGTCCCTTGGAACTGCATTCGCTGGTAGACAGACATTCGCGTTCTGCAAAAGCTTTGTTTCGTAATGGGGCAACACTGTGTATTTCTCTCTCGGAGAGCCCGGCTGCCAAATTCGAAACGTCCAGCAATTGCGCCCACAGGAAAGCTCCCAGCACGGAAAGCTGTAGCTGGTTTTCACTGTCCCTTGGAACTGCATTCGCTGGTAGACAGACATTCGCGTTCTGCAACAGCTTTCGTTCGTAAAGGGGCAACACTCTGTATTTCTCTCTCGGAGAGCCCGGCTGCCAAATTCGAAATGTCCAGCGATTGCGCCCACAGGAAAGCTCCCAGCACGGAAAGCTGTAGCTGGTTTTCACTGTCCCTTGGAACTGCATTCGCTGGTAGACAGACATTCGCGTTCTGCAACAGCTTTC
This sequence comes from Mycteria americana, assembly GCF_035582795.1. NCBI lineage: Eukaryota > Metazoa > Chordata > Aves > Ciconiiformes > Ciconiidae > Mycteria > Mycteria americana. The sequence continues at coordinate 119,423,456 of NC_134367.1, read as the reverse complement.
ATTCGTAAAGGGGCAACACTGTGTATTTCTCTCTGGGAGAGCCCGGCTGCCAAATTCGAAACGTCCAGCGATTGCGCCCACAGGAAAGCTCCCAGCACGGAAAGCTGTAGCTGGTTTTCACTGTCCCTTGGAACTGCATTCGCTGGTAGACAGACATTCGCGTTCTGCAAAAGCTTTCGTTCGTAAAGGGGCAACACTGTGTATTTCTCTCTGGGAGAGCCCGGCTGCCAAATTCGAAACGTCCAGCGATTGCGCCCACAGGAAAGCTCCCAGCACGGAAAGCTGTAGCTGGTTTTTACTGTCCCTTGGAACTGCATTCGCTGGTAGACAGACATTCGCGTTCTGCAAAAGCTTTCGTTCGTAAAGGGGCAACACTCTGTATTTCTCTCTCGCAGATTCCGGCTGCCAAATTCGAAACGTCCAGCGATTGCGCCCACAGGAAAGCTGCCAGCACGGAAAGCTGTAGCTGGTTTTCACTGTCCCTTGGAACTGCATTCGCTGGTAGACAGACATTCGCGTTCTGCAAAAGCTTTGGTTGGTAATGGGCAACACTGTGTATTTCTCTCTCGGAGAGCCCGGCTGCCAAATTCGAAACGTCCAGCGATTGCGCCCACAGGAAAGCTCCCAGCACGGAAAGCTGTAGCTGGTTTTCACTGTCCCTTGGAACTGCATTCGCTGCTACACAGACATTCGCGTTCTGCAAAAGCTTTGGTTGGTAAAGGGGCAACACTGTGTATTTCTCTGTCGGAGAGCCCGGCTGGGAATTCGAAACGTCCAACGATTGCGCCCACATGAAAGCTGCCAGCACGGAAAGCTGTAGCTGGTTTTCACTGTCCCTTGGAACTGCATTCGCTGGTAGACAGACATTCGCGTTCTGCAAAAGCTTTCGTTCGTAATGGGGCAACACTCTGTATTTCTCTCTGGGAGAGCCCGGCTGCCAAATTCGAAACGTCCAGCGATTGCGCCCACAGGAAAGCTCCCAGCACGGAAAGCTGTAGCTGGTTTTCACTGTCCCTTGGAACTGCATTCGCTGGTAGACAGACATTCGCGTTCTGCAAAAGCTTTGGTTGGTAAAGGGGCAACACTGTGTATTTCTCTCTCGGAGAGCCCGGCTGACAAATTCGAAACGTCCAGCGATTGCGCCCACAGGAAAGCTCCCAGCACGGAAAGCTGTAGCTGGTTTTCACTGTCCCTTGGAACTGCATTCGCTGGTAGACAGACATTCGCGTTCTGCAAAAGCTTTGGTTGGTAATGGGGCAATACTGTGTATTTCTCTCTGGGAGAGCCCGGCTGCCAAATTCGAAACGTCCAGCGATTGCGCCCACAGGAAAGCTCCCAGCACGGAAAGCTGTAGCTGGTTTTCACTGTCCCTTGGAACTGCATTCGCTGCTACACAGACATTCGTGTTCTGCAAAAGCTTTCGTTCGTAATGAGGCAACACTGTGTATTTCTCTCTCGCAGAGCCCGGCTGACAAATTCGAAACGTCCAGCGATTGCGCCCACAGGAAAGCTGCCAGCACGGAAAGCTGTAGCTGGTTTTCACTGTCCCTTGGAACTGCATTCGCTGGTAGACAGACATTCGCGTTCTGCAAAAGCTTTGTTTCGTAATGGGGCAACACTGTGTATTTCTCTCTCGGAGAGCCCGGCTGCCAAATTCGAAACGTCCAGCGATTGCGCCCACAGGAAAGCTCCCAGCACGGAAAGCTGTAGCTGGTTTTCACTGTCCCTTGGAACTGCATTCGCTGGTAGACAGACATTCGCGTTCTGCAACAGCTTTCGTTTGTAAAGGGGCAACACTGTGTATTTCTCTCTCGGAGAGCCCGGCTGCCAAATTCGAAACGTCCAGCGATTGCGCCCACAGGAAAGCTCCCAGCACGGAAAGCTGTAGCTGGTTTTCACTGTCCCTTGGAACTGCATTCGCTGGTAGACAGACATTCGCGTTCTGCAACAGCTTTCGTTCGTAATGGGGCAACACTGTGTATTTCTCTCTGGGAGAGCCCGGCTGCCAAATTCGAAACGTCCAGCGATTGCGCCCACAGGAAAGCTGCCAGCACGGAAAGCTGTAGCTGGTTTTCACTGTCCCTTGGAACTGCATTCGCTGGTAGACAGACATTCGCGTTCTGCAACAGGTTTCGTTCGTAAAGGGGCAACACTGTGTATTTCTCTCTCGGAGAGCCCGGCTGCCAAATTCAAAACGTCCAGCGATTGCGCCCACAGGAAAGCTGCCAGCACGGAAAGCTGTAGCTGGTTTTCACTGTCCCTTGGAACTGCATTCGCTGGTAGACAGACATTCGCGTTCTGCAAAAGCTTTGGTTCGTAATGGGGCAACACTGTGTATTTCTCTCTCGCAGAGCCCGGCTGCCAAATTCGAAACGTCCAGCGATTGCGCCCACAGGAAAGCTCCCAGCACGGAAAGCTGTAGCTGGTTTTCACTGTCCCTTGGAACTGCATTCGCTGGTAGACAGACATTCGCGTTCTGCAAAAGCTTTGTTTGGTAAAGGGGCAACACTGTGTATTTCTCTCTCGGAGAGCCCGGCTGCCAAATTCGAAACGTCCAGCGATTGCGCCCACAGGAAAGCTCCCAGCACGGAAAGCTGTACCTGGTTTTCACTGTCCCTTGGAACTGCATTCGCTGCTACACAGACATTCGCGTTCTGCAAAAGCTTTGGTTGGTAAAGGGGCAACACTGTGTATTTCTCTGTCGGAGAGCCCGGCTGCCAAATTCGAAACGTCCAACGATTGCGCCCACATGAAAGCTGCCAGCACGGAAAGCTGTAGCTGGTTTTCACTGTCCCTTGGAACTGCATTCGCTGGTAGACAGACATTCGCGTTCTGCAAAAGCTTTCGTTCGTAAAGGGGCAACACTGTGTATTTCTCTCTCGCAGATTCCGGCTGCCAAATTCGAAACGTCCAGCGATTGCGCCCACAGGAAAGCTGCCAGCACGGAAAGCTGTAGCTGGTTTTCACTGTCCCTTGGAACTGCATTCGCTGGTAGACAGACATTCGCGTTCTGCAAAAGCTTCCGTTCGTTATGAGGCAACACTGTGTATTTCTCTCTCGGAGAGCCCGGCTGCCAAATTCGAAACGTCCAGCGATTGCGCCCACAGGAAAGCTGCCAGCATGGAAAGCTGTAGCTGGTTTTCACTGTCCCTTGGAACTGCATTCGCTGGTAGACGGACATTCGTGTTCTGCAAAAGCTTTCGTTCGTAATGAGGCAACACTGTGTATTTCTCTCTCGGAGAGCGCGGCTGCCAAATTCGAAACGTCCAGCGATTGCGCCCATAGGAAAGCTCCCAGCACGGAAAGCTGTAGCTGGTTTTCACTGTCCCTTGGAACTGCATTCGCTGGTAGACAGACATTCGCGTTCTGCAAAAGCTTTGGTTGGTAAAGGGGCAACACTGTGTATTTCTCTGTCGGAGAGCCCGGCTGCCAAATTCGAAACGTCCAGCGATTGCGCCCAGAGGAAAGCTGCCAGCACGGAAAGCTGTAGCTGGTTTTCACTGTCCCTTGGAACTGCATTCGCTGGTAGACAGACATTCGCGTTCTGCAAAAGCTTTCGTTCGTAATGGGGCAACACTGTGTATTTCTCTCTGGGAGAGCCCGGCTGCCAAATTCGAAACGTCCAGCGATTGCGCCCACAGGAAAGCTGCCAGCACGGAAAGCTGTAGCTGGTTTTCACTGTCCCTTGGAACTGCATTCGCTGGTAGACAGACATTCACGTTCTGCAAAAGCTTTCGTTCGTAAAGGGGCAACACTGTGTATTTCTCTCTCGGAGAGCCCGGCTGCCAAATTCGAAACGTCCAGCGATTGCGCCCACAGGAAAGCTGCCAGCACGGAAAGCTGTAGCTTGTTTTCACTGTCCCTTGGAACTGCATTCGCTGGTAGACAGACATTCGCGTTCTGCAAAAGCTTTGGTTGGTAATGGGGCAATACTGTGTATTTCTCTCTGGGAGAGCCCGGCTGCCAAATTCGAAACGTCCAGCGATTGCGCCCACAGGAAAGCTGCCAGCACGGAAAGCTGTAGCTGGTTTTCACTGTCCCTTGGAATTGCATTCGCTGGTAGACAGACATTCGTGTTCTGCAAAAGCTTTGGTTCGTAATGAGGCAACACTGTGTATTTCTCTCTCGCAGAGCCCGGCTGACAAATTCGAAACGTCCAGCGATTGCGCCCACAGGAAAGCTCCCAGCACGGAAAGCTGTAGCTGGTTTTCACTGTCCCTTGGAACTGCATTCGCTGGTAGACAGACATTCGCGTTCTGCAAAAGCTTTGTTTCGTAATGGGGCAACACTGTGTATTTCTCTCTCGGAGAGCCCGGCTGCCAAATTCGAAACGTCCAGCAATTGCGCCCACAGGAAAGCTCCCAGCACGGAAAGCTGTAGCTGGTTTTCACTGTCCCTTGGAACTGCATTCGCTGGTAGACAGACATTCGCGTTCTGCAACAGCTTTCGTTCGTAAAGGGGCAACACTCTGTATTTCTCTCTCGGAGAGCCCGGCTGCCAAATTCGAAATGTCCAGCGATTGCGCCCACAGGAAAGCTCCCAGCACGGAAAGCTGTAGCTGGTTTTCACTGTCCCTTGGAACTGCATTCGCTGGTAGACAGACATTCGCGTTCTGCAACAGCTTTCATTCGTAAAGGGGCAACACTGTGTATTTCTCTCTGGGAGAGCCCGGCTGCCAAATTCGAAACGTCCAGCGATTGCGCCCACAGGAAAGCTCCCAGCACGGAAAGCTGTAGCTGGTTTTCACTGTCCCTTGGAACTGCATTCGCTGGTAGACAGACATTCGCGTTCTGCAAAAGCTTTCGTTCGTAAAGGGGCAACACTGTGTATTTCTCTCTGGGAGAGCCCGGCTGCCAAATTCGAAACGTCCAGCGATTGCGCCCACAGGAAAGCTCCCAGCACGGAAAGCTGTAGCTGGTTTTTACTGTCCCTTGGAACTGCATTCGCTGGTAGACAGACATTCGCGTTCTGCAAAAGCTTTCGTTCGTAAAGGGGCAACACTCTGTATTTCTCTCTCGCAGATTCCGGCTGCCAAATTCGAAACGTCCAGCGATTGCGCCCACAGGAAAGCTGCCAGCACGGAAAGCTGTAGCTGGTTTTCACTGTCCCTTGGAACTGCATTCGCTGGTAGACAGACATTCGCGTTCTGCAAAAGCTTTGGTTGGTAATGGGCAACACTGTGTATTTCTCTCTCGGAGAGCCCGACTGCCAAATTCGAAACGTCCAGCGATTGCGCCCACAGGAAAGCTCACAGCACGGAAAGCTGTAGCTGGTTTTCACTGTCCCTTGGAACTGCATTCGCTGCTACACAGACATTCGCGTTCTGCAACAGGTTTCGTTCGTAAAGGGGCAACACTGTGTATTTCTCTCTCGGAGAGCCCGGCTGCCAAATTCGAAACGTCCAGCGATTGCGCCCACAGGAAAGCTGCCAGCACGGAAAGCTGTAGCTGGTTTTCACTGTCCCTTGGAACTGCATTCGCTGGTAGACAGACATTCGCGTTCTGCAAAAGCTTTGGTTCGTAAAGGGGCAACACTGTGTATTTCTCTCTCGCTGAGCCCGGCTGCCAAATTCGAAACGTCCAGCGATTGCGCCCACAGGAAAGCTGCCAGCACGGAAAGCTGTAGCTGGTTTTCACTGTCCCTTGGAACTGCATTCGCTGGTAGACGGACATTCGTGTTCTGCAAAAGCTTTCGTTCGTAATGAGGCAACACTGTGTATTTCTCTCTCGGAGAGCGCGGCTGCCAAATTCGAAACGTCCAGCGATTGCGCCCACAGGAAAGCTCCCAGCACGGAAAGCTGTAGCTGGTTTTCACTGTCCCTTGGAACTGCATTCGCTGCTACACAGACATTCGCGTTCTGCAAAAGCTTTGGTTGGTAAAGGGGCAACACTGTGTATTTCTCTGTCGGAGAGCCCGGCTGCCAAATTCGAAACGTCCAGCGATTGCGCCCACAGGAAAGCTCCCAGCACGGAAAGCTGTAGCTGGTTTTCACTGTCCCTTGGAACTGCATTCGCTGGTAGACGGACATTCGTGTTCTGCAAAAGCTTTCGTTCGTAATGAGGCAACACTGTGTATTTCTCTCTCGGAGAGCGCGGCTGCCAAATTCGAAACGTCCAGCGATTGCGCCCACAGGAAAGCTCCCAGCATGGAAAGCTGTAGCTGGTTTTCACTGTCCCTTGGAACTGCATTCGCTGGTAGACAGACATTCGCGTTCTGCAAAAGCTTTCGTTCGTAAAGGGGCAACACTGTGTATTTCTCTCTCGGAGAGCCCGGCTGCCAAATTCGAAACGTCCAGCGATTGCGCCCACAGGAAAGCTGCCAGCACGGAAAGCTGTAGCTGGTTTTCACTGTCCCTTGGAACTGCATTCGCTGGTAGAAAGACATTCGCGTTCTGCAAAAGCTTTTGTTGGTAGTGGGGCAATACTGTGTATTTCTCTCTCGCAGAGCCCGGCTGCCAAATTCGAAACGTCCAGCGATTGCGCCCACAGGAAAGCTGCCAGCACGGAAAGCTGTAGCTGGTTTTCACTGTCCCTTGGAACTGCATTCGCTGCTACACAGACATTCGTGTTCTGCAAAAGCTTTCGTTCGTAATGAGGCAACACTGTGTATTTCTCTCTCGGAGAGCCCGGCTGCCAAATTCGAAACATCCAGCGATTGCGCCCACAGGAAAGCTGCCAGCACGGAAAGCTGTAGCTGGTTTTCACTGTCCCTTGGAACTGCATTCGCTGGTAGACAGACATTCGCGTTCTGCAAAAGCTTTGTTTCGTAATGGGGCAACACTTTGTATTTCTCTCTGGGAGAGCGCGGCTGCCAAATTCGAAACGTCCAGCGATTGCGCCCACAGGAAAGCTGCCAGCACGGAAAGCTGTAGCTGGTTTTCACTGTCCCTTGGAACTGCATTCGCTGCTACACAGACATTCGTGTTCTGCAAAAGCTTTCGTTCGTAATGAGGCAACACTGTGTATTTCTCTCTCGCAGAGCCCGGCTGACAAATTCGAAACGTCCAGCGATTGCGCCCACAGGAAAGCTGCCAGCACGGAAAGCTGTAGCTGGTTTTCACTGTCCCTTGGAACTGCATTCGCTGGTAGACGGACATTCGTGTTCTGCAAAAGCTTTCGTTCGTAATGAGGCAACACTGTGTATTTCTCTCTCGGAGTGCGCGGCTGCCAAATTCGAAACGTCCAGCGATTGCGCCCACAGGAAAGCTCCCAGCACGGAAAGCTGTAGCTGGTTTTCACTGTCCCTTGGAACTGCATTCGCTGCTACACAGACATTCGCGTTCTGCAAAAGCTTTGGTTGGTAAAGGGGCAACACTGTGTATTTCTCTCTCGGAGAGCCCAGCTGCCAAATTCGAAACGTCCAGCGATTGCGCCCACAGGAAAGCTCCCAGCACGGAAAGCTGTAGCTGGTTTTCACTGTCCCTTGGAACTGCATTCGCTGCTACACAGACATTCGCGTTCTGCAACAGGTTTCGTTCGTAAAGGGGCAACACTGTGTATTTCTCTCTCGGAGAGCCCGGCTGCCAAATTCGAAACGTCCAGCGATTGCGCCCAGAGGAAAGCTGCCAGCACGGAAAGCTGTAGCTGGTTTTCACTGTCCCTTGGAACTGCATTCGCTGGTAGACAGACATTCGCGTTCTGCAAAAGCTTTCGTTCGTAAAGGGGCAACACTGTGTATTTCTCTCTCGCAGATTCCGGCTGCCAAATTCGAAACGTCCAGCGATTGCGCCCACAGGAAAGCTGCCAGCACGGAAAGCTGTAGCTGGTTTTCACTGTCCCTTGGAACTGCATTCGCTGCTACACAGACATTCGTGTTCTGCAAAAGCTTTCGTTCGTAATGAGGCAACACTGTGTATTTCTCTCTCGCAGAGCCCGGCTGACAAATTCGAAACGTCCAGCGATTGCGCCCACAGGAAAGCTGCCAGCACGGAAAGCTGTAGCTGGTTTTCACTGTCCCTTGGAACTGCATTCGCTGGTAGACAGACATTCGCGTTCTGCAAAAGCTTTGTTTCGTAATGGGGCAACACTGTGTATTTCTCTCTCGGAGAGCCCGGCTGCCAAATTCGAAACGTCCAGCGATTGCGCCCACAGGAAAGCTCCCAGCACGGAAAGCTGTAGCTGGTTTTCACTGTCCCTTGGAACTGCATTCGCTGCTACACAGACATCGCGTTCTGCAAAAGCTTTGGTTGGTAAAGGGTCAACACTGTGTATTTCTCTCTCGGAGAGCCCGGCTGCCAAATTCGAAACGTCCAGCGATTGCGCCCACAGGAAAGCTCCCAGCACGGAAAGCTGTATCTGGTTTTCACTGTCCCTTGGAACTGCATTCGCTGCTACACAGAGATTCGCGTTCTGCAAAAGCTTTCGTTCGTAAAGGGGCAACACTGTGTATTTCTCTCTGGGAGAGCCCGGCTGCCAAATTCGAAATGTCCAGCGATTGCGCCCACAGGAAAGCTCCCAGCACGGAAAGCTGTAGCTGGTTTTCACTGTCCCTTGGAACTGCATTCGCTGCTACACAGACATTCGCGTTCTGCAAAAGCTTTGGTTGGTAAAGGGGCAACACTGTGTATTTCTCTGTCGGAGAGCCCGGCTGCCAAATTCGAAACGTCCAACGATTGCGCCCACATGAAAGCTGCCAGCACGGAAAGCTGTAGCTGGTTTTCACTGTCCCTTGGAACTGCATTCGCTGGTAGACAGACATTCGCGTTCTGCAAAAGCTTTCGTTCGTAATGGGGCAACACTGTGTATTTCTCTCTCGCAGAGCCCGGCTGCCAAATTCGAAACGTCCAGCGATTGCGCCCCCAGGAAAGCTCCCAGCACGGAAAGCTGTAGCTGGTTTTCACTGTCCCTTGGAACTGCATTCGCTGGTAGACAGACATTCGCGTTCTGCAAAAGCTTTCGTTCGTAAAGGGGCAACACTGTGTATTTCTCTCTCGGACAGCCCGGCTGCCAAATTCGAAACGTCCAGCGATTGCGCCCACAGGAAAGCTGCCAGCACGGAAAGCTGTAGCTGGTTTTCACTGTCCCTTGGAACTGCATTCGCTGGTAGACAGACATTCGCGTTCTGCAAAAGCTTTCGTTCGTAATGGGGCAATACTGTGTATTTCTCTCTGGGAGAGCCCGGCTGCCAAATTCGAAACGTCCAGCGATTGCGCCCACAGGAAATCTCCCAGCACGGAAAGCTGTAGCTGGTTTTCACTGTCCCTTGGAACTGCATTCGCTGCTACACAGACATTCGTGTTCTGCAAAAGCTTTCGTTCGTAATGAGGCAACACTGTGTATTTCTCTCTCGCAGAGCCCGGCTGACAAATTCGAAACGTCCAGCGATTGCGCCCACAGGAAAGCTGCCAGCACGGAAAGCTGTAGCTGGTTTTCACTGTCCCTTGGAACTGCATTCGCTGGTAGACAGACATTCGCGTTCTGCAAAAGCTTTCGTTCGTAATGGGGCAACACTGTGTATTTCTCTCTGGGAGAGCCCGGCTGCCAAATTCGAAACGTCCAGCGATTGCGCCCACAGGAAAGCTCCCAGCACGGAAAGCTGTAGCTGGTTTTCACTGTCCCTTGGAACTGCATTCGCTGGTAGACAGACATTCGCGTTCTGCAAAAGCTTTGGTTCGTAATGGGGCAACACTGTGTATTTCTCTCTCGGAGAGCCCGGCTGCCAAATTCGAAACGTCCAGCGATTGCGCCCACAGGAAAGATGCCAGCACGGAAAGCTGTAGCTGGTTTTCACTGTCCCTTGGAACTGCATTCGCTGGTAGACAGACATTCGCGTTCTGCAAAAGCTTTGTTGGTAATGGGGCAATACTGTGTATTTCTCTCTGGGAGTGCCCGGCTGCCAAATTCGAAACGTCCAGCGATTGCGCCCACAGGAAAGCTCCCAGCACGGAAAGCTGTAGCTGGTTTTCACTGTCCCTTGGAACTGCATTCGCTGCTACACAGACATTCGTGTCCTGCAAAAGCTTTCGTTCGTAATGAGGCAACACTGTGTATTTCTCTCTCGCAGAGCCCGGCTGACAAATTCGAAACGTCCAGCGATTGCGCCCACAGGAAAGCTGCCAGCACGGAAAGCTGTAGCTGGTTTTCACTGTCCCTTGGAACTGCATTCGCTGGTAGACAGACATTCGCGTTCTGCAAAAGCTTTGGTTCGTAAAGGGGCAACACTGTGTATTTCTCTCTCGCTGAGCCCGGCTGCCAAATTCGAAACGTCCAGCGATTGCGCCCACAGGAAAGCTGCCAGCACGGAAAGCTGTAGCTGGTTTTCACTGTCCCTTGGAACTGCATTCGCTGGTAGACGGACATTCGTGTTCTGCAAAAGCTTTCGTTCGTAATGAGGCAACACTGTGTATTTCTCTCTCGGAGAGCGCGGCTGCCAAATTCGAAACGTCCAGCGATTGCGCCCACAGGAAAGCTCCCAGCACGGAAAGCTGTAGCTGGTTTTCACTGTCCCTTGGAACTGCATTCGCTGCTACACAGACATTCGCGTTCTGCAAAAGCTTTGGTTGGTAAAGGGGCAACACTGTGTATTTCTCTCTCGGAGAGCCCGGCTGCCAAATTCGAAACGTCCAGCGATTGCGCCCACAGGAAAGCTCCCAGCACGGAAAGCTGTAGCTGGTTTTCACTGTCCCTTGGAACTGCATTCGCTGGTAGACGGACATTCGTGTTCCGCAAAAGCTTTCGTTCGTAATGAGGCAACACTGTGTATTTCTCTCTCGGAGAGCGCGGCTGCCAAATTCGAAACGTCCAGCGATTGCGCCCACAGGAAAGCTCCCAGCATGGAAAGCTGTAGCTGGTTTTCACTGTCCCTTGGAACTGCATTCGCTGGTAGACAGACATTCGCGTTCTGCAAAAGCTTTCGTTCGTAAAGGGGCAACACTGTGTATTTCTCTCTCGGAGAGCCCGGCTGCCAAATTCGAAACGTCCAGCGATTGCGCCCACAGGAAAGCTGCCAGCACGGAAAGCTGTAGCTGGTTTTCACTGTCCCTTGGAACTGCATTCGCTGGTAGAAAGACATTCGCGTTCTGCAAAAGCTTTTGTTGGTAGTGGGGCAATACTGTGTATTTCTCTCTCGCAGAGCCCGGCTGCCAAATTCGAAACGTCCAGCGATTGCGCCCACAGGAAAGCTGCCAGCACGGAAAGCTGTAGCTGGTTTTCACTGTCCCTTGGAACTGCATTCGCTGCTACACAGACATTCGTGTTCTGCAAAAGCTTTCGTTCGTAATGAGGCAACACTGTGTATTTCTCTCTGGGAGAGCCCGGCTGCCAAATTCGAAACATCCAGCGATTGCGCCCACAGGAAAGCTGCCAGCACGGAAAGCTGTAGCTGGTTTTCACTGTCCCTTGGAACTGCATTCGCTGGTAGACAGACATTCGCGTTCTGCAAAAGCTTTGTTTCGTAATGGGGCAACACTTTGTATTTCTCTCTGGGAGAGCGCGGCTGCCAAATTCGAAACGTCCAGCGATTGCGCCCACAGGAAAGCTGCCAGCACGGAAAGCTGTAGCTGGTTTTCACTGTCCCTTGGAACTGCATTCGCTGCTACACAGACATTCGTGTTCTGCAAAAGCTTTCGTTCGTAATGAGGCAACACTGTGTATTTCTCTCTCGCAGAGCCCGGCTGACAAATTCGAAACGTCCAGCGATTGCGCCCACAGGAAAGCTGCCAGCACGGAAAGCTGTAGCTGGTTTTCACTGTCCCTTGGAACTGCATTCGCTGGTAGACAGACATTCGCGTTCTGCAAAAGCTTTGTTTCGTAATGGGGCAACACTGTGTATTTCTCTCTCGGAGAGCCCAGCTGCCAAATTCGAAACGTCCAGCGATTGCGCCCACAGGAAAGCTCCCAGCACGGAAAGCTGTAGCTGGTTTTCACTGTCCCTTGGAACTGCATTCGCTGCTACACAGACATCGCGTTCTGCAAAAGCTTTGGTTGGTAAAGGGGCAACACTGTGTATTTCTCTCTCGGAGAGCCCGGCTGCCAAATTCGAAACGTCCAGCGATTGCGCCCACAGGAAAGCTGCCAGCACGGAAAGCTGTAGCTGGTTTTCACTGTCCCTTGGAACTGCATTCGCTGGTAGACGGACATTCGTGTTCTGCAAAAGCTTTCGTTCGTAATGAGGCAACACTGTGTATTTCTCTCTCGGAGTGCGCGGCTGCCAAATTCGAAACGTCCAGCGATTGCGCCCACAGGAAAGCTCCCAGCACGGAAAGCTGTAGCTGGTTTTCACTGTCCCTTGGAACTGCATTCGCTGCTACACAGACATTCGCGTTCTGCAAAAGCTTTGGTTGGTAAAGGGGCAACACTGTGTATTTCTCTGTCGGAGAGCCCGGCTGCCAAATTCGAAACGTCCAACGATTGCGCCCACATGAAAGCTGCCAGCACGGAAAGCTGTAGCTGGTTTTCACTGTCCCTTGGAACTGCATTCGCTGGTAGACAGACATTCGCGTTCTGCAAAAGCTTTCGTTCGTAATGGGGCAACACTGTGTATTTCTCTCTGGGAGAGCCCGGCTGCCAAATTCGAAACGTCCAGCGATTGCGCCCACAGGAAAGCTCCCAGCACGGAAAGCTGTAGCTGGTTTTCACTGTCCCTTGGAACTGCATTCGCTGGTAGACAGACATTCGCGTTCTGCAACAGGTTTCGTTCGTAAAGGGGCAACACTGTGTATTTCTCTCTCGGAGAGCCCGGCTGCCAAATTCGAAACGTCCAGCGATTGCGCCCAGAGGAAAGCTGCCAGCACGGAAAGCTGTAGCTGGTTTTCACTGTCCCTTGGAACTGCATTCGCTGGTAGACAGACATTCGCGTTCTGCAAAAGCTTTCGTTCGTAAAGGGGCAACACTGTGTATTTCTCTCTCGCAGATTCCGGCTGCCAAATTCGAAACGTCCAGCGATTGCGCCCACAGGAAAGCTGCCAGCACGGAAAGCTGTAGCTGGTTTTCACTGTCCCTTGGAACTGCATTCGCTGCTACACAGACATTCGTGTTCTGCAAAAGCTTTCGTTCGTAATGAGGCAACACTGTGTATTTCTCTCTCGCAGAGCCCGGCTGACAAATTCGAAACGTCCAGCGATTGCGCCCACAGGAAAGCTGCCAGCACGGAAAGCTGTAGCTGGTTTTCACTGTCCCTTGGAACTGCATTCGCTGGTAGACAGACATTCGCGTTCTGCAAAAGCTTTGTTTCGTAATGGGGCAACACTGTGTATTTCTCTCTCGGAGAGCCCGGCTGCCAAATTCGGAACGTCCAGCGATTGCGCCCACAGGAAAGCTCCCAGCACGGAAAGCTGTAGCTGGTTTTCACTGTCCCTTGGAACTGCATTCGCTGCTACACAGACATCGCGTTCTGCAAAAGCTTTGGTTGGTAAAGGGGCAACACTGTGTATTTCTCTCTCGGAGAGCCCGGCTGCCAAATTCGAAACGTCCAGCGATTGCGCCCACAGGAAAGCTCCCAGCACGGAAAGCTGTATCTGGTTTTCACTGTCCCTTGGAACTGCATTCGCTGCTACACAGAGATTCGCGTTCTGCAAAAGCTTTCGTTCGTAAAGGGGCAACACTGTGTATTTCTCTCTGGGAGAGCCCGGCTGCCAAATTCGAAATGTCCAGCGATTGCGCCCACAGGAAAGCTCCCAGCACGGAAAGCTGTAGCTGGTTTTCACTGTCCCTTGGAACTGCATTCGCTGCTACACAGACATTCGCGTTCTGCAAAAGCTTTGGTTGGTAAAGGGGCAACACTGTGTATTTCTCTGTCGGAGAGCCCGGCTGCCAAATTCGAAACGTCCAACGATTGCGCCCACATGAAAGCTGCCAGCACGGAAAGCTGTAGCTGGTTTTCACTGTCCCTTGGAACTGCATTCGCTGGTAGACAGACATTCGCGTTCTGCAAAAGCTTTCGTTCGTAATGGGGCAACACTGTGTATTTCTCTCTCGCAGAGCCCGGCTGCCAAATTCGAAACGTCCAGCGATTGCGCCCCCAGGAAAGCTCCCAGCACGGAAAGCTGTAGCTGGTTTTCACTGTCCCTTGGAACTGCATTCGCTGGTAGACAGACATTCGCGTTCTGCAAAAGCTTTCGTTCGTAAAGGGGCAACACTGTGTATTTCTCTCTCGGACAGCCCGGCTGCCAAATTCGAAACGTCCAGCGATTGCGCCCACAGGAAAGCTGCCAGCACGGAAAGCTGTAGCTGGTTTTCACTGTCCCTTGGAACTGCATTCGCTGGTAGACAGACATTCGCGTTCTGCAAAAGCTTTCGTTCGTAATGGGGCAATACTGTGTATTTCTCTCTGGGAGAGCCCGGCTGCCAAATTCGAAACGTCCAGCGATTGCGCCCACAGGAAATCTCCCAGCACGGAAAGCTGTAGCTGGTTTTCACTGTCCCTTGGAACTGCATTCGCTGCTACACAGACATTCGTGTTCTGCAAAAGCTTTCGTTCGTAATGAGGCAACACTGTGTATTTCTCTCTCGCAGAGCCCGGCTGACAAATTCGAAACGTCCAGCGATTGCGCCCACAGGAAAGCTGCCAGCACGGAAAGCTGTAGCTGGTTTTCACTGTCCCTTGGAACTGCATTCGCTGGTAGACAGACATTCGCGTTCTGCAAAAGCTTTCGTTCGTAATGGGGCAACACTGTGTATTTCTCTCTGGGAGAGCCCGGCTGCCAAATTCGAAACGTCCAGCGATTGCGCCCACAGGAAAGCTCCCAGCACGGAAAGCTGTAGCTGGTTTTCACTGTCCCTTGGAACTGCATTCGCTGGTAGACAGACATTCGCGTTCTGCAAAAGCTTTGGTTCGTAATGGGGCAACACTGTGTATTTCTCTCTCGGAGAGCCCGGCTGCCAAATTCGAAACGTCCAGCGATTGCGCCCACAGGAAAGATGCCAGCACGGAAAGCTGTAGCTGGTTTTCACTGTCCCTTGGAACTGCATTCGCTGGTAGACAGACATTCGCGTTCTGCAAAAGCTTTGGTTGGTAATGGGGCAATACTGTGTATTTCTCTCTGGGAGTGCCCGGCTGCCAAATTCGAAACGTCCAGCGATTGCGCCCACAGGAAAGCTCCCAGCACGGAAAGCTGTAGCTGGTTTTCACTGTCCCTTGGAACTGCATTCGCTGCTACACAGACATTCGTGTCCTGCAAAAGCTTTCGTTCGTAAAGGGGCAACACTGTGTATTTCTCTCTCGCAGAGCCCGGCTGACAAATTCGAAACGTCCAGCGATTGCGCCCACAGGAAAGCTGCCAGCACGGAAAGCTGTAGCTGGTTTTCACTGTCCCTTGGAACTGCATTCGCTGGTAGACAGACATTCGCGTTCTGCAAAAGCTTTGTTTCGTAATGGGGCAACACTGTGTATTTCTCTCTCGGAGAGCCCGGCTGCCAAATTCGAAACGTCCAGCGATTGCGCCCACAGGAAAGCTCCCAGCACGGAAAGCTGTAGCTGGTTTTCACTGTCCCTTGGAACTGCATTCGCTGGTAGACAGACATTCGCGTTCTGCAACAGCTTTCGTTCGTAAAGGGGCAACACTCTGTATTTCTCTCTCGGAGAGCCCGGCTGCCAAATTCGAAACGTCCAGCGATTGCGCCCACAGGAAAGCTCCCAGCACGGAAAGCTGTAGCTGGTTTTCACTGTCCCTTGGAACTGCATTCGCTGGTAGACAGACATTCGCGTTCTGCAACAGCTTTCGTTCGTAATGGGGCAACACTGTGTATTTCTCTCTGGGAGAGCCCGGCTGCCAAATTCGAAACGTCCAGCGATTGCGCCCACAGGAAAGCTCCCAGCACGGAAAGCTGTAGCTGGTTTTCACTGTCCCTTGGAACTGCATTCGCTGGTAGACAGACATTCGCGTTCTGCGACAGGTTTCGTTCGTAAAGGGGCAACACTGTGTATTTCTCTCTCGGAGAGCCCGGCTGCCAAATTCGAAACGTCCAGCGATTGCGCCCACAGGAAAGCTGCCAGCACGGAAAGCTGTAGCTGGTTTTCACTGTCCCTTGGAACTGCATTCGCTGGTAGACAGACATTCGCGTTCTGCAAAAGCTTTGGTTCGTAATGGGGCAACACTGTGTATTTCTCTCTCGCAGAGCCCGGCTGCCAAATTCGAAACGTCCAGCGATTGCGCCCACAGGAAAGCTCCCAGCACGGAAAGCTGTAGCTGGTTTTCACTGTCCCTTGGAACTGCATTCGCTGCTACACAGACATTCGCGTTCTGCAAAAGCTTTGTTTGGTAAAGGGGCAACACTGTGTATTTCTCTCTCGGAGAGCGCGGCTGCCAAATTCGAAACGTCCAGCGATTGCGCCCACAGGAAAGCTGCCAGCACGGAAAGCTGTAGCTGGTTTTCACTGTCCCTTGGAACTGCATTCGCTGGTAGACAGACATTCGCGTTCTGCAAAAGCTTTCGTTCGTAATGGGGCAATACTGTGTATTTCTCTCTGGGAGAGCCCGGCTGCCAAATTCGAAACGTCCAGCGATTGCGCCCACAGGAAATCTCCCAGCACGGAAAGCTGTAGCTGGTTTTCACTGTCCCTTGGAACTGCATTCGCTGCTACACAGACATTCGTGTTCTGCAAAAGCTTTCGTTCGTAATGAGGCAACACTGTGTATTTCTCTCTCGCAGAGCCCGGCTGACAAATTCGAAACGTCCAGCGATTGCGCCCACAGGAAAGCTGCCAGCACGGAAAGCTGTAGCTGGTTTTCACTGTCCCTTGGAACTGCATTCGCTGGTAGACAGACATTCGCGTTCTGCAAAAGCTTTCGTTCGTAATGGGGCAACACTGTGTATTTCTCTCTGGGAGAGCCCGGCTGCCAAATTCGAAACGTCCAGCGATTGCGCCCACAGGAAAGCTCCCAGCACGGAAAGCTGTAGCTGGTTTTCACTGTCCCTTGGAACTGCATTCGCTGGTAGACAGACATTCGCGTTCTGCAAAAGCTTTGGTTCGTAATGGGGCAACACTGTGTATTTCTCTCTCGGAGAGCCCGGCTGCCAAATTCGAAACGTCCAGCGATTGCGCCCACAGGAAAGATGCCAGCACGGAAAGCTGTAGCTGGTTTTCACTGTCCCTTGGAACTGCATTCGCTGGTAGACAGACATTCGCGTTCTGCAAAAGCTTTGGTTGGTAATGGGGCAATACTGTGTATTTCTCTCTGGGAGTGCCCGGCTGCCAAATTCGAAACGTCCAGCGATTGCGCCCACAGGAAAGCTCCCAGCACGGAAAGCTGTAGCTGGTTTTCACTGTCCCTTGGAACTGCATTCGCTGCTACACAGACATTCGTGTCCTGCAAAAGCTTTCGTTCGTAAAGGGGCAACACTGTGTATTTCTCTCTCGCAGAGCCCGGCTGACAAATTCGAAACGTCCAGCGATTGCGCCCACAGGAAAGCTGCCAGCACGGAAAGCTGTAGCTGGTTTTCACTGTCCCTTGGAACTGCATTCGCTGGTAGACAGACATTCGCGTTCTGCAAAAGCTTTGTTTCGTAATGGGGCAACACTGTGTATTTCTCTCTCGGAGAGCCCGGCTGCCAAATTCGAAACGTCCAGCGATTGCGCCCACAGGAAAGCTCCCAGCACGGAAAGCTGTAGCTGGTTTTCACTGTCCCTTGGAACTGCATTCGCTGGTAGACAGACATTCGCGTTCTGCAACAGCTTTCGTTCGTAAAGGGGCAACACTCTGTATTTCTCTCTCGGAGAGCCCGGCTGCCAAATTCGAAACGTCCAGCGATTGCGCCCACAGGAAAGCTCCCAGCACGGAAAGCTGTAGCTGGTTTTCACTGTCCCTTGGAACTGCATTCGCTGGTAGACAGACATTCGCGTTCTGCAACAGCTTTCGTTCGTAATGGGGCAACACTGTGTATTTCTCTCTGGGAGAGCCCGGCTGCCAAATTCGAAACGTCCAGCGATTGCGCCCACAGGAAAGCTCCCAGCACGGAAAGCTGTAGCTGGTTTTCACTGTCCCTTGGAACTGCATTCGCTGGTAGACAGACATTCGCGTTCTGCGACAGGTTTCGTTCGTAAAGGGGCAACACTGTGTATTTCTCTCTCGGAGAGCCCGGCTGCCAAATTCGAAACGTCCAGCGATTGCGCCCACAGGAAAGCTGCCAGCACGGAAAGCTGTAGCTGGTTTTCACTGTCCCTTGGAACTGCATTCGCTGGTAGACAGACATTCGCGTTCTGCAAAAGCTTTGGTTCGTAATGGGGCAACACTGTGTATTTCTCTCTCGCAGAGCCCGGCTGCCAAATTCGAAACGTCCAGCGATTGCGCCCACAGGAAAGCTCCCAGCACGGAAAGCTGTAGCTGGTTTTCACTGTCCCTTGGAACTGCATTCGCTGCTACACAGACATTCGCGTTCTGCAAAAGCTTTGTTTGGTAAAGGGGCAACACTGTGTATTTCTCTCTCGGAGAGCGCGGCTGCCAAATTCGAAACGTCCAGCGATTGCGCCCACAGGAAAGCTCCCAGCACGGAAAGCTGTAGCTGGTTTTCACTGTGTCCTTGGAACTGCATTCGCTGCTACACAGACATTCGCGTTCTGCAAAAGCTTTTTTTGGTAAAGAGGCAACACTGTGTATTTCTCTGTCGGAGAGCCCGGCTGCCAAATTCGAAACGTCCAACGATTGCGCCCACTTGAAAGCTGCCAGCACGGAAAGCTGTAGCTGGTTTTCACTGTCCCTTGGAACTGCATTCGCTGGTAGACAGACATTCGCGTTCTGCAAAAGCTTTCGTTCGTAATGGGGCAACACTGTGTATTTCTCTCTGGGAGAGCCCGGCTGCCAAATTCGAAACGTCCAGCGATTGCGCCCACAGGAAAGCTCCCAGCACGGAAAGCTGTAGCTGGTTTTCACTGTCCCTTGGAACTGCATTCGCTGGTAGACAGACATTCGCGTTCTGCAAAAGCTTCCGTTCGTAAAGGGGCAACACTGTGTATTTCTCTCTCGGAGAGCCCGGCTGCCAAATTCGAAACGTCCAGCGATTGCGCCCACAGGAAAGCTCCCAGCACGGAAAGCTGTAGCTGGTTTTCACTGTCCCTTGGAACTGCATTCGCTGGTAGACAGACATTCGCGTTCTGCAAAAGCTTTTTTTCGTAATGGGGCAACACTGTGTATTTCTCTCTGGGAGAGCGCGGCTGCCAAATTCGAAACGTCCAGCGATTGCGCCCACAGGAAAGCTCCCAGCACGGAAAGCTGTATCTGGTTTTCACTGTCCCTTGGAACTGCATTCGCTGCTACACAGACATTCGTGTCCTGCAAAAGCTTTCGTTCGTAATGAGGCAACACTGTGTATTTCTCTCTCGCAGAGCCCGGCTGACAAATTCGAAACGTCCAGCGATTGCGCCCACAGGAAAGCTGCCAGCACGGAAAGCTGTAGCTGGTTTTCACTGTCCCTTGGAACTGCATTCGCTGGTAGACAGACATTCGCGTTCTGCAAAAGCTTTGTTTCGTAATGGGGCAACACTGTGTATTTCTCTCTCGGAGAGCCCGGCTGCCAAATTCGAAACGTCCAGCGATTGCGCCCACAGGAAAGCTCCCAGCACGGAAAGCTGTAGCTGGTTTTCACTGTCCCTTGGAACTGCATTCGCTGGTAGACAGACATTCGCGTTCTGCAACAGCTTTCGTTCGTAAAGGGGCAACACTCTGTATTTCTCTGTCGGAGAGCCCGGCTGCCAAATTCGAAACGTCCAGCGATTGCGCCCACAGGAAAGCTCCCAGCACGGAAAGCTGTAGCTGGTTTTCACTGTCCCTTGGAACTGCATTCGCTGGTAGACAGACATTCGCGTTCTGCAACAGCTTTCGTTCGTAATGGGGCAACACTGTGTATTTCTCTCTGGGAGAGCCCGGCTGCCAAATTCGAAACGTCCAGCGATTGCGCCCACAGGAAAGCTCCCAGCACGGAAAGCTGTAGCTGGTTTTCACTGTCCCTTGGAACTGCATTCGCTGGTAGACAGACATTCGCGTTCTGCGACAGGTTTCGTTCGTAAAGGGGCAACACTGTGTATTTCTCTCTCGGAGAGCCCGGCTGCCAAATTCGAAACGTCCAGCGATTGCGCCCACAGGAAAGCTGCCAGCACGGAAAGCTGTAGCTGGTTTTCACTGTCCCTTGGAACTGCATTCGCTGGTAGACAGACATTCGCGTTCTGCAAAAGCTTTGGTTCGTAATGGGGCAACACTGTGTATTTCTCTCTCGCAGAGCCCGGCTGCCAAATTCGAAACGTCCAGCGATTGCGCCCACAGGAAAGCTCCCAGCACGGAAAGCTGTAGCTGGTTTTCACTGTCCCTTGGAACTGCATTCGCTGCTACACAGACATTCGCGTTCTGCAAAAGCTTTGTTTGGTAAAGGGGCAACACTGTGTATTTCTCTCTCGGAGAGCGCGGCTGCCAAATTCGAAACGTCCAGCGATTGCGCCCACAGGAAAGCTCCCAGCACGGAAAGCTGTAGCTGGTTTTCACTGTCCCTTGGAACTGCATTCGCTGCTACACAGACATTCGCGTTCTGCAAAAGCTTTTTTTGGTAAAGAGGCAACACTGTGTATTTCTCTGTCGGAGAGCCCGGCTGCCAAATTCGAAACCTCCAACGATTGCGCCCACTTGAAAGCTGCCAGCACGGAAAGCTGTAGCTGGTTTTCACTGTCCCTTGGAACTGCATTCGCTGGTAGACAGACATTCGCGTTCTGCAAAAGCTTTCGTTCGTAATGGGGCAACACTCTGTATTTCTCTCTGGGAGAGCCCGGCTGCCAAATTCGAAACGTCCAGCGATTGCGCCCACAGGAAAGCTGCCAGCACGGAAAGCTGTAGCTGGTTTTCACTGTCCCTTGGAACTGCATTCGCTGCTACACAGACATTCGTGTTCTGCAAAAGCTTTCGTTCGTAATGAGGCAACACTGTGTATTTCTCTCTCGCAGAGCCCGGCTGACAAATTCGAAACCTCCAGCGATTGCGCCCACAGGAAAGCTGCCAGCACGGAAAGCTGTAGCTGGTTTTCACTGTCCCTTGGAACTGCATTCGCTGGTAGACAGACATTCGCGTTCTGCAAAAGCTTTGTTTCGTAATGGGGCAACACTGTGTATTTCTCTCTCGGAGAGCCCAGCTGCCAAATTCGAAATGTCCAGCGATTGCGCCCACAGGAAAGCTCCCAGCACGGAAAGCTGTAGCTGGTTTTCACTGTCCCTTGGAACTGCATTCGCTGCTACACAGACATTCGCGTTCTGCAAAAGCTTTGGTTGGTAAAGGGGCAACACTGTGTATTTCTCTCTCGGAGAGCCCGGCTGCCAAATTCGAAACGTCCAGCGATTGCGCCCACAGGAAAGCTGCCAGCACGGAAAGCTGTAGCTGGTTTTCACTGTCCCTTGGAACTGCATTCGCTGGTAGACGGACATTCGTGTTCTGCAAAAGCTTTCGTTCGTAATGAGGCAACACTGTGTATTTCTCTCTCGGAGTGCGCGGCTGCCAAATTCGAAACGTCCAGCGATTGCGCCCACAGGAAAGCTCCCAGCACGGAAAGCTGTAGCTGGTTTTCACTGTCCCTTGGAACTGCATTCGCTGCTACACAGACATTCGCGTTCTGCAAAAGCTTTGGTTGGTAAAGGGGCAACACTGTGTATTTCTCTCTCGGAGAGCCCGGCTGCCAAATTCGAAACGTCCAGCGATTGCGCCCACAGGAAAGCTCCCAGCACGGAAAGCTGTAGCTGGTTTTCACTGTCCCTTGGAACTGCATTCGCTGGTAGACAGACATTCGCGTTCTGCAACAGGTTTCGTTCGTAAAGGGGCAACACTGTGTATTTCTCTCTCGGAGAGCCCGGCTGCCAAATTCGAAACGTCCAGCGATTGCGCCCAGAGGAAAGCTGCCAGCACGGAAAGCTGTAGCTGGTTTTCACTGTCCCTTGGAACTGCATTCGCTGGTAGACAGACATTCGCGTTCTGCAAAAGCTTTCGTTCGTAAAGGGGCAACACTGTGTATTTCTCTCTCGCAGATTCCGGCTGCCAAATTCGAAACGTCCAGCGATTGCGCCCACAGGAAAGCTGCCAGCACGGAAAGCTGTAGCTGGTTTTCACTGTCCCTTGGAACTGCATTCGCTGCTACACAGACATTCGTGTTCTGCAAAAGCTTTCGTTCGTAATGAGGCAACACTGTGTATTTCTCTCTCGCAGAGCCCGGCTGACAAATTCGAAACGTCCAGCGATTGCGCCCACAGGAAAGCTGCCAGCACGGAAAGCTGTAGCTGGTTTTCACTGTCCCTTGGAACTGCATTCGCTGGTAGACAGACATTCGCGTTCTGCAAAAGCTTTGTTTCGTAATGGGGCAACACTGTGTATTTCTCTCTCGGAGAGCCCGGCTGCCAAATTCGAAACGTCCAGCGATTGCGCCCACAGGAAAGCTGCCAGCACGGAAAGCTGTAGCTGGTTTTCACTGTCCCTTGGAACTGCATTCGCTGCTACACAGACATCGCGTTCTGCAAAAGCTTTGGTTGGTAAAGGGGCAACACTGTGTATTTCTCTCTCGGAGAGCCCGGCTGCCAAATTCGAAACGTCCAGCAATTGCGCCCACAGGAAAGCTCCCAGCACGGAAAGCTGTATCTGGTTTTCACTGTCCCTTGGAACTGCATTCGCTGCTACACAGAGATTCGCGTTCTGCAAAAGCTTTCGTTCGTAAAGGGGCAACACTGTGTATTTCTCTCTGGGAGAGCCCGGCTGCCAAATTCGAAATGTCCAGCGATTGCGCCCACAGGAAAGCTCCCAGCACGGAAAGCTGTAGCTGGTTTTCACTGTCCCTTGGAACTGCATTCGCTGGTAGACAGACATTCGCGTTCTGCAAAAGCTTTGGTTGGTAAAGGGGCAACACTGTGTATTTCTCTGTCGGAGAGCCCGGCTGCCAAATTCGAAACGTCCAACGATTGCGCCCACATGAAAGCTGCCAGCACGGAAAGCTGTAGCTGGTTTTCACTGTCCCTTGGAACTGCATTCGCTGGTAGACAGACATTCGCGTTCTGCAAAAGCTTTCGTTCGTAATGGGGCAACACTGTGTATTTCTCTCTCGCAGAGCCCGGCTGCCAAATTCGAAACGTCCAGCGATTGCGCCCCCAGGAAAGCTCCCAGCACGGAAAGCTGTAGCTGGTTTTCACTGTCCCTTGGAACTGCATTCGCTGGTAGACAGACATTCGCGTTCTGCAAAAGCTTTCGTTCGTAAAGGGGCAACACTGTGTATTTCTCTCTCGGACAGCCCGGCTGCCAAATTCGAAACGTCCAGCGATTGCGCCCACAGGAAAGCTGCCAGCACGGAAAGCTGTAGCTGGTTTTCACTGTCCCTTGGAACTGCATTCGCTGGTAGACAGACATTCGCGTTCTGCAAAAGCTTTCGTTCGTAATGGGGCAATACTGTGTATTTCTCTCTGGGAGAGCCCGGCTGCCAAATTCGAAACGTCCAGCGATTGCGCCCACAGGAAAGCTCCCAGCACGGAAAGCTGTAGCTGGTTTTCACTGTCCCTTGGAACTGCATTCGCTGCTACACAGACATTCGTGTTCTGCAAAAGCTTTCGTTCGTAATGAGGCAACACTGTGTATTTCTCTCTCGCAGAGCCCGGCTGACAAATTCGAAACGTCCAGCGATTGCGCCCACAGGAAAGCTGCCAGCACGGAAAGCTGTAGCTGGTTTTCACTGTCCCTTGGAACTGCATTCGCTGGTAGACAGACATTCGCGTTCTGCAAAAGCTTTCGTTCGTAATGGGGCAACACTGTGTATTTCTCTCTGGGAGAGCCCGGCTGCCAAATTCGAAACGTCCAGCGATTGCGCCCACAGGAAAGCTCCCAGCACGGAAAGCTGTAGCTGGTTTTCACTGTCCCTTGGAACTGCATTCGCTGGTAGACAGACATTCGCGTTCTGCAAAAGCTTTGGTTCGTAATGGGGCAACACTGTGTATTTCTCTCTCGGAGAGCCCGGCTGCCAAATTCGAAACGTCCAGCGATTGCGCCCACAGGAAAGATGCCAGCACGGAAAGCTGTAGCTGGTTTTCACTGTCCCTTGGAACTGCATTCGCTGGTAGACAGACATTCGCGTTCTGCAAAAGCTTTGGTTGGTAATGGGGCAATACTGTGTATTTCTCTCTGGGAGTGCCCGGCTGCCAAATTCGAAACGTCCAGCGATTGCGCCCACAGGAAAGCTCCCAGCACGGAAAGCTGTAGCTGGTTTTCACTGTCCCTTGGAACTGCATTCGCTGCTACACAGACATTCGTGTCCTGCAAAAGCTTTCGTTCGTAATGAGGCAACACTGTGTATTTCTCTCTCGCAGAGCCCGGCTGACAAATTCGAAACGTCCAGCGATTGCGCCCACAGGAAAGCTGCCAGCACGGAAAGCTGTAGCTGGTTTTCACTGTCCCTTGGAACTGCATTCGCTGGTAGACAGACATTCGCGTTCTGCAAAAGCTTTGTTTCGTAATGGGGCAACACTGTGTATTTCTCTCTCGGAGAGCCCGGCTGCCAAATTCGAAACGTCCAGCGATTGCGCCCACAGGAAAGCTCCCAGCACGGAAAGCTGTAGCTGGTTTTCACTGTCCCTTGGAACTGCATTCGCTGGTAGACAGACATTCGCGTTCTGCAACAGCTTTCGTTCGTAAAGGGGCAACACTCTGTATTTCTCTCTCGGAGAGCCCGGCTGCCAAATTCGAAACGTCCAGCGATTGCGCCCACAGGAAAGCTCCCAGCACGGAAAGCTGTAGCTGGTTTTCACTGTCCCTTGGAACTGCATTCGCTGGTAGACAGACATTCGCGTTCTGCAACAGCTTTCGTTCGTAATGGGGCAACACTGTGTATTTCTCTCTGGGAGAGCCCGGCTGCCAAATTCGAAACGTCCAGCGATTGCGCCCACAGGAAAGCTCCCAGCACGGAAAGCTGTAGCTGGTTTTCACTGTCCCTTGGAACTGCATTCGCTGGTAGACAGACATTCGCGTTCTGCGACAGGTTTCGTTCGTAAAGGGGCAACACTGTGTATTTCTCTCTCGGAGAGCCCGGCTGCCAAATTCGAAACGTCCAGCGATTGCGCCCACAGGAAAGCTGCCAGCACGGAAAGCTGTAGCTGGTTTTCACTGTCCCTTGGAACTGCATTCGCTGGTAGACAGACATTCGCGTTCTGCAAAAGCTTTGGTTCGTAATGGGGCAACACTGTGTATTTCTCTCTCGCAGAGCCCGGCTGCCAAATTCGAAACGTCCAGCGATTGCGCCCACAGGAAAGCTCCCAGCACGGAAAGCTGTAGCTGGTTTTCACTGTCCCTTGGAACTGCATTCGCTGCTACACAGACATTCGCGTTCTGCAAAAGCTTTGTTTGGTAAAGGGGCAACACTGTGTATTTCTCTCTCGGAGAGCGCGGCTGCCAAATTCGAAACGTCCAGCGATTGCGCCCACAGGAAAGCTCCCAGCACGGAAAGCTGTAGCTGGTTTTCACTGTCCCTTGGAACTGCATTCGCTGCTACACAGACATTCGCGTTCTGCAAAAGCTTTTTTTGGTAAAGAGGCAACACTGTGTATTTCTCTGTCGGAGAGCCCGGCTGCCAAATTCGAAACGTCCAACGATTGCGCCCACTTGAAAGCTGCCAGCACGGAAAGCTGTAGCTGGTTTTCACTGTCCCTTGGAACTGCATTCGCTGGTAGACAGACATTCGCGTTCTGCAAAAGCTTTCGTTCGTAATGGGGCAACACTGTGTATTTCTCTCTGGGAGAGCCCGGCTGCCAAATTCGAAACGTCCAGCGATTGCGCCCACAGGAAAGCTCCCAGCACGGAAAGCTGTAGCTGGTTTTCACTGTCCCTTGGAACTGCATTCGCTGGTAGACAGACATTCGCGTTCTGCAAAAGCTTCCGTTCGTAATGAGGCAACACTGTGTATTTCTCTCTCGGAGAGCCCGGCTGCCAAATTCGAAACGTCCAGCGATTGCGCCCACAGGAAAGCTCCCAGCACGGAAAGCTGTAGCTGGTTTTCACTGTCCCTTGGAACTGCATTCGCTGGTAGACAGACATTCGCGTTCTGCAAAAGCTTTTTTTCGTAATGGGGCAACACTGTGTATTTCTCTCTGGGAGAGCGCGGCTGCCAAATTCGAAACGTCCAGCGATTGCGCCCACAGGAAAGCTCCCAGCACGGAAAGCTGTAGCTGGTTTTCACTGTCCCTTGGAACTGCATTCGCTGCTACACAGACATTCGTGTCCTGCAAAAGCTTTCGTTCGTAATGAGGCAACACTGTGTATTTCTCTCTCGCAGAGCCCGGCTGACAAATTCGAAACGTCCAGCGATTGCGCCCACAGGAAAGCTGCCAGCACGGAAAGCTGTAGCTGGTTTTCACTGTCCCTTGGAACTGCATTCGCTGGTAGACAGACATTCGCGTTCTGCAAAAGCTTTGTTTCGTAATGGGGCAACACTGTGTATTTCTCTCTCGGAGAGCCCGGCTGCCAAATTCGAAACGTCCAGCGATTGCGCCCACAGGAAAGCTCCCAGCACGGAAAGCTGTAGCTGGTTTTCACTGTCCCTTGGAACTGCATTCGCTGGTAGACAGACATTCGCGTTCTGCAACAGCTTTCGTTCGTAAAGGGGCAACACTGTGTATTTCTCTCTCGGAGAGCCCGGCTGCCAAATTCGAAACGTCCAGCGATTGCGCCCACAGGAAAGCTCCCAGCACGGAAAGCTGTAGCTGGTTTTCACTGTCCCTTGGAACTGCATTCGCTGGTAGACAGACATTCGCGTTCTGCAACAGCTTTCGTTCGTAATGGGGCAACACTGTGTATTTCTCTCTGGGAGAGCCCGGCTGCCAAATTCGAAACGTCCAGCGATTGCGCCCACAGGAAAGCTCCCAGCACGGAAAGCTGTAGCTGGTTTTCACTGTCCCTTGGAACTGCATTCGCTGGTAGACAGACATTCGCGTTCTGCGACAGGTTTCGTTCGTAAAGGGGCAACACTGTGTATTTCTCTCTCGGAGAGCCCGGCTGCCAAATTCGAAACGTCCAGCGATTGCGCCCACAGGAAAGCTGCCAGCACGGAAAGCTGTAGCTGGTTTTCACTGTCCCTTGGAACTGCATTCGCTGGTAGACAGACATTCGCGTTCTGCAAAAGCTTTGGTTCGTAATGGGGCAACACTGTGTATTTCTCTCTCGCAGAGCCCGGCTGCCAAATTCGAAACGTCCAGCGATTGCGCCCACAGGAAAGCTCCCAGCACGGAAAGCTGTAGCTGGTTTTCACTGTCCCTTGGAACTGCATTCGCTGCTACACAGACATTCGCGTTCTGCAAAAGCTTTGTTTGGTAAAGGGGCAACACTGTGTATTTCTCTCTGGGAGAGCGCGGCTGCCAAATTCGAAACGTCCAGCGATTGAGCCCACAGGAAAGCTCCCAGCACGGAAAGCTGTAGCTGGTTTTCACTGTCCCTTGGAACTGCATTCGCTGCTACACAGACATTCGCGTTCTGCAAAAGCTTTTTTTGGTAAAGAGGCAACACTGTGTATTTCTCTGTCGGAGAGCCCGGCTGCCAAATTCGAAACGTCCAACGATTGCGCCCACTTGAAAGCTGCCAGCACGGAAAGCTGTAGCTGGTTTTCACTGTCCCTTGGAACTGCATTCGCTGGTAGACAGACATTCGCGTTCTGCAAAAGCTTTCGTTCGTAATGGGGCAACACTGTGTATTTCTCTCTGGGAGAGCCCGGCTGCCAAATTCGAAACGTCCAGCGATTGCGCCCACAGGAAAGCTCCCAGCACGGAAAGCTGTAGCTGGTTTTCACTGTCCCTTGGAACTGCATTCGCTGGTAGACAGACATTCGCGTTCTGCAAAAGCTTCCGTTCGTAAAGGGGCAACACTGTGTATTTCTCTCTCGGAGAGCCCGGCTGCCAAATTCGAAACGTCCAGCGATTGCGCCCACAGGAAAGCTCCCAGCACGGAAAGCTGTAGCTGGTTTTCACTGTCCCTTGGAACTGCATTCGCTGGTAGACAGACATTCGCGTTCTGCAAAAGCTTTTTTTCGTAATGGGGCAACACTGTGTATTTCTCTCTGGGAGAGCGCGGCTGCCAAATTCGAAACGTCCAGCGATTGCGCCCACAGGAAAGCTCCCAGCACGGAAAGCTGTAGCTGGTTTTCACTGTCCCTTGGAACTGCATTCGCTGCTACACAGACATTCGTGTTCTGCAAAAGCTTTCGTTCGTAATGAGGCAACACTGTGTATTTCTCTCTCGCAGAGCCCGGCTGACAAATTCGAAACGTCCAGCGATTGCGCCCACAGGAAAGATGCCAGCACGGAAAGCTGTAGCTGGTTTTCACTGTCCCTTGGAACTGCATTCGCTGGTAGACAGACATTCGCGTTCTGCAAAAGCTTTGTTTCGTAATGGGGCAACACTGTGTATTTCTCTCTCGGAGAGCCCGGCTGCCAAATTCGAAACGTCCAGCGATTGCGCCCACAGGAAAGCTCCCAGCACGGAAAGCTGTAGCTGGTTTTCACTGTCCCTTGGAACTGCATTCGCTGGTAGACAGACATTCGCGTTTTGCAACAGGTTTCGTTCGTAAAGGGGCAACACTGTGTATTTCTCTCTCGGAGAGCCCGGCTGCCAAATTCGAAACGTCCAGCGATTGCGCCCACAGGAAAGCTCCCAGCACGGAAAGCTGTAGCTGGTTTTCACTGTCCCTTGGAACTGCATTCGCTGGTAGACAGACATTCGCGTTCTGCAACAGCTTTCGTTCGTAATGGGGCAACACTGTGTATTTCTCTCTCGGAGAGCCCGGCTGCCAAATTCGAAACGTCCAGCGATTGCGCCCACAGGAAAGCTCCCAGCACGGAAAGCTGTAGCTGGTTTTCACTGTCCCTTGGAACTGCATTCGCTGGTAGACAGACATTCGCGTTCTGCGACAGGTTTCGTTCGTAAAGGGGCAACACTGTGTATTTCTCTCTCGGAGAGCCCGGCTGCCAAATTCGAAACGTCCAGCGATTGCGCCCACAGGAAAGCTGCCAGCACGGAAAGCTGTAGCTTGTTTTCACTGTCCCTTGGAACTGCATTCGCTGGTAGACAGACATTCGCGTTCTGCAAAAGCTTTGGTTCGTAATGGGGCAACACTGTGTATTTCTCTCTCGGAGAGCCCGGCTGCCAAATTCGAAACGTCCAGCGATTGCGCCCACAGGAAAGCTGCCAGCACGGAAAGCTGTAGCTGGTTTTCACTGTCCCTTGGAACTGCATTCGCTGGTAGACAGACATTCGCGTTCTGCAACAGGTTTCGTTCGTAAAGGGGCAACACTGTGTATTTCTCTCTGGGAGAGCCCGGCTGCCAAATTCGAAACGTCCAGCGATTGCGCCCACAGGAAAGCTCCCAGCACGGAAAGCTGTAGCTGGTTTTCACTGTCCCTTGGAACTGCATTCGATGGTAGACGGACATTCGTGTTCTGCAAAAGCTTTCGTTCGTAATGAGGCAACACTGTGTATTTCTCTCTCGGAGTGCGCGGCTGCCAAATTCGAAACGTCCAGCGATTGCGCCCACAGGAAAGCTCCCAGCACGGAAAGCTGTAGCTGGTTTTCACTGTCCCTTGGAACTGCATTCGCTGCTACACAGACATTCGCGTTCTGCAAAAGCTTTGTTTGGTAAAGGGGCAACACTGTGTATTTCTCTCTCGGAGAGCCCGGCTGCCAAATTCGAAACGTCCAGCGATTGCGCCCACAGGAAAGCTCCCAGCACGGAAAGCTGTAGCTGGTTTTCACTGTCCCTTGGAACTGCATTCGCTGCTACAGAGACATTCGCGTTCTGCAAAAGCTTTGGTTGGTAAAGGGGCAACACTGTGTATTTCTCTGTCGGAGAGCCCGGCTGGGAATTCGAAACGTCCAACGATTGCGCCCACATGAAAGCTGCCAGCACGGAAAGCTGTAGCTGGTTTTCACTGTCCCTTGGAACTGCATTCGCTGGTAGACAGACATTCGCGTTCTGCAAAAGCTTTCGTTCGTAATGGGGCAACACTCTGTATTTCTCTCTGGGAGAGCCCGGCTGCCAAATTCGAAACGTCCAGCGATTGCGCCCACAGGAAAGCTCCCAGCACGGAAAGCTGTAGCTGGTTTTCACTGTCCCTTGGAACTGCATTCGCTGGTAGACAGACATTCGCGTTCTGCAAAAGCTTTGGTTGGTAATGGGGCAATACTGTGTATTTCTCTCTGGGAGAGCCCGGCTGCCAAATTCGAAACGTCCAGCGATTGCGCCCACAGGAAAGCTCCCAGCACGGAAAGCTGTAGCTGGTTTTCACTGTCCCTTGGAACTGCATTCGCTGCTACACAGACATTCGTGTTCTGCAAAAGCTTTCGTTCGTAATGAGGCAACACTGTGTATTTCTCTCTCGCAGAGCCCGGCTGACAAATTCGAAACGTCCAGCGATTGCGCCCACAGGAAAGCTGCCAGCACGGAAAGCTGTAGCTGGTTTTCACTGTCCCTTGGAACTGCATTCGCTGGTAGACAGACATTCGCGTTCTGCAAAAGCTTTGTTTCGTAATGGGGCAACACTGTGTATTTCTCTCTCGGAGAGCCCGGCTGCCAAATTCGAAACGTCCAGCGATTGCGCCCACAGGAAAGCTCCCAGCACGGAAAGCTGTAGCTGGTTTTCACTGTCCCTTGGAACTGCATTCGCTGGTAGACAGACATTCGCGTTCTGCAACAGCTTTCGTTTGTAAAGGGGCAACACTGTGTATTTCTCTCTCGGAGAGCCCGGCTGCCAAATTCGAAACGTCCAGCGATTGCGCCCACAGGAAAGCTCCCAGCACGGAAAGCTGTAGCTGGTTTTCACTGTCCCTTGGAACTGCATTCGCTGGTAGACAGACATTCGCGTTCTGCAACAGCTTTCGTTCGTAATGGGGCAACACTGTGTATTTCTCTCTGGGAGAGCCCGGCTGCCAAATTCGAAACGTCCAGCGATTGCGCCCACAGGAAAGCTGCCAGCACGGAAAGCTGTAGCTGGTTTTCACTGTCCCTTGGAACTGCATTCGCTGGTAGACAGACATTCGCGTTCTGCAACAGGTTTCGTTCGTAAAGGGGCAACACTGTGTATTTCTCTCTCGGAGAGCCCGGCTGCCAAATTCAAAACGTCCAGCGATTGCGCCCACAGGAAAGCTGCCAGCACGGAAAGCTGTAGCTGGTTTTCACTGTCCCTTGGAACTGCATTCGCTGGTAGACAGACATTCGCGTTCTGCAAAAGCTTTGGTTCGTAATGGGGCAACACTGTGTATTTCTCTCTCGCAGAGCCCGGCTGCCAAATTCGAAACGTCCAGCGATTGCGCCCACAGGAAAGCTCCCAGCACGGAAAGCTGTAGCTGGTTTTCACTGTCCCTTGGAACTGCATTCGCTGGTAGACAGACATTCGCGTTCTGCAAAAGCTTTGTTTGGTAAAGGGGCAACACTGTGTATTTCTCTCTCGGAGAGCCCGGCTGCCAAATTCGAAACGTCCAGCGATTGCGCCCACAGGAAAGCTCCCAGCACGGAAAGCTGTACCTGGTTTTCACTGTCCCTTGGAACTGCATTCGCTGCTACACAGACATTCGCGTTCTGCAAAAGCTTTGGTTGGTAAAGGGGCAACACTGTGTATTTCTCTGTCGGAGAGCCCGGCTGCCAAATTCGAAACGTCCAACGATTGCGCCCACATGAAAGCTGCCAGCACGGAAAGCTGTAGCTGGTTTTCACTGTCCCTTGGAACTGCATTCGCTGGTAGACAGACATTCGCGTTCTGCAAAAGCTTTCGTTCGTAAAGGGGCAACACTGTGTATTTCTCTCTCGCAGATTCCGGCTGCCAAATTCGAAACGTCCAGCGATTGCGCCCACAGGAAAGCTGCCAGCACGGAAAGCTGTAGCTGGTTTTCACTGT
Source organism: Mycteria americana (assembly GCF_035582795.1). NCBI lineage: Eukaryota > Metazoa > Chordata > Aves > Ciconiiformes > Ciconiidae > Mycteria > Mycteria americana. The sequence goes on along the minus strand of NC_134367.1, from coordinate 119,391,656 downwards.
CCCTTGGAACTGCATTCGCTGGTAGACAGACATTCGCGTTCTGCAAAAGCTTCCGTTCGTTATGAGGCAACACTGTGTATTTCTCTCTCGGAGAGCCCGGCTGCCAAATTCGAAACGTCCAGCGATTGCGCCCACAGGAAAGCTGCCAGCATGGAAAGCTGTAGCTGGTTTTCACTGTCCCTTGGAACTGCATTCGCTGGTAGACGGACATTCGTGTTCTGCAAAAGCTTTCGTTCGTAATGAGGCAACACTGTGTATTTCTCTCTCGGAGAGCGCGGCTGCCAAATTCGAAACGTCCAGCGATTGCGCCCATAGGAAAGCTCCCAGCACGGAAAGCTGTAGCTGGTTTTCACTGTCCCTTGGAACTGCATTCGCTGGTAGACAGACATTCGCGTTCTGCAAAAGCTTTGGTTGGTAAAGGGGCAACACTGTGTATTTCTCTGTCGGAGAGCCCGGCTGCCAAATTCGAAACGTCCAGCGATTGCGCCCAGAGGAAAGCTGCCAGCACGGAAAGCTGTAGCTGGTTTTCACTGTCCCTTGGAACTGCATTCGCTGGTAGACAGACATTCGCGTTCTGCAAAAGCTTTCGTTCGTAATGGGGCAACACTGTGTATTTCTCTCTGGGAGAGCCCGGCTGCCAAATTCGAAACGTCCAGCGATTGCGCCCACAGGAAAGCTGCCAGCACGGAAAGCTGTAGCTGGTTTTCACTGTCCCTTGGAACTGCATTCGCTGGTAGACAGACATTCACGTTCTGCAAAAGCTTTCGTTCGTAAAGGGGCAACACTGTGTATTTCTCTCTCGGAGAGCCCGGCTGCCAAATTCGAAACGTCCAGCGATTGCGCCCACAGGAAAGCTGCCAGCACGGAAAGCTGTAGCTTGTTTTCACTGTCCCTTGGAACTGCATTCGCTGGTAGACAGACATTCGCGTTCTGCAAAAGCTTTGGTTGGTAATGGGGCAATACTGTGTATTTCTCTCTGGGAGAGCCCGGCTGCCAAATTCGAAACGTCCAGCGATTGCGCCCACAGGAAAGCTGCCAGCACGGAAAGCTGTAGCTGGTTTTCACTGTCCCTTGGAATTGCATTCGCTGGTAGACAGACATTCGTGTTCTGCAAAAGCTTTGGTTCGTAATGAGGCAACACTGTGTATTTCTCTCTCGCAGAGCCCGGCTGACAAATTCGAAACGTCCAGCGATTGCGCCCACAGGAAAGCTCCCAGCACGGAAAGCTGTAGCTGGTTTTCACTGTCCCTTGGAACTGCATTCGCTGGTAGACAGACATTCGCGTTCTGCAAAAGCTTTGTTTCGTAATGGGGCAACACTGTGTATTTCTCTCTCGGAGAGCCCGGCTGCCAAATTCGAAACGTCCAGCAATTGCGCCCACAGGAAAGCTCCCAGCACGGAAAGCTGTAGCTGGTTTTCACTGTCCCTTGGAACTGCATTCGCTGGTAGACAGACATTCGCGTTCTGCAACAGCTTTCGTTCGTAAAGGGGCAACACTCTGTATTTCTCTCTCGGAGAGCCCGGCTGCCAAATTCGAAATGTCCAGCGATTGCGCCCACAGGAAAGCTCCCAGCACGGAAAGCTGTAGCTGGTTTTCACTGTCCCTTGGAACTGCATTCGCTGGTAGACAGACATTCGCGTTCTGCAACAGCTTTCATTCGTAAAGGGGCAACACTGTGTATTTCTCTCTGGGAGAGCCCGGCTGCCAAATTCGAAACGTCCAGCGATTGCGCCCACAGGAAAGCTCCCAGCACGGAAAGCTGTAGCTGGTTTTCACTGTCCCTTGGAACTGCATTCGCTGGTAGACAGACATTCGCGTTCTGCAAAAGCTTTCGTTCGTAAAGGGGCAACACTGTGTATTTCTCTCTGGGAGAGCCCGGCTGCCAAATTCGAAACGTCCAGCGATTGCGCCCACAGGAAAGCTCCCAGCACGGAAAGCTGTAGCTGGTTTTTACTGTCCCTTGGAACTGCATTCGCTGGTAGACAGACATTCGCGTTCTGCAAAAGCTTTCGTTCGTAAAGGGGCAACACTCTGTATTTCTCTCTCGCAGATTCCGGCTGCCAAATTCGAAACGTCCAGCGATTGCGCCCACAGGAAAGCTGCCAGCACGGAAAGCTGTAGCTGGTTTTCACTGTCCCTTGGAACTGCATTCGCTGGTAGACAGACATTCGCGTTCTGCAAAAGCTTTGGTTGGTAATGGGCAACACTGTGTATTTCTCTCTCGGAGAGCCCGACTGCCAAATTCGAAACGTCCAGCGATTGCGCCCACAGGAAAGCTCACAGCACGGAAAGCTGTAGCTGGTTTTCACTGTCCCTTGGAACTGCATTCGCTGCTACACAGACATTCGCGTTCTGCAACAGGTTTCGTTCGTAAAGGGGCAACACTGTGTATTTCTCTCTCGGAGAGCCCGGCTGCCAAATTCGAAACGTCCAGCGATTGCGCCCACAGGAAAGCTGCCAGCACGGAAAGCTGTAGCTGGTTTTCACTGTCCCTTGGAACTGCATTCGCTGGTAGACAGACATTCGCGTTCTGCAAAAGCTTTGGTTCGTAAAGGGGCAACACTGTGTATTTCTCTCTCGCTGAGCCCGGCTGCCAAATTCGAAACGTCCAGCGATTGCGCCCACAGGAAAGCTGCCAGCACGGAAAGCTGTAGCTGGTTTTCACTGTCCCTTGGAACTGCATTCGCTGGTAGACGGACATTCGTGTTCTGCAAAAGCTTTCGTTCGTAATGAGGCAACACTGTGTATTTCTCTCTCGGAGAGCGCGGCTGCCAAATTCGAAACGTCCAGCGATTGCGCCCACAGGAAAGCTCCCAGCACGGAAAGCTGTAGCTGGTTTTCACTGTCCCTTGGAACTGCATTCGCTGCTACACAGACATTCGCGTTCTGCAAAAGCTTTGGTTGGTAAAGGGGCAACACTGTGTATTTCTCTGTCGGAGAGCCCGGCTGCCAAATTCGAAACGTCCAGCGATTGCGCCCACAGGAAAGCTCCCAGCACGGAAAGCTGTAGCTGGTTTTCACTGTCCCTTGGAACTGCATTCGCTGGTAGACGGACATTCGTGTTCTGCAAAAGCTTTCGTTCGTAATGAGGCAACACTGTGTATTTCTCTCTCGGAGAGCGCGGCTGCCAAATTCGAAACGTCCAGCGATTGCGCCCACAGGAAAGCTCCCAGCATGGAAAGCTGTAGCTGGTTTTCACTGTCCCTTGGAACTGCATTCGCTGGTAGACAGACATTCGCGTTCTGCAAAAGCTTTCGTTCGTAAAGGGGCAACACTGTGTATTTCTCTCTCGGAGAGCCCGGCTGCCAAATTCGAAACGTCCAGCGATTGCGCCCACAGGAAAGCTGCCAGCACGGAAAGCTGTAGCTGGTTTTCACTGTCCCTTGGAACTGCATTCGCTGGTAGAAAGACATTCGCGTTCTGCAAAAGCTTTTGTTGGTAGTGGGGCAATACTGTGTATTTCTCTCTCGCAGAGCCCGGCTGCCAAATTCGAAACGTCCAGCGATTGCGCCCACAGGAAAGCTGCCAGCACGGAAAGCTGTAGCTGGTTTTCACTGTCCCTTGGAACTGCATTCGCTGCTACACAGACATTCGTGTTCTGCAAAAGCTTTCGTTCGTAATGAGGCAACACTGTGTATTTCTCTCTCGGAGAGCCCGGCTGCCAAATTCGAAACATCCAGCGATTGCGCCCACAGGAAAGCTGCCAGCACGGAAAGCTGTAGCTGGTTTTCACTGTCCCTTGGAACTGCATTCGCTGGTAGACAGACATTCGCGTTCTGCAAAAGCTTTGTTTCGTAATGGGGCAACACTTTGTATTTCTCTCTGGGAGAGCGCGGCTGCCAAATTCGAAACGTCCAGCGATTGCGCCCACAGGAAAGCTGCCAGCACGGAAAGCTGTAGCTGGTTTTCACTGTCCCTTGGAACTGCATTCGCTGCTACACAGACATTCGTGTTCTGCAAAAGCTTTCGTTCGTAATGAGGCAACACTGTGTATTTCTCTCTCGCAGAGCCCGGCTGACAAATTCGAAACGTCCAGCGATTGCGCCCACAGGAAAGCTGCCAGCACGGAAAGCTGTAGCTGGTTTTCACTGTCCCTTGGAACTGCATTCGCTGGTAGACGGACATTCGTGTTCTGCAAAAGCTTTCGTTCGTAATGAGGCAACACTGTGTATTTCTCTCTCGGAGTGCGCGGCTGCCAAATTCGAAACGTCCAGCGATTGCGCCCACAGGAAAGCTCCCAGCACGGAAAGCTGTAGCTGGTTTTCACTGTCCCTTGGAACTGCATTCGCTGCTACACAGACATTCGCGTTCTGCAAAAGCTTTGGTTGGTAAAGGGGCAACACTGTGTATTTCTCTCTCGGAGAGCCCAGCTGCCAAATTCGAAACGTCCAGCGATTGCGCCCACAGGAAAGCTCCCAGCACGGAAAGCTGTAGCTGGTTTTCACTGTCCCTTGGAACTGCATTCGCTGCTACACAGACATTCGCGTTCTGCAACAGGTTTCGTTCGTAAAGGGGCAACACTGTGTATTTCTCTCTCGGAGAGCCCGGCTGCCAAATTCGAAACGTCCAGCGATTGCGCCCAGAGGAAAGCTGCCAGCACGGAAAGCTGTAGCTGGTTTTCACTGTCCCTTGGAACTGCATTCGCTGGTAGACAGACATTCGCGTTCTGCAAAAGCTTTCGTTCGTAAAGGGGCAACACTGTGTATTTCTCTCTCGCAGATTCCGGCTGCCAAATTCGAAACGTCCAGCGATTGCGCCCACAGGAAAGCTGCCAGCACGGAAAGCTGTAGCTGGTTTTCACTGTCCCTTGGAACTGCATTCGCTGCTACACAGACATTCGTGTTCTGCAAAAGCTTTCGTTCGTAATGAGGCAACACTGTGTATTTCTCTCTCGCAGAGCCCGGCTGACAAATTCGAAACGTCCAGCGATTGCGCCCACAGGAAAGCTGCCAGCACGGAAAGCTGTAGCTGGTTTTCACTGTCCCTTGGAACTGCATTCGCTGGTAGACAGACATTCGCGTTCTGCAAAAGCTTTGTTTCGTAATGGGGCAACACTGTGTATTTCTCTCTCGGAGAGCCCGGCTGCCAAATTCGAAACGTCCAGCGATTGCGCCCACAGGAAAGCTCCCAGCACGGAAAGCTGTAGCTGGTTTTCACTGTCCCTTGGAACTGCATTCGCTGCTACACAGACATCGCGTTCTGCAAAAGCTTTGGTTGGTAAAGGGTCAACACTGTGTATTTCTCTCTCGGAGAGCCCGGCTGCCAAATTCGAAACGTCCAGCGATTGCGCCCACAGGAAAGCTCCCAGCACGGAAAGCTGTATCTGGTTTTCACTGTCCCTTGGAACTGCATTCGCTGCTACACAGAGATTCGCGTTCTGCAAAAGCTTTCGTTCGTAAAGGGGCAACACTGTGTATTTCTCTCTGGGAGAGCCCGGCTGCCAAATTCGAAATGTCCAGCGATTGCGCCCACAGGAAAGCTCCCAGCACGGAAAGCTGTAGCTGGTTTTCACTGTCCCTTGGAACTGCATTCGCTGCTACACAGACATTCGCGTTCTGCAAAAGCTTTGGTTGGTAAAGGGGCAACACTGTGTATTTCTCTGTCGGAGAGCCCGGCTGCCAAATTCGAAACGTCCAACGATTGCGCCCACATGAAAGCTGCCAGCACGGAAAGCTGTAGCTGGTTTTCACTGTCCCTTGGAACTGCATTCGCTGGTAGACAGACATTCGCGTTCTGCAAAAGCTTTCGTTCGTAATGGGGCAACACTGTGTATTTCTCTCTCGCAGAGCCCGGCTGCCAAATTCGAAACGTCCAGCGATTGCGCCCCCAGGAAAGCTCCCAGCACGGAAAGCTGTAGCTGGTTTTCACTGTCCCTTGGAACTGCATTCGCTGGTAGACAGACATTCGCGTTCTGCAAAAGCTTTCGTTCGTAAAGGGGCAACACTGTGTATTTCTCTCTCGGACAGCCCGGCTGCCAAATTCGAAACGTCCAGCGATTGCGCCCACAGGAAAGCTGCCAGCACGGAAAGCTGTAGCTGGTTTTCACTGTCCCTTGGAACTGCATTCGCTGGTAGACAGACATTCGCGTTCTGCAAAAGCTTTCGTTCGTAATGGGGCAATACTGTGTATTTCTCTCTGGGAGAGCCCGGCTGCCAAATTCGAAACGTCCAGCGATTGCGCCCACAGGAAATCTCCCAGCACGGAAAGCTGTAGCTGGTTTTCACTGTCCCTTGGAACTGCATTCGCTGCTACACAGACATTCGTGTTCTGCAAAAGCTTTCGTTCGTAATGAGGCAACACTGTGTATTTCTCTCTCGCAGAGCCCGGCTGACAAATTCGAAACGTCCAGCGATTGCGCCCACAGGAAAGCTGCCAGCACGGAAAGCTGTAGCTGGTTTTCACTGTCCCTTGGAACTGCATTCGCTGGTAGACAGACATTCGCGTTCTGCAAAAGCTTTCGTTCGTAATGGGGCAACACTGTGTATTTCTCTCTGGGAGAGCCCGGCTGCCAAATTCGAAACGTCCAGCGATTGCGCCCACAGGAAAGCTCCCAGCACGGAAAGCTGTAGCTGGTTTTCACTGTCCCTTGGAACTGCATTCGCTGGTAGACAGACATTCGCGTTCTGCAAAAGCTTTGGTTCGTAATGGGGCAACACTGTGTATTTCTCTCTCGGAGAGCCCGGCTGCCAAATTCGAAACGTCCAGCGATTGCGCCCACAGGAAAGATGCCAGCACGGAAAGCTGTAGCTGGTTTTCACTGTCCCTTGGAACTGCATTCGCTGGTAGACAGACATTCGCGTTCTGCAAAAGCTTTGTTGGTAATGGGGCAATACTGTGTATTTCTCTCTGGGAGTGCCCGGCTGCCAAATTCGAAACGTCCAGCGATTGCGCCCACAGGAAAGCTCCCAGCACGGAAAGCTGTAGCTGGTTTTCACTGTCCCTTGGAACTGCATTCGCTGCTACACAGACATTCGTGTCCTGCAAAAGCTTTCGTTCGTAATGAGGCAACACTGTGTATTTCTCTCTCGCAGAGCCCGGCTGACAAATTCGAAACGTCCAGCGATTGCGCCCACAGGAAAGCTGCCAGCACGGAAAGCTGTAGCTGGTTTTCACTGTCCCTTGGAACTGCATTCGCTGGTAGACAGACATTCGCGTTCTGCAAAAGCTTTGGTTCGTAAAGGGGCAACACTGTGTATTTCTCTCTCGCTGAGCCCGGCTGCCAAATTCGAAACGTCCAGCGATTGCGCCCACAGGAAAGCTGCCAGCACGGAAAGCTGTAGCTGGTTTTCACTGTCCCTTGGAACTGCATTCGCTGGTAGACGGACATTCGTGTTCTGCAAAAGCTTTCGTTCGTAATGAGGCAACACTGTGTATTTCTCTCTCGGAGAGCGCGGCTGCCAAATTCGAAACGTCCAGCGATTGCGCCCACAGGAAAGCTCCCAGCACGGAAAGCTGTAGCTGGTTTTCACTGTCCCTTGGAACTGCATTCGCTGCTACACAGACATTCGCGTTCTGCAAAAGCTTTGGTTGGTAAAGGGGCAACACTGTGTATTTCTCTCTCGGAGAGCCCGGCTGCCAAATTCGAAACGTCCAGCGATTGCGCCCACAGGAAAGCTCCCAGCACGGAAAGCTGTAGCTGGTTTTCACTGTCCCTTGGAACTGCATTCGCTGGTAGACGGACATTCGTGTTCCGCAAAAGCTTTCGTTCGTAATGAGGCAACACTGTGTATTTCTCTCTCGGAGAGCGCGGCTGCCAAATTCGAAACGTCCAGCGATTGCGCCCACAGGAAAGCTCCCAGCATGGAAAGCTGTAGCTGGTTTTCACTGTCCCTTGGAACTGCATTCGCTGGTAGACAGACATTCGCGTTCTGCAAAAGCTTTCGTTCGTAAAGGGGCAACACTGTGTATTTCTCTCTCGGAGAGCCCGGCTGCCAAATTCGAAACGTCCAGCGATTGCGCCCACAGGAAAGCTGCCAGCACGGAAAGCTGTAGCTGGTTTTCACTGTCCCTTGGAACTGCATTCGCTGGTAGAAAGACATTCGCGTTCTGCAAAAGCTTTTGTTGGTAGTGGGGCAATACTGTGTATTTCTCTCTCGCAGAGCCCGGCTGCCAAATTCGAAACGTCCAGCGATTGCGCCCACAGGAAAGCTGCCAGCACGGAAAGCTGTAGCTGGTTTTCACTGTCCCTTGGAACTGCATTCGCTGCTACACAGACATTCGTGTTCTGCAAAAGCTTTCGTTCGTAATGAGGCAACACTGTGTATTTCTCTCTGGGAGAGCCCGGCTGCCAAATTCGAAACATCCAGCGATTGCGCCCACAGGAAAGCTGCCAGCACGGAAAGCTGTAGCTGGTTTTCACTGTCCCTTGGAACTGCATTCGCTGGTAGACAGACATTCGCGTTCTGCAAAAGCTTTGTTTCGTAATGGGGCAACACTTTGTATTTCTCTCTGGGAGAGCGCGGCTGCCAAATTCGAAACGTCCAGCGATTGCGCCCACAGGAAAGCTGCCAGCACGGAAAGCTGTAGCTGGTTTTCACTGTCCCTTGGAACTGCATTCGCTGCTACACAGACATTCGTGTTCTGCAAAAGCTTTCGTTCGTAATGAGGCAACACTGTGTATTTCTCTCTCGCAGAGCCCGGCTGACAAATTCGAAACGTCCAGCGATTGCGCCCACAGGAAAGCTGCCAGCACGGAAAGCTGTAGCTGGTTTTCACTGTCCCTTGGAACTGCATTCGCTGGTAGACAGACATTCGCGTTCTGCAAAAGCTTTGTTTCGTAATGGGGCAACACTGTGTATTTCTCTCTCGGAGAGCCCAGCTGCCAAATTCGAAACGTCCAGCGATTGCGCCCACAGGAAAGCTCCCAGCACGGAAAGCTGTAGCTGGTTTTCACTGTCCCTTGGAACTGCATTCGCTGCTACACAGACATCGCGTTCTGCAAAAGCTTTGGTTGGTAAAGGGGCAACACTGTGTATTTCTCTCTCGGAGAGCCCGGCTGCCAAATTCGAAACGTCCAGCGATTGCGCCCACAGGAAAGCTGCCAGCACGGAAAGCTGTAGCTGGTTTTCACTGTCCCTTGGAACTGCATTCGCTGGTAGACGGACATTCGTGTTCTGCAAAAGCTTTCGTTCGTAATGAGGCAACACTGTGTATTTCTCTCTCGGAGTGCGCGGCTGCCAAATTCGAAACGTCCAGCGATTGCGCCCACAGGAAAGCTCCCAGCACGGAAAGCTGTAGCTGGTTTTCACTGTCCCTTGGAACTGCATTCGCTGCTACACAGACATTCGCGTTCTGCAAAAGCTTTGGTTGGTAAAGGGGCAACACTGTGTATTTCTCTGTCGGAGAGCCCGGCTGCCAAATTCGAAACGTCCAACGATTGCGCCCACATGAAAGCTGCCAGCACGGAAAGCTGTAGCTGGTTTTCACTGTCCCTTGGAACTGCATTCGCTGGTAGACAGACATTCGCGTTCTGCAAAAGCTTTCGTTCGTAATGGGGCAACACTGTGTATTTCTCTCTGGGAGAGCCCGGCTGCCAAATTCGAAACGTCCAGCGATTGCGCCCACAGGAAAGCTCCCAGCACGGAAAGCTGTAGCTGGTTTTCACTGTCCCTTGGAACTGCATTCGCTGGTAGACAGACATTCGCGTTCTGCAACAGGTTTCGTTCGTAAAGGGGCAACACTGTGTATTTCTCTCTCGGAGAGCCCGGCTGCCAAATTCGAAACGTCCAGCGATTGCGCCCAGAGGAAAGCTGCCAGCACGGAAAGCTGTAGCTGGTTTTCACTGTCCCTTGGAACTGCATTCGCTGGTAGACAGACATTCGCGTTCTGCAAAAGCTTTCGTTCGTAAAGGGGCAACACTGTGTATTTCTCTCTCGCAGATTCCGGCTGCCAAATTCGAAACGTCCAGCGATTGCGCCCACAGGAAAGCTGCCAGCACGGAAAGCTGTAGCTGGTTTTCACTGTCCCTTGGAACTGCATTCGCTGCTACACAGACATTCGTGTTCTGCAAAAGCTTTCGTTCGTAATGAGGCAACACTGTGTATTTCTCTCTCGCAGAGCCCGGCTGACAAATTCGAAACGTCCAGCGATTGCGCCCACAGGAAAGCTGCCAGCACGGAAAGCTGTAGCTGGTTTTCACTGTCCCTTGGAACTGCATTCGCTGGTAGACAGACATTCGCGTTCTGCAAAAGCTTTGTTTCGTAATGGGGCAACACTGTGTATTTCTCTCTCGGAGAGCCCGGCTGCCAAATTCGGAACGTCCAGCGATTGCGCCCACAGGAAAGCTCCCAGCACGGAAAGCTGTAGCTGGTTTTCACTGTCCCTTGGAACTGCATTCGCTGCTACACAGACATCGCGTTCTGCAAAAGCTTTGGTTGGTAAAGGGGCAACACTGTGTATTTCTCTCTCGGAGAGCCCGGCTGCCAAATTCGAAACGTCCAGCGATTGCGCCCACAGGAAAGCTCCCAGCACGGAAAGCTGTATCTGGTTTTCACTGTCCCTTGGAACTGCATTCGCTGCTACACAGAGATTCGCGTTCTGCAAAAGCTTTCGTTCGTAAAGGGGCAACACTGTGTATTTCTCTCTGGGAGAGCCCGGCTGCCAAATTCGAAATGTCCAGCGATTGCGCCCACAGGAAAGCTCCCAGCACGGAAAGCTGTAGCTGGTTTTCACTGTCCCTTGGAACTGCATTCGCTGCTACACAGACATTCGCGTTCTGCAAAAGCTTTGGTTGGTAAAGGGGCAACACTGTGTATTTCTCTGTCGGAGAGCCCGGCTGCCAAATTCGAAACGTCCAACGATTGCGCCCACATGAAAGCTGCCAGCACGGAAAGCTGTAGCTGGTTTTCACTGTCCCTTGGAACTGCATTCGCTGGTAGACAGACATTCGCGTTCTGCAAAAGCTTTCGTTCGTAATGGGGCAACACTGTGTATTTCTCTCTCGCAGAGCCCGGCTGCCAAATTCGAAACGTCCAGCGATTGCGCCCCCAGGAAAGCTCCCAGCACGGAAAGCTGTAGCTGGTTTTCACTGTCCCTTGGAACTGCATTCGCTGGTAGACAGACATTCGCGTTCTGCAAAAGCTTTCGTTCGTAAAGGGGCAACACTGTGTATTTCTCTCTCGGACAGCCCGGCTGCCAAATTCGAAACGTCCAGCGATTGCGCCCACAGGAAAGCTGCCAGCACGGAAAGCTGTAGCTGGTTTTCACTGTCCCTTGGAACTGCATTCGCTGGTAGACAGACATTCGCGTTCTGCAAAAGCTTTCGTTCGTAATGGGGCAATACTGTGTATTTCTCTCTGGGAGAGCCCGGCTGCCAAATTCGAAACGTCCAGCGATTGCGCCCACAGGAAATCTCCCAGCACGGAAAGCTGTAGCTGGTTTTCACTGTCCCTTGGAACTGCATTCGCTGCTACACAGACATTCGTGTTCTGCAAAAGCTTTCGTTCGTAATGAGGCAACACTGTGTATTTCTCTCTCGCAGAGCCCGGCTGACAAATTCGAAACGTCCAGCGATTGCGCCCACAGGAAAGCTGCCAGCACGGAAAGCTGTAGCTGGTTTTCACTGTCCCTTGGAACTGCATTCGCTGGTAGACAGACATTCGCGTTCTGCAAAAGCTTTCGTTCGTAATGGGGCAACACTGTGTATTTCTCTCTGGGAGAGCCCGGCTGCCAAATTCGAAACGTCCAGCGATTGCGCCCACAGGAAAGCTCCCAGCACGGAAAGCTGTAGCTGGTTTTCACTGTCCCTTGGAACTGCATTCGCTGGTAGACAGACATTCGCGTTCTGCAAAAGCTTTGGTTCGTAATGGGGCAACACTGTGTATTTCTCTCTCGGAGAGCCCGGCTGCCAAATTCGAAACGTCCAGCGATTGCGCCCACAGGAAAGATGCCAGCACGGAAAGCTGTAGCTGGTTTTCACTGTCCCTTGGAACTGCATTCGCTGGTAGACAGACATTCGCGTTCTGCAAAAGCTTTGGTTGGTAATGGGGCAATACTGTGTATTTCTCTCTGGGAGTGCCCGGCTGCCAAATTCGAAACGTCCAGCGATTGCGCCCACAGGAAAGCTCCCAGCACGGAAAGCTGTAGCTGGTTTTCACTGTCCCTTGGAACTGCATTCGCTGCTACACAGACATTCGTGTCCTGCAAAAGCTTTCGTTCGTAAAGGGGCAACACTGTGTATTTCTCTCTCGCAGAGCCCGGCTGACAAATTCGAAACGTCCAGCGATTGCGCCCACAGGAAAGCTGCCAGCACGGAAAGCTGTAGCTGGTTTTCACTGTCCCTTGGAACTGCATTCGCTGGTAGACAGACATTCGCGTTCTGCAAAAGCTTTGTTTCGTAATGGGGCAACACTGTGTATTTCTCTCTCGGAGAGCCCGGCTGCCAAATTCGAAACGTCCAGCGATTGCGCCCACAGGAAAGCTCCCAGCACGGAAAGCTGTAGCTGGTTTTCACTGTCCCTTGGAACTGCATTCGCTGGTAGACAGACATTCGCGTTCTGCAACAGCTTTCGTTCGTAAAGGGGCAACACTCTGTATTTCTCTCTCGGAGAGCCCGGCTGCCAAATTCGAAACGTCCAGCGATTGCGCCCACAGGAAAGCTCCCAGCACGGAAAGCTGTAGCTGGTTTTCACTGTCCCTTGGAACTGCATTCGCTGGTAGACAGACATTCGCGTTCTGCAACAGCTTTCGTTCGTAATGGGGCAACACTGTGTATTTCTCTCTGGGAGAGCCCGGCTGCCAAATTCGAAACGTCCAGCGATTGCGCCCACAGGAAAGCTCCCAGCACGGAAAGCTGTAGCTGGTTTTCACTGTCCCTTGGAACTGCATTCGCTGGTAGACAGACATTCGCGTTCTGCGACAGGTTTCGTTCGTAAAGGGGCAACACTGTGTATTTCTCTCTCGGAGAGCCCGGCTGCCAAATTCGAAACGTCCAGCGATTGCGCCCACAGGAAAGCTGCCAGCACGGAAAGCTGTAGCTGGTTTTCACTGTCCCTTGGAACTGCATTCGCTGGTAGACAGACATTCGCGTTCTGCAAAAGCTTTGGTTCGTAATGGGGCAACACTGTGTATTTCTCTCTCGCAGAGCCCGGCTGCCAAATTCGAAACGTCCAGCGATTGCGCCCACAGGAAAGCTCCCAGCACGGAAAGCTGTAGCTGGTTTTCACTGTCCCTTGGAACTGCATTCGCTGCTACACAGACATTCGCGTTCTGCAAAAGCTTTGTTTGGTAAAGGGGCAACACTGTGTATTTCTCTCTCGGAGAGCGCGGCTGCCAAATTCGAAACGTCCAGCGATTGCGCCCACAGGAAAGCTGCCAGCACGGAAAGCTGTAGCTGGTTTTCACTGTCCCTTGGAACTGCATTCGCTGGTAGACAGACATTCGCGTTCTGCAAAAGCTTTCGTTCGTAATGGGGCAATACTGTGTATTTCTCTCTGGGAGAGCCCGGCTGCCAAATTCGAAACGTCCAGCGATTGCGCCCACAGGAAATCTCCCAGCACGGAAAGCTGTAGCTGGTTTTCACTGTCCCTTGGAACTGCATTCGCTGCTACACAGACATTCGTGTTCTGCAAAAGCTTTCGTTCGTAATGAGGCAACACTGTGTATTTCTCTCTCGCAGAGCCCGGCTGACAAATTCGAAACGTCCAGCGATTGCGCCCACAGGAAAGCTGCCAGCACGGAAAGCTGTAGCTGGTTTTCACTGTCCCTTGGAACTGCATTCGCTGGTAGACAGACATTCGCGTTCTGCAAAAGCTTTCGTTCGTAATGGGGCAACACTGTGTATTTCTCTCTGGGAGAGCCCGGCTGCCAAATTCGAAACGTCCAGCGATTGCGCCCACAGGAAAGCTCCCAGCACGGAAAGCTGTAGCTGGTTTTCACTGTCCCTTGGAACTGCATTCGCTGGTAGACAGACATTCGCGTTCTGCAAAAGCTTTGGTTCGTAATGGGGCAACACTGTGTATTTCTCTCTCGGAGAGCCCGGCTGCCAAATTCGAAACGTCCAGCGATTGCGCCCACAGGAAAGATGCCAGCACGGAAAGCTGTAGCTGGTTTTCACTGTCCCTTGGAACTGCATTCGCTGGTAGACAGACATTCGCGTTCTGCAAAAGCTTTGGTTGGTAATGGGGCAATACTGTGTATTTCTCTCTGGGAGTGCCCGGCTGCCAAATTCGAAACGTCCAGCGATTGCGCCCACAGGAAAGCTCCCAGCACGGAAAGCTGTAGCTGGTTTTCACTGTCCCTTGGAACTGCATTCGCTGCTACACAGACATTCGTGTCCTGCAAAAGCTTTCGTTCGTAAAGGGGCAACACTGTGTATTTCTCTCTCGCAGAGCCCGGCTGACAAATTCGAAACGTCCAGCGATTGCGCCCACAGGAAAGCTGCCAGCACGGAAAGCTGTAGCTGGTTTTCACTGTCCCTTGGAACTGCATTCGCTGGTAGACAGACATTCGCGTTCTGCAAAAGCTTTGTTTCGTAATGGGGCAACACTGTGTATTTCTCTCTCGGAGAGCCCGGCTGCCAAATTCGAAACGTCCAGCGATTGCGCCCACAGGAAAGCTCCCAGCACGGAAAGCTGTAGCTGGTTTTCACTGTCCCTTGGAACTGCATTCGCTGGTAGACAGACATTCGCGTTCTGCAACAGCTTTCGTTCGTAAAGGGGCAACACTCTGTATTTCTCTCTCGGAGAGCCCGGCTGCCAAATTCGAAACGTCCAGCGATTGCGCCCACAGGAAAGCTCCCAGCACGGAAAGCTGTAGCTGGTTTTCACTGTCCCTTGGAACTGCATTCGCTGGTAGACAGACATTCGCGTTCTGCAACAGCTTTCGTTCGTAATGGGGCAACACTGTGTATTTCTCTCTGGGAGAGCCCGGCTGCCAAATTCGAAACGTCCAGCGATTGCGCCCACAGGAAAGCTCCCAGCACGGAAAGCTGTAGCTGGTTTTCACTGTCCCTTGGAACTGCATTCGCTGGTAGACAGACATTCGCGTTCTGCGACAGGTTTCGTTCGTAAAGGGGCAACACTGTGTATTTCTCTCTCGGAGAGCCCGGCTGCCAAATTCGAAACGTCCAGCGATTGCGCCCACAGGAAAGCTGCCAGCACGGAAAGCTGTAGCTGGTTTTCACTGTCCCTTGGAACTGCATTCGCTGGTAGACAGACATTCGCGTTCTGCAAAAGCTTTGGTTCGTAATGGGGCAACACTGTGTATTTCTCTCTCGCAGAGCCCGGCTGCCAAATTCGAAACGTCCAGCGATTGCGCCCACAGGAAAGCTCCCAGCACGGAAAGCTGTAGCTGGTTTTCACTGTCCCTTGGAACTGCATTCGCTGCTACACAGACATTCGCGTTCTGCAAAAGCTTTGTTTGGTAAAGGGGCAACACTGTGTATTTCTCTCTCGGAGAGCGCGGCTGCCAAATTCGAAACGTCCAGCGATTGCGCCCACAGGAAAGCTCCCAGCACGGAAAGCTGTAGCTGGTTTTCACTGTGTCCTTGGAACTGCATTCGCTGCTACACAGACATTCGCGTTCTGCAAAAGCTTTTTTTGGTAAAGAGGCAACACTGTGTATTTCTCTGTCGGAGAGCCCGGCTGCCAAATTCGAAACGTCCAACGATTGCGCCCACTTGAAAGCTGCCAGCACGGAAAGCTGTAGCTGGTTTTCACTGTCCCTTGGAACTGCATTCGCTGGTAGACAGACATTCGCGTTCTGCAAAAGCTTTCGTTCGTAATGGGGCAACACTGTGTATTTCTCTCTGGGAGAGCCCGGCTGCCAAATTCGAAACGTCCAGCGATTGCGCCCACAGGAAAGCTCCCAGCACGGAAAGCTGTAGCTGGTTTTCACTGTCCCTTGGAACTGCATTCGCTGGTAGACAGACATTCGCGTTCTGCAAAAGCTTCCGTTCGTAAAGGGGCAACACTGTGTATTTCTCTCTCGGAGAGCCCGGCTGCCAAATTCGAAACGTCCAGCGATTGCGCCCACAGGAAAGCTCCCAGCACGGAAAGCTGTAGCTGGTTTTCACTGTCCCTTGGAACTGCATTCGCTGGTAGACAGACATTCGCGTTCTGCAAAAGCTTTTTTTCGTAATGGGGCAACACTGTGTATTTCTCTCTGGGAGAGCGCGGCTGCCAAATTCGAAACGTCCAGCGATTGCGCCCACAGGAAAGCTCCCAGCACGGAAAGCTGTATCTGGTTTTCACTGTCCCTTGGAACTGCATTCGCTGCTACACAGACATTCGTGTCCTGCAAAAGCTTTCGTTCGTAATGAGGCAACACTGTGTATTTCTCTCTCGCAGAGCCCGGCTGACAAATTCGAAACGTCCAGCGATTGCGCCCACAGGAAAGCTGCCAGCACGGAAAGCTGTAGCTGGTTTTCACTGTCCCTTGGAACTGCATTCGCTGGTAGACAGACATTCGCGTTCTGCAAAAGCTTTGTTTCGTAATGGGGCAACACTGTGTATTTCTCTCTCGGAGAGCCCGGCTGCCAAATTCGAAACGTCCAGCGATTGCGCCCACAGGAAAGCTCCCAGCACGGAAAGCTGTAGCTGGTTTTCACTGTCCCTTGGAACTGCATTCGCTGGTAGACAGACATTCGCGTTCTGCAACAGCTTTCGTTCGTAAAGGGGCAACACTCTGTATTTCTCTGTCGGAGAGCCCGGCTGCCAAATTCGAAACGTCCAGCGATTGCGCCCACAGGAAAGCTCCCAGCACGGAAAGCTGTAGCTGGTTTTCACTGTCCCTTGGAACTGCATTCGCTGGTAGACAGACATTCGCGTTCTGCAACAGCTTTCGTTCGTAATGGGGCAACACTGTGTATTTCTCTCTGGGAGAGCCCGGCTGCCAAATTCGAAACGTCCAGCGATTGCGCCCACAGGAAAGCTCCCAGCACGGAAAGCTGTAGCTGGTTTTCACTGTCCCTTGGAACTGCATTCGCTGGTAGACAGACATTCGCGTTCTGCGACAGGTTTCGTTCGTAAAGGGGCAACACTGTGTATTTCTCTCTCGGAGAGCCCGGCTGCCAAATTCGAAACGTCCAGCGATTGCGCCCACAGGAAAGCTGCCAGCACGGAAAGCTGTAGCTGGTTTTCACTGTCCCTTGGAACTGCATTCGCTGGTAGACAGACATTCGCGTTCTGCAAAAGCTTTGGTTCGTAATGGGGCAACACTGTGTATTTCTCTCTCGCAGAGCCCGGCTGCCAAATTCGAAACGTCCAGCGATTGCGCCCACAGGAAAGCTCCCAGCACGGAAAGCTGTAGCTGGTTTTCACTGTCCCTTGGAACTGCATTCGCTGCTACACAGACATTCGCGTTCTGCAAAAGCTTTGTTTGGTAAAGGGGCAACACTGTGTATTTCTCTCTCGGAGAGCGCGGCTGCCAAATTCGAAACGTCCAGCGATTGCGCCCACAGGAAAGCTCCCAGCACGGAAAGCTGTAGCTGGTTTTCACTGTCCCTTGGAACTGCATTCGCTGCTACACAGACATTCGCGTTCTGCAAAAGCTTTTTTTGGTAAAGAGGCAACACTGTGTATTTCTCTGTCGGAGAGCCCGGCTGCCAAATTCGAAACCTCCAACGATTGCGCCCACTTGAAAGCTGCCAGCACGGAAAGCTGTAGCTGGTTTTCACTGTCCCTTGGAACTGCATTCGCTGGTAGACAGACATTCGCGTTCTGCAAAAGCTTTCGTTCGTAATGGGGCAACACTCTGTATTTCTCTCTGGGAGAGCCCGGCTGCCAAATTCGAAACGTCCAGCGATTGCGCCCACAGGAAAGCTGCCAGCACGGAAAGCTGTAGCTGGTTTTCACTGTCCCTTGGAACTGCATTCGCTGCTACACAGACATTCGTGTTCTGCAAAAGCTTTCGTTCGTAATGAGGCAACACTGTGTATTTCTCTCTCGCAGAGCCCGGCTGACAAATTCGAAACCTCCAGCGATTGCGCCCACAGGAAAGCTGCCAGCACGGAAAGCTGTAGCTGGTTTTCACTGTCCCTTGGAACTGCATTCGCTGGTAGACAGACATTCGCGTTCTGCAAAAGCTTTGTTTCGTAATGGGGCAACACTGTGTATTTCTCTCTCGGAGAGCCCAGCTGCCAAATTCGAAATGTCCAGCGATTGCGCCCACAGGAAAGCTCCCAGCACGGAAAGCTGTAGCTGGTTTTCACTGTCCCTTGGAACTGCATTCGCTGCTACACAGACATTCGCGTTCTGCAAAAGCTTTGGTTGGTAAAGGGGCAACACTGTGTATTTCTCTCTCGGAGAGCCCGGCTGCCAAATTCGAAACGTCCAGCGATTGCGCCCACAGGAAAGCTGCCAGCACGGAAAGCTGTAGCTGGTTTTCACTGTCCCTTGGAACTGCATTCGCTGGTAGACGGACATTCGTGTTCTGCAAAAGCTTTCGTTCGTAATGAGGCAACACTGTGTATTTCTCTCTCGGAGTGCGCGGCTGCCAAATTCGAAACGTCCAGCGATTGCGCCCACAGGAAAGCTCCCAGCACGGAAAGCTGTAGCTGGTTTTCACTGTCCCTTGGAACTGCATTCGCTGCTACACAGACATTCGCGTTCTGCAAAAGCTTTGGTTGGTAAAGGGGCAACACTGTGTATTTCTCTCTCGGAGAGCCCGGCTGCCAAATTCGAAACGTCCAGCGATTGCGCCCACAGGAAAGCTCCCAGCACGGAAAGCTGTAGCTGGTTTTCACTGTCCCTTGGAACTGCATTCGCTGGTAGACAGACATTCGCGTTCTGCAACAGGTTTCGTTCGTAAAGGGGCAACACTGTGTATTTCTCTCTCGGAGAGCCCGGCTGCCAAATTCGAAACGTCCAGCGATTGCGCCCAGAGGAAAGCTGCCAGCACGGAAAGCTGTAGCTGGTTTTCACTGTCCCTTGGAACTGCATTCGCTGGTAGACAGACATTCGCGTTCTGCAAAAGCTTTCGTTCGTAAAGGGGCAACACTGTGTATTTCTCTCTCGCAGATTCCGGCTGCCAAATTCGAAACGTCCAGCGATTGCGCCCACAGGAAAGCTGCCAGCACGGAAAGCTGTAGCTGGTTTTCACTGTCCCTTGGAACTGCATTCGCTGCTACACAGACATTCGTGTTCTGCAAAAGCTTTCGTTCGTAATGAGGCAACACTGTGTATTTCTCTCTCGCAGAGCCCGGCTGACAAATTCGAAACGTCCAGCGATTGCGCCCACAGGAAAGCTGCCAGCACGGAAAGCTGTAGCTGGTTTTCACTGTCCCTTGGAACTGCATTCGCTGGTAGACAGACATTCGCGTTCTGCAAAAGCTTTGTTTCGTAATGGGGCAACACTGTGTATTTCTCTCTCGGAGAGCCCGGCTGCCAAATTCGAAACGTCCAGCGATTGCGCCCACAGGAAAGCTGCCAGCACGGAAAGCTGTAGCTGGTTTTCACTGTCCCTTGGAACTGCATTCGCTGCTACACAGACATCGCGTTCTGCAAAAGCTTTGGTTGGTAAAGGGGCAACACTGTGTATTTCTCTCTCGGAGAGCCCGGCTGCCAAATTCGAAACGTCCAGCAATTGCGCCCACAGGAAAGCTCCCAGCACGGAAAGCTGTATCTGGTTTTCACTGTCCCTTGGAACTGCATTCGCTGCTACACAGAGATTCGCGTTCTGCAAAAGCTTTCGTTCGTAAAGGGGCTACACTGTGTATTTCTCTCTGGGAGAGCCCGGCTGCCAAATTCGAAATGTCCAGCGATTGCGCCCACAGGAAAGCTCCCAGCACGGAAAGCTGTAGCTGGTTTTCACTGTCCCTTGGAACTGCATTCGCTGGTAGACAGACATTCGCGTTCTGCAAAAGCTTTGGTTGGTAAAGGGGCAACACTGTGTATTTCTCTGTCGGAGAGCCCGGCTGCCAAATTCGAAACGTCCAACGATTGCGCCCACATGAAAGCTGCCAGCACGGAAAGCTGTAGCTGGTTTTCACTGTCCCTTGGAACTGCATTCGCTGGTAGACAGACATTCGCGTTCTGCAAAAGCTTTCGTTCGTAATGGGGCAACACTGTGTATTTCTCTCTCGCAGAGCCCGGCTGCCAAATTCGAAACGTCCAGCGATTGCGCCCCCAGGAAAGCTCCCAGCACGGAAAGCTGTAGCTGGTTTTCACTGTCCCTTGGAACTGCATTCGCTGGTAGACAGACATTCGCGTTCTGCAAAAGCTTTCGTTCGTAAAGGGGCAACACTGTGTATTTCTCTCTCGGACAGCCCGGCTGCCAAATTCGAAACGTCCAGCGATTGCGCCCACAGGAAAGCTGCCAGCACGGAAAGCTGTAGCTGGTTTTCACTGTCCCTTGGAACTGCATTCGCTGGTAGACAGACATTCGCGTTCTGCAAAAGCTTTCGTTCGTAATGGGGCAATACTGTGTATTTCTCTCTGGGAGAGCCCGGCTGCCAAATTCGAAACGTCCAGCGATTGCGCCCACAGGAAAGCTCCCAGCACGGAAAGCTGTAGCTGGTTTTCACTGTCCCTTGGAACTGCATTCGCTGCTACACAGACATTCGTGTTCTGCAAAAGCTTTCGTTCGTAATGAGGCAACACTGTGTATTTCTCTCTCGCAGAGCCCGGCTGACAAATTCGAAACGTCCAGCGATTGCGCCCACAGGAAAGCTGCCAGCACGGAAAGCTGTAGCTGGTTTTCACTGTCCCTTGGAACTGCATTCGCTGGTAGACAGACATTCGCGTTCTGCAAAAGCTTTCGTTCGTAATGGGGCAACACTGTGTATTTCTCTCTGGGAGAGCCCGGCTGCCAAATTCGAAACGTCCAGCGATTGCGCCCACAGGAAAGCTCCCAGCACGGAAAGCTGTAGCTGGTTTTCACTGTCCCTTGGAACTGCATTCGCTGGTAGACAGACATTCGCGTTCTGCAAAAGCTTTGGTTCGTAATGGGGCAACACTGTGTATTTCTCTCTCGGAGAGCCCGGCTGCCAAATTCGAAACGTCCAGCGATTGCGCCCACAGGAAAGATGCCAGCACGGAAAGCTGTAGCTGGTTTTCACTGTCCCTTGGAACTGCATTCGCTGGTAGACAGACATTCGCGTTCTGCAAAAGCTTTGGTTGGTAATGGGGCAATACTGTGTATTTCTCTCTGGGAGTGCCCGGCTGCCAAATTCGAAACGTCCAGCGATTGCGCCCACAGGAAAGCTCCCAGCACGGAAAGCTGTAGCTGGTTTTCACTGTCCCTTGGAACTGCATTCGCTGCTACACAGACATTCGTGTCCTGCAAAAGCTTTCGTTCGTAATGAGGCAACACTGTGTATTTCTCTCTCGCAGAGCCCGGCTGACAAATTCGAAACGTCCAGCGATTGCGCCCACAGGAAAGCTGCCAGCACGGAAAGCTGTAGCTGGTTTTCACTGTCCCTTGGAACTGCATTCGCTGGTAGACAGACATTCGCGTTCTGCAAAAGCTTTGTTTCGTAATGGGGCAACACTGTGTATTTCTCTCTCGGAGAGCCCGGCTGCCAAATTCGAAACGTCCAGCGATTGCGCCCACAGGAAAGCTCCCAGCACGGAAAGCTGTAGCTGGTTTTCACTGTCCCTTGGAACTGCATTCGCTGGTAGACAGACATTCGCGTTCTGCAACAGCTTTCGTTCGTAAAGGGGCAACACTCTGTATTTCTCTCTCGGAGAGCCCGGCTGCCAAATTCGAAACGTCCAGCGATTGCGCCCACAGGAAAGCTCCCAGCACGGAAAGCTGTAGCTGGTTTTCACTGTCCCTTGGAACTGCATTCGCTGGTAGACAGACATTCGCGTTCTGCAACAGCTTTCGTTCGTAATGGGGCAACACTGTGTATTTCTCTCTGGGAGAGCCCGGCTGCCAAATTCGAAACGTCCAGCGATTGCGCCCACAGGAAAGCTCCCAGCACGGAAAGCTGTAGCTGGTTTTCACTGTCCCTTGGAACTGCATTCGCTGGTAGACAGACATTCGCGTTCTGCGACAGGTTTCGTTCGTAAAGGGGCAACACTGTGTATTTCTCTCTCGGAGAGCCCGGCTGCCAAATTCGAAACGTCCAGCGATTGCGCCCACAGGAAAGCTGCCAGCACGGAAAGCTGTAGCTGGTTTTCACTGTCCCTTGGAACTGCATTCGCTGGTAGACAGACATTCGCGTTCTGCAAAAGCTTTGGTTCGTAATGGGGCAACACTGTGTATTTCTCTCTCGCAGAGCCCGGCTGCCAAATTCGAAACGTCCAGCGATTGCGCCCACAGGAAAGCTCCCAGCACGGAAAGCTGTAGCTGGTTTTCACTGTCCCTTGGAACTGCATTCGCTGCTACACAGACATTCGCGTTCTGCAAAAGCTTTGTTTGGTAAAGGGGCAACACTGTGTATTTCTCTCTCGGAGAGCGCGGCTGCCAAATTCGAAACGTCCAGCGATTGCGCCCACAGGAAAGCTCCCAGCACGGAAAGCTGTAGCTGGTTTTCACTGTCCCTTGGAACTGCATTCGCTGCTACACAGACATTCGCGTTCTGCAAAAGCTTTTTTTGGTAAAGAGGCAACACTGTGTATTTCTCTGTCGGAGAGCCCGGCTGCCAAATTCGAAACGTCCAACGATTGCGCCCACTTGAAAGCTGCCAGCACGGAAAGCTGTAGCTGGTTTTCACTGTCCCTTGGAACTGCATTCGCTGGTAGACAGACATTCGCGTTCTGCAAAAGCTTTCGTTCGTAATGGGGCAACACTGTGTATTTCTCTCTGGGAGAGCCCGGCTGCCAAATTCGAAACGTCCAGCG
Source organism: Mycteria americana (assembly GCF_035582795.1). NCBI lineage: Eukaryota > Metazoa > Chordata > Aves > Ciconiiformes > Ciconiidae > Mycteria > Mycteria americana. Next base: position 119,368,931 of record NC_134367.1, on the reverse strand, counting down.
ATTGCGCCCACAGGAAAGCTCCCAGCACGGAAAGCTGTAGCTGGTTTTCACTGTCCCTTGGAACTGCATTCGCTGGTAGACAGACATTCGCGTTCTGCAAAAGCTTCCGTTCGTAATGAGGCAACACTGTGTATTTCTCTCTCGGAGAGCCCGGCTGCCAAATTCGAAACGTCCAGCGATTGCGCCCACAGGAAAGCTCCCAGCACGGAAAGCTGTAGCTGGTTTTCACTGTCCCTTGGAACTGCATTCGCTGGTAGACAGACATTCGCGTTCTGCAAAAGCTTTTTTTCGTAATGGGGCAACACTGTGTATTTCTCTCTGGGAGAGCGCGGCTGCCAAATTCGAAACGTCCAGCGATTGCGCCCACAGGAAAGCTCCCAGCACGGAAAGCTGTAGCTGGTTTTCACTGTCCCTTGGAACTGCATTCGCTGCTACACAGACATTCGTGTCCTGCAAAAGCTTTCGTTCGTAATGAGGCAACACTGTGTATTTCTCTCTCGCAGAGCCCGGCTGACAAATTCGAAACGTCCAGCGATTGCGCCCACAGGAAAGCTGCCAGCACGGAAAGCTGTAGCTGGTTTTCACTGTCCCTTGGAACTGCATTCGCTGGTAGACAGACATTCGCGTTCTGCAAAAGCTTTGTTTCGTAATGGGGCAACACTGTGTATTTCTCTCTCGGAGAGCCCGGCTGCCAAATTCGAAACGTCCAGCGATTGCGCCCACAGGAAAGCTCCCAGCACGGAAAGCTGTAGCTGGTTTTCACTGTCCCTTGGAACTGCATTCGCTGGTAGACAGACATTCGCGTTCTGCAACAGCTTTCGTTCGTAAAGGGGCAACACTGTGTATTTCTCTCTCGGAGAGCCCGGCTGCCAAATTCGAAACGTCCAGCGATTGCGCCCACAGGAAAGCTCCCAGCACGGAAAGCTGTAGCTGGTTTTCACTGTCCCTTGGAACTGCATTCGCTGGTAGACAGACATTCGCGTTCTGCAACAGCTTTCGTTCGTAATGGGGCAACACTGTGTATTTCTCTCTGGGAGAGCCCGGCTGCCAAATTCGAAACGTCCAGCGATTGCGCCCACAGGAAAGCTCCCAGCACGGAAAGCTGTAGCTGGTTTTCACTGTCCCTTGGAACTGCATTCGCTGGTAGACAGACATTCGCGTTCTGCGACAGGTTTCGTTCGTAAAGGGGCAACACTGTGTATTTCTCTCTCGGAGAGCCCGGCTGCCAAATTCGAAACGTCCAGCGATTGCGCCCACAGGAAAGCTGCCAGCACGGAAAGCTGTAGCTGGTTTTCACTGTCCCTTGGAACTGCATTCGCTGGTAGACAGACATTCGCGTTCTGCAAAAGCTTTGGTTCGTAATGGGGCAACACTGTGTATTTCTCTCTCGCAGAGCCCGGCTGCCAAATTCGAAACGTCCAGCGATTGCGCCCACAGGAAAGCTCCCAGCACGGAAAGCTGTAGCTGGTTTTCACTGTCCCTTGGAACTGCATTCGCTGCTACACAGACATTCGCGTTCTGCAAAAGCTTTGTTTGGTAAAGGGGCAACACTGTGTATTTCTCTCTGGGAGAGCGCGGCTGCCAAATTCGAAACGTCCAGCGATTGAGCCCACAGGAAAGCTCCCAGCACGGAAAGCTGTAGCTGGTTTTCACTGTCCCTTGGAACTGCATTCGCTGCTACACAGACATTCGCGTTCTGCAAAAGCTTTTTTTGGTAAAGAGGCAACACTGTGTATTTCTCTGTCGGAGAGCCCGGCTGCCAAATTCGAAACGTCCAACGATTGCGCCCACTTGAAAGCTGCCAGCACGGAAAGCTGTAGCTGGTTTTCACTGTCCCTTGGAACTGCATTCGCTGGTAGACAGACATTCGCGTTCTGCAAAAGCTTTCGTTCGTAATGGGGCAACACTGTGTATTTCTCTCTGGGAGAGCCCGGCTGCCAAATTCGAAACGTCCAGCGATTGCGCCCACAGGAAAGCTCCCAGCACGGAAAGCTGTAGCTGGTTTTCACTGTCCCTTGGAACTGCATTCGCTGGTAGACAGACATTCGCGTTCTGCAAAAGCTTCCGTTCGTAAAGGGGCAACACTGTGTATTTCTCTCTCGGAGAGCCCGGCTGCCAAATTCGAAACGTCCAGCGATTGCGCCCACAGGAAAGCTCCCAGCACGGAAAGCTGTAGCTGGTTTTCACTGTCCCTTGGAACTGCATTCGCTGGTAGACAGACATTCGCGTTCTGCAAAAGCTTTTTTTCGTAATGGGGCAACACTGTGTATTTCTCTCTGGGAGAGCGCGGCTGCCAAATTCGAAACGTCCAGCGATTGCGCCCACAGGAAAGCTCCCAGCACGGAAAGCTGTAGCTGGTTTTCACTGTCCCTTGGAACTGCATTCGCTGCTACACAGACATTCGTGTTCTGCAAAAGCTTTCGTTCGTAATGAGGCAACACTGTGTATTTCTCTCTCGCAGAGCCCGGCTGACAAATTCGAAACGTCCAGCGATTGCGCCCACAGGAAAGATGCCAGCACGGAAAGCTGTAGCTGGTTTTCACTGTCCCTTGGAACTGCATTCGCTGGTAGACAGACATTCGCGTTCTGCAAAAGCTTTGTTTCGTAATGGGGCAACACTGTGTATTTCTCTCTCGGAGAGCCCGGCTGCCAAATTCGAAACGTCCAGCGATTGCGCCCACAGGAAAGCTCCCAGCACGGAAAGCTGTAGCTGGTTTTCACTGTCCCTTGGAACTGCATTCGCTGGTAGACAGACATTCGCGTTTTGCAACAGGTTTCGTTCGTAAAGGGGCAACACTGTGTATTTCTCTCTCGGAGAGCCCGGCTGCCAAATTCGAAACGTCCAGCGATTGCGCCCACAGGAAAGCTCCCAGCACGGAAAGCTGTAGCTGGTTTTCACTGTCCCTTGGAACTGCATTCGCTGGTAGACAGACATTCGCGTTCTGCAACAGCTTTCGTTCGTAATGGGGCAACACTGTGTATTTCTCTCTCGGAGAGCCCGGCTGCCAAATTCGAAACGTCCAGCGATTGCGCCCACAGGAAAGCTCCCAGCACGGAAAGCTGTAGCTGGTTTTCACTGTCCCTTGGAACTGCATTCGCTGGTAGACAGACATTCGCGTTCTGCGACAGGTTTCGTTCGTAAAGGGGCAACACTGTGTATTTCTCTCTCGGAGAGCCCGGCTGCCAAATTCGAAACGTCCAGCGATTGCGCCCACAGGAAAGCTGCCAGCACGGAAAGCTGTAGCTTGTTTTCACTGTCCCTTGGAACTGCATTCGCTGGTAGACAGACATTCGCGTTCTGCAAAAGCTTTGGTTCGTAATGGGGCAACACTGTGTATTTCTCTCTCGGAGAGCCCGGCTGCCAAATTCGAAACGTCCAGCGATTGCGCCCACAGGAAAGCTGCCAGCACGGAAAGCTGTAGCTGGTTTTCACTGTCCCTTGGAACTGCATTCGCTGGTAGACAGACATTCGCGTTCTGCAACAGGTTTCGTTCGTAAAGGGGCAACACTGTGTATTTCTCTCTGGGAGAGCCCGGCTGCCAAATTCGAAACGTCCAGCGATTGCGCCCACAGGAAAGCTCCCAGCACGGAAAGCTGTAGCTGGTTTTCACTGTCCCTTGGAACTGCATTCGATGGTAGACGGACATTCGTGTTCTGCAAAAGCTTTCGTTCGTAATGAGGCAACACTGTGTATTTCTCTCTCGGAGTGCGCGGCTGCCAAATTCGAAACGTCCAGCGATTGCGCCCACAGGAAAGCTCCCAGCACGGAAAGCTGTAGCTGGTTTTCACTGTCCCTTGGAACTGCATTCGCTGCTACACAGACATTCGCGTTCTGCAAAAGCTTTGTTTGGTAAAGGGGCAACACTGTGTATTTCTCTCTCGGAGAGCCCGGCTGCCAAATTCGAAACGTCCAGCGATTGCGCCCACAGGAAAGCTCCCAGCACGGAAAGCTGTAGCTGGTTTTCACTGTCCCTTGGAACTGCATTCGCTGCTACAGAGACATTCGCGTTCTGCAAAAGCTTTGGTTGGTAAAGGGGCAACACTGTGTATTTCTCTGTCGGAGAGCCCGGCTGGGAATTCGAAACGTCCAACGATTGCGCCCACATGAAAGCTGCCAGCACGGAAAGCTGTAGCTGGTTTTCACTGTCCCTTGGAACTGCATTCGCTGGTAGACAGACATTCGCGTTCTGCAAAAGCTTTCGTTCGTAATGGGGCAACACTCTGTATTTCTCTCTGGGAGAGCCCGGCTGCCAAATTCGAAACGTCCAGCGATTGCGCCCACAGGAAAGCTCCCAGCACGGAAAGCTGTAGCTGGTTTTCACTGTCCCTTGGAACTGCATTCGCTGGTAGACAGACATTCGCGTTCTGCAAAAGCTTTGGTTGGTAAAGGGGCAACACTGTGTATTTCTCTCTCGGAGAGCCCGGCTGACAAATTCGAAACGTCCAGCGATTGCGCCCACAGGAAAGCTGCCAGCACGGAAAGCTGTAGCTGGTTTTCACTGTCCCTTGGAACTGCATTCGCTGGTAGACAGACATTCGCGTTCTGCAAAAGCTTTGGTTGGTAATGGGGCAATACTGTGTATTTCTCTCTGGGAGACCCCGGCTGCCAAATTCGCAACGTCCAGCGATTGCGCCCACAGGAAAGCTCCCAGCACGGAAAGCTGTAGCTGGTTTTCACTGTCCCTTGGAACTGCATTCGCTGCTACACAGACATTCGTGTTCTGCAAAAGCTTTCGTTCGTAATGAGGCAACACTGTGTATTTCTCTCTCGCAGAGCCCGGCTGACAAATTCGAAACGTCCAGCGATTGCGCCCACAGGAAAGCTGCCAGCACGGAAAGCTGTAGCTGGTTTTCACTGTCCCTTGGAACTGCATTCGCTGGTAGACAGACATTCGCGTTCTGCAAAAGCTTTGTTTCGTAATGGGGCAATACTGTGTATTTCTCTCTCGGAGAGCCCGGCTGCCAAATTCGAAACGTCCAGCGATTGCGCCCACAGGAAAGCTCCCAGCACGGAAAGCTGTAGCTGGTTTTCACTGTCCCTTGGAACTGCATTCGCTGGTAGACAGACATTCGCGTTCTGCAACAGCTTTCGTTTGTAAAGGGGCAACACTGTGTATTTCTCTCTCGGAGAGCCCGGCTGCCAAATTCGAAACGTCCAGCGATTGCGCCCACAGGAAAGCTCCCAGCACGGAAAGCTGTAGCTGGTTTTCACTGTCCCTTGGAACTGCATTCGCTGGTAGACAGACATTCGCGTTCTGCAACAGCTTTCGTTCGTAATGGGGCAACACTGTGTATTTCTCTCTGGGAGAGCCCGGCTGCCAAATTCGAAACGTCCAGCGATTGCGCCCACAGGAAAGCTGCCAGCACGGAAAGCTGTAGCTGGTTTTCACTGTCCCTTGGAACTGCATTCGCTGGTAGACAGACATTCGCGTTCTGCAACAGGTTTCGTTCGTAAAGGGGCAACACTGTGTATTTCTCTCTCGGAGAGCCCGGCTGCCAAATTCAAAACGTCCAGCGATTGCGCCCACAGGAAAGCTGCCAGCACGGAAAGCTGTAGCTGGTTTTCACTGTCCCTTGGAACTGCATTCGCTGGTAGACAGACATTCGCGTTCTGCAAAAGCTTTGGTTCGTAATGGGGCAACACTGTGTATTTCTCTCTCGCAGAGCCCGGCTGCCAAATTCGAAACGTCCAGCGATTGCGCCCACAGGAAAGCTCCCAGCACGGAAAGCTGTAGCTGGTTTTCACTGTCCCTTGGAACTGCATTCGCTGGTAGACAGACATTCGCGTTCTGCAAAAGCTTTGTTTGGTAAAGGGGCAACACTGTGTATTTCTCTCTCGGAGAGCCCGGCTGCCAAATTCGAAACGTCCAGCGATTGCGCCCACGGAAAGCTCCCAGCACGGAAAGCTGTACCTGGTTTTCACTGTCCCTTGGAACTGCATTCGCTGCTACACAGACATTCGCGTTCTGCAAAAGCTTTGGTTGGTAAAGGGGCAACACTGTGTATTTCTCTGTCGGAGAGCCCGGCTGCCAAATTCGAAACGTCCAACGATTGCGCCCACATGAAAGCTGCCAGCACGGAAAGCTGTAGCTGGTTTTCACTGTCCCTTGGAACTGCATTCGCTGGTAGACAGACATTCGCGTTCTGCAAAAGCTTTCGTTCGTAATGGGGCAACACTGTGTATTTCTCTCTGGGAGAGCCCGGCTGCCAAATTCGAAACGTCCAGCGATTGCGCCCCCAGGAAAGCTCCCAGCACGGAAAGCTGTAGCTGGTTTTCACTGTCCCTTGGAACTGCATTCGCTGGTAGACAGACATTCGCGTTCTGCAAAAGCTTTGGTTGGTAAAGGGGCAACACTGTGTATTTCTCTGTCGGAGAGCCCGGCTGCCAAATTCGAAACGTCCAGCGATTGCGCCCAGAGGAAAGCTGCCAGCACGGAAAGCTGTAGCTGGTTTTCACTGTCCCTTGGAACTGCATTCGCTGGTAGACAGACATTCGCGTTCTGCAAAAGCTTTCGTTCGTAATGGGGCAACACTGTGTATTTCTCTCTGGGAGAGCCCGGCTGCCAAATTCGAAACGTCCAGCGATTGCGCCCACAGGAAAGCTCCCAGCACGGAAAGCTGTAGCTGGTTTTCACTGTCCCTTGGAACTGCATTCGCTGGTAGACAGACATTCGCGTTCTGCAAAAGCTTCCGTTCGTAAAGGGGCAACACTGTGTATTTCTCTCTCGGAGAGCCCGGCTGCCAAATTCGAAACGTCCAGCGATTGCGCCCACAGGAAAGCTCCCAGCACGGAAAGCTGTAGCTGGTTTTCACTGTCCCTTGGAACTGCATTCGCTGGTAGACAGACATTCGCGTTCTGCAAAAGCTTTTTTTCGTAATGGGGCAACACTGTGTATTTCTCTCTGGGAGAGCGCGGCTGCCAAATTCGAAACGTCCAGCGATTGCGCCCACAGGAAAGCTCCCAGCACGGAAAGCTGTAGCTGGTTTTCACTGTCCCTTGGAACTGCATTCGCTGCTACACAGACATTCGTGTTCTGCAAAAGCTTTCGTTCGTAATGAGGCAACACTGTGTATTTCTCTCTCGCAGAGCCCGGCTGACAAATTCGAAACGTCCAGCGATTGCGCCCACAGGAAAGCTGCCAGCACGGAAAGCTGTAGCTGGTTTTCACTGTCCCTTGGAACTGCATTCGCTGGTAGACAGACATTCGCGTTCTGCAAAAGCTTTGTTTCGTAATGGGGCAACACTGTGTATTTCTCTCTCGGAGAGCCCGGCTGCCAAATTCGAAACGTCCAGCGATTGCGCCCACAGGAAAGCTCCCAGCACGGAAAGCTGTAGCTGGTTTTCACTGTCCCTTGGAACTGCATTCGCTGGTAGACAGACATTCGCGTTCTGCAACAGCTTTCGTTCTTAAAGGGGCAACACTCTGTATTTCTCTCTCGGAGAGCCCGGCTGCCAAATTCGAAACGTACAGCGATTGCGCCCACAGGAAAGCTCCCAGCACGGAAAGCTGTAGCTGGTTTTCACTGTCCCTTGGAACTGCATTCGCTGGTAGACAGACATTCGCGTTCTGCAACAGCTTTCGTTCGTAAAGGGGCAACACTGTGTATTTCTCTCTGGGAGAGCCCGGCTGCCAAATTCGAAACGTCCAGCGATTGCGCCCACAGGAAAGCTCCCAGCACGGAAAGCTGTAGCTGGTTTTCACTGTCCCTTGGAACTGCATTCGCTGGTAGACAGACATTCGCGTTCTGCAAAAGCTTTCGTTCGTAAAGGGGCAACACTGTGTATTTCTCTCTGGGAGAGCCCGGCTGCCAAATTCGAAACGTCCAGCGATTGCGCCCACAGGAAAGCTCCCAGCACGGAAAGCTGTAGCTGGTTTTTACTGTCCCTTGGAACTGCATTCGCTGGTAGACAGACATTCGCGTTCTGCAAAAGCTTTCGTTCGTAAAGGGGCAACACTCTGTATTTCTCTCTCGCAGATTCCGGCTGCCAAATTCGAAACGTCCAGCGATTGCGCCCACAGGAAAGCTGCCAGCACGGAAAGCTGTAGCTGGTTTTCACTGTCCCTTGGAACTGCATTCGCTGGTAGACAGACATTCGCGTTCTGCAAAAGCTTTGGTTGGTAATGGGCAACACTGTGTATTTCTCTCTCGGAGAGCCCGGCTGCCAAATTCGAAACGTCCAGCGATTGCGCCCACAGGAAAGCTGCCAGCACGGAAAGCTGTAGCTGGTTTTCACTGTCCCTTGGAACTGCATTCGCTGGTAGACAGACATTCGCGTTCTGCAAAAGCTTTGGTTGGTAAAGGGGCAACACTGTGTATTTCTCTCTCGGAGAGCCCGGCTGCCAAATTCGAAACGTCCAGCGATTGCGCCCACAGGAAAGCTCCCAGCACGGAAAGCTGTAGCTGGTTTTCACTGTCCCTTGGAACTGCATTCGCTGGTAGACAGACATTCGCGTTCTGCAAAAGCTTTGGTTCGTAAAGGGGCAACACTGTGTATTTCTCTCTCGCTGAGCCCGGCTGCCAAATTCGAAACGTCCAGCGATTGCGCCCACAGGAAAGCTGCCAGCACGGAAAGCTGTAGCTGGTTTTCACTGTCCCTTGGAACTGCATTCGCTGGTAGACGGACATTCGTGTTCTGCAAAAGCTTTCGTTCGTAATGAGGCAACACTGTGTATTTCTCTCTCGGAGAGCGCGGCTGCCAAATTCGAAACGTCCAGCGATTGCGCCCACAGGAAAGCTCCCAGCACGGAAAGCTGTAGCTGGTTTTCACTGTCCCTTGGAACTGCATTCGCTGCTACACAGACATTCGCGTTCTGCAAAAGCTTTGGTTGGTAAAGGGGCAACACTGTGTATTTCTCTCTCGGAGAGCCCGGCTGCCAAATTCGAAACGTCCAGCGATTGCGCCCACAGGAAAGCTGCCAGCACGGAAAGCTGTAGCTGGTTTTCACTGTCCCTTGGAACTGCATTCGCTGGTAGACGGACATTCGTGTTCTGCAAAAGCTTTCGTTCGTAATGAGGCAACACTGTGTATTTCTCTCTCGGAGAGCGCGGCTGCCAAATTCGAAACGTCCAGCGATTGCGCCCACAGGAAAGCTCCCAGCATGGAAAGCTGTAGCTGGTTTTCACTGTCCCTTGGAACTGCATTCGCTGGTAGACAGACATTCGCATTCTGCAAAAGCTTTCGTTCGTAAAGGGGCAACACTGTGTATTTCTCTCTCGCTGAGCCCGGCTGCCAAATTCGAAACGTCCAGCGATTGCGCCCACAGGAAAGCTGCCAGCACGGAAAGCTGTAGCTGGTTTTCACTGTCCCTTGGAACTGCATTCGCTGGTAGAAAGACATTCGCGTTCTGCAAAAGCTTTTGTTGGTAGTGGGGCAATACTGTGTATTTCTCTCTCGCAGAGCCCGGCTGCCAAATTCGAAACGTCCAGCGATTGCGCCCACAGGAAAGCTGCCAGCACGGAAAGCTGTAGCTGGTTTTCACTGTCCCTTGGAACTGCATTCGCTGCTACACAGACATTCGTGTTCTGCAAAAGCTTTCGTTCGTAATGAGGCAACACTGTGTATTTCTCTCTCGGAGAGCCCGGCTGCCAAATTCGAAACATCCAGCGATTGCGCCCACAGGAAAGCTGCCAGCACGGAAAGCTGTAGCTGGTTTTCACTGTCCCTTGGAACTGCATACGCTGGTAGACAGACATTCGCGTTCTGCAAAAGCTTTGTTTCGTAATGGGGCAACACTTTGTATTTCTCTCTGGGAGAGCGCGGCTGCCAAATTCGAAACGTCCAGCGATTGCGCCCACAGGAAAGCTGCCAGCACGGAAAGCTGTAGCTGGTTTTCACTGTCCCTTGGAACTGCATTCGCTGCTACACAGACATTCGTGTTCTGCAAAAGCTTTCGTTCGTAATGAGGCAACACTGTGTATTTCTCTCTCGCAGAGCCCGGCTGACAAATTCGAAACGTCCAGCGATTGCGCCCACAGGAAAGCTGCCAGCACGGAAAGCTGTAGCTGGTTTTCACTGTCCCTTGGAACTGCATTCGCTGGTAGACAGACATTCGCGTTCTGCAAAAGCTTTGTTTCGTAATGGGGCAACACTGTGTATTTCTCTCTCGGAGAGCCCAGCTGCCAAATTCGAAACGTCCAGCGATTGCGCCCACAGGAAAGCTCCCAGCACGGAAAGCTGTAGCTGGTTTTCACTGTCCCTTGGAACTGCATTCGCTGCTACACAGCCATCGCGTTCTGCAAAAGCTTTGGTTGGTAAAGGGGCAACACTGTGTATTTCTCTCTCGGAGAGCCCGGCTGCCAAATTCGAAACGTCCAGCGATTGCGCCCACAGGAAAGCTGCCAGCACGGAAAGCTGTAGCTGGTTTTCACTGTCCCTTGGAACTGCATTCGCTGCTACACAGACATTCGCGTTCTGCAAAAGCTTTGGTTGGTAAAGGGGCAACACTGTGTATTTCTCTCTCGGAGAGCCCGGCTGCCAAATTCGAAACGTCCAGCGATTGCGCCCACAGGAAAGCTCCCAGCACGGAAAGCTGTAGCTGGTTTTCACTGTCCCTTGGAACTGCATTCGCTGGTAGACAGACATTCGCGTTCTGCAACAGGTTTCGTTCGTAAAGGGGCAACACTGTGTATTTCTCTCTCGGAGAGCCCGGCTGCCAAATTCGAAACGTCCAGCGATTGCGCCCACAGGAAAGCTGCCAGCACGGAAAGCTGTAGCTGGTTTTCACTGTCCCTTGGAACTGCATTCGCTGGTAGACAGACATTCGCGTTCTGCAAAAGCTTTCGTTCGTAAAGGGGCAACACTGTGTATTTCTCTCTCGCAGATTCCGGCTGCCAAATTCGAAACGTCCAGCGATTGCGCCCACAGGAAAGCTGCCAGCACGGAAAGCTGTAGCTGGTTTTCACTGTCCCTTGGAACTGCATTCGCTGCTACACAGACATTCGTGTTCTGCAAAAGCTTTCGTTCGTAATGAGGCAACACTGTGTATTTCTCTCTCGCAGAGCCCGGCTGACAAATTCGAAACGTCCAGCGATTGCGCCCACAGGAAAGCTGCCAGCACGGAAAGCTGTAGCTGGTTTTCACTGTCCCTTGGAACTGCATTCGCTGGTAGACAGACATTCGCGTTCTGCAAAAGCTTTGTTTCGTAATGGGGCAACACTGTGTATTTATCTCTCGGAGAGCCCGGCTGCCAAATTCGAAACGTCCAGCGATTGCGCCCACAGGAAAGCTGCCAGCACGGAAAGCTGTAGCTGGTTTTCACTGTCCCTTGGAACTGCATTCGCTGGTAGACAGACATTCGCGTTCTGCAAAAGCTTTGGTTCGTAAAGGGGCAACACTGTGTATTTCTCTCTCGGAGAGCCCGGCTGCCAAATTCGAAACGTCCAGCGATTGCGCCCACAGGAAAGCTGCCAGCACGGAAAGCTGTAGCTGGTTTTCACTGTCCCTTGGAACTGCATTCGCTGGTAGACGGACATTCGTGTTCTGCAAAAGCTTTCGTTCGTAATGAGGCAACACTGTGTATTTCTCTCTCGGAGAGCGCGGCTGCCAAATTCGAAACGTCCAGCGATTGCGCCCACAGGAAAGCTCCCAGCACGGAAAGCTGTAGCTGGTTTTCACTGTCCCTTGGAACTGCATTCGCTGCTACACAGACATTCGCGTTCTGCAAAAGCTTTGGTTGGTAAAGGGGCAACACTGTGTATTTCTCTCTCGGAGAGCCCGGCTGCCAAATTCGAAACGTCCAGCGATTGCGCCCACAGGAAAGCTCCCAGCACGGAAAGCTGTAGCTGGTTTTCACTGTCCCTTGGAACTGCATTCGCTGGTAGACGGACATTCGTGTTCTGCAAAAGCTTTCGTTCGTAATGAGGCAACACTGTGTATTTCTCTCTCGGAGAGCGCGGCTGCCAAATTCGAAACGTCCAGCGATTGCGCCCACAGGAAAGCTCCCAGCATGGAAAGCTGTAGCTGGTTTTCACTGTCCCTTGGAACTGCATTCGCTGGTAGACAGACATTCGCATTCTGCAAAAGCTTTCGTTCGTAAAGGGGCAACACTGTGTATTTCTCTCTCGGAGAGCCCGGCTGCCAAATTCGAAACGTCCAGCGATTGCGCCCACAGGAAAGCTGCCAGCACGGAAAGCTGTAGCTGGTTTTCACTGTCCCTTGGAACTGCATTCGCTGGTAGAAAGACATTCGCGTTCTGCAAAAGCTTTTGTTGGTAGTGGGGCAATACTGTGTATTTCTCTCTCGCAGAGCCCGGCTGCCAAATTCGAAACGTCCAGCGATTGCGCCCACAGGAAAGCTGCCAGCACGGAAAGCTGTAGCTGGTTTTCACTGTCCCTTGGAACTGCATTCGCTGCTACACAGACATTCGTGTTCTGCAAAAGCTTTCGTTCGTAATGAGGCAACACTGTGTATTTCTCTCTCGGAGAGCCCGGCTGCCAAATTCGAAACATCCAGCGATTGCGCCCACAGGAAAGCTGCCAGCACGGAAAGCTGTAGCTGGTTTTCACTGTCCCTTGGAACTGCATACGCTGGTAGACAGACATTCGCGTTCTGCAAAAGCTTTGTTTCGTAATGGGGCAACACTTTGTATTTCTCTCTGGGAGAGCGCGGCTGCCAAATTCGAAACGTCCAGCGATTGCGCCCACAGGAAAGCTGCCAGCACGGAAAGCTGTAGCTGGTTTTCACTGTCCCTTGGAACTGCATTCGCTGCTACACAGACATTCGTGTTCTGCAAAAGCTTTCGTTCGTAATGAGGCAACACTGTGTATTTCTCTCTCGCAGAGCCCGGCTGACAAATTCGAAACGTCCAGCGATTGCGCCCACAGGAAAGCTGCCAGCACGGAAAGCTGTAGCTGGTTTTCACTGTCCCTTGGAACTGCATTCGCTGGTAGACAGACATTCGCGTTCTGCAAAAGCTTTGTTTCGTAATGGGGCAACACTGTGTATTTCTCTCTCGGAGAGCCCAGCTGCCAAATTCGAAACGTCCAGCGATTGCGCCCACAGGAAAGCTCCCAGCACGGAAAGCTGTAGCTGGTTTTCACTGTCCCTTGGAACTGCATTCGCTGCTACACAGACATCGCGTTCTGCAAAAGCTTTGGTTGGTAAAGGGGCAACACTGTGTATTTCTCTCTCGGAGAGCCCGGCTGCCAAATTCGAAACGTCCAGCGATTGCGCCCACAGGAAAGCTGCCAGCACGGAAAGCTGTAGCTGGTTTTCACTGTCCCTTGGAACTGCATTCGCTGCTACACAGACATTCGCGTTCTGCAAAAGCTTTGGTTGGTAAAGGGGCAACACTGTGTATTTCTCTCTCGGAGAGCCCGGCTGCCAAATTCGAAACGTCCAGCGATTGCGCCCAGAGGAAAGCTGCCAGCACGGAAAGCTGTAGCTGGTTTTCACTGTCCCTTGGAACTGCATTCGCTGGTAGACAGACATTCGCGTTCTGCAAAAGCTTTCGTTCGTAAAGGGGCAACACTGTGTATTTCTCTCTCGCAGATTCCGGCTGCCAAATTCGAAACGTCCAGCGATTGCGCCCACAGGAAAGCTGCCAGCACGGAAAGCTGTAGCTGGTTTTCACTGTCCCTTGGAACTGCATTCGCTGCTACACAGACATTCGTGTTCTGCAAAAGCTTTCGTTCGTAATGAGGCAACACTGTGTATTTCTCTCTCGCAGAGCCCGGCTGCCAAATTCGAAACGTCCAGCGATTGCGCCCACAGGAAAGCTGCCAGCACGGAAAGCTGTAGCTGGTTTTCACTGTCCCTTGGAACTGCATTCGCTGGTAGACAGACATTCGCGTTCTGCAAAAGCTTTGTTTCGTAATGGGGCAACACTGTGTATTTCTCTCTCGGAGAGCCCGGCTGCCAAATTCGAAACGTCCAGCGATTGCGCCCACAGGAAAGCTCCCAGCACGGAAAGCTGTAGCTGGTTTTCACTGTCCCTTGTAACTGCATTCGCTGCTACACAGACATCGCGTTCTGCAAAAGCTTTGGTTGGTAAAGGGGCAACACTGTGTATTTCTCTCTCGGAGAGCCCGGCTGCCAAATTCGAAACGTCCAGCGATTGCGCCCACAGGAAAGCTCCCAGCACGGAAAGCTGTATCTGGTTTTCACTGTCCCTTGGAACTGCATTCGCTGCTACACAGAGATTCGCGTTCTGCAAAAGCTTTCGTTCGTAAAGGGGCAACACTGTGTATTTCTCTCTGGGAGAGCCCGGCTGCCAAATTCGAAATGTCCAGCGATTGCGCCCACAGGAAAGCTGCCAGCACGGAAAGCTGTAGCTGGTTTTCACTGTCCCTTGGAACTGCATTCGCTGCTACACAGACATTCGCGTTCTGCAAAAGCTTTCGTTCGTAAAGGGGCAACACTGTTTATTTCTATCTCGGAGAGCCCGGCTGCCAAATTCGAAACGTCCAGCGATTGCGCCCACAGGAAAGCTGCCAGCACGGAAAGTTGTAGCTGGTTTTCACTGTCCCTTGGAACTGCATTCGCTGCTACACAGACATTCGCGTTCTGCAAAAGCTTTGGTTCGTAAAGGGGCAACACTGTGTATTTCTCTCTCGCAGAGCCCGGCTGCCAAATTCGAAACGTCCAGCGATTGCGCCCACAGGAAAGCTGCCAGCACGGAAAGCTGTAGCTGGTTTTCACTGTCCCTTGGAACTGCATTCGCTGGTAGACAGACATTCGCGTTCTGCAACAGGTTTCGTTCGTAAAGGGGCAACACTGTTTATTTCTCTCTTGGAGAGCCCGGCTGCCAAATTCGAAACGTCCAGCGATTGCGCCCACAGGAAAGCTGCCAGCACGGAAAGCTGTAGCTGGTTTTCACTGTCCCTTGGAACTGCATTCGCTGGTAGACGGACATTCGTGTTCTGCAAAAGCTTTCGTTCGTAATGAGGCAACACTGTGTATTTCTCTCTCGGAGTGCGCGGCTGCCAAATTCGAAACGTCCAGCGATTGCGCCCACAGGAAAGCTGCCAGCACAGAAAGCTGTAGCTGGTTTTCACTGTCCCTTGGAACTGCATTCGCTGCTACACAGACATTCGCGTTCTGCAAAAGCTTTGGTTGGTAAAGGGGCAACACTGTGTATTTCTCTCTCGGAGAGCCCGGCTGCCAAATTCGAAACGTCCAGCGATTGCGCCCACAGGAAAGCTGCCAGCACGGAAAGCTGTAGCTGGTTTTCACTGTCCCTTGGAACTGCATTCGCTGGTAGACAGACATTCGCGTTCTGCAAAAGCTTTGGTTGGTAATGGGCAACACTTTGTATTTCTCTCTCGCAGATTCCGGCTGCCAAATTCGAAACGTCCAGCGATTGCGCCCACAGGAAAGCTGCCAGCACGGAAAGCTGTAGCTGGTTTTCACTGTCCCTTGGAACTGCATTCGCTGGTAGACAGACATTCGCGTTCTGCAAAAGCTTTGGTTGGTAATGGGCAACACTGTGTATTTCTCTCTCGGAGAGCCCGGCTGCCAAATTCGAAACGTCCAGCGATTGCGCCCACAGGAAAGCTCCCAGCACGGAAAGCTGTAGCTATTTTTCACTGTCCCTTGGAACTGCATTCGCTGCTACACAGACATTCGCGTTCTGCAAAAGCTTTGGTTGGTAAAGGGGCAACACTGTGTATTTCTCTCTCGCAGAGCCCGGCTGCCAAATTCGAAACGTCCAGCGATTGCGCCCACAGGAAAGCTGCCAGCACGGAAAGCTGTAGCTGGTTTTCACTGTCCCTTGGAACTGCATTCGCTGGTAGACAGACATTCGCGTTCTGCAAAAGCTTTGGTTCGTAAAGGGGCAACACTGTGTATTTCTCTCTCGCTGAGCCCGGCTGCCAAATTCGAAACGTCCAGCGATTGCGCCCACAGGAAAGCTGCCAGCACGGAAAGCTGTAGCTGGTTTTCACTGTCCCTTGGAACTGCATTCGCTGGTAGACGGACATTCGTGTTCTGCAAAAGCTTTCGTTCGTAATGAGGCAACACTGTGTATTTCTCTCTCGGAGAGCGCGGCTGCCAAATTCGAAACGTCCAGCGATTGCGCCCACAGGAAAGCTCCCAGCACGGAAAGCTGTAGCTGGTTTTCACTGTCCCTTGGAACTGCATTCGCTGGTAGACGGACATTCGTGTTCTGCAAAAGCTTTCGTTCGTAATGAGGCAACACTGTGTATTTCTCTCTCGGAGAGCGCGGCTGCCAAATTCGAAACGTCCAGCGATTGCGCCCACAGGAAAGCTCCCAGCATGGAAAGCTGTAGCTGGTTTTCACTGTCCCTTGGAACTGCATTCGCTGGTAGACAGACATTCGCGTTCTGCAAAAGCTTTCGTTCGTAAAGGGGCAACACTGTGTATTTCTCTCTCGGAGAGCCCGGCTGCCAAATTCGAAACGTCCAGCGATTGCGCCCACAGGAAAGCTGCCAGCACGGAAAGCTGTAGCTGGTTTTCACTGTCCCTTGGAACTGCATTCGCTGCTACACAGAGATTCGCGTTCTGCAAAAGCTTTCGTTCGTAAAGGGGCAACACTGTGTATTTCTCTCTCGGAGAGCCCGGCTGCCAAATTCGAAATGTCCAGCGATTGCGCCCACAGGAAAGCTGCCAGCACGGAAAGCTGTAGCTGGTTTTCACTGTCCCTTGGAACTGCATTCGCTGCTACACAGACATTCGCGTTCTGCAAAAGCTTTCGTTCGTAAAGGGGCAACACTGTTTATTTCTATCTCGGAGAGCCCGGCTGCCAAATTCGAAACGTCCAGCGATTGCGCCCACAGGAAAGCTGCCAGCACGGAAAGTTGTAGCTGGTTTTCACTGTCCCTTGGAACTGCATTCGCTGCTACACAGACATTCGCGTTCTGCAAAAGCTTTGGTTCGTAAAGGGGCAACACTGTGTATTTCTCTCTCGCAGAGCCCGGCTGCCAAATTCGAAACGTCCAGCGATTGCGCCCACAGGAAAGCTGCCAGCACGGAAAGCTGTAGCTGGTTTTCACTGTCCCTTGGAACTGCATTCGCTGGTAGACAGACATTCGCGTTCTGCAACAGGTTTCGTTCGTAAAGGGGCAACACTGTGTATTTCTCTCTTGGAGAGCCCGGCTGCCAAATTCGAAACGTCCAGCGATTGCGCCCACAGGAAAGCTGCCAGCACGGAAAGCTGTAGCTGGTTTTCACTGTCCCTTGGAACTGCATTCGCTGGTAGACGGACATTCGTGTTCTGCAAAAGCTTTCGTTCGTAATGAGGCAACACTGTGTATTTCTCTCTCGGAGTGCGCGGCTGCCAAATTCGAAACGTCCAGCGATTGCGCCCACAGGAAAGCTGCCAGCACAGAAAGCTGTAGCTGGTTTTCACTGTCCCTTGGAACTGCATTCGCTGCTACACAGACATTCGCGTTCTGCAAAAGCTTTGGTTGGTAAAGGGGCAACACTGTGTATTTCTCTCTCGGAGAGCCCGGCTGCCAAATTCGAAACGTCCAGCGATTGCGCCCACAGGAAAGCTGCCAGCACGGAAAGCTGTAGCTGGTTTTCACTGTCCCTTGGAACTGCATTCGCTGGTAGACAGACATTCGCGTTCTGCAAAAGCTTTGGTTGGTAATGGGCAACACTTTGTATTTCTCTCTCGCAGATTCCGGCTGCCAAATTCGAAACGTCCAGCGATTGCGCCCACAGGAAAGCTGCCAGCACGGAAAGCTGTAGCTGGTTTTCACTGTCCCTTGGAACTGCATTCGCTGGTAGACAGACATTCGCGTTCTGCAAAAGCTTTGGTTGGTAATGGGCAACACTGTGTATTTCTCTCTCGCAGAGCCCGGCTGCCAAATTCGAAACGTCCAGCGATTGCGCCCACAGGAAAGCTCCCAGCACGGAAAGCTGTAGCTATTTTTCACTGTCCCTTGGAACTGCATTCGCTGCTACACAGACATTCGCGTTCTGCAAAAGCTTTGGTTGGTAAAGGGGCAACACTGTGTATTTCTCTCTCGCAGAGCCCGGCTGCCAAATTCGAAACGTCCAGCGATTGCGCCCACAGGAAAGCTGCCAGCACGGAAAGCTGTAGCTGGTTTTCACTGTCCCTTGGAACTGCATTCGCTGGTAGACGGACATTCGTGTTCTGCAAAAGCTTTCGTTCGTAATGAGGCAACACTGTGTATTTCTCTCTCGGAGAGCGCGGCTGCCAAATTCGAAACGTCCAGCGATTGCGCCCACAGGAAAGCTCCCAGCACGGAAAGCTGTAGCTGGTTTTCACTGTCCCTTGGAACTGCATTCGCTGGTAGACGGACATTCGTGTTCTGCAAAAGCTTTCGTTCGTAATGAGGCAACACTGTGTATTTCTCTCTCGGAGAGCGCGGCTGCCAAATTCGAAACGTCCAGCGATTGCGCCCACAGGAAAGCTCCCAGCATGGAAAGCTGTAGCTGGTTTTCACTGTCCCTTGGAACTGCATTCGCTGGTAGACAGACATTCGCGTTCTGCAAAAGCTTTCGTTCGTAAAGGGGCAACACTGTGTATTTCTCTCTCGGAGAGCCCGGCTGCCAAATTCGAAACGTCCAGCGATTGCGCCCACAGGAAAGCTGCCAGCACGGAAAGCTGTAGCTGGTTTTCACTGTCCCTTGGAACTGCATTCGCTGCTACACAGACATTCGTGTTCTGCAAAAGCTTTCGTTCGTAATGAGGCAACACTGTGTATTTCTCTCTCGGAGAGCCCGGCTGACAAATTCGAAACGTCCAGCGATTGCGCCCACAGGAAAGCTGCCAGCACGGAAAGCTGTAGCTGGTTTTCACTGTCCCTTGGAACTGCATTCGCTGGTAGACAGACATTCGCATTCTGCAAAAGCTTTGGTTGGTAAAGGGGCAACACTGTGTATTTCTCTCTCGGAGAGCCCGGCTGCCAAATTCGAAACGTCCAGCGATTGCGCCCACAGGAAAGCTCCCAGCACGGAAAGCTGTAGCTGGTTTTCACTGTCCCTTGGAACTGCATTCGCTGGTAGACAGACATTCGCGTTCTGCAACAGCTTTCGTTCGTAAAGGGGCAACACTGCGTATTTCTCTCTCGGAGAGCCCGGCTGCCAAATTCGAAACGTCCAGCGATTGCGCCCACAGGAAAGCTCCCAGCACGGAAAGCTGTAGCTGGTTTTCACTGTCCCTTGGAACTGCATTCGCTGGTAGACAGACATTCGCGTTCTGCAACAGCTTTCGTTCGTAAAGGGGCAACACTGTGTATTTCTCTCTGGGAGAGCCCGGCTGCCAAATTCGAAACGTCCAGCGATTGCGCCCACAGGAAAGCTCCCAGCACGGAAAGTTGTAGCTGGTTTTCACTGTCCCTTGGAACTGCATTCGCTGGTAGACAGACATTCGCGTTCTGCAAAAACTTTCGTTCGTAAAGGGGCAATACTGTGTATTTCTCTCTGGGAGAGCCCGGCTGCCAAATTCGAAACGTCCAGCGATTGCGCCCACAGGAAAGCTCCCAGCACGGAAAGCTGTAGCTGGTTTTCACTGTCCCTTGGAACTGCATTCGCTGGTAGACAGACATTCGCGTTCTGCAAAAGGTTTCGTTCGTAAAGGGGCAACACTGTGTATTTCTCTCTCGCAGATTTCGGCTGCCAAATTCGAAACGTCCAGCGATTGCGCCCACAGGAAAGCTGCCAGCACGGAAAGCTGTAGCTGGTTTTCACTGTCCCTTGGAACTGCATTCGCTGGTAGACAGACATTCGCGTTCTGCAAAAGCTTTGGTTGGTAATGGGCAACACTGTGTATTTCTCTCTCGGAGAGCCCGGCTGCCAAATTCGAAACGTCCAGCGATTGCGCCCACAGGAAAGCTGCCAGCACGGAAAGCTGTAGCTGGTTTTCACTGTCCCTTGGAACTGCATTCGCTGGTAGACAGACATTCGCGTTCTGCAACAGGTTTCGTTCGTAAAGGGGCAACACTGTGTATTTCTCTCTTGGAGAGCCCGGCTGCCAAATTCGAAACGTCCAGCGATTGCGCCCACAGGAAAGCTGCCAGCACGGAAAGCTGTAGCTGGTTTTCACTGTCCCTTGGAACTGCATTCGCTGGTAGACGGACATTCGTGTTCTGCAAAAGCTTTCGTTCGTAATGAGGCAACACTGTGTATTTGTCTCTCGGAGTGCGCGGCTGCCAAATTCGAAACGTCCAGCGATTGCGCCCACAGGAAAGCTGCCAGCACGTAAAGCTGTAGCTGGTTTTCACTGTCCCTTGGAACTGCATTCGCTGCTACACAGACATTCGCGTTCTGCAAAAGCTTTGGTTGGTAAAGGGGCAACACTGTGTATTTCTCTCTCGGAGAGCCCGGCTGCCAAATTCGAAACGTCCAGCGATTGCGCCCACAGGAAAGCTGCCAGCACGGAAAGCTGTAGCTGGTTTTCACTGTCCCTTGGAACTGCATTCGCTGGTAGACAGACATTCGCGTTCTGCAAAAGCTTTGGTTGGTAATGGGCAACACTTTGTATTTCTCTCTCGCAGATTCCGGCTGCCAAATTCGAAACGTCCAGCGATTGCGCCCACAGGAAAGCTGCCAGCACGGAAAGCTGTAGCTGGTTTTCACTGTCCCTTGGAACTGCATTCGCTGGTAGACAGACATTCGCGTTCTGCAAAAGCTTTGGTTGGTAATGGGCAACACTGTGTATTTCTCTCTCGGAGAGCCCGGCTGCCAAATTCGAAACGTCCAGCGATTGCGCCCACAGGAAAGCTCCCAGCACGGAAAGCTGTAGCTATTTTTCACTGTCCCTTGGAACTGCATTCGCTGCTACACAGACATTCGCGTTCTGCAAAAGCTTTGGTTGGTAAAGGGGCAACACTGTGTATTTCTCTCTCGCAGAGCCCGGCTGCCAAATTCGAAACGTCCAGCGATTGCGCCCACAGGAAAGCTGCCAGCACGGAAAGCTGTAGCTGGTTTTCACTGTCCCTTGGAACTGCATTCGCTGGTAGACAGACATTCGCGTTCTGCAAAAGCTTTGGTTCGTAAAGGGGCAACACTGTGTATTTCTCTCTCGCTGAGCCCGGCTGCCAAATTCGAAACGTCCAGCGATTGCGCCCACAGGAAAGCTGCCAGCACGGAAAGCTGTAGCTGGTTTTCACTGTCCCTTGGAACTGCATTCGCTGGTAGACGGACATTCGTGTTCTGCAAAAGCTTTCGTTCGTAATGAGGCAACACTGTGTATTTCTCTCTCGGAGAGCGCGGCTGCCAAATTCGAAACGTCCAGCGATTGCGCCCACAGGAAAGCTCCCAGCACGGAAAGCTGTAGCTGGTTTTCACTGTCCCTTGGAACTGCATTCGCTGGTAGACGGACATTCGTGTTCTGCAAAAGCTTTCGTTCGTAATGAGGCAACACTGTGTATTTCTCTCTCGGAGAGCGCGGCTGCCAAATTCGAAACGTCCAGCGATTGCGCCCACAGGAAAGCTCCCAGCATGGAAAGCTGTAGCTGGTTTTCACTGTCCCTTGGAACTGCATTCGCTGGTAGACAGACATTCGCGTTCTGCAAAAGCTTTCGTTCGTAAAGGGGCAACACTGTGTATTTCTCTCTCGGAGAGCCCGGCTGCCAAATTCGAAACGTCCAGCGATTGCGCCCACAGGAAAGCTGCCAGCACGGAAAGCTGTAGCTGGTTTTCACTGTCCCTTGGAACTGCATTCGCTGCTACACAGACATTCGTGTTCTGCAAAAGCTTTCGTTCGTAATGAGGCAACACTGTGTATTTCTCTCTCGGAGAGCCCGGCTGACAAATTCGAAACGTCCAGCGATTGCGCCCACAGGAAAGCTGCCAGCACGGAAAGCTGTAGCTGGTTTTCACTGTCCCTTGGAACTGCATTCGCTGGTAGACAGACATTCGCATTCTGCAAAAGCTTTGGTTGGTAAAGGGGCAACACTGTGTATTTCTCTCTCGGAGAGCCCGGCTGCCAAATTCGAAACGTCCAGCGATTGCGCCCACAGGAAAGCTCCCAGCACGGAAAGCTGTAGCTGGTTTTCACTGTCCCTTGGAACTGCATTCGCTGGTAGACAGACATTCGCGTTCTGCAACAGCTTTCGTTCGTAAAGGGGCAACACTGCGTATTTCTCTCTCGGAGAGCCCGGCTGCCAAATTCGAAACGTCCAGCGATTGCGCCCACAGGAAAGCTCCCAGCACGGAAAGCTGTAGCTGGTTTTCACTGTCCCTTGGAACTGCATTCGCTGGTAGACAGACATTCGCGTTCTGCAACAGCTTTCGTTCGTAATGGGGCAACACTGTGTATTTCTCTCTGGGAGAGCCCGGCTGCCAAATTCGAAACGTCCAGCGATTGCGCCCACAGGAAAGCTCCCAGCACGGAAAGTTGTAGCTGGTTTTCACTGTCCCTTGGAACTGCATTCGCTGGTAGACAGACATTCGCGTTCTGCAAAAACTTTCGTTCGTAAAGGGGCAACACTGTGTATTTCTCTCTGGGAGAGCCCGGCTGCCAAATTCGAAACGTCCAGCGATTGCGCCCACAGGAAAGCTGCCAGCACGGAAAGCTGTAGCTGGTTTTCACTGTCCCTTGGAACTGCATTCGCTGGTAGACAGACATTCGCGTTCTGCAAAAGGTTTCGTTCGTAAAGGGGCAACACTGTGTATTTCTCTCTCGCAGATTTCGGCTGCCAAATTCGAAACGTCCAGCGATTGCGCCCACAGGAAAGCTGCCAGCACGGAAAGCTGTAGCTGGTTTTCACTGTCCCTTGGAACTGCATTCGCTGGTAGACAGACATTCGCGTTCTGCAAAAGCTTTGGTTGGTAATGGGCAACACTGTGTATTTCTCTCTCGGAGAGCCCGGCTGCCAAATTCGAAACGTCCAGCGATTGCGCCCACAGGAAAGCTCCCAGCACGGAAAGCTGTAGCTGGTTTTCACTGTCCCTTGGAACTGCATTCGCTGGTAGACAGACATTCGCGTTCTGCAACAGGTTTCGTTCGTAAAGGGGCAACACTGTGTATTTCTCTCTCGGAGAGCGCGGCTGCCAAATTCGAAACGTCCAGCGATTGCGCCCACAGGAAAGCTGCCAGCACGGAAAGCTGTAGCTGGTTTTCACTGTCCCTTGGAACTGCATTCGCTGGTAGACGGACATTCGTGTTCTGCAAAAGCTTTCGTTCGTAATGAGGCAACACTGTGTATTTCTCTCTCGGAGAGCGCGGCTGCCAAATTCGTAACGTCCAGCGATTGCGCCCACAGGAAAGCTGCCAGCACGGAAAGCTGTAGCTGGTTTTCACTGTCCCTTGGAACTGCATTCGCTGCTACACAGACATTCGCGTTCTGCAAAAGCTTTCGTTCGTAAAGGGGCAACACTGTGTATTTCTCTGTCGGAGAGCGCGGCTGCCAAATTCGAAACGTCCAACGATTGCGCCCACAGGAAAGCTGCCAGCACGGAAAGCTGTAGCTGGTTTTCACTGTCCCTTGGAACTGCATTCGCTGCCACACAGACATTCGCGCTCTGCTAAAGCATTGCTTCCTAATGGGGCAACACTCTGTATCTCTCTCTGGCAGAGCCCGGCTGCCAAATTGGAAACGTCCAGAGATTGCGCCCACAGGAAAGCTGCCAGCACTGAAAGCTGTAGCTGGTTTTCACTGTCCCTTGGAACTGCATTCGCTGCCACACAGACATTCGCGCTATGCTAAAGCATTGCTTCCTAATGGGGCAACACTCTGTATCTCTCTCTGGCAGAGCCCGGCTGCCAAATTGGAAACGTCCAGAGATTGCGCCCACAGGAAAGCTGCCAGCACTGAAAGCTCTAGCTGGTTTTCACTGTCCCTTGGAACTGCATTCGCTGCCACACAGACATTCGCGCTCTGCTAAAGCATTGCTTCCTAATGGGGCAACACTCTGTATCTCTCTCTGGCAGAGCCCGGCTGCCAAATTGGAAACGTCCAGCGATTGCGCCCACAGGAAAGCTCCCAGCACGGAAAGCTGTAGCTGGTTTTCACTGTCCCTTGGAACTGCATTCGCTGGTAGACAGACATTCGCGTTCTGCAAAAGCTTTCGTTCGTAAAGGGGCAACACTCTGTATTTCTCTCTCGCAGATTCCGGCTGCCAAATTCGAAACGTCCAGCGATTGCGCCCACAGGAAAGCTGCCAGCACGGAAAGCTGTAGCTGGTTTTCACTGTCCCTTGGAACTGCATTCGCTGGTAGGCAGACATTCGCGTTCTGCAAAAGCTTTGTTTCGTAATGGGGCAACACTGTGTATTTCTCTCTCGGAGAGCCCGGCTGCCAAATTCGAAACGTCCAGCGATTGCGCCCACAGGAAAGCTCCCAGCACGGAAAGCTGTAGCTGGTTTTCACTGTCCCTTGGAACTGCATTCGCTGCTACACAGACATTCGCGTTCTGCAAAAGCTTTGTTTGGTAAAGGGGCAACACTGTGTATTTCTCTCTCGGAGAGCCCGGCTGCCAAATTCGAAACGTCCAGCGATTGCGCCCACAGGAAAGCTCCCAGCACGGAAAGCTGTAGCTGGTTTTCACTGTCCCTTGGAACTGCATTCGCTGCTACACAGACATTCGCGTTCTGCAAAAGCTTTGGTTCGTAAAGGGGCAACACTGTGTATTTCTCTCTCGGAGAGCCCGGCTGCCAAATTCGAAACGTCCAGCGATTGCGCCCACAGGAAAGCTGCCAGCACGGAAAGCTGTAGCTGGTTTTCACTGTCCCTTGGAACTGCATTCGCTGGTAGACAGACATTCGCGTTCTGCAACAGGTTTCGTTCGTAAAGGGGCAACACTGTGTATTTCTCTCTGGGAGAGCGCGGCTGCCAAATTCGAAACGTCCAGCGATTGCGCCCACAGGAAAGCTCCCAGCACGGAAAGCTGTAGCTGGTTTTCACTGTCCCTTGGAACTGCATTCGCTGGTAGACGGACATTCGTGTTACTCAAAAGCTTTCGTTCGTAATGAGGCAACACTGTGTATTTCTCTCTCGGAGTGCGCGGCTGCCAAATTCGAAACGTCCAGCGATTGCGCCCACAGGAAAGCTCCCAGCACGGAAAGCTGTAGCTGGTTTTCACTGTCCCTTGGAACTGCATTCGCTGGTAGACAGACATTCGCGTTCTGCAACAGCTTTCGTTTGTAAAGGGGCAACACTGTGTATTTCTCTCTCGGAGAGCGCGGCTGCCAAATTCGAAACGTCCAGCGATTGCGCCCACAGGAAAGCTCCCAGCACGGAAAGCTGTAGCTGGTTTTCACTGTCCCTTGGAACTGCATTCGCTGGTAGACAGACATTCGCGTTCTGCAACAGCTTTCGTTCGTAATGGGGCAACACTGTGTATTTCTCTCTGGGAGAGCCCGGCTGCCAAATTCGAAACGTCCAGCGATTGCGCCCACAGGAAAGCTCCCAGCACGGAAAGCTGTAGCTGGTTTTCACTGTCCCTTGGAACTGCATTCGCTGGTAGACAGACATTCGCGTTCTGCAAAAGGTTTCGTTCGTAAAGGGGCAACACTGTGTATTTCTCTCTCGGAGAGCCCGGCTGCCAAATTCAAAACGTCCAGCGATTGCGCCCACAGGAAAGCTGGCAGCACGGAAAGCTGTAGCTGGTTTTCACTGTCCCTTGGAACTGCATTCGCTGGTAGACAGACATTCGCGTTCTGCAAAAGCTTTGGTTCGTAATGGGGCAACACTGTGTATTTCTCTCTCGCAGAGCCCGGCTGCCAAATTCGAAACGTCCAGCGATTGCGCCCACAGGAAAGCTGCCAGCACGGAAAGCTGTAGCTGGTTTTCACTGTCCCTTGGAACTGCATTCGCTGGTAGACAGACATTCGCGTTCTGCAAAAGCTTTGGTTGGTAATGGGGCAATACTGTGTATTTCTCTCTGGGAGAGCCCGGCTGCCAAATTCGAAACGTCCAGCGATTGCGCCCACAGGAAAGCTCCCAGCACGGAAAGCTGTAGCTGGTTTTCACTGTCCCTTGGAACTGCATTCGCTGCTACACAGACATTCGTGTTCTGCAAAAGCTTTCGTTCGTAATGAGGCAACACTGTGTATTTCTCTCTCGCAGAGCCCGGCTGACAAATTCGAAACGTCCAGCGATTGCGCCCACAGGAAAGCTGCCAGCACGGAAAGCTGTAGCTGGTTTTCACTGTCCCTTGGAACTGCATTCGCTGGTAGACAGACATTCGCGTTCTGCAAAAGCTTTGGTTCGTAAAGGGGCAACACTGTGTATTTCTCTCTCGCTGAGCCCGGCTGCCAAATTCGAAACGTCCAGCGATTGCGCCCACAGGAAAGCTGCCAGCACGGAAAGCTGTAGCTGGTTTTCACTGTCCCTTGGAACTGCATTCGCTGGTAGACGGACATTCGTGTTCTGCAAAAGCTTTCGTTCGTAATGAGGCAACACTGTGTATTTCTCTCTCGGAGAGCGCGGCTGCCAAATTCGAAACGTCCAGCGATTGCGCCCACAGGAAAGCTCCCAGCACGGAAAGCTGTAGCTGGTTTTCACTGTCCCTTGGAACTGCATTCGCTGGTAGACGGACATTCGTGTTCTGCAAAAGCTTTCGTTCGTAATGAGGCAACACTGTGTATTTCTCTCTCGGAGAGCGCGGCTGCCAAATTCGAAACGTCCAGCGATTGCGCCCACAGGAAAGCTCCCAGCATGGAAAGCTGTAGCTGGTTTTCACTGTCCCTTGGAACTGCATTCGCTGGTAGACAGACATTCGCGTTCTGCAAAAGCTTTCGTTCGTAAAGGGGCAACACTGTGTATTTCTCTCTCGGAGAGCCCGGCTGCCAAATTCGAAACGTCCAGCGATTGCGCCCACAGGAAAGCTGCCAGCACGGAAAGCTGTAGCTGGTTTTCACTGTCCCTTGGAACTGCATTCGCTGCTACACAGACATTCGTGTTCTGCAAAAGCTTTCGTTCGTAATGAGGCAACACTGTGTATTTCTCTCTCGGAGAGCCCGGCTGACAAATTCGAAACGTCCAGCGATTGCGCCCACAGGAAAGCTGCCAGCACGGAAAGCTGTAGCTGGTTTTCACTGTCCCTTGGAACTGCATTCGCTGGTAGACAGACATTCGCATTCTGCAAAAGCTTTGGTTGGTAAAGGGGCAACACTGTGTATTTCTCTCTCGGAGAGCCCGGCTGCCAAATTCGAAACGTCCAGCGATTGCGCCCACAGGAAAGCTCCCAGCACGGAAAGCTGTAGCTGGTTTTCACTGTCCCTTGGAACTGCATTCGCTGGTAGACAGACATTCGCGTTCTGCAACAGCTTTCGTTCGTAAAGGGGCAACACTGCGTATTTCTCTCTCGGAGAGCCCGGCTGCCAAATTCGAAACGTCCAGCGATTGCGCCCACAGGAAAGCTCCCAGCACGGAAAGCTGTAGCTGGTTTTCACTGTCCCTTGGAACTGCATTCGCTGGTAGACAGACATTCGCGTTCTGCAACAGCTTTCGTTCGTAAAGGGGCAACACTGTGTATTTCTCTCTGGGAGAGCCCGGCTGCCAAATTCGAAACGTCCAGCGATTGCGCCCACAGGAAAGCTCCCAGCACGGAAAGTTGTAGCTGGTTTTCACTGTCCCTTGGAACTGCATTCGCTGGTAGACAGACATTCGCGTTCTGCAAAAACTTTCGTTCGTAAAGGGGCAACACTGTGTATTTCTCTCTGGGAGAGCCCGGCTGCCAAATTCGAAACGTCCAGCGATTGCGCCCACAGGAAAGCTCCCAGCACGGAAAGCTGTAGCTGGTTTTCACTGTCCCTTGGAACTGCATTCGCTGGTAGACAGACATTCGCGTTCTGCAAAAGGTTTCGTTCGTAAAGGGGCAACACTGTGTATTTCTCTCTCGCAGATTTCGGCTGCCAAATTCGAAACGTCCAGCGATTGCGCCCACAGGAAAGCTGCCAGCACGGAAAGCTGTAGCTGGTTTTCACTGTCCCTTGGAACTGCATTCGCTGGTAGACAGACATTCGCGTTCTGCAAAAGGTTTCGTTCGTAAAGGGGCAACACTGTGTATTTCTCTCTCGGAGAGCCCGGCTGCCAAATTCGAAACGTCCAGCGATTGCGCCCACAGGAAAGCTGCCAGCACGGAAAGCTGTAGCTGGTTTTCACTGTCCCTTGGAACTGCATTCGCTGGTAGACAGACATTCGCGTTCTGCAACAGGTTTCGTTCGTAAAGGGGCAACACTGTGTATTTCTCTCTTGGAGAGCCCGGCTGCCAAATTCGAAACGTCCAGCGATTGCGCCCACAGGAAAGCTGCCAGCACGGAAAGCTGTAGCTGGTTTTCACTGTCCCTTGGAACTGCATTCGCTGGTAGACGGACATTCGTGTTCTGCAAAAGCTTTCGTTCGTAATGAGGCAACACTGTGTATTTCTCTCTCGGAGTGCGCGGCTGCCAAATTCGAAACGTCCAGCGATTGCGCCCACAGGAAAGCTGCCAGCACGGAAAGCTGTAGCTGGTTTTCACTGTCCCTTGGAACTGCATTCGCTGGTAGACAGACATTCGCGTTCTGCAAAAGCTTTGGTTGGTAAAGGGGCAACACTGTGTATTTCTCTCTCGGAGAGCCCGGCTGCCAAATTCGAAACGTCCAGCGATTGCGCCCACAGGAAAGCTGCCAGCACGGAAAGCTGTAGCTGGTTTTCACTGTCCCTTGGAACTGCATTCGCTGGTAGACAGACATTCGCGTTCTGCAAAAGCTTTGGTTGGTAATGGGCAACACTTTGTATTTCTCTCTCGCAGATTCCGGCTGCCAAATTCGAAACGTCCAGCGATTGCGCCCACAGGAAAGCTGCCAGCACGGAAAGCTGTAGCTGGTTTTCACTGTCCCTTGGAACTGCATTCGCTGGTAGACAGACATTCGCGTTCTGCAAAAGCTTTGGTTCGTAAAGGGGCAACACTGTGTATTTCTCTCTCGCAGATTCCGGCTGCCAAATTCGAAACGTCCAGCGATTGCGCCCACAGGAAAGCTGCCAGCACGGAAAGCTGTAGCTGGTTTTCACTGTCCCTTGGAACTGCATTCGCTGGTAGACGGACATTCGTGTTCTGCAAAAGCTTTCGTTCGTAATGAGGCAACACTGTGTATTTCTCTCTCGGAGAGCGCGGCTGCCAAATTCGAAACGTCCAGCGATTGCGCCCACAGGAAAGCTCCCAGCACGGAAAGCTGTAGCTGGTTTTCACTGTCCCTTGGAACTGCATTCGCTGGTAGACGGACATTCGTGTTCTGCAAAAGCTTTCGTTCGTAATGAGGCAACACTGTGTATTTCTCTCTCGGAGAGCGCGGCTGCCAAATTCGAAACGTCCAGCGATTGCGCCCACAGGAAAGCTCCCAGCATGGAAAGCTGTAGCTGGTTTTCACTGTCCCTTGGAACTGCATTCGCTGGTAGACAGACATTCGCGTTCTGCAAAAGCTTTCGTTCGTAAAGGGGCAACACTGTGTATTTCTCTCTCGGAGAGCCCGGCTGCCAAATTCGAAACGTCCAGCGATTGCGCCCACAGGAAAGCTGCCAGCACGGAAAGCTGTAGCTGGTTTTCACTGTCCCTTGGAACTGCATTCGCTGCTACACAGACATTCGTGTTCTGCAAAAGCTTTCGTTCGTAATGAGGCAACACTGTGTATTTCTCTCTCGGAGAGCCCGGCTGACAAATTCGAAACGTCCAGCGATTGCGCCCACAGGAAAGCTGCCAGCACGGAAAGCTGTAGCTGGTTTTCACTGTCCCTTGGAACTGCATTCGCTGGTAGACAGACATTCGCATTCTGCAAAAGCTTTGGTTGGTAAAGGGGCAACACTGTGTATTTCTCTCTCGGAGAGCCCGGCTGCCAAATTCGAAACGTCCAGCGATTGCGCCCACAGGAAAGCTCCCAGCACGGAAAGCTGTAGCTGGTTTTCACTGTCCCTTGGAACTGCATTCGCTGGTAGACAGACATTCGCGTTCTGCAACAGCTTTCGTTCGTAAAGGGGCAACACTGCGTATTTCTCTCTCGGAGAGCCCGGCTGCCAAATTCGAAACGTCCAGCGATTGCGCCCACAGGAAAGCTCCCAGCACGGAAAGCTGTAGCTGGTTTTCACTGTCCCTTGGAACTGCATTCGCTGGTAGACAGACATTCGCGTTCTGCAACAGCTTTCGTTCGTAAAGGGGCAACACTGTGTATTTCTCTCTCGGAGAGCCCGGCTGCCAAATTCGAAACGTCCAGCGATTGCGCCCACAGGAAAGCTGCCAGCACGGAAAGCTGTAGCTGGTTTTCACTGTCCCTTGGAACTGCATTCGCTGGTAGACAGACATTCGCGTTCTGCAAAAGCTTTGGTTGGTAATGGGCAACACTGTGTATTTCTCTCTCGGAGAGCCCGGCTGCCAAATTCGAAACGTCCAGCGATTGCGCCCACAGGAAAGCTCCCAGCACGGAAAGCTGTAGCTATTTTTCACTGTCCCTTGGAACTGCATTCGCTGCTACACAGACATTCGCGTTCTGCAAAAGCTTTGGTTGGTAAAGGGGCAACACTGTGTATTTCTCTCTCGCAGAGCCCGGCTGCCAAATTCGAAACGTCCAGCGATTGCGCCCACAGGAAAGCTGCCAGCACGGAAAGCTGTAGCTGGTTTTCACTGTCCCTTGGAACTGCATTCGCTGGTAGACAGACATTCGCGTTCTGCAAAAGCTTTGGTTCGTAAAGGGGCAACACTGTGTATTTCTCTCTCGCAGATTCCGGCTGCCAAATTCGAAACGTCCAGCGATTGCGCCCACAGGAAAGCTGCCAGCACGGAAAGCTGTAGCTGGTTTTCACTGTCCCTTGGAACTGCATTCGCTGGTAGACGGACATTCGTGTTCTGCAAAAGCTTTCGTTCGTAATGAGGCAACACTGTGTATTTCTCTCTCGGAGAGCGCGGCTGCCAAATTCGAAACGTCCAGCGATTGCGCCCACAGGAAAGCTCCCAGCACGGAAAGCTGTAGCTGGTTTTCACTGTCCCTTGGAACTGCATTCGCTGGTAGACGGACATTCGTGTTCTGCAAAAGCTTTCGTTCGTAATGAGGCAACACTGTGTATTTCTCTCTCGGAGAGCGCGGCTGCCAAATTCGAAACGTCCAGCGATTGCGCCCACAGGAAAGCTCCCAGCATGGAAAGCTGTAGCTGGTTTTCACTGTCCCTTGGAACTGCATTCGCTGGTAGACAGACATTCGCGTTCTGCAAAAGCTTTCGTTCGTAAAGGGGCAACACTGTGTATTTCTCTCTCGGAGAGCCCGGCTGCCAAATTCGAAACGTCCAGCGATTGCGCCCACAGGAAAGCTGCCAGCACGGAAAGCTGTAGCTGGTTTTCACTGTCCCTTGGAACTGCATTCGCTGCTACACAGACATTCGTGTTCTGCAAAAGCTTTCGTTCGTAATGAGGCAACACTGTGTATTTCTCTCTCGGAGAGCCCGGCTGACAAATTCGAAACGTCCAGCGATTGCGCCCACAGGAAAGCTGCCAGCACGGAAAGCTGTAGCTGGTTTTCACTGTCCCTTGGAACTGCATTCGCTGGTAGACAGACATTCGCATTCTGCAAAAGCTTTGGTTGGTAAAGGGGCAACACTGTGTATTTCTCTCTCGGAGAGCCCGGCTGCCAAATTCGAAACGTCCAGCGATTGCGCCCACAGGAAAGCTCCCAGCACGGAAAGCTGTAGCTGGTTTTCACTGTCCCTTGGAACTGCATTCGCTGGTAGACAGACATTCGCGTTCTGCAACAGCTTTCGTTCGTAAAGGGGCAACACTGCGTATTTCTCTCTCGGAGAGCCCGGCTGCCAAATTCGAAACGTCCAGCGATTGCGCCCACAGGAAAGCTCCCAGCACGGAAAGCTGTAGCTGGTTTTCACTGTCCCTTGGAACTGCATTCGCTGGTAGACAGACATTCGCGTTCTGCAACAGCTTTCGTTCGTAAAGGGGCAACACTGTGTATTTCTCTCTGGGAGAGCCCGGCTGCCAAATTCGAAACGTCCAGCGATTGCGCCCACAGGAAAGCTCCCAGCACGGAAAGTTGTAGCTGGTTTTCACTGTCCCTTGGAACTGCATTCGCTGGTAGACAGACATTCGCGTTCTGCAAAAACTTTCGTTCGTAAAGGGGCAACACTGTGTATTTCTCTCTGGGAGAGCCCGGCTGCCAAATTCGAAACGTCCAGCGATTGCGCCCACAGGAAAGCTCCCAGCACGGAAAGCTGTAGCTGGTTTTCACTGTCCCTTGGAACTGCATTCGCTGGTAGACAGACATTCGCGTTCTGCAAAAGGTTTCGTTCGTAAAGGGGCAACACTGTGTATTTCTCTCTCGCAGATTTCGGCTGCCAAATTCGAAACGTCCAGCGATTGCGCCCACAGGAAAGCTGCCAGCACGGAAAGCTGTAGCTGGTTTTCACTGTCCCTTGGAACTGCATTCGCTGGTAGACAGACATTCGCGTTCTGCAAAAGCTTTGGTTGGTAATGGGCAACACTGTGTATTTCTCTCTCGGAGAGCCCGGCTGCCAAATTCGAAACGTCCAGCGATTGCGCCCACAGGAAAGCTGCCAGCACGGAAAGCTGTAGCTGGTTTTCACTGTCCCTTGGAACTGCATTCGCTGGTAGACAGACATTCGCGTTCTGCAACAGGTTTCGTTCGTAAAGGGGCAACACTGTGTATTTCTCTCTCGGAGAGCGCGGCTGCCAAATTCGAAACGTCCAGCGATTGCGCCCACAGGAAAGCTGCCAGCACGGAAAGCTGTAGCTGGTTTTCACTGTCCCTTGGAACTGCATTCGCTGGTAGACGGACATTCGTGTTCTGCAAAAGCTTTCGTTCGTAATGAGGCAACACTGTGTATTTCTCTCTCGGAGAGCGCGGCTGCCAAATTCGTAACGTCCAGCGATTGCGCCCACAGGAAAGCTGCCAGCACGGAAAGCTGTAGCTGGTTTTCACTGTCCCTTGGAACTGCATTCGCTGCTACACAGACATTCGCGTTCTGCAAAAGCTTTCGTTCGTAAAGGGGCAACACTGTGTATTTCTCTGTCGGAGAGCGCGGCTGCCAAATTCGAAACGTCCAACGATTGCGCCCACAGGAAAGCTGCCAGCACGGAAAGCTGTAGCTGGTTTTCACTGTCCCTTGGAACTGCATTCGCTGCCACACAGACATTCGCGCTCTGCTAAAGCATTGCTTCCTAATGGGGCAACACTCTGTATCTCTCTCTGGCAGAGCCCGGCTGCCAAATTGGAAACGTCCAGAGATTGCGCCCACAGGAAAGCTGCCAGCACTGAAAGCTGTAGCTGGTTTTCACTGTCCCTTGGAACTGCATTCGCTGCCACACAGACATTCGCGCTATGCTAAAGCATTGCTTCCTAATGGGGCAACACTCTGTATCTCTCTCTGGCAGAGCCCGGCTGCCAAATTGGAAACGTCCAGAGATTGCGCCCACAGGAAAGCTGCCAGCACTGAAAGCTCTAGCTGGTTTTCACTGTCCCTTGGAACTGCATTCGCTGCCACACAGACATTCGCGCTCTGCTAAAGCATTGCTTCCTAATGGGGCAACACTCTGTATCTCTCTCTGGCAGAGCCCGGCTGCCAAATTGGAAACGTCCAGCGATTGCGCCCACAGGAAAGCTCCCAGCACGGAAAGCTGTAGCTGGTTTTCACTGTCCCTTGGAACTGCATTCGCTGGTAGACAGACATTCGCGTTCTGCAAAAGCTTTCGTTCGTAAAGGGGCAACACTCTGTATTTCTCTCTCGCAGATTCCGGCTGCCAAATTCGAAACGTCCAGCGATTGCGCCCACAGGAAAGCTGCCAGCACGGAAAGCTGTAGCTGGTTTTCACTGTCCCTTGGAACTGCATTCGCTGGTAGGCAGACATTCGCGTTCTGCAAAAGCTTTGTTTCGTAATGGGGCAACACTGTGTATTTCTCTCTCGGAGAGCCCGGCTGCCAAATTCGAAACGTCCAGCGATTGCGCCCACAGGAAAGCTCCCAGCACGGAAAGCTGTAGCTGGTTTTCACTGTCCCTTGGAACTGCATTCGCTGCTACACAGACATTCGCGTTCTGCAACAGGTTTCGTTCGTAAAGGGGCAACACTGTGTATTTCTCTCTCGGAGAGCCCGGCTGCCAAATTCGAAACGTCCAGCGATTGCGCCCACAGGAAAGCTCCCAGCACGGAAAGCTGTAGCTGGTTTTCACTGTCCCTTGGAACTGCATTCGCTGCTACACAGACATTCGCGTTCTGCAACAGGTTTCGTTCGTAAAGGGGCAACACTGTGTATTTCTCTCTCGGAGAGCCCGGCTGCCAAATTCGAAACGTCCAGCGATTGCGCCCACAGGAAAGCTCCCAGCACGGAAAGCTGTAGCTGGTTTTCACTGTCCCTTGGAACTGCATTCGCTGGTAGACAGACATTCGCGTTCTGCAACAGCTTTCGTTCGTAAAGGGGCAACACTGCGTATTTCTCTCTCGGAGAGCCCGGCTGCCAAATTCGAAACGTCCAGCGATTGCGCCCACAGGAAAGCTCCCAGCACGGAAAGCTGTAGCTGGTTTTCACTGTCCCTTGGAACTGCATTCGCTGGTAGACAGACATTCGCGTTCTGCAACAGCTTTCGTTCGTAAAGGGGCAACACTGTGTATTTCTCTCTGGGAGAGCCCGGCTGCCAAATTCGAAACGTCCAGCGATTGCGCCCACAGGAAAGCTCCCAGCACGGAAAGTTGTAGCTGGTTTTCACTGTCCCTTGGAACTGCATTCGCTGGTAGACAGACATTCGCGTTCTGCAAAAACTTTCGTTCGTAAAGGGGCAACACTGTGTATTTCTCTCTGGGAGAGCCCGGCTGCCAAATTCGAAACGTCCAGCGATTGCGCCCACAGGAAAGCTCCCAGCACGGAAAGCTGTAGCTGGTTTTCACTGTCCCTTGGAACTGCATTCGCTGGTAGACAGACATTCGCGTTCTGCAAAAGGTTTCGTTCGTAAAGGGGCAACACTGTGTATTTCTCTCTCGCAGATTTCGGCTGCCAAATTCGAAACGTCCAGCGATTGCGCCCACAGGAAAGCTGCCAGCACGGAAAGCTGTAGCTGGTTTTCACTGTCCCTTGGAACTGCATTCGCTGGTAGACAGACATTCGCGTTCTGCAAAAGCTTTGGTTGGTAATGGGCAACACTGTGTATTTCTCTCTCGGAGAGCCCGGCTGCCAAATTCGAAACGTCCAGCGATTGCGCCCACAGGAAAGCTCCCAGCACGGAAAGCTGTAGCTGGTTTTCACTGTCCCTTGGAACTGCATTCGCTGGTAGACAGACATTCGCGTTCTGCAACAGGTTTCGTTCGTAAAGGGGCAACACTGTGTATTTCTCTCTCGGAGAGCGCGGCTGCCAAATTCGAAACGTCCAGCGATTGCGCCCACAGGAAAGCTGCCAGCACGGAAAGCTGTAGCTGGTTTTCACTGTCCCTTGGAACTGCATTCGCTGGTAGACGGACATTCGTGTTCTGCAAAAGCTTTCGTTCGTAATGAGGCAACACTGTGTATTTCTCTCTCGGAGAGCGCGGCTGCCAAATTCGTAACGTCCAGCGATTGCGCCCACAGGAAAGCTGCCAGCACGGAAAGCTGTAGCTGGTTTTCACTGTCCCTTGGAACTGCATTCGCTGCTACACAGACATTCGCGTTCTGCAAAAGCTTTCGTTCGTAAAGGGGCAACACTGTGTATTTCTCTGTCGGAGAGCGCGGCTGCCAAATTCGAAACGTCCAACGATTGCGCCCACAGGAAAGCTGCCAGCACGGAAAGCTGTAGCTGGTTTTCACTGTCCCTTGGAACTGCATTCGCTGCCACACAGACATTCGCGCTCTGCTAAAGCATTGCTTCCTAATGGGGCAACACTCTGTATCTCTCTCTGGCAGAGCCCGGCTGCCAAATTGGAAACGTCCAGAGATTGCGCCCACAGGAAAGCTGCCAGCACTGAAAGCTGTAGCTGGTTTTCACTGTCCCTTGGAACTGCATTCGCTGCCACACAGACATTCGCGCTATGCTAAAGCATTGCTTCCTAATGGGGCAACACTCTGTATCTCTCTCTGGCAGAGCCCGGCTGCCAAATTGGAAACGTCCAGAGATTGCGCCCACAGGAAAGCTGCCAGCACTGAAAGCTCTAGCTGGTTTTCACTGTCCCTTGGAACTGCATTCGCTGCCACACAGACATTCGCGCTCTGCTAAAGCATTGCTTCCTAATGGGGCAACACTCTGTATCTCTCTCTGGCAGAGCCCGGCTGCCAAATTGGAAACGTCCAGCGATTGCGCCCACAGGAAAGCTCCCAGCACGGAAAGCTGTAGCTGGTTTTCACTGTCCCTTGGAACTGCATTCGCTGGTAGACAGACATTCGCGTTCTGCAAAAGCTTTCGTTCGTAAAGGGGCAACACTCTGTATTTCTCTCTCGCAGATTCCGGCTGCCAAATTCGAAACGTCCAGCGATTGCGCCCACAGGAAAGCTCCCAGCACGGAAAGCTGTAGCTGGTTTTCACTGTCCCTTGGAACTGCATTCGCTGGTAGGCAGACATTCGCGTTCTGCAAAAGCTTTGTTTCGTAATGGGGCAACACTGTGTATTTCTCTCTCGGAGAGCCCGGCTGCCAAATTCGAAACGTCCAGCGATTGCGCCCACAGGAAAGCTCCCAGCACGGAAAGCTGTAGCTGGTTTTCACTGTCCCTTGGAACTGCATTCGCTGCTACACAGACATTCGCGTTCTGCAACAGGTTTCGTTCGTAAAGGGGCAACACTGTGTATTTCTCTCTCGGAGAGCCCGGCTGCCAAATTCGAAACGTCCAGCGATTGCGCCCACAGGAAAGCTCCCAGCACGGAAAGCTGTAGCTGGTTTTCACTGTCCCTTGGAACTGCATTCGCTGGTAGACAGACATTCGCGTTCTGCAACAGGTTTCGTTCGTAAAGGGGCAACACTGTGTATTTCTCTCTCGCAGAGCCCGGCTGCCAAATTCGAAACGTCCAGCGATTGCGCCCACAGGAAAGCTCCCAGCACGGAAAGCTGTAGCTGGTTTTCACTGTCCCTTGGAACTGCATTCGCTGCTACACAGACATTCGCGTTCTGCAAAAGCTTTGTTTGGTAAAGGGGCAACACTGTGTATTTCTCTCTCGGAGAGCGCGGCTGCCAAATTCGAAACGTCCAGCGATTGCGCCCACAGGAAAGCTCCCAGCACGGAAAGCTGTAGCTGGTTTTCACTGTCCCTTGGAACTGCATTCGCTGCTACACAGACATTCGCGTTCTGCAAAAGCTTTGGTTCGTAAAGGGGCAACACTGTGTATTTCTCTCTCGGAGAGCCCGGCTGCCAAATTCGAAACGTCCAGCGATTGCGCCCACAGGAAAGCTGCCAGCACGGAAAGCTGTAGCTGGTTTTCACTGTCCCTTGGAACTGCATTCGCTGGTAGACAGACATTCGCGTTCTGCAACAGGTTTCGTTCGTAAAGGGGCAACACTGTGTATTTCTCTCTGGGAGAGCGCGGCTGCCAAATTCGAAACGTCCAGCGATTGCGCCCACAGGAAAGCTCCCAGCACGGAAAGCTGTAGCTGGTTTTCACTGTCCCTTGGAACTGCATTCGCTGGTAGACGGACATTCGTGTTACTCAAAAGCTTTCGTTCGTAATGAGGCAACACTGTGTATTTCTCTCTCGGAGTGCGCGGCTGCCAAATTCGAAACGTCCAGCGATTGCGCCCACAGGAAAGCTCCCAGCACGGAAAGCTGTAGCTGGTTTTCACTGTCCCTTGGAACTGCATTCGCTGCTACACAGACATTCGCGTTCTGCAAAAGCTTTGTTTGGTAAAGGGGCAACACTGTGTATTTCTCTCTCGGAGAGCGCGGCTGCCAAATTCGAAACGTCCAGCGATTGCGCCCACAGGAAAGCTCCCAGCACGGAAAGCTGTAGCTGGTTTTCACTGTCCCTTGGAACTGCATTCGCTGCTACACAGACATTCGCGTTCTGCAAAAGCTTTGGTTGGTAAAGGGGCAACACTGTGTATTTCTCTGTCGGAGAGCCCGGCTGGGAATTCGAAACGTCCAACGATTGCGCCCACATGAAAGCTGCCAGCACGGAAAGCTGTAGCTGGTTTTCACTGTCCCTTGGAACTGCATTCGCTGGTAGACAGACATTCGCGTTCTGCAAAAGCTTTCGTTCGTAATGGGGCAACACTCTGTATTTCTCTCTGGGAGAGCCCGGCTGCCAAATTCGAAACGTCCAGCGATTGCGCCCACAGGAAAGCTCCCAGCACGGAAAGCTGTAGCTGGTTTTCACTGTCCCTTGGAACTGCATTCGCTGGTAGACAGACATTCGCGTTCTGCAAAAGCTTTGGTTGGTAAAGGGGCAACACTGTGTATTTCTCTCTCGGAGAGCCCGGCTGACAAATTCGAAACGTCCAGCGATTGCGCCCACAGGAAAGCTGCCAGCACGGAAAGCTGTAGCTGGTTTTCACTGTCCCTTGGAACTGCATTCGCTGGTAGACAGACATTCGCGTTCTGCAAAAGCTTTGGTTGGTAATGGGGCAATACTGTGTATTTCTCTCTGGGAGAGCCCGGCTGCCAAATTCGAAACGTCCAGCGATTGCGCCCACAGGAAAGCTGCCAGCACGGAAAGCTGTAGCTGGTTTTCACTGTCCCTTGGAACTGCATTCGCTGCTACACAGACATTCGTGTTCTGCAAAAGCTTTCGTTCGTAATGAGGCAACACTGTGTATTTCTCTCTCGCAGAGCCCGGCTGACAAATTCGAAACGTCCAGCGATTGCGCCCACAGGAAAGCTGCCAGCACGGAAAGCTGTAGCTGGTTTTCACTGTCCCTTGGAACTGCATTCGCTGGTAGACAGACATTCGCGTTCTGCAAAAGCTTTGTTTCGTAATGGGGCAACAGTGTGTATTTCTCTCTCGGAGAGCCCGGCTGCCAAATTCGAAACGTCCAGCGATTGCGCCCACAGGAAAGCTCCCAGCACGGAAAGCTGTAGCTGGTTTTCACTGTCCCTTGGAACTGCATTCGCTGGTAGACAGACATTCGCGTTCTGCAACAGCTTTCGTTTGTAAAGGGGCAACACTGTGTATTTCTCTCTCGGAGAGCCCGGCTGCCAAATTCGAAACGTCCAGCGATTGCGCCCACAGGAAAGCTCCCAGCACGGAAAGCTGTAGCTGGTTTTCACTGTCCCTTGGAACTGCATTCGCTGGTAGACAGACATTCGCGTTCTGCAACAGCTTTCGTTCGTAATGGGGCAACACTGTGTATTTCTCTCTGGGAGAGCCCGGCTGCCAAATTCGAAACGTCCAGCGATTGCGCCCACAGGAAAGCTCCCAGCACGGAAAGCTGTAGCTGGTTTTCACTGTCCCTTGGAACTGCATTCGCTGGTAGACAGACATTCGCGTTCTGCAAAAGGTTTCGTTCGTAAAGGGGCAACACTGTGTATTTCTCTCTCGGAGAGCCCGGCTGCCAAATTCAAAACGTCCAGCGATTGCGCCCACAGGAAAGCTGCCAGCACGGAAAGCTGTAGCTGGTTTTCACTGTCCCTTGGAACTGCATTCGCTGGTAGACAGACATTCGCGTTCTGCAAAAGCTTTGGTTCGTAATGGGGCAACACTGTGTATTTCTCTCTCGCAGAGCCCGGCTGCCAAATTCGAAACGTCCAGCGATTGCGCCCACAGGAAAGCTGCCAGCACGGAAAGCTGTAGCTGGTTTTCACTGTCCCTTGGAACTGCATTCGCTGGTAGACAGACATTCGCGTTCTGCAAAAGCTTTGGTTGGTAATGGGGCAATACTGTGTATTTCTCTCTGGGAGAGCCCGGCTGCCAAATTCGAAACGTCCAGCGATTGCGCCCACAGGAAAGCTCCCAGCACGGAAAGCTGTAGCTGGTTTTCACTGTCCCTTGGAACTGCATTCGCTGCTACACAGACATTCGTGTTCTGCAAAAGCTTTCGTTCGTAATGAGGCAACACTGTGTATTTCTCTCTCGCAGAGCCCGGCTGACAAATTCGAAACGTCCAGCGATTGCGCCCACAGGAAAGCTGCCAGCACGGAAAGCTGTAGCTGGTTTTCACTGTCCCTTGGAACTGCATTCGCTGGTAGACAGACATTCGCGTTCTGCAAAAGCTTTGTTTCGTAATGGGGCAATACTGTGTATTTCTCTCTCGGAGAGCCCGGCTGCCAAATTCGAAACGTCCAGCGATTGCGCCCACAGGAAAGCTCCCAGCACGGAAAGCTGTAGCTGGTTTTCACTGTCCCTTGGAACTGCATTCGCTGGTAGACAGACATTCGCGTTCTGCAACAGCTTTCGTTTGTAAAGGGGCAACACTGTGTATTTCTCTCTCGGAGAGCCCGGCTGCCAAATTCGAAACGTCCAGCGATTGCGCCCACAGGAAAGCTCCCAGCACGGAAAGCTGTAGCTGGTTTTCACTGTCCCTTGGAACTGCATTCGCTGGTAGACAGACATTCGCGTTCTGCAACAGCTTTCGTTCGTAATGGGGCAACACTGTGTATTTCTCTCTGGGAGAGCCCGGCTGCCAAATTCGAAACGTCCAGCGATTGCGCCCACAGGAAAGCTGCCAGCACGGAAAGCTGTAGCTGGTTTTCACTGTCCCTTGGAACTGCATTCGCTGGTAGACAGACATTCGCGTTCTGCAACAGGTTTCGTTCGTAAAGGGGCAACACTGTGTATTTCTCTCTCGGAGAGCCCGGCTGCCAAATTCAAAACGTCCAGCGATTGCGCCCACAGGAAAGCTGCCAGCACGGAAAGCTGTAGCTGGTTTTCACTGTCCCTTGGAACTGCATTCGCTGGTAGACAGACATTCGCGTTCTGCAAAAGGTTTCGTTCGTAATGGGGCAACACTGTGTATTTCTCTCTCGCAGAGCCCGGCTGCCAAATTCGAAACGTCCAGCGATTGCGCCCACAGGAAAGCTCCCAGCACGGAAAGCTGTAGCTGGTTTTCACTGTCCCTTGGAACTGCATTCGCTGGTAGACAGACATTCGCGTTCTGCAAAAGCTTTGTTTGGTAAAGGGGCAACACTGTGTATTTCTCTCTCGGAGAGCCCGGCTGCCAAATTCGAAACGTCCAGCGATTGCGCCCACGGAAAGCTCCCAGCACGGAAAGCTGTACCTGGTTTTCACTGTCCCTTGGAACTGCATTCGCTGCTACACAGACATTCGCGTTCTGCAAAAGCTTTGGTTGGTAAAGGGGCAACACTGTGTATTTCTCTGTCGGAGAGCCCGGCTGCCAAATTCGAAACGTCCAACGATTGCGCCCACATGAAAGCTGCCAGCACGGAAAGCTGTAGCTGGTTTTCACTGTCCCTTGGAACTGCATTCGCTGGTAGACAGACATTCGCGTTCTGCAAAAGCTTTCGTTCGTAATGGGGCAACACTGTGTATTTCTCTCTGGGAGAGCCCGGCTGCCAAATTCGAAACGTCCAGCGATTGCGCCCCCAGGAAAGCTCCCAGCACGGAAAGCTGTAGCTGGTTTTCACTGTCCCTTGGAACTGCATTCGCTGGTAGACAGACATTCGCGTTCTGCAAAAGCTTTGGTTGGTAAAGGGGCAACACTGTGTATTTCTCTGTCGGAGAGCCCGGCTGCCAAATTCGAAACGTCCAGCGATTGCGCCCAGAGGAAAGCTGCCAGCACGGAAAGCTGTAGCTGGTTTTCACTGTCCCTTGGAACTGCATTCGCTGGTAGACAGACATTCGCGTTCTGCAAAAGCTTTCGTTCGTAATGGGGCAACACTGTGTATTTCTCTCTGGGAGAGCCCGGCTGCCAAATTCGAAACGTCCAGCGATTGCGCCCACAGGAAAGCTCCCAGCACGGAAAGCTGTAGCTGGTTTTCACTGTCCCTTGGAACTGCATTCGCTGGTAGACAGACATTCGCGTTCTGCAAAAGCTTCCGTTCGTAAAGGGGCAACACTGTGTATTTCTCTCTCGGAGAGCCCGGCTGCCAAATTCGAAACGTCCAGCGATTGCGCCCACAGGAAAGCTCCCAGCACGGAAAGCTGTAGCTGGTTTTCACTGTCCCTTGGAACTGCATTCGCTGCTACACAGACATTCGTGTTCTGCAAAAGCTTTCGTTCGTAATGAGGCAACACTGTGTATTTCTCTCTCGCAGAGCCCGGCTGACAAATTCGAAACGTCCAGCGATTGCGCCCACAGGAAAGCTCCCAGCACGGAAAGCTGTAGCTGGTTTTCACTGTCCCTTGGAACTGCATTCGCTGGTAGACAGACATTCGCGTTCTGCAAAAGCTTTGTTTCGTAATGGGGCAACACTGTGTATTTCTCTCTCGGAGAGCCCGGCTGCCAAATTCGAAACGTCCAGCGATTGCGCCCACAGGAAAGCTCCCAGCACGGAAAGCTGTAGCTGGTTTTCACTGTCCCTTGGAACTGCATTCGCTGGTAGACAGACATTCGCGTTCTGCAACAGCTTTCGTTCGTAAAGGGGCAACACTCTGTATTTCTCTCTCGGAGAGCCCGGCTGCCAAATTCGAAACGTACAGCGATTGCGCCCACAGGAAAGCTCCCAGCACGGAAAGCTGTAGCTGGTTTTCACTGTCCCTTGGAACTGCATTCGCTGGTAGACAGACATTCGCGTTCTGCAACAGCTTTCGTTCGTAAAGGGGCAACACTGTGTATTTCTCTCTGGGAGAGCCCGGCTGCCAAATTCGAAACGTCCAGCGATTGCGCCCACAGGAAAGCTCCCAGCACGGAAAGCTGTAGCTGGTTTTCACTGTCCCTTGGAACTGCATTCGCTGGTAGACAGACATTCGCGTTCTGCAAAAGCTTCCGTTCGTAAAGGGGCAACACTGTGTATTTCTCTCTGGGAGAGCTCGGCTGCCAAATTCGAAACGTCCAGCGATTGCGCCCACAGGAAAGCTCCCAGCACGGAAAGCTGTAGCTGGTTTTTACTGTCCCTTGGAACTGCATTCGCTGGTAGACAGACATTCGCGTTCTGCAAAAGCTTTCGTTCGTAAAGGGGCAACACTCTGTATTTCTCTCTCGCAGATTCCGGCTGCCAAATTCGAAACGTCCAGCGATTGCGCCCACAGGAAAGCTGCCAGCACGGAAAGCTGTAGCTGGTTTTCACTGTCCCTTGGAACTGCATTCGCTGGTAGACAGACATTCGCGTTCTGCAAAAGCTTTGGTTGGTAATGGGCAACACTGTGTATTTCTCTCTCGCAGAGCCCGGCTGCCAAATTCGAAACGTCCAGCGATTGCGCCCACAGGAAAGCTGCCAGCACGGAAAGCTGTAGCTGGTTTTCACTGTCCCTTGGAACTGCATTCGCTGGTAGACAGACATTCGCGTTCTGCAAAAGCTTTGGTTGGTAAAGGGGCAACACTGTGTATTTCTCTCTCGCTGAGCCCGGCTGCCAAATTCGAAACGTCCAGCGATTGCGCCCACAGGAAAGCTGCCAGCACGGAAAGCTGTAGCTGGTTTTCACTGTCCCTTGGAACTGCATTCGCTGGTAGACGGACATTCGTGTTCTGCAAAAGCTTTCGTTCGTAATGAGGCAACACTGTGTATTTCTCTCTCGGAGAGCGCGGCTGCCAAATTCGAAACGTCCAGCGATTGCGCCCACAGGAAAGCTCCCAGCACGGAAAGCTGTAGCTGGTTTTCACTGTCCCTTGGAACTGCATTCGCTGCTACACAGACATTCGCGTTCTGCAAAAGCTTTGGTTGGTAAAGGGGCAACACTGTGTATTTCTCTCTCGGAGAGCCCGGCTGCCAAATTCGAAACGTCCAGCGATTGCGCCCACAGGAAAGCTCCCAGCACGGAAAGCTGTAGCTGGTTTTCACTGTCCCTTGGAACTGCATTCGCTGGTAGACGGACATTCGTGTTCTGCAAAAGCTTTCGTTCGTAATGAGGCAACACTGTGTATTTCTCTCTCGGAGAGCGCGGCTGCCAAATTCGAAACGTCCAGCGATTGCGCCCACAGGAAAGCTCCCAGCATGGAAAGCTGTAGCTGGTTTTCACTGTCCCTTGGAACTGCATTCGCTGGTAGACAGACATTCGCGTTCTGCAAAAGCTTTCGTTCGTAAAGGGGCAACACTGTGTATTTCTCTCTCGGAGAGCCTGGCTGCCAAATTCGAAACGTCCAGCGATTGCGCCCACAGGAAAGCTGCCAGCACGGAAAGCTGTAGCTGGTTTTCACTGTCCCTTGGAACTGCATTCGCTGGTAGAAAGACATTCGCGTTCTGCAAAAGCTTTTGTTGGTAGTAGGGCAACACTGTGTATTTCTCTCTCGCAGAGCCCGGCTGCCAAATTCGAAACGTCCAGCGATTGCGCCCACAGGAAAGCTGCCAGCACGGAAAGCTGTAGCTGGTTTTCACTGTCCCTTGGAACTGCATTCGCTGCTACACAGACATTCGTGTTCTGCAAAAGCTTTCGTTCGTAATGAGGCAACACTGTGTATT
Source organism: Mycteria americana (assembly GCF_035582795.1). Taxonomy (NCBI): domain Eukaryota; kingdom Metazoa; phylum Chordata; class Aves; order Ciconiiformes; family Ciconiidae; genus Mycteria; species Mycteria americana. The sequence continues at coordinate 119,324,673 of NC_134367.1, read as the reverse complement.
TCTCTCTCGGAGAGCCCGGCTGCCAAATTCGAAACATCCAGCGATTGCGCCCACAGGAAAGCTGCCAGCACGGAAAGCTGTAGCTGGTTTTCACTGTCCCTTGGAACTGCATTCGCTGGTAGACAGACATTCGCGTTCTGCAAAAGCTTTGTTTCGTAATGGGGCAACACTTTGTATTTCTCTCTGGGAGAGCGCGGCTGCCAAATTCGAAACGTCCAGCGATTGCGCCCACAGGAAAGCTGCCAGCACGGAAAGCTGTAGCTGGTTTTCACTGTCCCTTGGAACTGCATTCGCTGCTACACAGACATTCGTGTTCTGCAAAAGCTTTCGTTCGTAATGAGGCAACACTGTGTATTTCTCTCTCGCAGAGCCCGGCTGACAAATTCGAAACGTCCAGCGATTGCGCCCACAGGAAAGCTGCCAGCACGGAAAGCTGTAGCTGGTTTTCACTGTCCCTTGGAACTGCATTCGCTGGTAGACAGACATTCGCGTTCTGCAAAAGCTTTGTTTCGTAATGGGGCAACACTGTGTATTTCTCTCTCGGAGAGCCCAGCTGCCAAATTCGAAACGTCCAGCGATTGCGCCCACAGGAAAGCTCCCAGCACGGAAAGCTGTAGCTGGTTTTCACTGTCCCTTGGAACTGCATTCGCTGCTACACAGACATCGCGTTCTGCAAAAGCTTTGGTTGGTAAAGGGGCAACACTGTGTATTTCTCTCTCGGAGAGCCCGGCTGCCAAATTCGAAACGTCCAGCGATTGCGCCCACAGGAAAGCTGCCAGCACGGAAAGCTGTAGCTGGTTTTCACTGTCCCTTGGAACTGCATTCGCTGGTAGACGGACATTCGTGTTCTGCAAAAGCTTTCGTTCGTAATGAGGCAACACTGTGTATTTCTCTCTCGGAGTGCGCGGCTGCCAAATTCGAAACGTCCAGCGATTGCGCCCACAGGAAAGCTCCCAGCACGGAAAGCTGTAGCTGGTTTTCACTGTCCCTTGGAACTGCATTCGCTGCTACACAGACATTCGCGTTCTGCAAAAGCTTTGGTTGGTAAAGGGGCAACACTGTGTATTTCTCTCTCGGAGAGCCCGGCTGCCAAATTCGAAACGTCCAGCGATTGCGCCCACAGGAAAGCTCCCAGCACGGAAAGCTGTAGCTGGTTTTCACTGTCCCTTGGAACTGCATTCGCTGGTAGACAGACATTCGCGTTCTGCAACAGGTTTCGTTCGTAAAGGGGCAACACTGTGTATTTCTCTCTCGGAGAGCCCGGCTGCCAAATTCGAAACGTCCAGCGATTGCGCCCACAGGAAAGCTCCCAGCACGGAAAGCTGTAGCTGGTTTTCACTGTCCCTTGGAACTGCATTCGCTGCTACACAGACATTCGCGTTCTGCAAAAGCTTTCGTTCGTAAAGGGGCAACACTGTGTATTTCTCTCTCGCAGATTCCGGCTGCCAAATTCGAAACGTCCAGCGATTGCGCCCACAGGAAAGCTGCCAGCACGGAAAGCTGTAGCTGGTTTTCACTGTCCCTTGGAACTGCATTCGCTGCTACACAGACATTCGTGTTCTGCAAAAGCTTTCGTTCGTAATGAGGCAACACTGTGTATTTCTCTCTCGCAGAGCCCGGCTGACAAATTCGAAACGTCCAGCGATTGCGCCCACAGGAAAGCTGCCAGCACGGAAAGCTGTAGCTGGTTTTCACTGTCCCTTGGAACTGCATTCGCTGGTAGACAGACATTCGCGTTCTGCAAAAGCTTTGTTTCGTAATGGGGCAACACTGTGTATTTCTCTCTCGGAGAGCCCGGCTGCCAAATTCGAAACGTCCAGCGATTGCGCCCACAGGAAAGCTCCCAGCACGGAAAGCTGTAGCTGGTTTTCACTGTCCCTTGGAACTGCATTCGCTGCTACACAGACATCGCGTTCTGCAAAAGCTTTGGTTGGTAAAGGGGCAACACTGTGTATTTCTCTCTCGGAGAGCCCGGCTGCCAAATTCGAAACGTCCAGCGATTGCGCCCACAGGAAAGCTCCCAGCACGGAAAGCTGTATCTGGTTTTCACTGTCCCTTGGAACTGCATTCGCTGCTACACAGAGATTCGCGTTCTGCAAAAGCTTTCGTTCGTAAAGGGGCAACACTGTGTATTTCTCTCTGGGAGAGCCCGGCTGCCAAATTCGAAATGTCCAGCGATTGCGCCCACAGGAAAGCTGCCAGCACGGAAAGCTGTAGCTGGTTTTCACTGTCCCTTGGAACTGCATTCGCTGCTACACAGACATTCGCGTTCTGCAAAAGCTTTCGTTCGTAAAGGGGCAACACTGTTTATTTCTATCTCGGAGAGCCCGGCTGCCAAATTCGAAACGTCCAGCGATTGCGCCCACAGGAAAGCTGCCAGCACGGAAAGTTGTAGCTGGTTTTCACTGTCCCTTGGAACTGCATTCGCTGCTACACAGACATTCGCGTTCTGCAAAAGCTTTGGTTCGTAAAGGGGCAACACTGTGTATTTCTCTCTCGCAGAGCCCGGCTGCCAAATTCGAAACGTCCAGCGATTGCGCCCACAGGAAAGCTGCCAGCACGGAAAGCTGTAGCTGGTTTTCACTGTCCCTTGGAACTGCATTCGCTGGTAGACAGACATTCGCGTTCTGCAACAGGTTTCGTTCGTAAAGGGGCAACACTGTGTATTTCTCTCTTGGAGAGCCCGGCTGCCAAATTCGAAACGTCCAGCGATTGCGCCCACAGGAAAGCTCCCAGCACGGAAAGCTGTAGCTGGTTTTCACTGTCCCTTGGAACTGCATTCGCTGGTAGACAGACATTCGCGTTCTGCAACAGGTTTCGTTCGTAAAGGGGCAACACTGTGTATTTCTCTCTCGGAGAGCGCGGCTGCCAAATTCGAAACGTCCAGCGATTGCGCCCACAGGAAAGCTGCCAGCACGGAAAGCTGTAGCTGGTTTTCACTGTCCCTTGGAACTGCATTCGCTGGTAGACGGACATTCGTGTTCTGCAAAAGCTTTCGTTCGTAATGAGGCAACACTGTGTATTTCTCTCTCGGAGAGCGCGGCTGCCAAATTCGTAACGTCCAGCGATTGCGCCCACAGGAAAGCTGCCAGCACGGAAAGCTGTAGCTGGTTTTCACTGTCCCTTGGAACTGCATTCGCTGCTACACAGACATTCGCGTTCTGCAAAAGCTTTCGTTCGTAAAGGGGCAACACTGTGTATTTCTCTGTCGGAGAGCGCGGCTGCCAAATTCGAAACGTCCAACGATTGCGCCCACAGGAAAGCTGCCAGCACGGAAAGCTGTAGCTGGTTTTCACTGTCCCTTGGAACTGCATTCGCTGCCACACAGACATTCGCGCTCTGCTAAAGCATTGCTTCCTAATGGGGCAACACTCTGTATCTCTCTCTGGCAGAGCCCGGCTGCCAAATTGGAAACGTCCAGAGATTGCGCCCACAGGAAAGCTGCCAGCACTGAAAGCTGTAGCTGGTTTTCACTGTCCCTTGGAACTGCATTCGCTGCCACACAGATATTCGCGCTATGCTAAAGCATTGCTTCCTAATGGGGCAACACTCTGTATCTCTCTCTGGCAGAGCCCGGCTGCCAAATTGGAAACGTCCAGAGATTGCGCCCACAGGAAAGCTGCCAGCACTGAAAGCTCTAGCTGGTTTTCACTGTCCCTTGGAACTGCATTCGCTGCCACACAGACATTCGCGCTCTGCTAAAGCATTGCTTCCTAATGGGGCAACACTCTGTATCTCTCTCTGGCAGAGCCCGGCTGCCAAATTGGAAACGTCCAGCGATTGCGCCCACAGGAAAGCTCCCAGCACGGAAAGCTGTAGCTGGTTTTCACTGTCCCTTGGAACTGCATTCGCTGGTAGACAGACATTCGCGTTCTGCAAAAGCTTTCGTTCGTAAAGGGGCAACACTCTGTATTTCTCTCTCGCAGATTCCGGCTGCCAAATTCGAAACGTCCAGCGATTGCGCCCACAGGAAAGCTGCCAGCACGGAAAGCTGTAGCTGGTTTTCACTGTCCCTTGGAACTGCATTCGCTGGTAGGCAGACATTCGCGTTCTGCAAAAGCTTTGTTTCGTAATGGGGCAACACTGTGTATTTCTCTCTCGGAGAGCCCGGCTGCCAAATTCGAAACGTCCAGCGATTGCGCCCACAGGAAAGCTCCCAGCACGGAAAGCTGTAGCTGGTTTTCACTGTCCCTTGGAACTGCATTCGCTGCTACACAGACATTCGCGTTCTGCAACAGGTTTCGTTCGTAAAGGGGCAACACTGTGTATTTCTCTCTCGGAGAGCCCGGCTGCCAAATTCGAAACGTCCAGCGATTGCGCCCACAGGAAAGCTCCCAGCACGGAAAGCTGTAGCTGGTTTTCACTGTCCCTTGGAACTGCATTCGCTGGTAGACAGACATTCGCGTTCTGCAACAGGTTTCGTTCGTAAAGGGGCAACACTGTGTATTTCTCTCTCGCAGAGCCCGGCTGCCAAATTCGAAACGTCCAGCGATTGCGCCCACAGGAAAGCTCCCAGCACGGAAAGCTGTAGCTGGTTTTCACTGTCCCTTGGAACTGCATTCGCTGCTACACAGACATTCGCGTTCTGCAAAAGCTTTGTTTGGTAAAGGGGCAACACTGTGTATTTCTCTCTCGGAGAGCGCGGCTGCCAAATTCGAAACGTCCAGCGATTGCGCCCACAGGAAAGCTCCCAGCACGGAAAGCTGTAGCTGGTTTTCACTGTCCCTTGGAACTGCATTCGCTGCTACACAGACATTCGCGTTCTGCAAAAGCTTTGGTTCGTAAAGGGGCAACACTGTGTATTTCTCTCTCGGAGAGCCCGGCTGCCAAATTCGAAACGTCCAGCGATTGCGCCCACAGGAAAGCTGCCAGCACGGAAAGCTGTAGCTGGTTTTCACTGTCCCTTGGAACTGCATTCGCTGGTAGACAGACATTCGCGTTCTGCAACAGGTTTCGTTCGTAAAGGGGCAACACTGTGTATTTCTCTCTGGGAGAGCGCGGCTGCCAAATTCGAAACGTCCAGCGATTGCGCCCACAGGAAAGCTCCCAGCACGGAAAGCTGTAGCTGGTTTTCACTGTCCCTTGGAACTGCATTCGCTGGTAGACGGACATTCGTGTTACTCAAAAGCTTTCGTTCGTAATGAGGCAACACTGTGTATTTCTCTCTCGGAGTGCGCGGCTGCCAAATTCGAAACGTCCAGCGATTGCGCCCACAGGAAAGCTCCCAGCACGGAAAGCTGTAGCTGGTTTTCACTGTCCCTTGGAACTGCATTCGCTGCTACACAGACATTCGCGTTCTGCAAAAGCTTTGTTTGGTAAAGGGGCAACACTGTGTATTTCTCTCTCGGAGAGCGCGGCTGCCAAATTCGAAACGTCCAGCGATTGCGCCCACAGGAAAGCTCCCAGCACGGAAAGCTGTAGCTGGTTTTCACTGTCCCTTGGAACTGCATTCGCTGCTACACAGACATTCGCGTTCTGCAAAAGCTTTGGTTGGTAAAGGGGCAACACTGTGTATTTCTCTGTCGGAGAGCCCGGCTGGGAATTCGAAACGTCCAACGATTGCGCCCACATGAAAGCTGCCAGCACGGAAAGCTGTAGCTGGTTTTCACTGTCCCTTGGAACTGCATTCGCTGGTAGACAGACATTCGCGTTCTGCAAAAGCTTTCGTTCGTAATGGGGCAACACTCTGTATTTCTCTCTGGGAGAGCCCGGCTGCCAAATTCGAAACGTCCAGCGATTGCGCCCACAGGAAAGCTCCCAGCACGGAAAGCTGTAGCTGGTTTTCACTGTCCCTTGGAACTGCATTCGCTGGTAGACAGACATTCGCGTTCTGCAAAAGCTTTGGTTGGTAAAGGGGCAACACTGTGTATTTCTCTCTCGGAGAGCCCGGCTGACAAATTCGAAACGTCCAGCGATTGCGCCCACAGGAAAGCTGCCAGCACGGAAAGCTGTAGCTGGTTTTCACTGTCCCTTGGAACTGCATTCGCTGGTAGACAGACATTCGCGTTCTGCAAAAGCTTTGGTTGGTAATGGGGCAATACTGTGTATTTCTCTCTGGGAGAGCCCGGCTGCCAAATTCGAAACGTCCAGCGATTGCGCCCACAGGAAAGCTGCCAGCACGGAAAGCTGTAGCTGGTTTTCACTGTCCCTTGGAACTGCATTCGCTGCTACACAGACATTCGTGTTCTGCAAAAGCTTTCGTTCGTAATGAGGCAACACTGTGTATTTCTCTCTCGCAGAGCCCGGCTGACAAATTCGAAACGTCCAGCGATTGCGCCCACAGGAAAGCTGCCAGCACGGAAAGCTGTAGCTGGTTTTCACTGTCCCTTGGAACTGCATTCGCTGGTAGACAGACATTCGCGTTCTGCAAAAGCTTTGTTTCGTAATGGGGCAACAGTGTGTATTTCTCTCTCGGAGAGCCCGGCTGCCAAATTCGAAACGTCCAGCGATTGCGCCCACAGGAAAGCTCCCAGCACGGAAAGCTGTAGCTGGTTTTCACTGTCCCTTGGAACTGCATTCGCTGGTAGACAGACATTCGCGTTCTGCAACAGCTTTCGTTTGTAAAGGGGCAACACTGTGTATTTCTCTCTCGGAGAGCCCGGCTGCCAAATTCGAAACGTCCAGCGATTGCGCCCACAGGAAAGCTCCCAGCACGGAAAGCTGTAGCTGGTTTTCACTGTCCCTTGGAACTGCATTCGCTGGTAGACAGACATTCGCGTTCTGCAACAGCTTTCGTTCGTAATGGGGCAACACTGTGTATTTCTCTCTGGGAGAGCCCGGCTGCCAAATTCGAAACGTCCAGCGATTGCGCCCACAGGAAAGCTCCCAGCACGGAAAGCTGTAGCTGGTTTTCACTGTCCCTTGGAACTGCATTCGCTGGTAGACAGACATTCGCGTTCTGCAAAAGGTTTCGTTCGTAAAGGGGCAACACTGTGTATTTCTCTCTCGGAGAGCCCGGCTGCCAAATTCAAAACGTCCAGCGATTGCGCCCACAGGAAAGCTGCCAGCACGGAAAGCTGTAGCTGGTTTTCACTGTCCCTTGGAACTGCATTCGCTGGTAGACAGACATTCGCGTTCTGCAAAAGCTTTGGTTCGTAATGGGGCAACACTGTGTATTTCTCTCTCGCAGAGCCCGGCTGCCAAATTCGAAACGTCCAGCGATTGCGCCCACAGGAAAGCTGCCAGCACGGAAAGCTGTAGCTGGTTTTCACTGTCCCTTGGAACTGCATTCGCTGGTAGACAGACATTCGCGTTCTGCAAAAGCTTTGGTTGGTAATGGGGCAATACTGTGTATTTCTCTCTGGGAGAGCCCGGCTGCCAAATTCGAAACGTCCAGCGATTGCGCCCACAGGAAAGCTCCCAGCACGGAAAGCTGTAGCTGGTTTTCACTGTCCCTTGGAACTGCATTCGCTGCTACACAGACATTCGTGTTCTGCAAAAGCTTTCGTTCGTAATGAGGCAACACTGTGTATTTCTCTCTCGCAGAGCCCGGCTGACAAATTCGAAACGTCCAGCGATTGCGCCCACAGGAAAGCTGCCAGCACGGAAAGCTGTAGCTGGTTTTCACTGTCCCTTGGAACTGCATTCGCTGGTAGACAGACATTCGCGTTCTGCAAAAGCTTTGTTTCGTAATGGGGCAATACTGTGTATTTCTCTCTCGGAGAGCCCGGCTGCCAAATTCGAAACGTCCAGCGATTGCGCCCACAGGAAAGCTCCCAGCACGGAAAGCTGTAGCTGGTTTTCACTGTCCCTTGGAACTGCATTCGCTGGTAGACAGACATTCGCGTTCTGCAACAGCTTTCGTTTGTAAAGGGGCAACACTGTGTATTTCTCTCTCGGAGAGCCCGGCTGCCAAATTCGAAACGTCCAGCGATTGCGCCCACAGGAAAGCTCCCAGCACGGAAAGCTGTAGCTGGTTTTCACTGTCCCTTGGAACTGCATTCGCTGGTAGACAGACATTCGCGTTCTGCAACAGCTTTCGTTCGTAATGGGGCAACACTGTGTATTTCTCTCTGGGAGAGCCCGGCTGCCAAATTCGAAACGTCCAGCGATTGCGCCCACAGGAAAGCTGCCAGCACGGAAAGCTGTAGCTGGTTTTCACTGTCCCTTGGAACTGCATTCGCTGGTAGACAGACATTCGCGTTCTGCAACAGGTTTCGTTCGTAAAGGGGCAACACTGTGTATTTCTCTCTCGGAGAGCCCGGCTGCCAAATTCAAAACGTCCAGCGATTGCGCCCACAGGAAAGCTGCCAGCACGGAAAGCTGTAGCTGGTTTTCACTGTCCCTTGGAACTGCATTCGCTGGTAGACAGACATTCGCGTTCTGCAAAAGGTTTCGTTCGTAATGGGGCAACACTGTGTATTTCTCTCTCGCAGAGCCCGGCTGCCAAATTCGAAACGTCCAGCGATTGCGCCCACAGGAAAGCTCCCAGCACGGAAAGCTGTAGCTGGTTTTCACTGTCCCTTGGAACTGCATTCGCTGGTAGACAGACATTCGCGTTCTGCAAAAGCTTTGTTTGGTAAAGGGGCAACACTGTGTATTTCTCTCTCGGAGAGCCCGGCTGCCAAATTCGAAACGTCCAGCGATTGCGCCCACGGAAAGCTCCCAGCACGGAAAGCTGTACCTGGTTTTCACTGTCCCTTGGAACTGCATTCGCTGCTACACAGACATTCGCGTTCTGCAAAAGCTTTGGTTGGTAAAGGGGCAACACTGTGTATTTCTCTGTCGGAGAGCCCGGCTGCCAAATTCGAAACGTCCAACGATTGCGCCCACATGAAAGCTGCCAGCACGGAAAGCTGTAGCTGGTTTTCACTGTCCCTTGGAACTGCATTCGCTGGTAGACAGACATTCGCGTTCTGCAAAAGCTTTCGTTCGTAATGGGGCAACACTGTGTATTTCTCTCTGGGAGAGCCCGGCTGCCAAATTCGAAACGTCCAGCGATTGCGCCCCCAGGAAAGCTCCCAGCACGGAAAGCTGTAGCTGGTTTTCACTGTCCCTTGGAACTGCATTCGCTGGTAGACAGACATTCGCGTTCTGCAAAAGCTTTGGTTGGTAAAGGGGCAACACTGTGTATTTCTCTGTCGGAGAGCCCGGCTGCCAAATTCGAAACGTCCAGCGATTGCGCCCAGAGGAAAGCTGCCAGCACGGAAAGCTGTAGCTGGTTTTCACTGTCCCTTGGAACTGCATTCGCTGGTAGACAGACATTCGCGTTCTGCAAAAGCTTTCGTTCGTAATGGGGCAACACTGTGTATTTCTCTCTGGGAGAGCCCGGCTGCCAAATTCGAAACGTCCAGCGATTGCGCCCACAGGAAAGCTCCCAGCACGGAAAGCTGTAGCTGGTTTTCACTGTCCCTTGGAACTGCATTCGCTGGTAGACAGACATTCGCGTTCTGCAAAAGCTTCCGTTCGTAAAGGGGCAACACTGTGTATTTCTCTCTCGGAGAGCCCGGCTGCCAAATTCGAAACGTCCAGCGATTGCGCCCACAGGAAAGCTCCCAGCACGGAAAGCTGTAGCTGGTTTTCACTGTCCCTTGGAACTGCATTCGCTGCTACACAGACATTCGTGTTCTGCAAAAGCTTTCGTTCGTAATGAGGCAACACTGTGTATTTCTCTCTCGCAGAGCCCGGCTGACAAATTCGAAACGTCCAGCGATTGCGCCCACAGGAAAGCTCCCAGCACGGAAAGCTGTAGCTGGTTTTCACTGTCCCTTGGAACTGCATTCGCTGGTAGACAGACATTCGCGTTCTGCAAAAGCTTTGTTTCGTAATGGGGCAACACTGTGTATTTCTCTCTCGGAGAGCCCGGCTGCCAAATTCGAAACGTCCAGCGATTGCGCCCACAGGAAAGCTCCCAGCACGGAAAGCTGTAGCTGGTTTTCACTGTCCCTTGGAACTGCATTCGCTGGTAGACAGACATTCGCGTTCTGCAACAGCTTTCGTTCGTAAAGGGGCAACACTCTGTATTTCTCTCTCGGAGAGCCCGGCTGCCAAATTCGAAACGTACAGCGATTGCGCCCACAGGAAAGCTCCCAGCACGGAAAGCTGTAGCTGGTTTTCACTGTCCCTTGGAACTGCATTCGCTGGTAGACAGACATTCGCGTTCTGCAACAGCTTTCGTTCGTAAAGGGGCAACACTGTGTATTTCTCTCTGGGAGAGCCCGGCTGCCAAATTCGAAACGTCCAGCGATTGCGCCCACAGGAAAGCTCCCAGCACGGAAAGCTGTAGCTGGTTTTCACTGTCCCTTGGAACTGCATTCGCTGGTAGACAGACATTCGCGTTCTGCAAAAGCTTCCGTTCGTAAAGGGGCAACACTGTGTATTTCTCTCTGGGAGAGCCCGGCTGCCAAATTCGAAACGTCCAGCGATTGCGCCCACAGGAAAGCTCCCAGCACGGAAAGCTGTAGCTGGTTTTTACTGTCCCTTGGAACTGCATTCGCTGGTAGACAGACATTCGCGTTCTGCAAAAGCTTTCGTTCGTAAAGGGGCAACACTCTGTATTTCTCTCTCGCAGATTCCGGCTGCCAAATTCGAAACGTCCAGCGATTGCGCCCACAGGAAAGCTGCCAGCACGGAAAGCTGTAGCTGGTTTTCACTGTCCCTTGGAACTGCATTCGCTGGTAGACAGACATTCGCGTTCTGCAAAAGCTTTGGTTGGTAATGGGCAACACTGTGTATTTCTCTCTCGCAGAGCCCGGCTGCCAAATTCGAAACGTCCAGCGATTGCGCCCACAGGAAAGCTGCCAGCACGGAAAGCTGTAGCTGGTTTTCACTGTCCCTTGGAACTGCATTCGCTGGTAGACAGACATTCGCGTTCTGCAAAAGCTTTGGTTGGTAAAGGGGCAACACTGTGTATTTCTCTCTCGCTGAGCCCGGCTGCCAAATTCGAAACGTCCAGCGATTGCGCCCACAGGAAAGCTGCCAGCACGGAAAGCTGTAGCTGGTTTTCACTGTCCCTTGGAACTGCATTCGCTGGTAGACGGACATTCGTGTTCTGCAAAAGCTTTCGTTCGTAATGAGGCAACACTGTGTATTTCTCTCTCGGAGAGCGCGGCTGCCAAATTCGAAACGTCCAGCGATTGCGCCCACAGGAAAGCTCCCAGCACGGAAAGCTGTAGCTGGTTTTCACTGTCCCTTGGAACTGCATTCGCTGCTACACAGACATTCGCGTTCTGCAAAAGCTTTGGTTGGTAAAGGGGCAACACTGTGTATTTCTCTCTCGGAGAGCCCGGCTGCCAAATTCGAAACGTCCAGCGATTGCGCCCACAGGAAAGCTCCCAGCACGGAAAGCTGTAGCTGGTTTTCACTGTCCCTTGGAACTGCATTCGCTGGTAGACGGACATTCGTGTTCTGCAAAAGCTTTCGTTCGTAATGAGGCAACACTGTGTATTTCTCTCTCGGAGAGCGCGGCTGCCAAATTCGAAACGTCCAGCGATTGCGCCCACAGGAAAGCTCCCAGCATGGAAAGCTGTAGCTGGTTTTCACTGTCCCTTGGAACTGCATTCGCTGGTAGACAGACATTCGCGTTCTGCAAAAGCTTTCGTTCGTAAAGGGGCAACACTGTGTATTTCTCTCTCGGAGAGCCCGGCTGCCAAATTCGAAACGTCCAGCGATTGCGCCCACAGGAAAGCTGCCAGCACGGAAAGCTGTAGCTGGTTTTCACTGTCCCTTGGAACTGCATTCGCTGGTAGAAAGACATTCGCGTTCTGCAAAAGCTTTTGTTGGTAGTAGGGCAACACTGTGTATTTCTCTCTCGCAGAGCCCGGCTGCCAAATTCGAAACGTCCAGCGATTGCGCCCACAGGAAAGCTGCCAGCACGGAAAGCTGTAGCTGGTTTTCACTGTCCCTTGGAACTGCATTCGCTGCTACACAGACATTCGTGTTCTGCAAAAGCTTTCGTTCGTAATGAGGCAACACTGTGTATTTCTCTCTCGGAGAGCCCGGCTGCCAAATTCGAAACATCCAGCGATTGCGCCCACAGGAAAGCTGCCAGCACGGAAAGCTGTAGCTGGTTTTCACTGTCCCTTGGAACTGCATTCGCTGGTAGACAGACATTCGCGTTCTGCAAAAGCTTTGTTTCGTAATGGGGCAACACTTTGTATTTCTCTCTGGGAGAGCGCGGCTGCCAAATTCGAAACGTCCAGCGATTGCGCCCACAGGAAAGCTGCCAGCACGGAAAGCTGTAGCTGGTTTTCACTGTCCCTTGGAACTGCATTCGCTGGTAGACAGACATTCGCGTTCTGCAAAAGCTTTGTTTCGTAATGGGGCAACACTTTGTATTTCTCTCTGGGAGAGCGCGGCTGCCAAATTCGAAACGTCCAGCGATTGCGCCCACAGGAAAGCTGCCAGCACGGAAAGCTGTAGCTGGTTTTCACTGTCCCTTGGAACTGCATTCGCTGGTAGACAGACATTCGCGTTCTGCAAAAGCTTTGTTTCGTAATGGGGCAACACTGTGTATTTCTCTCTCGGAGAGCCCAGCTGCCAAATTCGAAACGTCCAGCGATTGCGCCCACAGGAAAGCTCCCAGCACGGAAAGCTGTAGCTGGTTTTCACTGTCCCTTGGAACTGCATTCGCTGCTACACAGACATCGCGTTCTGCAAAAGCTTTGGTTGGTAAAGGGGCAACACTGTGTATTTCTCTCTCGGAGAGCCCGGCTGCCAAATTCGAAACGTCCAGCGATTGCGCCCACAGGAAAGCTGCCAGCACGGAAAGCTGTAGCTGGTTTTCACTGTCCCTTGGAACTGCATTCGCTGGTAGACGGACATTCGTGTTCTGCAAAAGCTTTCGTTCGTAATGAGGCAACACTGTGTATTTCTCTCTCGGAGTGCGCGGCTGCCAAATTCGAAACGTCCAGCGATTGCGCCCACAGGAAAGCTCCCAGCACGGAAAGCTGTAGCTGGTTTTCACTGTCCCTTGGAACTGCATTCGCTGCTACACAGACATTCGCGTTCTGCAAAAGCTTTGGTTGGTAAAGGGGCAACACTGTGTATTTCTCTCTCGGAGAGCCCGGCTGCCAAATTCGAAACGTCCAGCGATTGCGCCCACAGGAAAGCTCCCAGCACGGAAAGCTGTAGCTGGTTTTCACTGTCCCTTGGAACTGCATTCGCTGGTAGACAGACATTCGCGTTCTGCAACAGGTTTCGTTCGTAAAGGGGCAACACTGTGTATTTCTCTCTCGGAGAGCCCGGCTGCCAAATTCGAAACGTCCAGCGATTGCGCCCACAGGAAAGCTCCCAGCACGGAAAGCTGTAGCTGGTTTTCACTGTCCCTTGGAACTGCATTCGCTGCTACACAGACATTCGCGTTCTGCAAAAGCTTTCGTTCGTAAAGGGGCAACACTGTGTATTTCTCTCTCGCAGATTCCGGCTGCCAAATTCGAAACGTCCAGCGATTGCGCCCACAGGAAAGCTGCCAGCACGGAAAGCTGTAGCTGGTTTTCACTGTCCCTTGGAACTGCATTCGCTGCTACACAGACATTCGTGTTCTGCAAAAGCTTTCGTTCGTAATGAGGCAACACTGTGTATTTCTCTCTCGCAGAGCCCGGCTGACAAATTCGAAACGTCCAGCGATTGCGCCCACAGGAAAGCTGCCAGCACGGAAAGCTGTAGCTGGTTTTCACTGTCCCTTGGAACTGCATTCGCTGGTAGACAGACATTCGCGTTCTGCAAAAGCTTTGTTTCGTAATGGGGCAACACTGTGTATTTCTCTCTCGGAGAGCCCGGCTGCCAAATTCGAAACGTCCAGCGATTGCGCCCACAGGAAAGCTCCCAGCACGGAAAGCTGTAGCTGGTTTTCACTGTCCCTTGGAACTGCATTCGCTGCTACACAGACATCGCGTTCTGCAAAAGCTTTGGTTGGTAAAGGGGCAACACTGTGTATTTCTCTCTCGGAGAGCCCGGCTGCCAAATTCGAAACGTCCAGCGATTGCGCCCACAGGAAAGCTCCCAGCACGGAAAGCTGTATCTGGTTTTCACTGTCCCTTGGAACTGCATTCGCTGCTACACAGAGATTCGCGTTCTGCAAAAGCTTTCGTTCGTAAAGGGGCAACACTGTGTATTTCTCTCTGGGAGAGCCCGGCTGCCAAATTCGAAATGTCCAGCGATTGCGCCCACAGGAAAGCTGCCAGCACGGAAAGCTGTAGCTGGTTTTCACTGTCCCTTGGAACTGCATTCGCTGCTACACAGACATTCGCGTTCTGCAAAAGCTTTCGTTCGTAAAGGGGCAACACTGTTTATTTCTATCTCGGAGAGCCCGGCTGCCAAATTCGAAACGTCCAGCGATTGCGCCCACAGGAAAGCTGCCAGCACGGAAAGTTGTAGCTGGTTTTCACTGTCCCTTGGAACTGCATTCGCTGCTACACAGACATTCGCGTTCTGCAAAAGCTTTGGTTCGTAAAGGGGCAACACTGTGTATTTCTCTCTCGCAGAGCCCGGCTGCCAAATTCGAAACGTCCAGCGATTGCGCCCACAGGAAAGCTGCCAGCACGGAAAGCTGTAGCTGGTTTTCACTGTCCCTTGGAACTGCATTCGCTGGTAGACAGACATTCGCGTTCTGCAACAGGTTTCGTTCGTAAAGGGGCAACACTGTGTATTTCTCTCTTGGAGAGCCCGGCTGCCAAATTCGAAACGTCCAGCGATTGCGCCCACAGGAAAGCTGCCAGCACGGAAAGCTGTAGCTGGTTTTCACTGTCCCTTGGAACTGCATTCGCTGGTAGACGGACATTCGTGTTCTGCAAAAGCTTTCGTTCGTAATGAGGCAACACTGTGTATTTCTCTCTCGGAGTGCGCGGCTGCCAAATTCGAAACGTCCAGCGATTGCGCCCACAGGAAAGCTGCCAGCACGGAAAGCTGTAGCTGGTTTTCACTGTCCCTTGGAACTGCATTCGCTGCTACACAGACATTCGCGTTCTGCAAAAGCTTTGTTTGGTAAAGGGGCAACACTGTGTATTTCTCTCTCGGAGAGCCCGGCTGCCAAATTCGAAACGTCCAGCGATTGCGCCCACAGGAAAGCTGCCAGCACGGAAAGCTGTAGCTGGTTTTCACTGTCCCTTGGAACTGCATTCGCTGGTAGACAGACATTCGCGTTCTGCAAAAGCTTTGGTTGGTAATGGGCAACACTGTGTATTTCTCTCTCGCAGATTCCGGCTGCCAAATTCGAAACGTCCAGCGATTGCGCCCACAGGAAAGCTCCCAGCACGGAAAGCTGTAGCTATTTTTCACTGTCCCTTGGAACTGCATTCGCTGCTACACAGACATTCGCGTTCTGCAAAAGCTTTGGTTGGTAAAGGGGCAACACTGTGTATTTCTCTCTCGCAGAGCCCGGCTGCCAAATTCGAAACGTCCAGCGATTGCGCCCACAGGAAAGCTGCCAGCACGGAAAGCTGTAGCTGGTTTTCACTGTCCCTTGGAACTGCATTCGCTGGTAGACAGACATTCGCGTTCTGCAAAAGCTTTGGTTCGTAAAGGGGCAACACTGTGTATTTCTCTCTCGCTGAGCCCGGCTGCCAAATTCGAAACGTCCAGCGATTGCGCCCACAGGAAAGCTGCCAGCACGGAAAGCTGTAGCTGGTTTTCACTGTCCCTTGGAACTGCATTCGCTGGTAGACGGACATTCGTGTTCTGCAAAAGCTTTCGTTCGTAATGAGGCAACACTGTGTATTTCTCTCTCGGAGAGCGCGGCTGCCAAATTCGAAACGTCCAGCGATTGCGCCCACAGGAAAGCTCCCAGCACGGAAAGCTGTAGCTGGTTTTCACTGTCCCTTGGAACTGCATTCGCTGGTAGACGGACATTCGTGTTCTGCAAAAGCTTTCGTTCGTAATGAGGCAACACTGTGTATTTCTCTCTCGGAGAGCGCGGCTGCCAAATTCGAAACGTCCAGCGATTGCGCCCACAGGAAAGCTCCCAGCATGGAAAGCTGTAGCTGGTTTTCACTGTCCCTTGGAACTGCATTCGCTGGTAGACAGACATTCGCGTTCTGCAAAAGCTTTCGTTCGTAAAGGGGCAACACTGTGTATTTCTCTCTCGGAGAGCCCGGCTGCCAAATTCGAAACGTCCAGCGATTGCGCCCACAGGAAAGCTGCCAGCACGGAAAGCTGTAGCTGGTTTTCACTGTCCCTTGGAACTGCATTCGCTGCTACACAGACATTCGTGTTCTGCAAAAGCTTTCGTTCGTAATGAGGCAACACTGTGTATTTCTCTCTCGGAGAGCCCGGCTGACAAATTCGAAACGTCCAGCGATTGCGCCCACAGGAAAGCTGCCAGCACGGAAAGCTGTAGCTGGTTTTCACTGTCCCTTGGAACTGCATTCGCTGGTAGACAGACATTCGCATTCTGCAAAAGCTTTGGTTGGTAAAGGGGCAACACTGTGTATTTCTCTCTCGGAGAGCCCGGCTGCCAAATTCGAAACGTCCAGCGATTGCGCCCACAGGAAAGCTCCCAGCACGGAAAGCTGTAGCTGGTTTTCACTGTCCCTTGGAACTGCATTCGCTGGTAGACAGACATTCGCGTTCTGCAACAGCTTTCGTTCGTAAAGGGGCAACACTGCGTATTTCTCTCTCGGAGAGCCCGGCTGCCAAATTCGAAACGTCCAGCGATTGCGCCCACAGGAAAGCTCCCAGCACGGAAAGCTGTAGCTGGTTTTCACTGTCCCTTGGAACTGCATTCGCTGGTAGACAGACATTCGCGTTCTGCAACAGCTTTCGTTCGTAAAGGGGCAACACTGTGTATTTCTCTCTGGGAGAGCGCGGCTGCCAAATTCGAAACGTCCAGCGATTGCGCCCACAGGAAAGCTCCCAGCACGGAAAGTTGTAGCTGGTTTTCACTGTCCCTTGGAACTGCATTCGCTGGTAGACAGACATTCGCGTTCTGCAAAAACTTTCGTTCGTAAAGGGGCAACACTGTGTATTTCTCTCTGGGAGAGCCCGGCTGCCAAATTCGAAACGTCCAGCGATTGCGCCCACAGGAAAGCTCCCAGCACGGAAAGCTGTAGCTGGTTTTCACTGTCCCTTGGAACTGCATTCGCTGGTAGACAGACATTCGCGTTCTGCAAAAGGTTTCGTTCGTAAAGGGGCAACACTGTGTATTTCTCTCTCGCAGATTTCGGCTGCCAAATTCGAAACGTCCAGCGATTGCGCCCACAGGAAAGCTGCCAGCACGGAAAGCTGTAGCTGGTTTTCACTGTCCCTTGGAACTGCATTCGCTGGTAGACAGACATTCGCGTTCTGCAAAAGGTTTCGTTCGTAATGGGGCAACACTGTGTATTTCTCTCTCGCAGAGCCCGGCTGCCAAATTCGAAACGTCCAGCGATTGCGCCCACAGGAAAGCTCCCAGCACGGAAAGCTGTAGCTGGTTTTCACTGTCCCTTGGAACTGCATTCGCTGGTAGACAGACATTCGCGTTCTGCAAAAGCTTTGTTTGGTAAAGGGGCAACACTGTGTATTTCTCTCTCGGAGAGCCCGGCTGCCAAATTCGAAACGTCCAGCGATTGCGCCCACGGAAAGCTCCCAGCACGGAAAGCTGTACCTGGTTTTCACTGTCCCTTGGAACTGCATTCGCTGCTACACAGACATTCGCGTTCTGCAAAAGCTTTGGTTGGTAAAGGGGCAACACTGTGTATTTCTCTGTCGGAGAGCCCGGCTGCCAAATTCGAAACGTCCAACGATTGCGCCCACATGAAAGCTGCCAGCACGGAAAGCTGTAGCTGGTTTTCACTGTCCCTTGGAACTGCATTCGCTGGTAGACAGACATTCGCGTTCTGCAAAAGCTTTCGTTCGTAATGGGGCAACACTGTGTATTTCTCTCTGGGAGAGCCCGGCTGCCAAATTCGAAACGTCCAGCGATTGCGCCCCCAGGAAAGCTCCCAGCACGGAAAGCTGTAGCTGGTTTTCACTGTCCCTTGGAACTGCATTCGCTGGTAGACAGACATTCGCGTTCTGCAAAAGCTTTGGTTGGTAAAGGGGCAACACTGTGTATTTCTCTGTCGGAGAGCCCGGCTGCCAAATTCGAAACGTCCAGCGATTGCGCCCAGAGGAAAGCTGCCAGCACGGAAAGCTGTAGCTGGTTTTCACTGTCCCTTGGAACTGCATTCGCTGGTAGACAGACATTCGCGTTCTGCAAAAGCTTTCGTTCGTAATGGGGCAACACTGTGTATTTCTCTCTGGGAGAGCCCGGCTGCCAAATTCGAAACGTCCAGCGATTGCGCCCACAGGAAAGCTCCCAGCACGGAAAGCTGTAGCTGGTTTTCACTGTCCCTTGGAACTGCATTCGCTGGTAGACAGACATTCGCGTTCTGCAAAAGCTTCCGTTCGTAAAGGGGCAACACTGTGTATTTCTCTCTCGGAGAGCCCGGCTGCCAAATTCGAAACGTCCAGCGATTGCGCCCACAGGAAAGCTCCCAGCACGGAAAGCTGTAGCTGGTTTTCACTGTCCCTTGGAACTGCATTCGCTGCTACACAGACATTCGTGTTCTGCAAAAGCTTTCGTTCGTAATGAGGCAACACTGTGTATTTCTCTCTCGCAGAGCCCGGCTGACAAATTCGAAACGTCCAGCGATTGCGCCCACAGGAAAGCTCCCAGCACGGAAAGCTGTAGCTGGTTTTCACTGTCCCTTGGAACTGCATTCGCTGGTAGACAGACATTCGCGTTCTGCAAAAGCTTTGTTTCGTAATGGGGCAACACTGTGTATTTCTCTCTCGGAGAGCCCGGCTGCCAAATTCGAAACGTCCAGCGATTGCGCCCACAGGAAAGCTCCCAGCACGGAAAGCTGTAGCTGGTTTTCACTGTCCCTTGGAACTGCATTCGCTGGTAGACAGACATTCGCGTTCTGCAACAGCTTTCGTTCGTAAAGGGGCAACACTCTGTATTTCTCTCTCGGAGAGCCCGGCTGCCAAATTCGAAACGTACAGCGATTGCGCCCACAGGAAAGCTCCCAGCACGGAAAGCTGTAGCTGGTTTTCACTGTCCCTTGGAACTGCATTCGCTGGTAGACAGACATTCGCGTTCTGCAACAGCTTTCGTTCGTAAAGGGGCAACACTGTGTATTTCTCTCTGGGAGAGCCCGGCTGCCAAATTCGAAACGTCCAGCGATTGCGCCCACAGGAAAGCTCCCAGCACGGAAAGCTGTAGCTGGTTTTCACTGTCCCTTGGAACTGCATTCGCTGGTAGACAGACATTCGCGTTCTGCAAAAGCTTCCGTTCGTAAAGGGGCAACACTGTGTATTTCTCTCTGGGAGAGCCCGGCTGCCAAATTCGAAACGTCCAGCGATTGCGCCCACAGGAAAGCTCCCAGCACGGAAAGCTGTAGCTGGTTTTTACTGTCCCTTGGAACTGCATTCGCTGGTAGACAGACATTCGCGTTCTGCAAAAGCTTTCGTTCGTAAAGGGGCAACACTCTGTATTTCTCTCTCGCAGATTCCGGCTGCCAAATTCGAAACGTCCAGCGATTGCGCCCACAGGAAAGCTGCCAGCACGGAAAGCTGTAGCTGGTTTTCACTGTCCCTTGGAACTGCATTCGCTGGTAGACAGACATTCGCGTTCTGCAAAAGCTTTGGTTGGTAATGGGCAACACTGTGTATTTCTCTCTCGCAGAGCCCGGCTGCCAAATTCGAAACGTCCAGCGATTGCGCCCACAGGAAAGCTGCCAGCACGGAAAGCTGTAGCTGGTTTTCACTGTCCCTTGGAACTGCATTCGCTGGTAGACAGACATTCGCGTTCTGCAAAAGCTTTGGTTGGTAAAGGGGCAACACTGTGTATTTCTCTCTCGCTGAGCCCGGCTGCCAAATTCGAAACGTCCAGCGATTGCGCCCACAGGAAAGCTGCCAGCACGGAAAGCTGTAGCTGGTTTTCACTGTCCCTTGGAACTGCATTCGCTGGTAGACGGACATTCGTGTTCTGCAAAAGCTTTCGTTCGTAATGAGGCAACACTGTGTATTTCTCTCTCGGAGAGCGCGGCTGCCAAATTCGAAACGTCCAGCGATTGCGCCCACAGGAAAGCTCCCAGCACGGAAAGCTGTAGCTGGTTTTCACTGTCCCTTGGAACTGCATTCGCTGCTACACAGACATTCGCGTTCTGCAAAAGCTTTGGTTGGTAAAGGGGCAACACTGTGTATTTCTCTCTCGGAGAGCCCGGCTGCCAAATTCGAAACGTCCAGCGATTGCGCCCACAGGAAAGCTCCCAGCACGGAAAGCTGTAGCTGGTTTTCACTGTCCCTTGGAACTGCATTCGCTGGTAGACGGACATTCGTGTTCTGCAAAAGCTTTCGTTCGTAATGAGGCAACACTGTGTATTTCTCTCTCGGAGAGCGCGGCTGCCAAATTCGAAACGTCCAGCGATTGCGCCCACAGGAAAGCTCCCAGCATGGAAAGCTGTAGCTGGTTTTCACTGTCCCTTGGAACTGCATTCGCTGGTAGACAGACATTCGCGTTCTGCAAAAGCTTTCGTTCGTAAAGGGGCAACACTGTGTATTTCTCTCTCGGAGAGCCCGGCTGCCAAATTCGAAACGTCCAGCGATTGCGCCCACAGGAAAGCTGCCAGCACGGAAAGCTGTAGCTGGTTTTCACTGTCCCTTGGAACTGCATTCGCTGGTAGAAAGACATTCGCGTTCTGCAAAAGCTTTTGTTGGTAGTAGGGCAACACTGTGTATTTCTCTCTCGCAGAGCCCGGCTGCCAAATTCGAAACGTCCAGCGATTGCGCCCACAGGAAAGCTGCCAGCACGGAAAGCTGTAGCTGGTTTTCACTGTCCCTTGGAACTGCATTCGCTGCTACACAGACATTCGTGTTCTGCAAAAGCTTTCGTTCGTAATGAGGCAACACTGTGTATTTCTCTCTCGGAGAGCCCGGCTGCCAAATTCGAAACATCCAGCGATTGCGCCCACAGGAAAGCTGCCAGCACGGAAAGCTGTAGCTGGTTTTCACTGTCCCTTGGAACTGCATTCGCTGGTAGACAGACATTCGCGTTCTGCAAAAGCTTTGTTTCGTAATGGGGCAACACTTTGTATTTCTCTCTGGGAGAGCGCGGCTGCCAAATTCGAAACGTCCAGCGATTGCGCCCACAGGAAAGCTGCCAGCACGGAAAGCTGTAGCTGGTTTTCACTGTCCCTTGGAACTGCATTCGCTGGTAGACAGACATTCGCGTTCTGCAAAAGCTTTGTTTCGTAATGGGGCAACACTTTGTATTTCTCTCTGGGAGAGCGCGGCTGCCAAATTCGAAACGTCCAGCGATTGCGCCCACAGGAAAGCTGCCAGCACGGAAAGCTGTAGCTGGTTTTCACTGTCCCTTGGAACTGCATTCGCTGGTAGACAGACATTCGCGTTCTGCAAAAGCTTTGTTTCGTAATGGGGCAACACTGTGTATTTCTCTCTCGGAGAGCCCAGCTGCCAAATTCGAAACGTCCAGCGATTGCGCCCACAGGAAAGCTCCCAGCACGGAAAGCTGTAGCTGGTTTTCACTGTCCCTTGGAACTGCATTCGCTGCTACACAGACATCGCGTTCTGCAAAAGCTTTGGTTGGTAAAGGGGCAACACTGTGTATTTCTCTCTCGGAGAGCCCGGCTGCCAAATTCGAAACGTCCAGCGATTGCGCCCACAGGAAAGCTGCCAGCACGGAAAGCTGTAGCTGGTTTTCACTGTCCCTTGGAACTGCATTCGCTGGTAGACGGACATTCGTGTTCTGCAAAAGCTTTCGTTCGTAATGAGGCAACACTGTGTATTTCTCTCTCGGAGTGCGCGGCTGCCAAATTCGAAACGTCCAGCGATTGCGCCCACAGGAAAGCTCCCAGCACGGAAAGCTGTAGCTGGTTTTCACTGTCCCTTGGAACTGCATTCGCTGCTACACAGACATTCGCGTTCTGCAAAAGCTTTGGTTGGTAAAGGGGCAACACTGTGTATTTCTCTCTCGGAGAGCCCGGCTGCCAAATTCGAAACGTCCAGCGATTGCGCCCACAGGAAAGCTCCCAGCACGGAAAGCTGTAGCTGGTTTTCACTGTCCCTTGGAACTGCATTCGCTGGTAGACAGACATTCGCGTTCTGCAACAGGTTTCGTTCGTAAAGGGGCAACACTGTGTATTTCTCTCTCGGAGAGCCCGGCTGCCAAATTCGAAACGTCCAGCGATTGCGCCCACAGGAAAGCTCCCAGCACGGAAAGCTGTAGCTGGTTTTCACTGTCCCTTGGAACTGCATTCGCTGCTACACAGACATTCGCGTTCTGCAAAAGCTTTCGTTCGTAAAGGGGCAACACTGTGTATTTCTCTCTCGCAGATTCCGGCTGCCAAATTCGAAACGTCCAGCGATTGCGCCCACAGGAAAGCTGCCAGCACGGAAAGCTGTAGCTGGTTTTCACTGTCCCTTGGAACTGCATTCGCTGCTACACAGACATTCGTGTTCTGCAAAAGCTTTCGTTCGTAATGAGGCAACACTGTGTATTTCTCTCTCGCAGAGCCCGGCTGACAAATTCGAAACGTCCAGCGATTGCGCCCACAGGAAAGCTGCCAGCACGGAAAGCTGTAGCTGGTTTTCACTGTCCCTTGGAACTGCATTCGCTGGTAGACAGACATTCGCGTTCTGCAAAAGCTTTGTTTCGTAATGGGGCAACACTGTGTATTTCTCTCTCGGAGAGCCCGGCTGCCAAATTCGAAACGTCCAGCGATTGCGCCCACAGGAAAGCTCCCAGCACGGAAAGCTGTAGCTGGTTTTCACTGTCCCTTGGAACTGCATTCGCTGCTACACAGACATCGCGTTCTGCAAAAGCTTTGGTTGGTAAAGGGGCAACACTGTGTATTTCTCTCTCGGAGAGCCCGGCTGCCAAATTCGAAACGTCCAGCGATTGCGCCCACAGGAAAGCTCCCAGCACGGAAAGCTGTATCTGGTTTTCACTGTCCCTTGGAACTGCATTCGCTGCTACACAGAGATTCGCGTTCTGCAAAAGCTTTCGTTCGTAAAGGGGCAACACTGTGTATTTCTCTCTGGGAGAGCCCGGCTGCCAAATTCGAAATGTCCAGCGATTGCGCCCACAGGAAAGCTGCCAGCACGGAAAGCTGTAGCTGGTTTTCACTGTCCCTTGGAACTGCATTCGCTGCTACACAGACATTCGCGTTCTGCAAAAGCTTTCGTTCGTAAAGGGGCAACACTGTTTATTTCTATCTCGGAGAGCCCGGCTGCCAAATTCGAAACGTCCAGCGATTGCGCCCACAGGAAAGCTGCCAGCACGGAAAGTTGTAGCTGGTTTTCACTGTCCCTTGGAACTGCATTCGCTGCTACACAGACATTCGCGTTCTGCAAAAGCTTTGGTTCGTAAAGGGGCAACACTGTGTATTTCTCTCTCGCAGAGCCCGGCTGCCAAATTCGAAACGTCCAGCGATTGCGCCCACAGGAAAGCTGCCAGCACGGAAAGCTGTAGCTGGTTTTCACTGTCCCTTGGAACTGCATTCGCTGGTAGACAGACATTCGCGTTCTGCAACAGGTTTCGTTCGTAAAGGGGCAACACTGTGTATTTCTCTCTTGGAGAGCCCGGCTGCCAAATTCGAAACGTCCAGCGATTGCGCCCACAGGAAAGCTGCCAGCACGGAAAGCTGTAGCTGGTTTTCACTGTCCCTTGGAACTGCATTCGCTGGTAGACGGACATTCGTGTTCTGCAAAAGCTTTCGTTCGTAATGAGGCAACACTGTGTATTTCTCTCTCGGAGTGCGCGGCTGCCAAATTCGAAACGTCCAGCGATTGCGCCCACAGGAAAGCTGCCAGCACGGAAAGCTGTAGCTGGTTTTCACTGTCCCTTGGAACTGCATTCGCTGCTACACAGACATTCGCGTTCTGCAAAAGCTTTGTTTGGTAAAGGGGCAACACTGTGTATTTCTCTCTCGGAGAGCCCGGCTGCCAAATTCGAAACGTCCAGCGATTGCGCCCACAGGAAAGCTGCCAGCACGGAAAGCTGTAGCTGGTTTTCACTGTCCCTTGGAACTGCATTCGCTGGTAGACAGACATTCGCGTTCTGCAAAAGCTTTGGTTGGTAATGGGCAACACTGTGTATTTCTCTCTCGCAGATTCCGGCTGCCAAATTCGAAACGTCCAGCGATTGCGCCCACAGGAAAGCTCCCAGCACGGAAAGCTGTAGCTATTTTTCACTGTCCCTTGGAACTGCATTCGCTGCTACACAGACATTCGCGTTCTGCAAAAGCTTTGGTTGGTAAAGGGGCAACACTGTGTATTTCTCTCTCGCAGAGCCCGGCTGCCAAATTCGAAACGTCCAGCGATTGCGCCCACAGGAAAGCTGCCAGCACGGAAAGCTGTAGCTGGTTTTCACTGTCCCTTGGAACTGCATTCGCTGGTAGACAGACATTCGCGTTCTGCAAAAGCTTTGGTTCGTAAAGGGGCAACACTGTGTATTTCTCTCTCGCTGAGCCCGGCTGCCAAATTCGAAACGTCCAGCGATTGCGCCCACAGGAAAGCTGCCAGCACGGAAAGCTGTAGCTGGTTTTCACTGTCCCTTGGAACTGCATTCGCTGGTAGACGGACATTCGTGTTCTGCAAAAGCTTTCGTTCGTAATGAGGCAACACTGTGTATTTCTCTCTCGGAGAGCGCGGCTGCCAAATTCGAAACGTCCAGCGATTGCGCCCACAGGAAAGCTCCCAGCACGGAAAGCTGTAGCTGGTTTTCACTGTCCCTTGGAACTGCATTCGCTGGTAGACGGACATTCGTGTTCTGCAAAAGCTTTCGTTCGTAATGAGGCAACACTGTGTATTTCTCTCTCGGAGAGCGCGGCTGCCAAATTCGAAACGTCCAGCGATTGCGCCCACAGGAAAGCTCCCAGCATGGAAAGCTGTAGCTGGTTTTCACTGTCCCTTGGAACTGCATTCGCTGGTAGACAGACATTCGCGTTCTGCAAAAGCTTTCGTTCGTAAAGGGGCAACACTGTGTATTTCTCTCTCGGAGAGCCCGGCTGCCAAATTCGAAACGTCCAGCGATTGCGCCCACAGGAAAGCTGCCAGCACGGAAAGCTGTAGCTGGTTTTCACTGTCCCTTGGAACTGCATTCGCTGCTACACAGACATTCGTGTTCTGCAAAAGCTTTCGTTCGTAATGAGGCAACACTGTGTATTTCTCTCTCGGAGAGCCCGGCTGACAAATTCGAAACGTCCAGCGATTGCGCCCACAGGAAAGCTGCCAGCACGGAAAGCTGTAGCTGGTTTTCACTGTCCCTTGGAACTGCATTCGCTGGTAGACAGACATTCGCATTCTGCAAAAGCTTTGGTTGGTAAAGGGGCAACACTGTGTATTTCTCTCTCGGAGAGCCCGGCTGCCAAATTCGAAACGTCCAGCGATTGCGCCCACAGGAAAGCTCCCAGCACGGAAAGCTGTAGCTGGTTTTCACTGTCCCTTGGAACTGCATTCGCTGGTAGACAGACATTCGCGTTCTGCAACAGCTTTCGTTCGTAAAGGGGCAACACTGCGTATTTCTCTCTCGGAGAGCCCGGCTGCCAAATTCGAAACGTCCAGCGATTGCGCCCACAGGAAAGCTCCCAGCACGGAAAGCTGTAGCTGGTTTTCACTGTCCCTTGGAACTGCATTCGCTGGTAGACAGACATTCGCGTTCTGCAACAGCTTTCGTTCGTAAAGGGGCAACACTGTGTATTTCTCTCTGGGAGAGCGCGGCTGCCAAATTCGAAACGTCCAGCGATTGCGCCCACAGGAAAGCTCCCAGCACGGAAAGTTGTAGCTGGTTTTCACTGTCCCTTGGAACTGCATTCGCTGGTAGACAGACATTCGCGTTCTGCAAAAACTTTCGTTCGTAAAGGGGCAACACTGTGTATTTCTCTCTGGGAGAGCCCGGCTGCCAAATTCGAAACGTCCAGCGATTGCGCCCACAGGAAAGCTCCCAGCACGGAAAGCTGTAGCTGGTTTTCACTGTCCCTTGGAACTGCATTCGCTGGTAGACAGACATTCGCGTTCTGCAAAAGGTTTCGTTCGTAAAGGGGCAACACTGTGTATTTCTCTCTCGCAGATTTCGGCTGCCAAATTCGAAACGTCCAGCGATTGCGCCCACAGGAAAGCTGCCAGCACGGAAAGCTGTAGCTGGTTTTCACTGTCCCTTGGAACTGCATTCGCTGGTAGACAGACATTCGCGTTCTGCAAAAGCTTTGGTTGGTAATGGGCAACACTGTGTATTTCTCTCTCGGAGAGCCC
This sequence comes from Mycteria americana, assembly GCF_035582795.1. Taxonomy (NCBI): domain Eukaryota; kingdom Metazoa; phylum Chordata; class Aves; order Ciconiiformes; family Ciconiidae; genus Mycteria; species Mycteria americana. Next base: position 119,298,504 of record NC_134367.1, on the reverse strand, counting down.
GGCTGCCAAATTCGAAACGTCCAGCGATTGCGCCCACAGGAAAGCTGCCAGCACGGAAAGCTGTAGCTGGTTTTCACTGTCCCTTGGAACTGCATTCGCTGGTAGACAGACATTCGCGTTCTGCAACAGGTTTCGTTCGTAAAGGGGCAACACTGTGTATTTCTCTCTCGGAGAGCGCGGCTGCCAAATTCGAAACGTCCAGCGATTGCGCCCACAGGAAAGCTGCCAGCACGGAAAGCTGTAGCTGGTTTTCACTGTCCCTTGGAACTGCATTCGCTGGTAGACGGACATTCGTGTTCTGCAAAAGCTTTCGTTCGTAATGAGGCAACACTGTGTATTTCTCTCTCGGAGAGCGCGGCTGCCAAATTCGTAACGTCCAGCGATTGCGCCCACAGGAAAGCTGCCAGCACGGAAAGCTGTAGCTGGTTTTCACTGTCCCTTGGAACTGCATTCGCTGCTACACAGACATTCGCGTTCTGCAAAAGCTTTCGTTCGTAAAGGGGCAACACTGTGTATTTCTCTGTCGGAGAGCGCGGCTGCCAAATTCGAAACATCCAACGATTGCGCCCACAGGAAAGCTGCCAGCACGGAAAGCTGTAGCTGGTTTTCACTGTCCCTTGGAACTGCATTCGCTGCCACACAGACATTCGCGCTCTGCTAAAGCATTGCTTCCTAATGGGGCAACACTCTGTATCTCTCTCTGGCAGAGCCCGGCTGCCAAATTGGAAACGTCCAGAGATTGCGCCCACAGGAAAGCTGCCAGCACTGAAAGCTGTAGCTGGTTTTCACTGTCCCTTGGAACTGCATTCGCTGCCACACAGACATTCGCGCTATGCTAAAGCATTGCTTCCTAATGGGGCAACACTCTGTATCTCTCTCTGGCAGAGCCCGGCTGCCAAATTGGAAACGTCCAGAGATTGCGCCCACAGGAAAGCTGCCAGCACTGAAAGCTCTAGCTGGTTTTCACTGTCCCTTGGAACTGCATTCGCTGCCACACAGACATTCGCGCTCTGCTAAAGCATTGCTTCCTAATGGGGCAACACTCTGTATCTCTCTCTGGCAGAGCCCGGCTGCCAAATTGGAAACGTCCAGCGATTGCGCCCACAGGAAAGCTCCCAGCACGGAAAGCTGTAGCTGGTTTTCACTGTCCCTTGGAACTGCATTCGCTGGTAGACAGACATTCGCGTTCTGCAAAAGCTTTCGTTCGTAAAGGGGCAACACTCTGTATTTCTCTCTCGCAGATTCCGGCTGCCAAATTCGAAACGTCCAGCGATTGCGCCCACAGGAAAGCTGCCAGCACGGAAAGCTGTAGCTGGTTTTCACTGTCCCTTGGAACTGCATTCGCTGGTAGGCAGACATTCGCGTTCTGCAAAAGCTTTGTTTCGTAATGGGGCAACACTGTGTATTTCTCTCTCGGAGAGCCCGGCTGCCAAATTCGAAACGTCCAGCGATTGCGCCCACAGGAAAGCTCCCAGCACGGAAAGCTGTAGCTGGTTTTCACTGTCCCTTGGAACTGCATTCGCTGCTACACAGACATTCGCGTTCTGCAACAGGTTTCGTTCGTAAAGGGGCAACACTGTGTATTTCTCTCTCGGAGAGCCCGGCTGCCAAATTCGAAACGTCCAGCGATTGCGCCCACAGGAAAGCTCCCAGCACGGAAAGCTGTAGCTGGTTTTCACTGTCCCTTGGAACTGCATTCGCTGGTAGACAGACATTCGCGTTCTGCAACAGGTTTCGTTCGTAAAGGGGCAACACTGTGTATTTCTCTCTCGCAGAGCCCGGCTGCCAAATTCGAAACGTCCAGCGATTGCGCCCACAGGAAAGCTCCCAGCACGGAAAGCTGTAGCTGGTTTTCACTGTCCCTTGGAACTGCATTCGCTGCTACACAGACATTCGCGTTCTGCAAAAGCTTTGTTTGGTAAAGGGGCAACACTGTGTATTTCTCTCTCGGAGAGCGCGGCTGCCAAATTCGAAACGTCCAGCGATTGCGCCCACAGGAAAGCTCCCAGCACGGAAAGCTGTAGCTGGTTTTCACTGTCCCTTGGAACTGCATTCGCTGCTACACAGACATTCGCGTTCTGCAAAAGCTTTGGTTCGTAAAGGGGCAACACTGTGTATTTCTCTCTCGGAGAGCCCGGCTGCCAAATTCGAAACGTCCAGCGATTGCGCCCACAGGAAAGCTGCCAGCACGGAAAGCTGTAGCTGGTTTTCACTGTCCCTTGGAACTGCATTCGCTGGTAGACAGACATTCGCGTTCTGCAACAGGTTTCGTTCGTAAAGGGGCAACACTGTGTATTTCTCTCTGGGAGAGCGCGGCTGCCAAATTCGAAACGTCCAGCGATTGCGCCCACAGGAAAGCTCCCAGCACGGAAAGCTGTAGCTGGTTTTCACTGTCCCTTGGAACTGCATTCGCTGGTAGACGGACATTCGTGTTACTCAAAAGCTTTCGTTCGTAATGAGGCAACACTGTGTATTTCTCTCTCGGAGTGCGCGGCTGCCAAATTCGAAACGTCCAGCGATTGCGCCCACAGGAAAGCTCCCAGCACGGAAAGCTGTAGCTGGTTTTCACTGTCCCTTGGAACTGCATTCGCTGCTACACAGACATTCGCGTTCTGCAAAAGCTTTGTTTGGTAAAGGGGCAACACTGTGTATTTCTCTCTCGGAGAGCGCGGCTGCCAAATTCGAAACGTCCAGCGATTGCGCCCACAGGAAAGCTCCCAGCACGGAAAGCTGTAGCTGGTTTTCACTGTCCCTTGGAACTGCATTCGCTGCTACACAGACATTCGCGTTCTGCAAAAGCTTTGGTTGGTAAAGGGGCAACACTGTGTATTTCTCTGTCGGAGAGCCCGGCTGGGAATTCGAAACGTCCAACGATTGCGCCCACATGAAAGCTGCCAGCACGGAAAGCTGTAGCTGGTTTTCACTGTCCCTTGGAACTGCATTCGCTGGTAGACAGACATTCGCGTTCTGCAAAAGCTTTCGTTCGTAATGGGGCAACACTCTGTATTTCTCTCTGGGAGAGCCCGGCTGCCAAATTCGAAACGTCCAGCGATTGCGCCCACAGGAAAGCTCCCAGCACGGAAAGCTGTAGCTGGTTTTCACTGTCCCTTGGAACTGCATTCGCTGGTAGACAGACATTCGCGTTCTGCAAAAGCTTTGGTTGGTAAAGGGGCAACACTGTGTATTTCTCTCTCGGAGAGCCCGGCTGACAAATTCGAAACGTCCAGCGATTGCGCCCACAGGAAAGCTGCCAGCACGGAAAGCTGTAGCTGGTTTTCACTGTCCCTTGGAACTGCATTCGCTGGTAGACAGACATTCGCGTTCTGCAAAAGCTTTGGTTGGTAATGGGGCAATACTGTGTATTTCTCTCTGGGAGAGCCCGGCTGCCAAATTCGAAACGTCCAGCGATTGCGCCCACAGGAAAGCTCCCAGCACGGAAAGCTGTAGCTGGTTTTCACTGTCCCTTGGAACTGCATTCGCTGCTACACAGACATTCGTGTTCTGCAAAAGCTTTCGTTCGTAATGAGGCAACACTGTGTATTTCTCTCTCGCAGAGCCCGGCTGACAAATTCGAAACGTCCAGCGATTGCGCCCACAGGAAAGCTGCCAGCACGGAAAGCTGTAGCTGGTTTTCACTGTCCCTTGGAACTGCATTCGCTGGTAGACAGACATTCGCGTTCTGCAAAAGCTTTGTTTCGTAATGGGGCAACACTGTGTATTTCTCTCTCGGAGAGCCCGGCTGCCAAATTCGAAACGTCCAGCGATTGCGCCCACAGGAAAGCTCCCAGCACGGAAAGCTGTAGCTGGTTTTCACTGTCCCTTGGAACTGCATTCGCTGGTAGACAGACATTCGCGTTCTGCAACAGCTTTCGTTTGTAAAGGGGCAACACTGTGTATTTCTCTCTCGGAGAGCCCGGCTGCCAAATTCGAAACGTCCAGCGATTGCGCCCACAGGAAAGCTCCCAGCACGGAAAGCTGTAGCTGGTTTTCACTGTCCCTTGGAACTGCATTCGCTGGTAGACAGACATTCGCGTTCTGCAACAGCTTTCGTTCGTAATGGGGCAACACTGTGTATTTCTCTCTGGGAGAGCCCGGCTGCCAAATTCGAAACGTCCAGCGATTGCGCCCACAGGAAAGCTGCCAGCACGGAAAGCTGTAGCTGGTTTTCACTGTCCCTTGGAACTGCATTCGCTGGTAGACAGACATTCGCGTTCTGCAAAAGGTTTCGTTCGTAAAGGGGCAACACTGTGTATTTCTCTCTCGGAGAGCCCGGCTGCCAAATTCAAAACGTCCAGCGATTGCGCCCACAGGAAAGCTGCCAGCACGGAAAGCTGTAGCTGGTTTTCACTGTCCCTTGGAACTGCATTCGCTGGTAGACAGACATTCGCGTTCTGCAAAAGCTTTGGTTCGTAATGGGGCAACACTGTGTATTTCTCTCTCGCAGAGCCCGGCTGCCAAATTCGAAACGTCCAGCGATTGCGCCCACAGGAAAGCTCCCAGCACGGAAAGCTGTAGCTGGTTTTCACTGTCCCTTGGAACTGCATTCGCTGGTAGACAGACATTCGCGTTCTGCAAAAGCTTTGTTTGGTAAAGGGGCAACACTGTGTATTTCTCTCTCGGAGAGCCCGGCTGCCAAATTCGAAACGTCCAGCGATTGCGCCCACAGGAAAGCTCCCAGCACGGAAAGCTGTACCTGGTTTTCACTGTCCCTTGGAACTGCATTCGCTGCTACACAGACATTCGCGTTCTGCAAAAGCTTTGGTTGGTAAAGGGGCAACACTGTGTATTTCTCTGTCGGAGAGCCCGGCTGCCAAATTCGAAACGTCCAACGATTGCGCCCACATGAAAGCTGCCAGCACGGAAAGCTGTAGCTGGTTTTCACTGTCCCTTGGAACTGCATTCGCTGGTAGACAGACATTCGCGTTCTGCAAAAGCTTTCGTTCGTAATGGGGCAACACTGTGTATTTCTCTCTGGGAGAGCCCGGCTGCCAAATTCGAAACGTCCAGCGATTGCGCCCCCAGGAAAGCTCCCAGCACGGAAAGCTGTAGCTGGTTTTCACTGTCCCTTGGAACTGCATTCGCTGGTAGACAGACATTCGCGTTCTGCAAAAGCTTTCGTTCGTAAAGGGGCAACACTGTGTATTTCTCTCTCGGACAGCCCGGCTGCCAAATTCGAAACGTCCAGCGATTGCGCCCACAGGAAAGCTGCCAGCACGGAAAGCTGTAGCTGGTTTTCACTGTCCCTTGGAACTGCATTCGCTGGTAGACAGACATTCGCGTTCTGCAAAAGCTTTCGTTCGTAATGGGGCAATACTGTGTATTTCTCTCTGGGAGAGCCCGGCTGCCAAATTCGAAACGTCCAGCGATTGCGCCCACAGGAAATCTCCCAGCACGGAAAGCTGTAGCTGGTTTTCACTGTCCCTTGGAACTGCATTCGCTGGTAGACAGACATTCGCGTTCTGCAAAAGCTTTCGTTCGTAATGAGGCAACACTGTGTATTTCTCTCTCGCAGAGCCCGGCTGACAAATTCGAAACGTCCAGCGATTGCGCCCACAGGAAAGCTGCCAGCACGGAAAGCTGTAGCTGGTTTTCACTGTCCCTTGGAACTGCATTCGCTGGTAGACAGACATTCGCGTTCTGCAAAAGCTTTCGTTCGTAATGGGGCAACACTGTGTATTTCTCTCTGGGAGAGCCCGGCTGCCAAATTCGAAACGTCCAGCGATTGCGCCCACAGGAAAGCTCCCAGCACGGAAAGCTGTAGCTGGTTTTCACTGTCCCTTGGAACTGCATTCGCTGGTAGACAGACATTCGCGTTCTGCAAAAGCTTTGGTTCGTAATGGGGCAATACTGTGTATTTCTCTCTCGGAGAGCCCGGCTGCCAAATTCGAAACGTCCAGCGATTGCGCCCACAGGAAAGATGCCAGCACGGAAAGCTGTAGCTGGTTTTCACTGTCCCTTGGAACTGCATTCGCTGGTAGACAGACATTCGCGTTCTGCAAAAGCTTTGTTTCGTAATGGGGCAACACTGTGTATTTCTCTCTCGGAGAGCCCGGCTGCCAAATTCGAAACGTCCAGCGATTGCGCCCACAGGAAAGCTCCCAGCACGGAAAGCTGTAGCTGGTTTTCACTGTCCCTTGGAACTGCATTCGCTGGTAGACAGACATTCGCGTTCTGCAACAGGTTTCGTTCGTAAAGGGGCAACACTGTGTATTTCTCTCTCGCAGAGCCCGGCTGCCAAATTCGAAACGTCCAGCGATTGCGCCCACAGGAAAGCTCCCAGCACGGAAAGCTGTAGCTGGTTTTCACTGTCCCTTGGAACTGCATTCGCTGGTAGACAGACATTCGCGTTCTGCAACAGCTTTCGTTCGTAATGGGGCAACACTGTGTATTTCTCTCTGGGAGAGCCCGGCTGCCAAATTCGAAACGTCCAGCGATTGCGCCCACAGGAAAGCTCCCAGCACGGAAAGCTGTAGCTGGTTTTCACTGTCCCTTGGAACTGCATTCGCTGGTAGACAGACATTCGCGTTCTGCGACAGGTTTCGTTCGTAAAGGGGCAACACTGTGTATTTCTCTCTCGGAGAGCCCGGCTGCCAAATTCGAAACGTCCAGCGATTGCGCCCACAGGAAAGCTGCCAGCACGGAAAGCTGTAGCTGGTTTTCACTGTCCCTTGGAACTGCATTCGCTGGTAGACAGACATTCGCGTTCTGCAAAAGCTTTGGTTCGTAATGGGGCAACACTCTGTATTTCTCTCTCGCAGAGCCCGGCTGCCAAATTCGAAACGTCCAGCGATTGCGCCCACAGGAAAGCTCCCAGCACGGAAAGCTGTAGCTGGTTTTCACTGTCCCTTGGAACTGCATTCGCTGCTACACAGACATTCGCGTTCTGCAAAAGCTTTGTTTGGTAAAGGGGCAACACTGTGTATTTCTCTCTCGGAGAGCGCGGCTGCCAAATTCGAAACGTCCAGCGATTGCGCCCACAGGAAAGCTCCCAGCACGGAAAGCTGTAGCTGGTTTTCACTGTCCCTTGGAACTGCATTCGCTGCTACACAGACATTCGCGTTCTGCAAAAGCTTTTTTTGGTAAAGAGGCAACACTGTGTATTTCTCTGTCGGAGAGCCCGGCTGCCAAATTCGAAACGTCCAACGATTGCGCCCACATGAAAGCTGCCAGCACGGAAAGCTGTAGCTGGTTTTCACTGTCCCTTGGAACTGCATTCGCTGGTAGACAGACATTCGCGTTCTGCAAAAGCTTTCGTTCGTAATGGGGCAACACTGTGTATTTCTCTCTGGGAGAGCCCGGCTGCCAAATTCGAAACGTCCAGCGATTGCGCCCACAGGAAAGCTCCCAGCACGGAAAGCTGTAGCTGGTTTTCACTGTCCCTTGGAACTGCATTCGCTGGTAGACAGACATTCGCGTTCTGCAAAAGCTTCCGTTCGTAAAGGGGCAACACTGTGTATTTCTCTCTCGGAGAGCCCGGCTGCCAAATTCGAAACGTCCAGCGATTGCGCCCACAGGAAAGCTCCCAGCACGGAAAGCTGTAGCTGGTTTTCACTGTCCCTTGGAACTGCATTCGCTGGTAGACAGACATTCGCGTTCTGCAAAAGCTTTTTTTCGTAATGGGGCAACACTGTGTATTTCTCTCTGGGAGAGCGCGGCTGCCAAATTCGAAACGTCCAGCGATTGCGCCCACAGGAAAGCTCCCAGCACGGAAAGCTGTAGCTGGTTTTCACTGTCCCTTGGAACTGCATTCGCTGCTACACAGACATTCGTGTTCTGCAAAAGCTTTCGTTCGTAATGAGGCAACACTGTGTATTTCTCTCTCGCAGAGCCCGGCTGACAAATTCGAAACGTCCAGCGATTGCGCCCACAGGAAAGCTGCCAGCACGGAAAGCTGTAGCTGGTTTTCACTGTCCCTTGGAACTGCATTCGCTGGTAGACAGACATTCGCGTTCTGCAAAAGCTTTGTTTCGTAATGGGGCAACACTGTGTATTTCTCTCTCGGAGAGCCCGGCTGCCAAATTCGAAACGTCCAGCGATTGCGCCCACAGGAAAGCTCCCAGCACGGAAAGCTGTAGCTGGTTTTCACTGTCCCTTGGAACTGCATTCGCTGGTAGACAGACATTCGCGTTCTGCAACAGGTTTCGTTCGTAAAGGGGCAACACTGTGTATTTCTCTCTCGGAGAGCCCGGCTGCCAAATTCGAAACGTCCAGCGATTGCGCCCACAGGAAAGCTCCCAGCACGGAAAGCTGTAGCTGGTTTTCACTGTCCCTTGGAACTGCATTCGCTGGTAGACAGACATTCGCGTTCTGCAACAGCTTTCGTTCGTAATGGGGCAACACTGTGTATTTCTCTCTCGGAGAGCCCGGCTGCCAAATTCGAAACGTCCAGCGATTGCGCCCACAGGAAAGCTGCCAGCACGGAAAGCTGTAGCTGGTTTTCACTGTCCCTTGGAACTGCATTCGCTGGTAGACAGACATTCGCGTTCTGCGACAGGTTTCGTTCGTAAAGGGGCAACACTGTGTATTTCTCTCTCGGAGAGCCCGGCTGCCAAATTCGAAACGTCCAGCGATTGCGCCCACAGGAAAGCTGCCAGCACGGAAAGCTGTAGCTGGTTTTCACTGTCCCTTGGAACTGCATTCGCTGGTAGACAGACATTCGCGTTCTGCAAAAGCTTTGGTTCGTAATGGGGCAACACTGTGTATTTCTCTCTCGCAGAGCCCGGCTGCCAAATTCGAAACGTCCAGCGATTGCGCCCACAGGAAAGCTCCCAGCACGGAAAGCTGTAGCTGGTTTTCACTGTCCCTTGGAACTGCATTCGCTGCTACACAGACATTCGCGTTCTGCAAAAGCTTTGTTTGGTAAAGGGGCAACACTGTGTATTTCTCTCTCGGAGAGCGCGGCTGCCAAATTCGAAACGTCCAGCGATTGCGCCCACAGGAAAGCTCCCAGCACGGAAAGCTGTAGCTGGTTTTCACTGTCCCTTGGAACTGCATTCGCTGCTACACAGACATTCGCGTTCTGCAAAAGCTTTGGTTGGTAAAGGGGCAACACTGTGTATTTCTCTCTCGGAGAGCCCGGCTGCCAAATTCGAAACGTCCAGCGATTGCACCCACAGGAAAGCTGCCAGCACGGAAAGCTGTAGCTGGTTTTCACTGTCCCTTGGAACTGCATTCGCTGGTAGACAGACATTCGCGTTCTGCAACAGGTTTCGTTCGTAAAGGGGCAACACTGTGTATTTCTCTCTGGGAGAGCCCGGCTGCCAAATTCGAAACGTCCAGCGATTGCGCCCACAGGAAAGCTCCCAGCACGGAAAGCTGTAGCTGGTTTTCACTGTCCCTTGGAACTGCATTCGCTGGTAGACGGACATTCGTGTTCTGCAAAAGCTTTCGTTCGTAATGAGGCAACACTGTGTATTTCTCTCTCGGAGTGCGCGGCTGCCAAATTCGAAACGTCCAGCGATTGCGCCCACAGGAAAGCTCCCAGCACGGAAAGCTGTAGCTGGTTTTCACTGTCCCTTGGAACTGCATTCGCTGCTACACAGACATTCGCGTTCTGCAAAAGCTTTGTTTGGTAAAGGGGCAACACTGTGTATTTCTCTCTCGGAGAGCGCGGCTGCCAAATTCGAAACGTCCAGCGATTGCGCCCACAGGAAAGCTCCCAGCACGGAAAGCTGTAGCTGGTTTTCACTGTCCCTTGGAACTGCATTCGCTGCTACAGAGACATTCGCGTTCTGCAAAAGCTTTGGTTGGTAAAGGGGCAACACTGTGTATTTCTCTGTCGGAGAGCCCGGCTGGGAATTCGAAACGTCCAACGATTGCGCCCACATGAAAGCTGCCAGCACGGAAAGCTGTAGCTGGTTTTCACTGTCCCTTGGAACTGCATTCGCTGGTAGACAGACATTCGCGTTCTGCAAAAGCTTTCGTTCGTAATGGGGCAACACTCTGTATTTCTCTCTGGGAGAGCCCGGCTGCCAAATTCGAAACGTCCAGCGATTGCGCCCACAGGAAAGCTGCCAGCACGGAAAGCTGTAGCTGGTTTTCACTGTCCCTTGGAACTGCATTCGCTGGTAGACAGACATTCGCGTTCTGCAAAAGCTTTGGTTGGTAAAGGGGCAACACTGTGTATTTCTCTCTCGCAGATTCCGGCTGCCAAATTCGAAACGTCCAGCGATTGCGCCCACAGGAAAGCTGCCAGCACGGAAAGCTGTAGCTGGTTTTCACTGTCCCTTGGAACTGCATTCGCTGGTAGACAGACATTCGCGTTCTGCAAAAGCTTTGGTTGGTAATGGGGCAATACTGTGTATTTCTCTCTGGGAGAGCCCGGCTGCCAAATTCGAAACGTCCAGCGATTGCGCCCACAGGAAAGCTCCCAGCACGGAAAGCTGTAGCTGGTTTTCACTGTCCCTTGGAACTGCATTCGCTGCTACACAGACATTCGTGTTCTGCAAAAGCTTTCGTTCGTAATGAGGCAACACTGTGTATTTCTCTCTCGCAGAGCCCGGCTGCCAAATTCGAAACGTCCAGCGATTGCGCCCACAGGAAAGCTGCCAGCACGGAAAGCTGTAGCTGGTTTTCACTGTCCCTTGGAACTGCATTCGCTGGTAGACAGACATTCGCGTTCTGCAACAGCTTTCGTTCGTAATGGGGCAACACTGTGTATTTCTCTCTGGGAGAGCCCGGCTGCCAAATTCGAAACGTCCAGCGATTGCGCCCACAGGAAAGCTGCCAGCACGGAAAGCTGTAGCTGGTTTTCACTGTCCCTTGGAACTGCATTCGCTGGTAGACAGACATTCGCGTTCTGCAACAGGTTTCGTTCGTAAAGGGGCAACACTGTGTATTTCTCTCTCGGAGAGCCCGGCTGCCAAATTCAAAACGTCCAGCGATTGCGCCCACAGGAAAGCTGCCAGCACGGAAAGCTGTAGCTGGTTTTCACTGTCCCTTGGAACTGCATTCGCTGGTAGACAGACATTCGCGTTCTGCAAAAGCTTTGGTTCGTAATGGGGCAACACTGTGTATTTCTCTCTCGCAGAGCCCGGCTGCCAAATTCGAAACGTCCAGCGATTGCGCCCACAGGAAAGCTCCCAGCACGGAAAGCTGTAGCTGGTTTTCACTGTCCCTTGGAACTGCATTCGCTGGTAGACAGACATTCGCGTTCTGCAAAAGCTTTGTTTGGTAAAGGGGCAACACTGTGTATTTCTCTCTCGGAGAGCCCGGCTGCCAAATTCGAAACGTCCAGCGATTGCGCCCACGGAAAGCTCCCAGCACGGAAAGCTGTACCTGGTTTTCACTGTCCCTTGGAACTGCATTCGCTGCTACACAGACATTCGCGTTCTGCAAAAGCTTTGGTTGGTAAAGGGGCAACACTGTGTATTTCTCTGTCGGAGAGCCCGGCTGCCAAATTCGAAACGTCCAACGATTGCGCCCACATGAAAGCTGCCAGCACGGAAAGCTGTAGCTGGTTTTCACTGTCCCTTGGAACTGCATTCGCTGGTAGACAGACATTCGCGTTCTGCAAAAGCTTTCGTTCGTAATGGGGCAACACTGTGTATTTCTCTCTGGGAGAGCCCGGCTGCCAAATTCGAAACGTCCAGCGATTGCGCCCCCAGGAAAGCTCCCAGCACGGAAAGCTGTAGCTGGTTTTCACTGTCCCTTGGAACTGCATTCGCTGGTAGACAGACATTCGCGTTCTGCAAAAGCTTTCGTTCGTAAAGGGGCAACACTGTGTATTTCTCTCTGGGAGAGCCCGGCTGCCAAATTCGAAACGTCCAGCGATTGCGCCCACAGGAAAGCTCCCAGCACGGAAAGCTGTAGCTGGTTTTCACTGTCCCTTGGAACTGCATTCGCTGCTACACAGACATTCGTGTTCTGCAAAAGCTTTCGTTCGTAATGAGGCAACACTGTGTATTTCTCTCTCGCAGAGCCCGGCTGACAAATTCGAAACGTCCAGCGATTGCGCCCACAGGAAAGCTGCCAGCACGGAAAGCTGTAGCTGGTTTTCACTGTCCCTTGGAACTGCATTCGCTGGTAGACAGACATTCGCGTTCTGCAAAAGCTTTGTTTCGTAATGGGGCAACACTGTGTATTTCTCTCTCGGAGAGCCCGGCTGCCAAATTCGAAACGTCCAGCGATTGCGCCCACAGGAAAGCTCCCAGCACGGAAAGCTGTAGCTGGTTTTCACTGTCCCTTGGAACTGCATTCGCTGGTAGACAGACATTCGCGTTCTGCAACAGGTTTCGTTCGTAAAGGGGCAACACTGTGTATTTCTCTCTCGGAGAGCCCGGCTGCCAAATTCGAAACGTCCAGCGATTGCGCCCACAGGAAAGCTCCCAGCACGGAAAGCTGTAGCTGGTTTTCACTGTCCCTTGGAACTGCATTCGCTGGTAGACAGACATTCGCGTTCTGCAACAGCTTTCGTTCGTAATGGGGCAACACTGTGTATTTCTCTCTCGGAGAGCCCGGCTGCCAAATTCGAAACGTCCAGCGATTGCGCCCACAGGAAAGCTCCCAGCACGGAAAGCTGTAGCTGGTTTTCACTGTCCCTTGGAACTGCATTCGCTGGTAGACAGACATTCGCGTTCTGCAACAGCTTTCGTTCGTAAAGGGGCAACACTGTGTATTTCTCTCTCGGAGAGCCCGGCTGCCAAATTCGAAACGTCCAGCGATTGCGCCCACAGGAAAGCTGCCAGCACGGAAAGCTGTAGCTGGTTTTCACTGTCCCTTGGAACTGCATTCGCTGGTAGACAGACATTCGCGTTCTGCAAAAGCTTTGGTTCGTAATGGGGCAACACTGTGTATTTCTCTCTCGCAGAGCCCGGCTGCCAAATTCGAAACGTCCAGCGATTGCGCCCACAGGAAAGCTCCCAGCACGGAAAGCTGTAGCTGGTTTTCACTGTCCCTTGGAACTGCATTCGCTGCTACACAGACATTCGCGTTCTGCAAAAGCTTTGTTTGGTAAAGGGGCAACACTGTGTATTTCTCTCTCGGAGAGCGCGGCTGCCAAATTCGAAACGTCCAGCGATTGCGCCCACAGGAAAGCTCCCAGCACGGAAAGCTGTAGCTGGTTTTCACTGTCCCTTGGAACTGCATTCGCTGCTACACAGACATTCGCGTTCTGCAAAAGCTTTTTTTGGTAACGAGGCAACACTGTGTATTTCTCTGTCGGAGAGCCCGGCTGCCAAATTCGAAACGTCCAACGATTGCGCCCACATGAAAGCTGCCAGCACGGAAAGCTGTAGCTGGTTTTCACTGTCCCTTGGAACTGCATTCGCTGGTAGACAGACATTCGCGTTCTGCAAAAGCTTTCGTTCGTAATGGGGCAACACTGTGTATTTCTCTCTGGGAGAGCCCGGCTGCCAAATTCGAAACGTCCAGCGATTGCGCCCACAGGAAAGCTCCCAGCACGGAAAGCTGTAGCTGGTTTTCACTGTCCCTTGGAACTGCATTCGCTGGTAGACAGACATTCGCGTTCTGCAAAAGCTTCCGTTCGTAAAGGGGCAACACTGTGTATTTCTCTCTCGGAGAGCCCGGCTGCCAAATTCGAAACGTCCAGCGATTGCGCCCACAGGAAAGCTCCCAGCACGGAAAGCTGTAGCTGGTTTTCACTGTCCCTTGGAACTGCATTCGCTGCTACACAGACATTCGCGTTCTGCAAAAGCTTTTTTTGGTAAAGAGGCAACACTGTGTATTTCTCTGTCGGAGAGCCCGGCTGCCAAATTCGAAACGTCCAACGATTGCGCCCACATGAAAGCTGCCAGCACGGAAAGCTGTAGCTGGTTTTCACTGTCCCTTGGAACTGCATTCGCTGGTAGACAGACATTCGCGTTCTGCAAAAGCTTTCGTTCGTAATGGGGCAACACTGTGTATTTCTCTCTGGGAGAGCCCGGCTGCCAAATTCGAAACGTCCAGCGATTGCGCCCACAGGAAAGCTGCCAGCACGGAAAGCTGTAGCTGGTTTTCACTGTCCCTTGGAACTGCATTCGCTGGTAGACAGACATTCGCGTTCTGCAAAAGCTTCCGTTCGTAAAGGGGCAACACTGTGTATTTCTCTCTCGGAGAGCCCGGCTGCCAAATTCGAAACGTCCAGCGATTGCGCCCACAGGAAAGCTGCCAGCACGGAAAGCTGTAGCTGGTTTTCACTGTCCCTTGGAACTGCATTCGCTGGTAGACAGACATTCGCGTTCTGCAAAAGCTTTGGTTGGTAATGGGGCAATACTGTGTATTTCTCTCTGGGAGAGCCCGGCTGCCAAATTCGAAACGTCCAGCGATTGCGCCCACAGGAAAGCTCCCAGCACGGAAAGCTGTAGCTGGTTTTCACTGTCCCTTGGAACTGCATTCGCTGGTAGACAGACATTCGCGTTCTGCAACAGCTTTCGTTCGTAAAGGGGCAACACTGTGTATTTCTCTCTCGGAGAGCCCGGCTGCCAAATTCGAAACGTCCAGCGATTGCGCCCACAGGAAAGCTGCCAGCACGGAAAGCTGTAGCTGGTTTTCACTGTCCCTTGGAACTGCATTCGCTGGTAGACAGACATTCGCGTTCTGCAACAGCTTTCGTTCGTAATGGGGCAACACTGTGTATTTCTCTCTCGGAGAGCCCGGCTGCCAAATTCGAAACGTCCAGCGATTGCGCCCACAGGAAAGCTCCCAGCACGGAAAGCTGTAGCTGGTTTTCACTGTCCCTTGGAACTGCATTCGCTGGTAGACAGACATTCGCGTTCTGCGACAGGTTTCGTTCGTAAAGGGGCAACACTGTGTATTTCTCTCTCGGAGAGCCCGGCTGCCAAATTCGAAACGTCCAGCGATTGCGCCCACAGGAAAGCTCCCAGCACGGAAAGCTGTAGCTGGTTTTCACTGTCCCTTGGAACTGCATTCGCTGGTAGACAGACATTCGCGTTCTGCAAAAGCTTTGGTTCGTAATGGGGCAACACTGTGTATTTCTCTCTCGCAGAGCCCGGCTGCCAAATTCGAAACGTCCAGCGATTGCGCCCACAGGAAAGCTCCCAGCACGGAAAGCTGTAGCTGGTTTTCACTGTCCCTTGGAACTGCATTCGCTGCTACACAGACATTCGCGTTCTGCAAAAGCTTTGTTTGGTAAAGGGGCAACACTGTGTATTTCTCTCTCGGAGAGCGCGGCTGCCAAATTCGAAACGTCCAGCGATTGCGCCCACAGGAAAGCTCCCAGCACGGAAAGCTGTAGCTGGTTTTCACTGTCCCTTGGAACTGCATTCGCTGCTACACAGACATTCGCGTTCTGCAAAAGCTTTGGTTGGTAAAGAGGCAACACTGTGTATTTCTCTGTCGGAGAGCCCGGCTGCCAAATTCGAAACGTCCAACGATTGCGCCCACATGAAAGCTGCCAGCACGGAAAGCTGTAGCTGGTTTTCACTGTCCCTTGGAACTGCATTCGCTGGTAGACAGACATTCGCGTTCTGCAAAAGCTTTCGTTCGTAATGGGGCAACACTGTGTATTTCTCTCTGGGAGAGCCCGGCTGCCAAATTCGAAACGTCCAGCGATTGCGCCCACAGGAAAGCTCCCAGCACGGAAAGCTGTAGCTGGTTTTCACTGTCCCTTGGAACTGCATTCGCTGGTAGACAGACATTCGCGTTCTGCAAAAGCTTCCGTTCGTAAAGGGGCAACACTGTGTATTTCTCTCTCGGAGAGCCCGGCTGCCAAATTCGAAACGTCCAGCGATTGCGCCCACAGGAAAGCTCCCAGCACGGAAAGCTGTAGCTGGTTTTCACTGTCCCTTGGAACTGCATTCGCTGGTAGACAGACATTCGCGTTCTGCAAAAGCTTTTTTTCGTAATGGGGCAACACTGTGTATTTCTCTCTGGGAGAGCGCGGCTGCCAAATTCGAAACGTCCAGCGATTGCGCCCACAGGAATGCTCCCAGCACGGAAAGCTGTAGCTGGTTTTCACTGTCCCTTGGAACTGCATTCGCTGCTACACAGACATTCGTGTTCTGCAAAAGCTTTCGTTCGTAATGAGGCAACACTGTGTATTTCTCTCTCGCAGAGCCCGGCTGACAAATTCGAAACGTCCAGCGATTGCGCCCACAGGAAAGCTGCCAGCACGGAAAGCTGTAGCTGGTTTTCACTGTCCCTTGGAACTGCATTCGCTGGTAGACAGACATTCGCGTTCTGCAAAAGCTTTGTTTCGTAATGGGGCAACACTGTGTATTTCTCTGTCGGAGAGCCCGGCTGCCAAATTCGAAACGTCCAGCGATTGCGCCCACAGGAAAGCTCCCAGCACGGAAAGCTGTAGCTGGTTTTCACTGTCCCTTGGAACTGCATTCGCTGGTAGACAGACATTCGCGTTCTGCAACAGGTTTCGTTCGTAAAGGGGCAACACTGTGTATTTCTCTCTCGGAGAGCCCGGCTGCCAAATTCGAAACGTCCAGCGATTGCGCCCACAGGAAAGCTCCCAGCACGGAAAGCTGTAGCTGGTTTTCACTGTCCCTTGGAACTGCATTCGCTGGTAGACAGACATTCGCGTTCTGCAACAGCTTTCGTTCGTAAAGGGGCAACACTGTGTATTTCTCTCTCGCAGATTCCGGCTGCCAAATTCGAAACGTCCAGCGATTGCGCCCACAGGAAAGCTGCCAGCACGGAAAGCTGTAGCTGGTTTTCACTGTCCCTTGGAACTGCATTCGCTGCTACACAGACATTCGCGTTCTGCAAAAGCTTTGTTTGGTAAAGGGGCAACACTGTGTATTTCTCTCTCGGAGAGCGCGGCTGCCAAATTCGAAACGTCCAGCGATTGCGCCCACAGGAAAGCTCCCAGCACGGAAAGCTGTAGCTGGTTTTCACTGTCCCTTGGAACTGCATTCGCTGCTACACAGACATTCGCGTTCTGCAAAAGCTTTTTTTGGTAAAGAGGCAACACTGTGTATTTCTCTGTCGGAGAGCCCGGCTGCCAAATTCGAAACGTCCAACGATTGCGCCCACATGAAAGCTGCCAGCACGGAAAGCTGTAGCTGGTTTTCACTGTCCCTTGGAACTGCATTCGCTGGTAGACAGACATTCGCGTTCTGCAAAAGCTTTCGTTCGTAATGGGGCAACACTGTGTATTTCTCTCTGGGAGAGCCCGGCTGCCAAATTCGAAACGTCCAGCGATTGCGCCCACAGGAAAGCTCCCAGCACGGAAAGCTGTAGCTGGTTTTCACTGTCCCTTGGAACTGCATTCCCTGGTAGACAGACATTCGCGTTCTGCAAAAGCTTCCGTTCGTAAAGGGGCAACACTGTGTATTTCTCTCTCGGAGAGCCCGGCTGCCAAATTCGAAACGTCCAGCGATTGCGCCCACAGGAAAGCTCCCAGCACGGAAAGCTGTAGCTGGTTTTCACTGTCCCTTGGAACTGCATTCGCTGGTAGACAGACATTCGCGTTCTGCAAAAGCTTTGGTTGGTAATGGGGCAATACTGTGTATTTCTCTCTGGGAGAGCCCGGCTGCCAAATTCGAAACGTCCAGCGATTGCGCCCACAGGAAAGCTCCCAGCACGGAAAGCTGTAGCTGGTTTTCACTGTCCCTTGGAACTGCATTCGCTGGTAGACAGACATTCGCGTTCTGCAACAGCTTTCGTTCGTAAAGGGGCAACACTGTGTATTTCTCTCTCGGAGAGCCCGGCTGCCAAATTCGAAACGTCCAGCGATTGCGCCCACAGGAAAGCTCCCAGCACGGAAAGCTGTAGCTGGTTTTCACTGTCCCTTGGAACTGCATTCGCTGGTAGACAAGACATTCGCGTTCTGCAAAAGCTTTCGTTCGTAAAGGGGCAACACTGTGTATTTCTCTGTCGGAGAGCCCGGCTGCCAAATTCGAAACGTCCAGCGATTGCGCCCACAGGAAAGCTGCCAGCACGGAAAGCTGTAGCTGGTTTTCACTGTCCCTTGGAACTGCATTCGCTGATAGACAGACATTCGCGTTCTGCAAAAGCTTTGGTTGGTAATGGGGCAATACTGTGTATTTCTCTCTGGGAGAGCCCGGCTGCCAAATTCGAAACGTCCAGCGATTGCGCCCACAGGAAAGCTCCCAGCACGGAAAGCTGTAGCTGGTTTTCACTGTCCCTTGGAACTGCATTCGCTGCTACACAGACATTCGTGTTCTGCAAAAGCTTTCGTTCGTAATGAGGCAACAGTGTGTATTTCTCTCTCGCAGAGCCCGGCTGACAAATTCGAAACGTCCAGCGATTGCGCCCACAGGAAAGCTGCCAGCACGGAAAGCTGTAGCTGGTTTTCACTGTCCCTTGGAACTGCATTCGCTGGTAGACAGACATTCGCGTTCTGCAACAGCTTTCGTTCGTAATGGGGCAACACTGTGTATTTCTCTCTGGGAGAGCCCGGCTGCCAAATTCGAAACGTCCAGCGATTGCGCCCACAGGAAAGCTCCCAGCACGGAAAGCTGTAGCTGGTTTTCACTGTCCCTTGGAACTGCATTCGCTGGTAGACAGACATTCGCGTTCTGCAACAGGTTTCGTTCGTAAAGGGGCAACATTGTGTATTTCTCTCTGGGAGAGCCCGGCTGCCAAATTCGAAACGTCCAGCGATTGCGCCCACAGGAAAGCTGCCAGCACGGAAAGCTGTAGCTGGTTTTCACTGTCCCTTGGAACTGCATTCGCTGGTAGACAGACATTCGCTTTCTGCAACAGCTTTCGTTCGTAATGGGGCAACACTGTGTATTTCTCTCTGGGAGAGCCCGGCTGCCAAATTCGAAACGTCCAGCGATTGCGCCCATAGGAAAGCTGCCAGCACGGAAAGCTGTAGCTGGTTTTCACTGTCCCTTGGAACTGCATTCGCTGGTAGACAGACATTCGCGTTCTGCAAAAGCTTTGGTTGGTAATGGGGCAATACTGTGTATTTCTCTCTGGGAGAGCCCGGCTGCCAAATTCGAAACGTCCAGCGATTGCGCCCACAGGAAAGCTCCCAGCACGGAAAGCTGTAGCTGGTTTTCACTGTCCCTTGGAATTGCATTCGCTGCTACACAGACATTCGTGTTCTGCAACAGGTTTCGTTCGTAATGAGGCAACACTGTGTATTTCTCTCTCGGAGAGCCCGGCTGCCAAATTCGAAACGTCCAGCGATTGCGCCCACAGGAAAGCTCCCAGCACGGAAAGCTGTAGCTGGTTTTCACTGTCCCTTGGAATTGCATTCGCTGCTACACAGACATTCGTGTTCTGCAACAGGTTTCGTTCGTAATGAGGCAACACTGTGTATTTCTCTCTCGGAGAGCCCGGCTGACAAATTCGAAACGTCCAGCGATTGCGCCCACAGGAAAGCTGCCAGCACGGAAAGCTGTAGCTGGTTTTCACTGTCCCTTGGAACTGCATTTGCTGCTACACAGACATTCGCGTTCTGCAAAAGCTTTGTTTCGTAATGGGGCAACACTGTGTATTTCTCTCTCGGAGAGCCCGGCTGCCAAATTCGAAACGTCCAGCGATTGCGCCCACAGGAAAGCTCCCAGCACGGAAAGCTGTAGCTGGTTTTCACTGTCCCTTGGAACTGCATTCGCTGCTACACAGACATTCGCGTTCTGCAACAGCTTTCGTTCGTAAAGGGGCAACACTGTGTATTTCTCTCTCGGAGAGCCCGGATGCCAAATTCGAAACGTCCAGCGATTGCGCCCACAGGAAAGCTCCCAGCACGGAAAGCTGTAGCTGGTTTTCACTGTCCCTTGGAACTGCATTCGCTGGTAGACAGACATTCGCGTTCTGCAACAGCTTTCGTTCGTAAAGGGGCAACACTGTGTATTTCTCTCTCGCAGAGCCCGGCTGCCAAATTCGAAACGTCCAGCGATTGCTCCCACAGGAAAGCTCCCAGCACGGAAAGCTGTAGCTGGTTTTCACTGTCCCTTGGAACTGCATTCGCTGGTAGACAGATATTCGCGTTGTGCAACAGGTTTCGTTCGTAAAGGGGCAACACTGTGTATTTCTCTCTCGGAGAGCCCGGCTGCCAAATTCGAAACGTCCAGCGATTGCGCCCACAGGAAAGCTCCCAGCACGGAAAGCTGTAGCTGGTTTTCACTGTCCCTTGGAACTGCATTCGATGCTACACAGACATTCGTGTTCTGCAAAAGCTTTGGTTGGTAAAGGGGCAACACTGTGTATTTCTCTGTCGGAGAGCCCGGCTGCCAAATTTGAAACGTCCAACGATTGCGCCCACATGAAAGCTCCCAGCACGGAAAGCTGTAGCTGGTTTTCACTGTCCCTTGGAACTGCATTCGCTGGTAGACAGACATTCGCGTTCTGCAAAAGCTTTCGTTCGTAATGGGGCAACACTGTGTATTTCTCTCTCGGAGAGCCCGGCTGCCAAATTCGAAACGTCCAGCGATTGCGCCCACAGGAAAGCTCCCAGCACGGAAAGCTGTAGCTGGTTTTCACTGTCCCTTGGAACTGCATTCGCTGGTAGACAGACATTCGCGTTCTGCAAAAGCTTTCGTTCGTAATGGGGCAACACTGTGTATTTCTCTCTGGGAGAGCCCGGCTGCCAAATTCGAAACGTCCAGCGATTGCGCCCACAGGAAAGCTCCCAGCACGGAAAGCTGTAGCTGGTTTTCACTGTCCCTTGGAACTGCATTCGCTGGTAGACAGACATTCGCGTTCTGCAAAAGCTTTGGTTGGTAAAGGGGCAACACTGTGTATTTCTCTCTGGGAGAGCCCGGCTGCCAAATTCGAAACGTCCAGCGATTGCGCCCACAGGAAAGCTGCCAGCACGGAAAGCTGTAGCTGGTTTTCACTGTCCCTTGGAACTGCATTCGCTGGTAGACAGACATTCGCGTTCTGCAAAAGCTTTCGTTCGTAAAGGGGCAACACTGTGTATTTCTCTCTCGGAGAGCCCGGCTGCCAAATTCGAAACGTCCAGCGATTGCGCCCACAGGAAAGCTGCCAGCACGGAAAGCTGTAGCTGGTTTTCACTGTCCCTTGGAACTGCATTCGCTGGTAGACAGACATTCGCGTTCTGCAAAAGCTTTCGTTCGTAATGGGGCAACACTGTGTATTTCTCTCTGGGAGAGCCCGGCTGCCAAATTCGAAACGTCCAGCGATTGCGCCCACAGGAAAGCTGCCAGCACGGAAAGCTGTAGCTGGTTTTCACTGTCCCTTGGAACTGCATTCGCTGGTAGACAGACATTCGCGTTCTGCAACAGCTTTCGTTCGTAATGGGGCAACACTGTGTATTTCTCTCTGGGAGAGCCCGGCTGCCAAATTCGAAACGTCCAGCGATTGCGCCCACAGGAAAGCTCCCAGCACGGAAAGCTGTAGCTGGTTTTCACTGTCCCTTGGAACTGCATTCGCTGGTAGACAGACATTCGCGTTCTGCAACAGCTTTCGTTCGTAAAGGGGCAACACTGTGTATTTCTCTCTCGGAGAGCCCGGCTGCCAAATTCGAAACGTCCAGCGATTGCGCCCACAGGAAAGCTCCCAGCACGGAAAGCTGTAGCTGGTTTTCACTGTCCCTTGGAACTGCATTCGCTGGTAGACAGACATTCGCGTTCTGCAACAGGTTTCGTTCGTAAAGGGGCAACACTGTGTATTTCTCTCTCGGAGAGCCCGGCTGCCAAATTCGAAACGTCCAGCGATTGCGCCCACAGGAAAGCTCCCAGCACGGAAAGCTGTAGCTGGTTTTCACTGTCCCTTGGAACTGCATTCGCTGGTAGACAGACATTCGCGTTCTGCAAAAGCTTTGGTTGGTAATGGGGCAACACTGTGTATTTCTCTCTCGCAGAGCCCGGCTGCCAAATTCGAAACGTCCAGCGATTGCGCCCACAGGAAAGCTCCCAGCACGGAAAGCTGTAGCTGGTTTTCACTGTCCCTTGGAACTGCATTCGCTGCTACACAGACATTCGCGTTCTGCAAAAGCTTTGTTTGGTAAAGGGGCAACACTGTGTATTTCTCTCTCGGAGAGCGCGGCTGCCAAATTCGAAACGTCCAGCGATTGCGCCCACAGGAAAGCTCCCAGCACGGAAAGCTGTAGCTGGTTTTCACTGTCCCTTGGAACTGCATTCGATGCTACACAGACATTCGTGTTCTGCAAAAGCTTTGGTTGGTAAAGGGGCAACACTGTGTATTTCTCTGTCGGAGAGCCCGGCTGCCAAATTCGAAACGTCCAACGATTGCGCCCACATGAAAGCTGCCAGCACGGAAAGCTGTAGCTGGTTTTCACTGTCCCTTGGAACTGCATTCGCTGGTAGACAGACATTCGCGTTCTGCAAAAGCTTTCGTTCGTAATGGGGCAACACTGTGTATTTCTCTCTGGGAGAGCCCGGCTGCCAAATTCGAAACGTCCAGCGATTGCGCCCACAGGAAAGCTGCCAGCACGGAAAGCTGTAGCTGGTTTTCACTGTCCCTTGGAACTGCATTCGCTGGTAGACAGACATTCGCGTTCTGCAAAAGCTTTGTTTCGTAATGGGGCAACACTGTGTATTTCTCTCTGGGAGAGCCCGGCTGCCAAATTCGAAACGTCCAGCGATTGCGCCCACAGGAAAGCTCCCAGCACGGAAAGCTGTAGCTGGTTTTCACTGTCCCTTGGAACTGCATTCGATGCTACACAGACATTCGTGTTCTGCAAAAGCTTTGGTTGGTAAAGGGGCAACACTGTGTATTTCTCTGTCGGAGAGCCCGGCTGCCAAATTCGAAACGTCCAACGATTGCGCCCACATGAAAGCTGCCAGCACGGAAAGCTGTAGCTGGTTTTCACTGTCCCTTGGAACTGCATTCGCTGGTAGACAGACATTCGCGTTCTGCAAAAGCTTTGGTTGGTAATGGGGCAATACTGTGTATTTCTCTCTGGGAGAGCCCGGCTGCAAAATTCGAAACGTCCAGCGATTGCGCCCACAGGAAAGCTGCCAGCACGGAAAGCTGTAGCTGGTTTTCACTGTCCCTTGGAACTGCATTCGCTGGTAGACAGACATTCGCGTTCTGCAAAAGCTTTGTTTCGTAATGGGGCAACACTGTGTATTTCTCTCTGGGAGAGCCCGGCTGCCAAATTCGAAACGTCCAGCGATTGCGCCCACAGGAAAGCTCCCAGCACGGAAAGCTGTAGCTGGTTTTCACTGTCCCTTGGAACTGCATTCGCTGGTAGACAGACATTCGCGTTCTGCAAAAGCTTTGTTTCGTAATGGAGCAACACTGTGTATTTCTCTCTGGGAGAGCCCGGCTGCCAAATTCGAAACGTCCAGCGATTGCGCCCACAGGAAAGCTCCCAGCACGGAAAGCTGTAGCTGGTTTTCACTGTCCCTTGGAACTGCATTCGCTGGTAGACAGACATTCGCGTTCTGCAAAAGCTTTGGTTGGTAATGGGGCAATACTGTGTATTTCTCTCTGGGAGAGCCCGGCTGCCAAATTCGAAACGTCCAGCGATTGCGCCCACATGAAAGCTCCCAGCACGGAAAGCTGTAGCTGGTTTTCACTGTCCCTTGGAACTGCATTCGCTGCTACACAGACATTCGTGTTCTGCAAAAGCTTTCGTTCGTAATGAGGCAACACTGTGTATTTCTCTCTCGCAGAGCCCGGCTGACAAATTCGAAACGTCCAGCGATTGCGCCCACAGGAAAGCTGCCAGCACGGAAAGCTGTAGCTGGTTTTCACTGTCCCTTGGAACTGCATTCGCTGGTTGACAGACATTCGCGTTCTGCAAAAGCTTTGGTTGGTAAAGGGGCAACACTGTGTATTTCTCTCTCGGAGAGCCCGGCTGCCAAATTCGAAACGTCCAGCGATTGCGCCCACAGGAAAGCTGCCAGCACGGAAAGCTGTAGCTGGTTTTCACTGTCCCTTGGAACTGCATTCGCTGGTAGACAGACATTCGCGTTCTGCAACAGGTTTCGTTCGTAAAGGGGCAACACTGTGTATTTCTCTCTCGGAGAGCCCGGCTGCCAAATTCGAAACGTCCAGCGATTGCGCCCACAGGAAAGCTCCCAGCACGGAAAGCTGTAGCTGGTTTTCACTGTCCCTTGGAACTGCATTCGCTGGTAGACAGACATTCGCTTTCTGCAACAGCTTTCGTTCGTAATGGGGCAACACTGTGTATTTCTCTCTGGGAGAGCCCGGCTGCCAAATTCGAAACGTCCAGCGATTGCGCCCACAGGAAAGCTCCCAGCACGGAAAGCTGTAGCTGGTTTTCACTGTCCCTTGGAACTGCATTCGCTGGTAGACAGACATTCGCGTTCTGCAAAAGCTTTCGTTCGTAAAGGGTCAACACTGTGTATTTCTCTCTCGGAGAGCCCGGCTGCCAAATTCGAAACGTCCAGCGATTGCGCCCACAGGAAAGCTGCCAGCACGGAAAGCTGTAGCTGGTTTTCACTGTCCCTTGGAACTGCATTCGCTGGTAGACAGACATTCGCGTTCTGCAAAAGCTTTGGTTGGTAATGGGGCAATACTGTGTATTTCTCTCTGGGAGAGCCCGGCTGCCAAATTTGAAACGTCCAGAGATTGCGCCCACAGGAAAGCTCCCAGCACGGAAAGCTGTAGCTGGTTTTCACTGTCCCTTGGAATTGCATTCGCTGCTACACAGACATTCGTGTTGTGCAACAGGTTTCGTTCGTAAAGAGGCAACACTGTGTATTTCTCTCTCGGAGAGCCCGGCTGACAAATTCGAAACGTCCAGCGATTGCGCCCACAGGAAAGCTGCCAGCACGGAAAGCTGTAGCTGGTTTTCACTGTCCCTTGGAACTGCATTCGCTGGTAGACAGACATTCGCGTTCTGCAAAAGCTTTGTTTCGTAATGGGGCAACACTGTGTATTTCTCTCTCGGAGAGCCCGGCTGCCAAATTCGAAACGTCCAGCGATTGCGCCCACAGGAAAGCTCCCAGCACGGAAAGCTGTAGCTGGTTTTCACTGTCCCTTGGAACTGCATTCGCTGGTAGACAGACATTCGCGTTCTGCAAAAGCTTTGGTTCGTAATGGGGCAACACTGTGTATTTCTCTCTCGCAGAGCCCGGCTGCCAAATTCGAAACGTCCAGCGATTGCGCCCACAGGAAAGCTCCCAGCACGGAAAGCTGTAGCTGGTTTTCACTGTCCCTTGGAACTGCATTCGCTGGTAGACAGACATTCGCGTTCTGCAAAAGCTTTCGTTCGTAATGGGGCAACACTGTGTATTTCTCTCTGGGAGAGCCCGGCTGCCAAATTCGAAACGTCCAGCGATTGCGCCCACAGGAAAGCTCCCAGCACGGAAAGCTGTAGCTGGTTTTCACTGTCCCTTGGAACTGCATTCGCTGGTAGACAGACATTCGCGTTCTGCAAAAGCTTTGTTTCGTAATGGGGCAACACTGTGTATTTCTCTCTGGGAGAGCCCGGCTGCCAAATTCGAAACGTCCAGCGATTGCGCCCACAGGAAAGCTCCCAGCACGGAAAGCTGTAGCTGGTTTTCACTGTCCCTTGGAACTGCATTCGCTGGTAGACAGACATTCGCGTTCTGCAAAAGCTTTCGTTCGTAATGGGGCAACACTGTGTATTTCTCTCTGGGAGAGCCCGGCTGCCAAATTCGAAACGTCCAGCGATTGCGCCCACAGGAAAGCTCCCAGCACGGAAAGCTGTAGCTGGTTTTCACTGTCCCTTGGAACTGCATTCGCTGGTAGACAGACATTCGCGTTCTGCAAAAGCTTTCGTTCGTAATGGGGCAACACTGTGTATTTCTCTCTGGGAGAGCCCGGCTGCCAAATTCGAAACGTCCAGCGATTGCGCCCACATGAAAGCTCCCTGCACGGAAAGCTGTAGCTGGTTTTCACTGTCCCTTGGAACTGCATTCGCTGCTACACAGACATTCGTGTTCTGCAAAAGCTTTCGTTCGTAATGAGGCAACACTGTGTATTTCTCTCTCGCAGAGCCCGGCTGACAAATTCGAAACGTCCAGCGATTGCGCCCACAGGAAAGCTGCCAGCACGGAAAGCTGTAGCTGGTTTTCACTGTCCCTTGGAACTGCATTCGCTGGTAGACAGACATTCGCGTTCTGCAAAAGCTTTGGTTGGTAAAGGGGCAACACTGTGTATTTCTCTCTGGGAGAGCCCGGCTGCCAAATTCGAAACGTCCAGCGATTGCGCCCACAGGAAAGCTGCCAGCACGGAAAGCTGTAGCTGGTTTTCACTGTCCCTTGGAACTGCATTCGCTGGTAGACAGACATTCGCGTTCTGCAACAGGTTTCGTTCGTAAAGGGGCAACACTGTGTATTTCTCTCTCGGAGAGCCCGGCTGCCAAATTCGAAACGTCCAGCGATTGCGCCCACAGGAAAGCTGCCAGCACGGAAAGCTGTAGCTGGTTTTCACTGTCCCTTGGAACTGCATTCGCTGGTAGACAGACATTCGCGTTCTGGAAAAGCTTTGTTTCGTAATGGGGCAACACTGTGTATTTCTCTCTCGGAGAGCCCGGCTGCCAAATTCGAAACGTCCAGCGATTGCGCCCACAGGAAAGCTCCCAGCACGGAAAGCTGTAGCTGGTTTTCACTGTCCCTTGGAACTGCATTCGCTGGTAGACAGACATTCGCGTTCTGCGAAAGCTTTCGTTCGTAAAGGGGCAACACTGTGTATTTCTCTCTCGGAGAGCCCGGCTGCCAAATTCGAAACGTCCAGCGATTGCGCCCACAGGAAAGCTCCCAGCACGGAAAGCTGTAGCTGGTTTTCACTGTCCCTTGGAACTGCATTCGCTGGTAGACAGACATTCGCGTTCTGCAACAGCTTTCGTTCGTAATGGGGCAACACTGTGTATTTCTCTCTCGGAGAGCCCGGCTGCCAAATTCGAAACGTCCAACGATTGCGCCCACAGGAAAGCTCCCAGCACGGAAAGCTGTAGCTGGTTTTCACTGTGCCTTGGAACTGCATTCGCTGGTAGACAGACATTCGCGTTCTGCAAAAGCTTTCGTTCGTAAAGGGGCAACACTGTGTATTTCTCTCTCGGAGAGCCCGGCTGCCAAATTCGAAACGTCCAGCGATTGCGCCCACAGGAAAGCTGCCAGCACGGAAAGCTGTAGCTGGTTTTCACTGTCCCTTGGAACTGCATTCGCTGGTAGACAGACATTCGCGTTCTGCAAAAGCTTTGTTTCGTAATGGGGCAACACTGTGTATTTCTCTCTGGGAGAGCCCGGCTGCCAAATTCGAAACGTCCAGCGATTGCGCCCACAGGAAAGCTGCCAGCACGGAAAGCTGTAGCTGGTTTTCACTGTCCCTTGGAACTGCATTCGCTGGTAGACAGACATTCGTGTTCTGCAACAGGTTTCGTTCGTAATGAGGCAACACTGTGTATTTCTCTCTCGGAGAGCCCGGCTGCCAAATTCGAAACGTCCAGCGATTGCGCCCACAGGAAAGCTCCCAGCACGGAAAGCTGTAGCTGGTTTTCACTGTCCCTTGGAATTGCATTCGATGCTACACAGACATTCGTGTTCTGCAAAAGCTTTGGTTGGTAAAGGGGCAACACTGTGTATTTCTCTGTCGGAGAGCCCGGCTGCCAAATTCGAAACGTCCAACGATTGCGCCCACATGAAAGCTGCCAGCACGGAAAGCTGTAGCTGGTTTTCACTGTCCCTTGGAACTGCATTCGCTGGTAGACAGACATTCGCGTTCTGCAAAAGCTTTCGTTCGTAAAGGGGCAACACTGTGTATTTCTCTCTGGGAGAGCCCGGCTGCCAAATTCGAAACGTCCAGCGATTGCGCCCACAGGAAAGCTGCCAGCACGGAAAGCTGTAGCTGGTTTTCACTGTCCCTTGGAACTGCATTCGCTGGTAGACAGACATTCGCGTTCTGCAACAGGTTTCGTTCGTAAAGGGGCAACACTGTGTATTTCTCTCTCGGAGAGCCCGGCTGCCAAATTCGAAACGTCCAGCGATTGCGCCCACAGGAAAGCTCCCAGCACGGAAAGCTGTAGCTGGTTTTCACTGTCCCTTGGAACTGCATTCGCTGGTAGACAGACATTCGCGTTCTGCAAAAGCTTTGGTTCGTAATGGGGCAACACTGTGTATTTCTCTCTCGCAGAGCCCGGCTGCCAAATTCGAAACGTCCAGCGATTGCGCCCACAGGAAAGCTCCCAGCACGGAAAGCTGTAGCTGGTTTTCACTGTCCCTTGGAACTGCATTCGCTGCTACACAGACATTCGCGTTCTGCAAAAGCTTTGGTTGGTAAAGGGGCAACACTGTGTATTTCTCTGTCGGAGAGCCCGGCTGCCAAATTCGAAACGTCCAACGATTGCGCCCACATGAAAGCTGCCAGCACGGAAAGCTGTAGCTGGTTTTCACTGTCCCTTGGAACTGCATTCGCTGGTAGACAGACATTCGCGTTCTGCAAAAGCTTTCGTTCGTAATGGGGCAACACTGTGTATTTCTCTCTGGGAGAGCCCGGCTGCCAAATTCGAAACGTCCAGCGATTGCGCCCACAGGAAAGCTGCCAGCACGGAAAGCTGTAGCTGGTTTTCACTGTCCCTTGGAACTGCATTCGCTGGTAGACAGACATTCGCGTTCTGCAAAAGCTTTGTTTCGTAATGGGGCAACACTGTGTATTTCTCTCTGGGAGAGCCCGGCTGCCAAATTCGAAACGTCCAGCGATTGCGCCCACAGGAAAGCTCCCAGCACGGAAAGCTGTAGCTGGTTTTCACTGTGCCTTGGAACTGCATTCGCTGGTAGACAGACATTCGCGTTCTGCAACAGCTTTCGTTCGTAATGGGGCAACACTGTGTATTTCTCTCTGGGAGAGCCCGGCTGCCAAATTCGAAACGTCCAGCGATTGCGCCCACAGGAAAGCTGCCAGCACGGAAAGCTGTAGCTGGTTTTCACTGTCCCTTGGAACTGCATTCGCTGGTAGACAGACATTCGCGTTCTGCAAAAGCTTTGGTTGGTAATGGGGCAATACTGTGTATTTCTCTCTGGGAGAGCCCGGCTGCCAAATTCGAAACGTCCAGCGATTGCGCCCACATGAAAGCTCCCAGCACGGAAAGCTGTAGCTGGTTTTCACTGTCCCTTGGAACTGCATTCGCTGCTACACAGACATTCGTGTTCTGCAAAAGCTTTCGTTCGTAATGAGGCAACACTGTGTATTTCTCTCTCGCAGAGCCCGGCTGACAAATTCGAAACGTCCAGCGATTGCGCCCACAGGAAATCTGCCAGCACGGAAAGCTGTAGCTGGTTTTCACTGTCCCTTGGAACTGCATTCGCTGGTTGACAGACATTCGCGTTCTGCAAAAGCTTTGGTTGGTAAAGGGGCAACACTGTGTATTTCTCTCTCGGAGAGCCCGGCTGCCAAATTCGAAACGTCCAGCGATTGCGCCCACAGGAAAGCTGCCAGCACGGAAAGCTGTAGCTGGTTTTCACTGTCCCTTGGAACTGCATTCGCTGGTAGACAGACATTCGCGTTCTGCAACAGGTTTCGTTCGTAAAGGGGCAACACTGTGTATTTCTCTCTCGGAGAGCCCGGCTGCCAAATTCGAAACGTCCAGCGATTGCGCCCACAGGAAAGCTCCCAGCACGGAAAGCTGTAGCTGGTTTTCACTGTCCCTTGGAACTGCATTCGCTGGTAGACAGACATTCGCTTTCTGCAACAGCTTTCGTTCGTAATGGGGCAACACTGTGTATTTCTCTCTGGGAGAGCCCGGCTGCCAAATTCGAAACGTCCAGCGATTGCGCCCACAGGAAAGCTCCCAGCACGGAAAGCTGTAGCTGGTTTTCACTGTCCCTTGGAACTGCATTCGCTGGTAGACAGACATTCGCGTTCTGCAAAAGCTTTCGTTCGTAAAGGGTCAACACTGTGTATTTCTCTCTCGGAGAGCCCGGCTGCCAAATTCGAAACGTCCAGCGATTGCGCCCACAGGAAAGCTGCCAGCACGGAAAGCTGTAGCTGGTTTTCACTGTCCCTTGGAACTGCATTCGCTGGTAGACAGACATTCGCGTTCTGCAAAAGCTTTGGTTGGTAATGGGGCAATACTGTGTATTTCTCTCTGGGAGAGCCCGGCTGCCAAATTTGAAACGTCCAGAGATTGCGCCCACAGGAAAGCTCCCAGCACGGAAAGCTGTAGCTGGTTTTCACTGTCCCTTGGAATTGCATTCGCTGCTACACAGACATTCGTGTTCTGCAACAGGTTTCGTTCGTAATGAGGCAACACTGTGTATTTCTCTCTCGGAGAGCCCGGCTGCCAAATTCGAAACGTCCAGCGATTGCGCCCACAGGAAAGCTGCCAGCACGGAAAGCTGTAGCTGGTTTTCACTGTCCCTTGGAACTGCATTCGCTGGTAGACAGACATTCGCGTTCTGCAAAAGCTTTGTTTCGTAATGGGGCAACACTGTGTATTTCTCTCTCGGAGAGCCCGGCTGCCAAATTCGAAACGTCCAGCGATTGCGCCCACAGGAAAGCTCCCAGCACGGAAAGCTGTAGCTGGTTTTCACTGTCCCTTGGAACTGCATTCGCTGGTAGACAGACATTCGCGTTCTGCAACAGCTTTCGTTCGTAATGGGGCAACACTGTGTATTTCTCTCTGGGAGAGCCCGGCTGCCAAATTCGAAACGTCCAGAGATTGCGCCCACAGGAAAGCTCCCAGCACGGAAAGCTGTAGCTGGTTTTCACTGTCCCTTGGAACTGCATTCGATGCTACACAGACATTCGTGTTCTGCAAAAGCTTTGGTTGGTAAAGGGGCAACACTGTGTATTTCTCTGTCGGAGAGCCCGGCTGCCAAATTCGAAACGTCCAACGATTGCGCCCACAGGAAAGCTCCCAGCACGGAAAGCTGTAGCTGGTTTTCACTGTCCCTTGGAACTGCATTCGCTGGTAGACAGACATTCGCGTTCTGCAAAAGCTTTCGTTCGTAATGGGGCAACACTGTGTATTTCTCTCTGGGAGAGCCCGGCTGCCAAATTCGAAACGTCCAGCGATTGCGCCCACAGGAAAGCTCCCAGCACGGAAAGCTGTAGCTGGTTTTCACTGTCCCTTGGAACTGCATTCGCTGGTAGACAGACATTCGCGTTCTGCAAAAGCTTTGGTTGGTAAATGGGCAACACTGTGTATTTCTCTCTCGGAGAGCCCGGCTGCCAAATTCGAAACGTCCAGCGATTGCGCCCACAGGAAAGCTGCCAGCACGGAAAGCTGTAGCTGGTTTTCACTGTCCCTTGGAACTGCATTCGCTGCTACACAGACATTCGTGTTCTGCAAAAGCTTTCGTTCGTAATGAGGCAACACTGTGTATTTCTCTCTCGCAGAGCCCGGCTGACAAATTCGAAACGTCCAGCGATTGCGCCCACAGGAAAGCTGCCAGCACGGAAAGCTGTAGCTGGTTTTCACTGTCCCTTGGAACTGCATTCGCTGGTAGACAGACATTCGCGTTCTGCAAAAGCTTTGGTTGGTAAAGGGGCAACACTGTGTATTTCTCTCTGGGAGAGCCCGGCTGCCAAATTCGAAACGTCCAGCGATTGCGCCCACAGGAAAGCTCCCAGCACGGAAAGCTGTAGCTGGTTTTCACTGTCCCTTGGAACTGCATTCGCTGGTAGACAGACATTCGCGTTCTGCAACAGGTTTCGTTCGTAAAGGGGCAACACTGTGTATTTCTCTCTCGGAGAGCCCGGCTGCCAAATTCGAAACGTCCAGCGATTGCGCCCACAGGAAAGCTGCCAGCACGGAAAGCTGTAGCTGGTTTTCACTGTCCCTTGGAACTGCATTCGCTGGTAGACAGACATTCGCGTTCTGCAAAAGCTTTGGTTGGTAAAGGGGCAACACTGTGTATTTCTCTCTCGGAGAGCCCGGCTGCCAAATTCGAAACGTCCAGCGATTGCGCCCACAGGAAAGCTGCCAGCACGGAAAGCTGTAGCTGGTTTTCACTGTCCCTTGGAACTGCATTCGCTGGTAGACAGACATTCGCGTTCTGCAACAGGTTTCGTTCGTAAAGGGGCAACACTGTGTATTTCTCTCTCGGAGAGCCCGGCTGCCAAATTCGAAACGTCCAGCGATTGCGCCCACAGGAAAGCTGCCAGCACGGAAAGCTGTAGCTGGTTTTCACTGTCCCTTGGAACTGCATTCGCTGGTAGACAGACATTCGCGTTCTGGAAAAGCTTTGTTTCGTAATGGGGCAACACTGTGTATTTCTCTCTGGGAGAGCCCGGCTGCCAAATTCGAAACGTCCAGCGATTGCGCCCACAGGAAAGCTCCCAGCACGGAAAGCTGTAGCTGGTTTTCACTGTCCCTTGGAACTGCATTCGCTGGTAGACAGACATTCGCGTTCTGCAACAGGTTTCGTTCGTAAAGGGGCAACACTGTGTATTTCTCTCTCGGAGAGCCCGGCTGCCAAATTCGAAACGTCCAGCGATTGCGCCCACAGGAAAGCTGCCAGCACGGAAAGCTGTAGCTGGTTTTCACTGTCCCTTGGAACTGCATTCGCTGGTAGACAGACATTCGCGTTCTGCAAAAGCTTTGGTTGGTAAAGGGGCAACACTGTGTATTTCTCTCTGGGAGAGCCCGGCTGCCAAATTCGAAACGTCCAGCGATTGCGCCCACAGGAAAGCTGCCAGCACGGAAAGCTGTAGCTGGTTTTCACTGTCCCTTGGAACTGCATTCGCTGGTAGACAGACATTCGCGTTCTGCAACAGGTTTCGTTCGTAAAGGGGCAACACTGTGTATTTCTCTCTCGGAGAGCCCGGCTGACAAATTCGAAACGTCCAGCGATTGCGCCCACAGGAAAGCTGCCAGCACGGAAAGCTGTAGCTGGTTTTCACTGTCCCTTGGAACTGCATTCGCTGGTAGACAGACATTCGCGTTCTGGAAAAGCTTTGTTTCGTAATGGGGCAACACTGTGTATTTCTCTCTCGGAGAGCCCGGCTGCCAAATTCGAAACGTCCAGCGATTGTGCCCACAGGAAAGCTCCCAGCACGGAAAGCTGTAGCTGGTTTTCACTGTCCCTTGGAACTGCATTCGCTGGTAGACAGACATTCGCGTTCTGCGAAAGCTTTCGTTCGTAAAGGGGCAACACTGTGTATTTCTCTCTCGGAGAGCCCGGCTGCCAAATTCGAAACGTCCAGCGATTGCGCCCACAGGAAAGCTCCCAGCACGGAAAGCTGTAGCTGGTTTTCACTGTGCCTTGGAACTGCATTCGCTGGTAGACAGACATTCGCGTTCTGCAACAGCTTTCGTTCGTAATGGGGCAACACTGTGTATTTCTCTCTCGGAGAGCCCGGCTGCCAAATTCGAAACATCCAGCGATTGCGCCCACAGGAAAGCTCCCAGCACGGAAAGCTGTAGCTGGTTTTCACTGTGCCTTGGAACTGCATTCGCTGGTAGACAGACATTCGCGTTCTGCAAAAGCTTTCGTTCGTAAAGGGGCAACACTGTGTATTTCTCTCTCGGAGAGCCCGGCTGCCAAATTCGAAACGTCCAGCGATTGCGCCCACAGGAAAGCTGCCAGCACGGAAAGCTGTAGCTGGTTTTCACTGTCCCTTGGAACTGCATTCGCTGGTAGACAGACATTCGCGTTCTGCAAAAGCTTTGTTTCGTAATGGGGCAACACTGTGTATTTCTCTCTGGGAGAGCCCGGCTGCCAAATTCGAAACGTCCAGCGATTGCGCCCACAGGAAAGCTGCCAGCACGGAAAGCTGTAGCTGGTTTTCACTGTCCCTTGGAACTGCATTCGCTGGTACACAGACATTCGTGTTCTGCAACAGGTTTCGTTCGTAATGAGGCAACACTGTGTATTTCTCTCTCGGAGAGCCCGGCTGCCAAATTCGAAACGTCCAGCGATTGCGCCCACAGGAAAGCTCCCAGCACGGAAAGCTGTAGCTGGTTTTCACTGTCCCTTGGAATTGCATTCGATGCTACACAGACATTCGTGTTCTGCAAAAGCTTTGGTTGGTAAAGGGGCAACACTGTGTATTTCTCTGTCGGAGAGCCCGGCTGCCAAATTCGAAACGTCCAACGATTGCGCCCACATGAAAGCTGCCAGCACGGAAAGCTGTAGCTGGTTTTCACTGTCCCTTGGAACTGCATTCGCTGGTAGACAGACATTCGCGTTCTGCAAAAGCTTTCGTTCGTAAAGGGGCAACACTGTGTATTTCTCTCTGGGAGAGCCCGGCTGCCAAATTCGAAACGTCCAGCGATTGCGCCCACAGGAAAGCTGCCAGCACGGAAAGCTGTAGCTGGTTTTCACTGTCCCTTGGAACTGCATTCGCTGGTAGACAGACATTCGCGTTCTGCAACAGGTTTCGTTCGTAAAGGGGCAACACTGTGTATTTCTCTCTCGGAGAGCCCGGCTGCCAAATTCGAAACGTCCAGCGATTGCGCCCACAGGAAAGCTCCCAGCACGGAAAGCTGTAGCTGGTTTTCACTGTCCCTTGGAACTGCATTCGCTGGTAGACAGACATTCGCGTTCTGCAAAAGCTTTGGTTCGTAATGGGGCAACACTGTGTATTTCTCTCTCGCAGAGCCCGGCTGCCAAATTCGAAACGTCCAGCGATTGCGCCCACAGGAAAGCTCCCAGCACGGAAAGCTGTAGCTGGTTTTCACTGTCCCTTGGAACTGCATTCGCTGCTACACAGACATTCGCGTTCTGCAAAAGCTTTGGTTGGTAAAGGGGCAACACTGTGTATTTCTCTGTCGGAGAGCCCGGCTGCCAAATTCGAAACGTCCAACGATTGCGCCCACATGAAAGCTGCCAGCACGGAAAGCTGTAGCTGGTTTTCACTGTCCCTTGGAACTGCATTCGCTGGTAGACAGACATTCGCGTTCTGCAAAAGCTTTCGTTCGTAATGGGGCAACACTGTGTATTTCTCTCTGGGAGAGCCCGGCTGCCAAATTCGAAACGTCCAGCGATTGCGCCCACAGGAAAGCTGCCAGCACGGAAAGCTGTAGCTGGTTTTCACTGTCCCTTGGAACTGCATTCGCTGGTAGACAGACATTCGCGTTCTGCAAAAGCTTTGTTTCGTAATGGGGCAACACTGTGTATTTCTCTCTGGGAGAGCCCGGCTGCCAAATTCGAAACGTCCAGCGATTGCGCCCACAGGAAAGCTCCCAGCACGGAAAGCTGTAGCTGGTTTTCACTGTCCCTTGGAACTGCATTCGCTGGTAGACAGACATTCGCGTTCTGCAAAAGCTTTCGTTCGTAATGGGGCAACACTGTGTATTTCTCTCTGGGAGAGCCCGGCTGCCAAATTCGAAACGTCCAGCGATTGCGCCCACAGGAAAGCTGCCAGCACGGAAAGCTGTAGCTGGTTTTCACTGTCCCTTGGAACTGCATTCGCTGGTAGACAGACATTCGCGTTCTGCAAAAGCTTTGGTTGGTAATGGGGCAATACTGTGTATTTCTCTCTGGGAGAGCCCGGCTGCCAAATTCGAAACGTCCAGCGATTGCGCCCACAGGAAAGCTCCCTGCACGGAAAGCTGTAGCTGGTTTTCACTGTCCCTTGGAACTGCATTCGCTGCTACACAGACATTCGTGTTCTGCAAAAGCTTTCGTTCGTAATGAGGCAACACTGTGTATTTCTCTCTCGCAGAGCCCGGCTGACAAATTCGAAACGTCCAGCGATTGCGCCCACAGGAAAGCTGCCAGCACGGAAAGCTGTAGCTGGTTTTCACTGTCCCTTGGAACTGCATTCGCTGGTAGACAGACATTCGCGTTCTGCAAAAGCTTTGGTTGGTAAAGGGGCAACACTGTGTATTTCTCTCTCGGAGAGCCCGGCTGCCAAATTCGAAACGTCCAGCGATTGCGCCCACAGGAAAGCTGCCAGCACGGAAAGCTGTAGCTGGTTTTCACTGTCCCTTGGAACTGCATTCGCTGGTAGACAGACATTCGCGTTCTGCAACAGGTTTCGTTCGTAAAGGGGCAACACTGTGTATTTCTCTCTCGGAGAGCCCGGCTGCCAAATTCGAAACGTCCAGCGATTGCGCCCACAGGAAAGCTGCCAGCACGGAAAGCTGTAGCTGGTTTTCACTGTCCCTTGGAACTGCATTCGCTGGTAGACAGACATTCGCGTTCTGCAAAAGCTTTGTTTCGTAATGGGGCAACACTGTGTATTTCTCTCTCGGAGAGCCCGGCTGCCAAATTCGAAACGTCCAGCGATTGCGCCCACAGGAAAGCTCCCAGCACGGAAAGCTGTAGCTGGTTTTCACTGTCCCTTGGAACTGCATTCGCTGGTAGACAGACATTCGCGTTCTGCAAAAGCTTTCGTTCGTAAAGGGGCAACACTGTGTATTTCTCTCTCGCAGAGCCCGGCTGCCAAATTCGAAACGTCCAGCGATTGCGCCCACAGGAAAGCTCCCAGCACGGAAAGCTGTAGCTGGTTTTCACTGTCCCTTGGAACTGCATTCGCTGGTAGACAGACATTCGCGTTCTGCAACAGCTTTCGTTCGTAATGGGGCAATACTGTGTATTTCTCTCTGGGAGAGCCCGGCTGCCAAATTCGAAACGTCCAGCGATTGCGCCCACAGGAAAGCTCCCAGCACGGAAAGCTGTAGCTGGTTTTCACTGTCCCTTGGAACTGCATTCGCTGGTAGACAGACATTCGCGTTCTGCAAAAGCTTTCGTTCGTAAAGGGGCAACACTGTGTATTTCTCTCTCGGAGAGCCCGGCTGCCAAATTCGAAACGTCCAGCGATTGCGCCCACAGGAAAGCTGCCAGCACGGAAAGCTGTAGCTGGTTTTCACTGTCCCTTGGAACTGCATTCGCTGGTAGACAGACATTCGCGTTCTGCAAAAGCTTTGTTTCGTAATGGGGCAACACTGTGTATTTCTCTCTCGGAGAGCCCGGCTGCCAAATTCGAAACGTCCAGCGATTGCGCCCACAGGAAAGCTGCCAGCACGGAAAGCTGTAGCTGGTTTTCACTGTCCCTTGGAACTGCATTCGCTGGTAGACAGACATTCGTGTTCTGCAACAGGTTTCGTTCGTAATGAGGCAACACTGTGTATTTCTCTCTGGGAGAGCCCGGCTGCCAAATTCGAAACGTCCAGAGATTGCGCCCACAGGAAAGCTCCCAGCACGGAAAGCTGTAGCTGGTTTTCACTGTCCCTTGGAACTGCATTCGATGCTACACAGACATTCGTGTTCTGCAAAAGCTTTGGTTGGTAAAGGGGCAACACTGTGTATTTCTCTGTCGGAGAGCCCGGCTGCCAAATTCGAAACGTCCAACGATTGCGCCCACATGAAAGCTGCCAGCACGGAAAGCTGTAGCTGGTTTTCACTGTCCCTTGGAACTGCATTCGCTGGTAGACAGACATTCGCGTTCTGCAAAAGCTTTCGTTCGTAATGGGGCAACACTGTGTATTTCTCTCTGGGAGAGCCCGGCTGCCAAATTCGAAACGTCCAGCGATTGCGCCCACAGGAAAGCTCCCAGCACGGAAAGCTGTAGCTGGTTTTCACTGTCCCTTGGAACTGCATTCGCTGGTAGACAGACATTCGCGTTCTGCAAAAGCTTTGGTTGGTAAATGGGCAACACTGTGTATTTCTCTCTCGGAGAGCCCGGCTGCCAAATTCGAAACGTCCAGCGATTGCGCCCACAGGAAAGCTGCCAGCACGGAAAGCTGTAGCTGGTTTTCACTGTCCCTTGGAACTGCATTCGCTGGTAGACAGACATTCGCGTTCTGCAAAAGCTTTGGTTGGTAATGGGGCAATACTGTGTATTTCTCTCTGGGAGAGCCCGGCTGCCAAATTCGAAACGTCCAGCGATTGCGCCCACAGGAAAGCTCCCAGCACGGAAAGCTGTAGCTGGTTTTCACTGTCCCTTGGAACTGCATTCGCTGGTAGACAGACATTCGCGTTCTGCAACAGCTTTCGTTCGTAAAGGGGCAACACTGTGTATTTCTCTCTCGGAGAGCCCGGCTGCCAAATTCGAAACGTCCAGCGATTGCGCCCACAGGAAAGCTCCCAGCACGGAAAGCTGTAGCTGGTTTTCACTGTCCCTTGGAACTGCATTCGCTGGTAGACAGACATTCGCGTTCTGCAACAGGTTTCGTTCGTAAAGGGGCAACACTGTGTATTTCTCTCTCGGAGAGCCCGGCTGCCAAAT
The DNA here is from genome assembly GCF_035582795.1 of Mycteria americana. Taxonomy (NCBI): domain Eukaryota; kingdom Metazoa; phylum Chordata; class Aves; order Ciconiiformes; family Ciconiidae; genus Mycteria; species Mycteria americana. The sequence continues at coordinate 119,260,581 of NC_134367.1, read as the reverse complement.
TCGAAACGTCCAGCGATTGCGCCCACAGGAAAGCTCCCAGCACGGAAAGCTGTAGCTGGTTTTCACTGTCCCTTGGAACTGCATTCGCTGGTAGACAGACATTCGCGTTCTGCAAAAGCTTTGTTTCGTAATGGGGCAACACTGTGTATTTCTCTCTCGCAGAGCCCGGCTGCCAAATTCGAAACGTCCAGCGATTGCGCCCACAGGAAAGCTCCCAGCACGGAAAGCTGTAGCTGGTTTTCACTGTCCCTTGGAACTGCATTCGCTGCTACACAGACATTCGCGTTCTGCAAAAGCTTTGTTTGGTAAAGGGGCAACACTGTGTATTTCTCTCTCGGAGAGCGCGGCTGCCAAATTCGAAACGTCCAGCGATTGAGCCCACAGGAAAGCTCCCAGCACGGAAAGCTGTAGCTGGTTTTCACTGTCCCTTGGAACTGCATTCGATGCTACACAGACATTCGTGTTCTGCAAAAGCTTTGGTTGGTAAAGGGGCAACACTGTGAATTTCTCTGTCGGAGAGCCCGGCTGCCAAATTCGAAACGTCCAACGATTGCGCCCACATGAAAGCTGCCAGCACGGAAAGCTGTAGCTGGTTTTCACTGTCCCTTGGAACTGCATTCGCTGGTAGACAGACATTCGCGTTCTGCAAAAGCTTTGTTTCGTAATGGGGCAACACTGTGTATTTCTCTCTCGGAGAGCCCGGCTGCCAAATGCGAAACGTCCAGCGATTGCGCCCACAGGAAAGCTCCCAGCACGGAAAGCTGTAGCTGGTTTTCACTGTCCCTTGGAACTGCATTCGCTGGTAGACAGACATTCGCGTTCTGCAAAAGCTTTCGTTCGTAATGGGGCAACACTGTGTATTTCTCTCTGGGAGAGCCCGGCTGCCAAATTCGAAACGTCCAGCGATTGCGCCCACAGGAAAGCTCCCAGCACGGAAAGCTGTAGCTGGTTTTCACTGTCCCTTGGAACTGCATTCGCTGGTAGACAGACATTCGCGTTCTGCAAAATCTTTCGTTCGTAAAGGGGCAACACTGTGTATTTCTCTCTGGGAGAGCCCGGCTGCCAAATTCGAAACGTCCAGCGATTGCGCCCACAGGAAAGCTCCCAGCACGGAAAGCTGTAGCTGGTTTTCACTGTCCCTTGGAACTGCATTCGCTGGTAGACAGACATTCGCGTTCTGCAACAGGTTTCGTTCGTAAAGGGGCAACACTGTGTATTTCTCTCTGGGAGAGCCCGGCTGCCAAATTCGAAACGTCCAGCGATTGCGCCCACAGGAAAGCTCCCAGCACGGAAAGCTGTAGCTGGTTTTCACTGTCCCTTGGAACTGCATTCGCTGGTAGACAGACATTCGCGTTCTGCAAAAGCTTTGGTTGGTAATGGGGCAATACTGTGTATTTCTCTCTGGGAGAGCCCGGCTGCCAAATTCGAAACGTCCAGCGATTGCGCCCACAGGAAAGCTCCCAGCATGGAAAGCTGTAGCTGGTTTTCACTGTCCCTTGGAACTGCATTCGCTGCTACACAGACATTCGTGTTCTGCAAAAGCTTTCGTTCGTAATGAGGCAACACTGTGTATTTCTCTCTCGCAGAGCCCGGCTGACAAATTCGAAACGTCCAGCGATTGCGCCCACAGGAAAGCTGCCAGCACGGAAAGCTGTAGCTGGTTTTCACTGTCCCTTGGAACTGCATTCGCTGGTAGACAGACATTCGCGTTCTGCAACAGCTTTGTTTCGTAATGGGGCAGCACTGTGTATTTCTCTCTCGGAGAGCCCGGCTGCCAAATTCGAAACGTCCAGCGATTGCGCCCACAGGAAAGCTCCCAGCACGGAAAGCTGTAGCTGGTTTTCACTGTCCCTTGGAACTGCATTCGCTGGTAGACAGACATTCGCGTTCTGCAAAAGCTTTCGTTCGTAAAGGGGCAACACTGTGTATTTCTCTCTGGGAGAGCCCGGCTGCCAAATTCGAAACGTCCAGCGATTGCGCCCACAGGAAAGCTGCCAGCACGGAAAGCTGTAGCTGGTTTTCACTGTCCCTTGGAACTGCATTCGCTGGTAGACAGACATTCGCGTTCTGCAAAAGCTTTGGTTGGTAAAGGGGCAACACTGTGTATTTCTCTCTCGGAGAGCCCGGCTGCCAAATTCGAAACGTCCAGCGATTGCGCCCACAGGAAAGCTGCCAGCACGGAAAGCTGTAGCTGGTTTTCACTGTCCCTTGGAACTGCATTCGCTGGTAGACAGACATTCGCGTTCTGCAAAAGCTTTGTTTCGTAATGGGGCAACACTGTGTATTTCTCTCTCGGAGAGCCCGGCTGCCAAATTCGAAACGTCCAGCGATTGCGCCCACAGGAAAGCTGCCAGCACGGAAAGCTGTAGCTGGTTTTCACTGTCCCTTGGAACTGCATTCGCTGGTAGACAGACATTCGTGTTCTGCAACAGGTTTCGTTCGTAATGAGGCAACACTGTGTATTTCTCTCTCGGAGAGCCCGGCTGCCAAATTCGAAACGTCCAGCGATTGCGCCCACAGGAAAGCTCCCAGCACGGAAAGCTGTAGCTGGTTTTCACTGTCCCTTGGAACTGCATTCGATGCTACACAGACATTCGTGTTCTGCAAAAGCTTTGGTTGGTAAAGGGGCAACACTGTGTATTTCTCTCTCGGAGAGCCCGGCTGCCAAATTCGAAACGTCCAGCGATTGCGCCCACAGGAAAGCTGCCAGCACGGAAAGCTGTAGCTGGTTTTCACTGTCCCTTGGAACTGCATTCGCTGGTAGACAGACATTCGCGTTCTGCAAAAGCTTTGTTTCGTAATGGGGCAACACTGTGTATTTCTCTCTCGCAGAGCCCGGCTGACAAATTCGAAACGTCCAGCGATTGCGCCCACAGGAAAGCTGCCAGCACGGAAAGCTGTAGCTGGTTTTCACTGTCCCTTGGAACTGCATTCGCTGGTAGACGGACATTCGTGTTCTGCAAAAGCTTTCGTTCGTAATGAGGCAACACTGTGTATTTCTCTCTCGGAGAGCCCGGCTGCCAAATTCGAAACGTCCAGCGATTGCGCCCACAGGAAAGCTCCCAGCACGGAAAGCTGTAGCTGGTTTTCACTGTCCCTTGGAACTGCATTCGCTGGTAGACAGACATTCGCGTTCTGCAAAAGCTTTGGTTGGTAATGGGGCAATACTGTGTATTTCTCTCTCGCAGAGCCCGGCTGCCAAATTCGAAACGTCCAGCGATTGCGCCCACAGGAAAGCTCCCAGCACGGAAAGCTGTAGCTGGTTTTCACTGTCCCTTGGAACTGCATTCGCTGCTACACAGACATTCGTGTTCTGCAAAAGCTTTCGTTCGTAATGAGGCAACACTGTGTATTTCTCTCTCGCAGAGCCCGGCTGACAAATTCGAAACGTCCAGCGATTGCGCCCACAGGAAAGCTGCCAGCACGGAAAGCTGTAGCTGGTTTTCACTGTCCCTTGGAACTGCATTCGCTGGTAGACAGACATTCGCGTTCTGCAAAAGCTTTGTTTCGTAATGGGGCAACACTGTGTATTTCTCTCTCGGAGAGCCCGGCTGCCAAATTCGAAACGTCCAGCGATTGCGCCCACAGGAAAGCTCCCAGCACGGAAAGCTGTAGCTGGTTTTCACTGTCCCTTGGAACTGCATTCGCTGGTAGACAGACATTCGCGTTCTGCAACAGGTTTCGTTCGTAAAGGGGCAACACTGTGTATTTCTCTCTCGGAGTGCCCGGCTGCCAAATTCGAAACGTCCAGCGATTGCGCCCACAGGAAAGCTGCCAGCACGGAAAGCTGTAGCTGGTTTTCACTGTCCCTTGGAACTGCATTCGCTGGTAGACAGACATTCGCGTTCTGCAAAAGCTTTGTTTCGTAATGGGGCAACACTGTGTATTTCTCTCTGGGAGAGCCCGGCTGCCAAATTCGAAACGTCCAGCGATTGCGCCCACAGGAAAGCTCCCAGCACGGAAAGCTGTAGCTGGTTTTCACTGTCCCTTGGAACTGCATTCGCTGCTACACAGACATTCGCGTTCTGCAAAAGCTTTGGTTGGTAAAGGGGCAACACTGTGTATTTCTCTGTCGGAGAGCCCGGCTGCCAAATTCGAAACGTCCAGCGATTGCGCCCACATGAAAGCTGCCAGCACGGAAAGCTGTAGCTGGTTTTCACTGTCCCTTGGAACTGCATTCGCTGGTAGACAGACATTCGCGTTCTGCAAAAGCTTTCGTTCGTAATGAGGCAACACTGTGTATTTCTCTCATGGAGAGCCCGGCTGTCAAATTCGAAACGTCCAGCGATTGCGCCCACAGGAAAGCTGCCAGCACGGAAAGCTGTAGCTGGTTTTCACTGTCCCTTGGAACTGCATTCGCTGGTAGACAGACATTCGCGTTCTGCAAAAGCTTTGGTTGGTAATGGGGCAATACTGTGTATTTCTCTCTGGGAGAGCCCGGCTGCCAAATTCGAAACGTCCAGCGATTGCGCCCACAGGAAAGCTCCCAGCACGGAAAGCTGTAGCTGGTTTTCACTGTCCCTTGGAACTGCATTCGCTGCTAGACAGACATTCGCGTTCTGCAAAAGCTTTGGTTGGTAAATGGGCAACACTGTGTATTTCTCTCTCGGAGAGCCCGGCTGCCAAATTCGAAACGTCCAGCGATTGCGCCCACAGGAAAGCTGCCAGCACGGAAAGCTGTAGCTGGTTTTCACTGTCCCTTGGAACTGCATTCGCTGGTAGACAGACATTCGCGTTCTGCAAAAGCTTTGTTTCGTAATGGGGCAACACTGTGTATTTCTCTCTCGGAGAGCCCGGCTGCCAAATTCGAAACGTCCAGCGATTGCGCCCACAGGAAAGCTGCCAGCACGGAAAGCTGTAGCTGGTTTTCACTGTCCCTTGGAACTGCATTCGCTGGTAGACAGACATTCGTGTTCTGCAACAGGTTTCGTTCGTAATGAGGCAACACTGTGTATTTCTCTCTCGGAGAGCCCGGCTGCCAAATTCGAAACGTCCAGCGATTGCGCCCACAGGAAAGCTCCCAGCACGGAAAGCTGTAGCTGGTTTTCACTGTCCCTTGGAACTGCATTCGATGCTACACAGACATTCGTGTTCTGCAAAAGCTTTGGTTGGTAAAGGGGCAACACTGTGTATTTCTCTCTCGGAGAGCCCGGCTGCCAAATTCGAAACGTCCAGCGATTGCGCCCACAGGAAAGCTGCCAGCACGGAAAGCTGTAGCTGGTTTTCACTGTCCCTTGGAACTGCATTCGCTGGTAGACAGACATTCGCGTTCTGCAAAAGCTTTGTTTCGTAATGGGGCAACACTGTGTATTTCTCTCTGGGAGAGCCCGGCTGCCAAATTCGAAACGTCCAGCGATTGCGCCCACAGGAAAGCTGCCAGCACGGAAAGCTGTAGCTGGTTTTCACTGTCCCTTGGAACTGCATTCGCTGGTAGACGGACATTCGTGTTCTGCAACAGGTTTCGTTCGTAATGAGGCAACACTGTGTATTTCTCTCTCGGAGAGCCCGGCTGCCAAATTCGAAACGTCCAGCGATTGCGCCCACAGGAAAGCTCCCAGCACGGAAAGCTGTAGCTGGTTTTCACTGTCCCTTGGAACTGCATTCGCTGGTAGACAGACATTCGCGTTCTGCAAAAGCTTTGGTTGGTAATGGGGCAATACTGTGTATTTCTCTCTGGGAGAGCCCGGCTGCCAAATTCGAAACGTCCAGCGATTGCGCCCACAGGAAAGCTGCCAGCACGGAAAGCTGTAGCTGGTTTTCACTGTCCCTTGGAACTGCATTCGCTGCTACACAGACATTCGTGTTCTGCAAAAGCTTTCGTTCGTAATGAGGCAACACTGTGTATTTCTCTCTCGCAGAGCCCGGCTGACAAATTCGAAACGTCCAGCGATTGCGCCCACAGGAAAGCTGCCAGCACGGAAAGCTGTAGCTGGTTTTCACTGTCCCTTGGAACTGCATTCGCTGGTAGACAGACATTCGCGTTCTGCAAAAGCTTTGTTTCGTAATGGGGCAACACTGTGTATTTCTCTCTCGGAGAGCCCGGCTGCCAAATTCGAAACGTCCAGCGATTGCGCCCACAGGAAAGGTCCCAGCACGGAAAGCTGTAGCTGGTTTTCACTGTCCCTTGGAACTGCATTCGCTGGTAGACAGACATTCGCGTTCTGCAACAGGTTTCGTTCGTAAAGGGGCAACACTGTGTATTTCTCTCTCGGAGTGCCCGGCTGCCAAATTCGAAACGTCCAGCGATTGCGCCCACAGGAAAGCTGCCAGCACGGAAAGCTGTAGCTGGTTTTCACTGTCCCTTGGAACTGCATTCGCTGGTAGACAGACATTCGCGTTCTGCAAAAGCTTTGGTTCGTAATGGGGCAACACTGTGTATTTCTCTCTGGGAGAGCCCGGCTGCCAAATTCGAAACGTCCAGCGATTGCGCCCACAGGAAAGCTCCCAGCACGGAAAGCTGTAGCTGGTTTTCACTGTCCCTTGGAACTGCATTCGCTGCTACACAGACATTCGCGTTCTGCAAAAGCTTTCGTTCGTAATGAGGCAACACTGTGTATTTCTCTCATGGAGAGCCCGGCTGTCAAATTCGAAACGTCCAGCGATTGCGCCCACAGGAAAGCTGCCAGCACGGAAAGCTGTAGCTGGTTTTCACTGTCCCTTGGAACTGCATTCGCTGGTAGACAGACATTCGCGTTCTGCAAAAGCTTTGGTTGGTAATGGGGCAATACTGTGTATTTCTCTCTGGGAGAGCCCGGCTGCCAAATTCGAAACGTCCAGCGATTGCGCCCACAGGAAAGCTCCCAGCACGGAAAGCTGTAGCTGGTTTTCACTGTCCCTTGGAACTGCATTCGCTGGTAGACAGACATTCGCGTTCTGCAAAAGCTTTGGTTGGTAAATGGGCAACACTGTGTATTTCTCTCTCGGAGAGCCCGGCTGCCAAATTCGAAACGTCCAGCGATTGCGCCCACAGGAAAGCTGCCAGCACGGAAAGCTGTAGCTGGTTTTCACTGTCCCTTGGAACTGCATTCGCTGGTAGACAGACATTCGCGTTCTGCAAAAGCTTTGGTTGGTAATGGGGCAATACTGTGTATTTCTCTCTGGGAGAGCCCGGCTGCCAAATTCGAAACGTCCAGCGATTGCGCCCACAGGAAAGCTCCCAGCACGGAAAGCTGTAGCTGGTTTTCACTGTCCCTTGGAACTGCATTCGCTGGTAGACGGACATTCGTGTTCTGCAAAAGCTTTCGTTCGTAATGAGGCAACACTGTGTATTTCTCTCTCGGAGAGCGCGGCTGCCAAATTCGAAACGTCCAGCGATTGCGCCCACAGGAAAGCTGCCAGCACGGAAAGCTGTAGCTGGTTTTCACTGTCCCTTGGAACTGCATTCGCTGCTACACAGACATTCGCGTTCTGCAAAAGCTTTGGTTGGTAAAGGGGCAACACTGTGTATTTCTCTCTGGGAGAGCCCGGCTGCCAAATTCGAAACGTCCAGCGATTGCGCCCACAGGAAAGCTGCCAGCACTGAAAGCTGTAGCTGGTTTTCACTGTCCCTTGGAACTGCATTCGCTGGTAGACAGACATTCGCGTTCTGCAAAAGCTTTCGTTCGTAAAGGGGCAACACTGTGTATTTCTCTCTGGGAGAGCCCGGCTGCCAAATTCGAAACGTCCAGCGATTGCGCCCACAGGAAAGCTCCCAGCACGGAAAGCTGTAGCTGGTTTTCACTGTCCCTTGGAACTGCATTCGCTGCTACACAGACATTCGTATTCTGCAAAAGCTTTCGTTCGTAATGAGGCAACACTGTGTATTTCTCTCTGGGAGAGCCCGGCTGCCAAATTCGAAACGTCCAGCGATTGCGCCCACAGGAAAGCTGCCAGCACGGAAAGCTGTAGCTGGTTTTCACTGTCCCTTGGAACTGCATTCGCTGGTAGACAGACATTCGCGTTCTGCAAAAGCTTTGTTTCGTAATGGGGCAACACTGTGTATTTCTCTCTCGGAGAGCGCGGCTGCCAAATTCGAAACGTCCAGCGATTGCGCCCACAGGAAAGCTCCCAGCACGGAAAGCTGTAGCTGGTTTTCACTGTCCCTTGGAACTGCATTCGCTGCTACACAGACATTCGCGTTCTGCAAAAGCTTTGGTTGGTAAAGGGGCAACACTGTGTATTTCTCTGTCGGAGAGTCCGGCTGCCAAATTCGAAACGTCCAACGATTGCGCCCACATGAAAGCTGCCAGCACGGAAAGCTGTAGCTGGTTTTCACTGTCCCTTGGAACTGCATTCGCTGCTACACAGACATTCGCGTTCTGCAAAAGCTTTCGTTCGTAATGGGGCAACACTGTGTATTTCTCTCTGGGAGAGCCCGGCTGCCAAATTCGAAACGTCCAGCGATTGCGCCCACAGGAAAGCTCCCAGCACGGAAAGCTGTAGCTGGTTTTCACTGTCCCTTGGAACTGCATTCGCTGGTAGACAGACATTCGCGTTCTGCAAAAGCTTTGGTTGGTAAAGGGGCAACACTGTGTATTTCTCTCTCGGAGAGCCCGGCTGCCAAATTCGAAACGTCCAGCGATTGCGCCCACAGGAAAGCTGCCAGCACGGAAAGCTGTAGCTGGTTTTCACTGTCCCTTGGAACTGCATTCGCTGGTAGACAGACATTCGCGTTCTGCAAAAGCTTTGGTTGGTAAATGGGCAACACTGTGTATTTCTCTCTCGGAGAGCCCGGCTGCCAAATTCGAAACGTCCAGCGATTGCGCCCACAGGAAAGCTCCCAGCACGGAAAGCTGTAGCTGGTTTTCACTGTCCCTTGGAACTGCATTCGCTGGTAGACAGACATTCGCGTTCTGCAAAAGCTTTGTTTCGTAATGGGGCAACACTGTGTATTTCTCTCTCGCAGAGCCCGGCTGACAAATTCGAAACGTCCAGCGATTGCGCCCACAGGAAAGCTGCCAGCACGGAAAGCTGTAGCTGGTTTTCACTGTCCCTTGGAACTGCATTCGCTGGTAGACAGACATTCGCGTTCTGCAACAGGTTTCGTTCGTAAAGGGGCAACACTGTGTATTTCTCTCTCGGAGAGCCCGGCTGCCAAATTCGAAACGTCCAGCGATTGCGCCCACAGGAAAGCTGCCAGCACGGAAAGCTGTAGCTGGTTTTCACTGTCCCTTGGAACTGCATTCGCTGGTAGACAGACATTCGCGTTCTGCAAAAGCTTTGGTTCGTAATGGGGCAACACTGTGTATTTCTCTCTCGCAGAGCCCGGCTGCCAAATTCGAAACGTCCAGCGATTGCGCCCACAGGAAAGCTCCCATCACGGAAAGCTGTAGCTGGTTTTCACTGTCCCTTGGAACTGCATTCGCTGCTACACAGACATCGCGTTCTGCAAAAGCTTTGTTTGGTAAAGGGGCAACACTGTGTATTTCTCTCTCCGAGAGCGCGGCTGCCAAATTCGAAACGTCCAGCGATTGCGCCCACAGGAAAGCTCCCAGCACGGAAAGCTGTACCTGGTTTTCACTGTCCCTTGGAACTGCATTCGCTGCTACACAGACATTCGAGTTCTGCAAAAGCTTTGGTTGGTAAAGGGGCAACACTGTGTATTTCTCTGTCGGAGAGCCCGGCTGCCAAATTCGAAACGTCCAACGATTGCGCCCACATGAAAGCTGCCAGCACGGAAAGCTGTAGCTGGTTTTCACTGTCCCTTGGAACTGCATTCGCTGGTAGACAGACATTCGCGTTCTGCAAAGGCTTTGGTTGGTAATGGGGCAATACTGTGTATTTCTCTCTGGGAGAGCCCGGCTGCCAAATTCGAAACGTCCAGCGATTGCGCCCACAGGAAAGCTCCCAGCACGGAAAGCTGTAGCTGGTTTTCACTGTCCCTTGGAACTGCATTCGCTGGTAGACGGACATTCGTGTTCTGCAAAAGCTTTCGTTCGTAATGAGGCAACACTGTGTATTTCTCTCTCGGAGAGCGCGGCTGCCAAATTCGAAACGTCCAGCGATTGCGCCCACAGGAAAGCTGCCAGCACGGAAAGCTGTAGCTGGTTTTCACTGTCCCTTGGAACTGCATTCGCTGCTACACAGACATTCGCGTTCTGCAAAAGCTTTGGTTGGTAAAGGGGCAACACTGTGTATTTCTCTGTCGGAGAGCCCGGCTGCCAAATTCGAAACGTCCAACGATTGCGCCCACATGAAAGCTGCCAGCACGGAAAGCTGTAGCTGGTTTTCACTGTCCCTTGGAACTGCATTCGCTGGTAGACAGACATTCGCGTTCTGCAAAAGCTTTCGTTCGTAATGAGGCAACACTGTGTATTTCTCTCTCGGAGAGCCCGGCTGTCAAATTCGAAACGTCCAGCGATTGCGCCCACAGGAAAGCTGCCAGCACGGAAAGCTGTAGCTGGTTTTCACTGTCCCTTGGAACTGCATTCGCTGGTAGACAGACATTCGCGTTCTGCAAAAGCTTTGGTTGGTAATGGGGCAATACTGTGTATTTCTCTCTGGGAGAGCCCGGCTGCCAAATTCGAAACGTCCAGCGATTGCGCCCACAGGAAAGCTGCCAGCACGGAAAGCTGTAGCTGGTTTTCACTGTCCCTTGGAACTGCATTCGCTGGTAGACAGACATTCGCGTTCTGCAAAAGCTTTGGTTGGTAAATGGGCAACACTGTGTATTTCTCTCTCGGAGAGCCCGGCTGCCAAATTCGAAACGTCCAGCGATTGCGCCCACAGGAAAGCTGCCAGCACGGAAAGCTGTAGCTGGTTTTCACTGTCCCTTGGAACTGCATTCGCTGCTACACAGACATTCGTATTCTGCAAAAGCTTTCGTTCGTAATGAGGCAACACTGTGTATTTCTCTCTCGCAGAGCCCGGCTGACAAATTCGAAACGTCCAGCGATTGCGCCCACAGGAAAGCTGCCAGCACGGAAAGCTGTAGCTGGTTTTCACTGTCCCTTGGAACTGCATTCGCTGGTAGACAGACATTCGCGTTCTGCAAAAGCTTTGTTTCGTAATGGGGCAACACTGTGTATTTCTCTCTCGGAGAGCGCGGCTGCCAAATTCGAAACGTCCAGCGATTGCGCCCACAGGAAAGCTCCCAGCACGGAAAGCTGTAGCTGGTTTTCACTGTCCCTTGGAACTGCATTCGCTGCTACACAGACATTCGCGTTCTGCAAAAGCTTTGGTTGGTAAAGGGGCAACACTGTGTATTTCTCTGTCGGAGAGTCCGGCTGCCAAATTCGAAACGTCCAACGATTGCGCCCACATGAAAGCTGCCAGCACGGAAAGCTGTAGCTGGTTTTCACTGTCCCTTGGAACTGCATTCGCTGGTAGACAGACATTCGCGTTCTGCAAAAGCTTTCGTTCGTAATGGGGCAACACTGTGTATTTCTCTCTGGGAGAGCCCGGCTGCCAAATTCGAAACGTCCAGCGATTGCGCCCACAGGAAAGCTCCCAGCACGGAAAGCTGTAGCTGGTTTTCACTGTCCCTTGGAACTGCATTCGCTGGTAGACGGACATTCGTGTTCTGCAAAAGCTTTCGTTCGTAATGAGGCAACACTGTGTATTTCTCTCTGGGAGAGCCCGGCTGCCAAATTCGAAACGTCCAGCGATTGCGCCCACAGGAAAGCTCCCAGCACGGAAAGCTGTAGCTGGTTTTCACTGTCCCTTGGAACTGCATTCGCTGGTAGACAGACATTCGCGTTCTGCAAAAGCTTTCGTTCGTAAAGGGGCAACACTGTGTATTTCTCTCTGGGAGAGCCCGGCTGCCAAATTCGAAACGTCCAGCGATTGCGCCCACAGGAAAGCTCCCAGCACGGAAAGCTGTAGCTGGTTTTCACTGTCCCTTGGAACTGCATTCGCTGGTAGACAGACATTCGCGTTCTGCAAAAGCTTTGGTTGGTAATGGGGCAATACTGTGTATTTCTCTCTGGGAGAGCCCGGCTGCCAAATTCGAAACGTCCAGCGATTGCGCCCACAGGAAAGCTCCCAGCATGGAAAGCTGTAGCTGGTTTTCACTGTCCCTTGGAACTGCATTCGCTGGTAGACAGACATTCGCGTTCTGCAAAAGCTTTGGTTGGTAAAGGGGCAACACTGTGTATTTCTCTCTCGGAGAGCCCGGCTGCCAAATTCGAAACGTCCAGCGATTGCGCCCACAGGAAAGCTGCCAGCACGGAAAGCTGTAGCTGGTTTTCACTGTCCCTTGGAACTGCATTCGCTGGTAGACAGACATTCGCGTTCTGCAAAAGCTTTGTTTCGTAATGGGGCAACACTGTGTATTTCTCTCTCGGAGAGCCCGGCTGCCAAATTCGAAACGTCCAGCGATTGCGCCCACAGGAAAGCTGCCAGCACGGAAAGCTGTAGCTGGTTTTCACTGTCCCTTGGAACTGCATTCGCTGGTAGACAGACATTCGTGTTCTGCAACAGGTTTCGTTCGTAATGAGGCAACACTGTGTATTTCTCTCTCGGAGAGCCCGGCTGCCAAATTCGAAACGTCCAGCGATTGCGCCCACAGGAAAGCTCCCAGCACGGAAAGCTGTAGCTGGTTTTCACTGTCCCTTGGAACTGCATTCGATGCTACACAGACATTCGTGTTCTGCAAAAGCTTTGGTTGGTAAAGGGGCAACACTGTGTATTTCTCTCTCGGAGAGCCCGGCTGCCAAATTCGAAACGTCCAGCGATTGCGCCCACAGGAAAGCTGCCAGCACGGAAAGCTGTAGCTGGTTTTCACTGTCCCTTGGAACTGCATTCGCTGGTAGACAGACATTCGCGTTCTGCAAAAGCTTTGTTTCGTAATGGGGCAACACTGTGTATTTCTCTCTGGGAGAGCCCGGCTGCCAAATTCGAAACGTCCAGCGATTGCGCCCACAGGAAAGCTGCCAGCACGGAAAGCTGTAGCTGGTTTTCACTGTCCCTTGGAACTGCATTCGCTGGTAGACGGACATTCGTGTTCTGCAACAGGTTTCGTTCGTAATGAGGCAACACTGTGTATTTCTCTCTCGGAGAGCCCGGCTGCCAAATTCGAAACGTCCAGCGATTGCGCCCACAGGAAAGCTCCCAGCACGGAAAGCTGTAGCTGGTTTTCACTGTCCCTTGGAACTGCATTCGCTGGTAGACAGACATTCGCGTTCTGCAAAAGCTTTGGTTGGTAATGGGGCAATACTGTGTATTTCTCTCTGGGAGAGCCCGGCTGCCAAATTCGAAACGTCCAGCGATTGCGCCCACAGGAAAGCTCCCAGCACGGAAAGCTGTAGCTGGTTTTCACTGTCCCTTGGAACTGCATTCGCTGCTACACAGACATTCGTGTTCTGCAAAAGCTTTCGTTCGTAATGAGGCAACACTGTGTATTTCTCTCTCGCAGAGCCCGGCTGACAAATTCGAAACGTCCAGCGATTGCGCCCACAGGAAAGCTGCCAGCACGGAAAGCTGTAGCTGGTTTTCACTGTCCCTTGGAACTGCATTCGCTGGTAGACAGACATTCGCGTTCTGCAAAAGCTTTGTTTCGTAATGGGGCAACACTGTGTATTTCTCTCTCGGAGAGCCCGGCTGCCAAATTCGAAACGTCCAGCGATTGCGCCCACAGGAAAGCTCCCAGCACGGAAAGCTGTAGCTGGTTTTCACTGTCCCTTGGAACTGCATTCGCTGGTAGACAGACATTCGCGTTCTGCAACAGGTTTCGTTCGTAAAGGGGCAACACTGTGTATTTCTCTCTCGGAGTGCCCGGCTGCCAAATTCGAAACGTCCAGCGATTGCGCCCACAGGAAAGCTGCCAGCACGGAAAGCTGTAGCTGGTTTTCACTGTCCCTTGGAACTGCATTCGCTGGTAGACAGACATTCGCGTTCTGCAAAAGCTTTGGTTCGTAATGGGGCAACACTGTGTATTTCTCTCTCGCAGAGCCCGGCTGCCAAATTCGAAACGTCCAGCGATTGCGCCCACAGGAAAGCTCCCAGCACGGAAAGCTGTAGCTGGTTTTCACTGTCCCTTGGAACTGCATTCGCTGCTACACAGACATTCGCGTTCTGCAAAAGCTTTGGTTGGTAAAGGGGCAACACTGTGTATTTCTCTGTCGGAGAGCCCGGCTGCCAAATTCGAAACGTCCAACGATTGCGCCCACATGAAAGCTGCCAGCACGGAAAGCTGTAGCTGGTTTTCACTGTCCCTTGGAACTGCATTCGCTGGTAGACAGACATTCGCGTTCTGCAAAAGCTTTCGTTCGTAATGAGGCAACACTGTGTATTTCTCTCATGGAGAGCCCGGCTGTCAAATTCGAAACGTCCAGCGATTGCGCCCACAGGAAAGCTGCCAGCACGGAAAGCTGTAGCTGGTTTTCACTGTCCCTTGGAACTGCATTCGCTGGTAGACAGACATTCGCGTTCTGCAAAAGCTTTGGTTGGTAATGGGGCAATACTGTGTATTTCTCTCTGGGAGAGCCCGGCTGCCAAATTCGAAACGTCCAGCGATTGCGCCCACAGGAAAGCTCCCAGCACGGAAAGCTGTAGCTGGTTTTCACTGTCCCTTGGAACTGCATTCGCTGGTAGACAGACATTCGCGTTCTGCAAAATCTTTGGTTGGTAAATGGGCAACACTGTGTATTTCTCTCTCGGAGAGCCCGGCTGCCAAATTCGAAACGTCCAGCGATTGCGCCCACAGGAAAGCTGCCAGCACGGAAAGCTGTAGCTGGTTTTCACTGTCCCTTGGAACTGCATTCGCTGGTAGACAGACATTCGCGTTCTGCAAAAGCTTTGGTTGGTAATGGGGCAATACTGTGTATTTCTCTCTGGGAGAGCCCGGCTGCCAAATTCGAAACGTCCAGCGATTGCGCCCACAGGAAAGCTCCCAGCACGGAAAGCTGTAGCTGGTTTTCACTGTCCCTTGGAACTGCATTCGCTGGTAGACGGACATTCGTGTTCTGCAAAAGCTTTCGTTCGTAATGAGGCAACACTGTGTATTTCTCTCTCGGAGAGCGCGGCTGCCAAATTCGAAACGTCCAGCGATTGCGCCCACAGGAAAGCTCCCAGCACGGAAAGCTGTAGCTGGTTTTCACTGTCCCTTGGAACTGCATTCGCTGCTACACAGACATTCGCGTTCTGCAAAAGCTTTGGTTGGTAAAGGGGCAACACTGTGTATTTCTCTCTGGGAGAGCCCGGCTGCCAAATTCGAAACGTCCAGCGATTGCGCCCACAGGAAAGCTCCCAGCACGGAAAGCTGTAGCTGGTTTTCACTGTCCCTTGGAACTGCATTCGCTGGTAGACAGACATTCGCGTTCTGCAAAAGCTTTGGTTGGTAATGGGGCAATACTGTGTATTTCTCTCTGGGAGAGCCCGGCTGCCAAATTCGAAACGTCCAGCGATTGCGCCCACAGGAAAGCTCCCAGCACGGAAAGCTGTAGCTGGTTTTCACTGTCCCTTGGAACTGCATTCGCTGCTACACAGACATTCGTATTCTGCAAAAGCTTTCGTTCGTAATGAGGCAACACTGTGTATTTCTCTCTGGGAGAGCCCGGCTGCCAAATTCGAAACGTCCAGCGATTGCGCCCACAGGAAAGCTGCCAGCACGGAAAGCTGTAGCTGGTTTTCACTGTCCCTTGGAACTGCATTCGCTGGTAGACAGACATTCGCGTTCTGCAAAAGCTTTGTTTCGTAATGGGGCAACACTGTGTATTTCTCTCTCGGAGAGCGCGGCTGCCAAATTCGAAACGTCCAGCGATTGCGCCCACAGGAAAGCTCCCAGCACGGAAAGCTGTAGCTGGTTTTCACTGTCCCTTGGAACTGCATTCGCTGCTACACAGACATTCGCGTTCTGCAAAAGCTTTGGTTGGTAAAGGGGCAACACTGTGTATTTCTCTGTCGGAGAGTCCGGCTGCCAAATTCGAAACGTCCAACGATTGCGCCCACATGAAAGCTGCCAGCACGGAAAGCTGTAGCTGGTTTTCACTGTCCCTTGGAACTGCATTCGCTGCTACACAGACATTCGCGTTCTGCAAAAGCTTTCGTTCGTAATGGGGCAACACTGTGTATTTCTCTCTGGGAGAGCCCGGCTGCCAAATTCGAAACGTCCAGCGATTGCGCCCACAGGAAAGCTCCCAGCACGGAAAGCTGTAGCTGGTTTTCACTGTCCCTTGGAACTGCATTCGCTGGTAGACAGACATTCGCGTTCTGCAAAAGCTTTGGTTGGTAAAGGGGCAACATTGTGTATTTCTCTCTCGGAGAGCCCGGCTGACAAATTCGAAACGTCCAGCGATTGCGCCCACAGGAAAGCTGCCAGCACGGAAAGCTGTAGCTGGTTTTCACTGTCCCTTGGAACTGCATTCGCTGCTACACAGACATTCGTGTTCTGCAAAAGCTTTCGTTCGTAATGAGGCAACACTGTGTATTTCTCTCTCGCAGAGCCCGGCTGACAAATTCGAAACGTCCAGCGATTGCGCCCACAGGAAAGCTGCCAGCACGGAAAGCTGTAGCTGGTTTTCACTGTCCCTTGGAACTGCATTCGCTGGTAGACAGACATTCGCGTTCTGCAAAAGCTTTCGTTCGTAATGGGGCAACACTGTGTATTTCTCTCTCGGAGAGCCCGGCTGCCAAATTCGAAACGTCCAGCGATTGCGCCCACAGGAAAGCTGCCAGCACGGAAAGCTGTAGCTGGTTTTCACTGTCCCTTGGAACTGCATTCGCTGGTAGACAGACATTCGCGTTCTGCAAAAGCTTTGGTTGGTAAATGGGCAACACTGTGTATTTCTCTCTCGGAGAGCCCGGCTGCCAAATTCGAAACGTCCAGCGATTGCGCCCACAGGAAAGCTGCCAGCACGGAAAGCTGTAGCTGGTTTTCACTGTCCCTTGGAACTGCATTCGCTGGTAGACAGACATTCGCGTTCTGCAAAAGCTTTGTTTCGTAATGGGGCAACACTGTGTATTTCTCTCTCGGAGAGCCCGGCTGCCAAATTCGAAACGTCCAGCGATTGCGCCCACAGGAAAGCTGCCAGCACGGAAAGCTGTAGCTGGTTTTCACTGTCCCTTGGAACTGCATTCGCTGGTAGACAGACATTCGCGTTCTGCAAAGGCTTTGGTTGGTAATGGGGCAATACTGTGTATTTCTCTCTGGGAGAGCCCGGCTGCCAAATTCGAAACGTCCAGCGATTGCGCCCACAGGAAAGCTCCCAGCACGGAAAGCTGTAGCTGGTTTTCACTGTCCCTTGGAACTGCATTCGCTGGTAGACGGACATTCGTGTTCTGCAAAAGCTTTCGTTCGTAATGAGGCAACACTGTGTATTTCTCTCTCGGAGAGCGCGGCTGCCAAATTCGAAACGTCCAGCGATTGCGCCCACAGGAAAGCTGCCAGCACGGAAAGCTGTAGCTGGTTTTCACTGTCCCTTGGAACTGCATTCGCTGGTAGACAGACATTCGCGTTCTGCAAAAGCTTTCGTTCGTAATGAGGCAACACTGTGTATTTCTCTCTCGGAGAGCCCGGCTGTCAAATTCGAAACGTCCAGCGATTGCGCCCACAGGAAAGCTGCCAGCACGGAAAGCTGTAGCTGGTTTTCACTGTCCCTTGGAACTGCATTCGCTGGTAGACAGACATTCGCGTTCTGCAAAAGCTTTGGTTGGTAATGGGGCAATACTGTGTATTTCTCTCTGGGAGAGCCCGGCTGCCAAATTCGAAACGTCCAGCGATTGCGCCCACAGGAAAGCTGCCAGCACGGAAAGCTGTAGCTGGTTTTCACTGTCCCTTGGAACTGCATTCGCTGGTAGACAGACATTCGCGTTCTGCAAAAGCTTTGGTTGGTAAATGGGCAACACTGTGTATTTCTCTCTCGGAGAGCCCGGCTGCCAAATTCGAAACGTCCAGCGATTGCGCCCACAGGAAAGCTGCCAGCACGGAAAGCTGTAGCTGGTTTTCACTGTCCCTTGGAACTGCATTCGCTGCTACACAGACATTCGTATTCTGCAAAAGCTTTCGTTCGTAATGAGGCAACACTGTGTATTTCTCTCTCGCAGAGCCCGGCTGACAAATTCGAAACGTCCAGCGATTGCGCCCACAGGAAAGCTGCCAGCACGGAAAGCTGTAGCTGGTTTTCACTGTCCCTTGGAACTGCATTCGCTGGTAGACAGACATTCGCGTTCTGCAAAAGCTTTGTTTCGTAATGGGGCAACACTGTGTATTTCTCTCTCGGAGAGCGCGGCTGCCAAATTCGAAACGTCCAGCGATTGCGCCCACAGGAAAGCTCCCAGCACGGAAAGCTGTAGCTGGTTTTCACTGTCCCTTGGAACTGCATTCGCTGCTACACAGACATTCGCGTTCTGCAAAAGCTTTGGTTGGTAAAGGGGCAACACTGTGTATTTCTCTGTCGGAGAGTCCGGCTGCCAAATTCGAAACGTCCAACGATTGCGCCCACATGAAAGCTGCCAGCACGGAAAGCTGTAGCTGGTTTTCACTGTCCCTTGGAACTGCATTCGCTGGTAGACAGACATTCGCGTTCTGCAAAAGCTTTCGTTCGTAATGGGGCAACACTGTGTATTTCTCTCTGGGAGAGCCCGGCTGCCAAATTCGAAACGTCCAGCGATTGCGCCCACAGGAAAGCTCCCAGCACGGAAAGCTGTAGCTGGTTTTCACTGTCCCTTGGAACTGCATTCGCTGGTAGACGGACATTCGTGTTCTGCAAAAGCTTTCGTTCGTAATGAGGCAACACTGTGTATTTCTCTCTCGGAGAGCGCGGCTGCCAAATTCGAAACGTCCAGCGATTGCGCCCACAGGAAAGCTCCCAGCACGGAAAGCTGTAGCTGGTTTTCACTGTCCCTTGGAACTGCATTCGCTGGTAGACAGACATTCGCGTTCTCCAACAGGTTTCGTTCGTAAAGGGGCAACACTGTGTATTTCTCTCTCGGAGAGCCCGGCTGCCAAATTCGAAACGTCCAACGATTGCGCCCACATGAAAGCTGCCAGCACGGAAAGCTGTAGCTGGTTTTCACTGTCCCTTGGAACTGCATTCGCTGGTAGACAGACATTCGCGTTCTGCAAAAGCTTTCGTTCGTAATGAGGCAACACTGTGTATTTCTCTCTCGGAGAGCCCGGCTGTCAAATTCGAAACGTCCAGCGATTGCGCCCACAGGAAAGCTGCCAGCACGGAAAGCTGTAGCTGGTTTTCACTGTCCCTTGGAACTGCATTCGCTGGTAGACAGACATTCGCGTTCTGCAAAAGCTTTGGTTGGTAATGGGGCAATACTGTGTATTTCTCTCTTGGAGAGCCCGGCTGCCAAATTCGAAACGTCCAGCGATTGCGCCCACAGGAAAGCTGCCAGCACGGAAAGCTGTAGCTGGTTTTCACTGTCCCTTGGAACTGCATTCGCTGGTAGACAGACATTCGCGTTCTGCAAAAGCTTTGGTTGGTAAATGGGCAACACTGTGTATTTCTCTCTCGGAGAGCCCGGCTGCCAAATTCGAAACGTCCAGCGATTGCGCCCACAGGAAAGCTGCCAGCACGGAAAGCTGTAGCTGGTTTTCACTGTCCCTTGGAACTGCATTCGCTGCTACACAGACATTCGTATTCTGCAAAAGCTTTCGTTCGTAATGAGGCAACACTGTGTATTTCTCTCTCGCAGAGCCCGGCTGACAAATTCGAAACGTCCAGCGATTGCGCCCACAGGAAAGCTGCCAGCACGGAAAGCTGTAGCTGGTTTTCACTGTCCCTTGGAACTGCATTCGCTGGTAGACAGACATTCGCGTTCTGCAAAAGCTTTGTTTCGTAATGGGGCAACACTGTGTATTTCTCTCTCGGAGAGCGCGGCTGCCAAATTCGAAACGTCCAGCGATTGCGCCCACAGGAAAGCTCCCAGCACGGAAAGCTGTAGCTGGTTTTCACTGTCCCTTGGAACTGCATTCGCTGCTACACAGACATTCGCGTTCTGCAAAAGCTTTGGTTGGTAAACGGGCAACACTGTGTATTTCTCTGTCGGAGAGTCCGGCTGCCAAATTCGAAACGTCCAACGATTGCGCCCACATGAAAGCTGCCAGCACGGAAAGCTGTAGCTGGTTTTCACTGTCCCTTGGAACTGCATTCGCTGGTAGACAGACATTCGCGTTCTGCAAAAGCTTTGGTTGGTAATGGGGCAATACTGTGTATTTCTCTCTCGGAGAGCCCGGCTGCCAAATTCGAAACGTCCAGCGATTGCGCCCACAGGAAAGCTCCCAGCACGGAAAGCTGTAGCTGGTTTTCACTGTCCCTTGGAACTGCATTCGCTGGTAGACGGACATTCGTGTTCTGCAAAAGCTTTCGTTCGTAATGAGGCAACACTGTGTATTTCTCTCTCGGAGAGCGCGGCTGCCAAATTCGAAACGTCCAGCGATTGCGCCCACAGGAAAGCTGCCAGCACGGAAAGCTGTAGCTGGTTTTCACTGTCCCTTGGAACTGCATTCGCTGGTAGACAGACATTCGCGTTCTGCAACAGGTTTCGTTCGTAAAGGGGCAACACTGTGTATTTCTCTCTCGGAGAGCCCGGCTGCCAAATTCGAAACGTCCAGCGATTGCGCCCACAGGAAAGCTGCCAGCACGGAAAGCTGTAGCTGGTTTTCACTGTCCCTTGGAACTGCATTCGCTGGTAGACAGACATTCGCGTTCTGCAAAAGCTTTGGTTGGTAATGGGGCAATACTGTGTATTTCTCTCTCGCAGAGCCCGGCTGCCAAATTCGAAACGTCCAGCGATTGCGCCCACAGGAAAGCTCCCAGCACGGAAAGCTGTAGCTGGTTTTCACTGTCCCTTGGAACTGCATTCGCTGGTAGACGGACATTCGTGTTCTGCAAAAGCTTTCGTTCGTAATGAGGCAACACTGTGTATTTCTCTCTCGGAGAGCGCGGCTGCCAAATTCGAAACGTCCAGCGATTGCGCCCACAGGAAAGCTCCCAGCACGGAAAGCTGTAGCTGGTTTTCACTGTCCCTTGGAACTGCATTCGCTGCTACACAGACATTCGCGTTCTGCAACAGGTTTCGTTCGTAAAGGGGCAACACTGTGAATTTCTCTCTCGGAGAGCCCGGCTGCCAAATTCGAAACGTCCAGCGATTGCGCCCACAGGAAAGCTCCCAGCACGGAAAGCTGTAGCTGGTTTTCACTGTCCCTTGGAACTGCATTCGCTGGTAGACAGACATTCGCGTTCTGCAAAAGCTTTGGTTCGTAATGGGGCAACACTGTGTATTTCTCTCTCGCAGAGCCCGGCTGCCAAATTCGAAACGTCCAGCGATTGCGCCCACAGGAAAGCTCCCAGCACGGAAAGCTGTAGCTGGTTTTCACTGTCCCTTGGAACTGCATTCGCTGCTACACAGACATTCGCGTTCTGCAACAGCTTTCGTTCGTAAAGGGGCAACACTGTGTATTTCTCTCTGGGAGAGCCCGGCTGCCAAATTCGAAACGTCCAGCGACTGAGCCCACAGGAAAGCTCCCAGCACGGAAAGCTGTAGCTGGTTTTCACTGTCCCTTGGAACTGCATTCGCTGCTACACAGACATTCGCGTTCTGCAAAAGCTTTGGTTGGTAAAGGGGCAACACTGTGTATTTCTCTGTCGGAGAGTCCGGCTGCCAAATTCGAAACGTCCAACGATTGCGCCCACATGAAAGCTGCCAGCACGGAAAGCTGTAGCTGGTTTTCACTGTCCCTTGGAACTGCATTCGCTGGTAGACAGACATTCGCGTTCTGCAAAAGCTTTCGTTCGTAATGGGGCAACACTGTGTATTTCTCTCTGGGAGAGCCCGGCTGCCAAATTCGAAACGTCCAGCGATTGCGCCCACAGGAAAGCTCCCAGCACGGAAAGCTGTAGCTGGTTTTCACTGTCCCTTGGAACTGCATTCGCTGGTAGACGGACATTCGTGTTCTGCAAAAGCTTTCGTTCGTAATGAGGCAACACTGTGTATTTCTCTCTCGGAGAGCGCGGCTGCCAAATTCGAAACGTCCAGCGATTGCGCCCACAGGAAAGCTCCCAGCACGGAAAGCTGTAGCTGGTTTTCACTGTCCCTTGGAACTGCATTCGCTGGTAGACAGACATTCGCGTTCTCCAACAGGTTTCGTTCGTAAAGGGGCAACACTGTGTATTTCTCTCTCGGAGAGCCCGGCTGCCAAATTCGAAACGTCCAACGATTGCGCCCACATGAAAGCTGCCAGCACGGAAAGCTGTAGCTGGTTTTCACTGTCCCTTGGAACTGCATTCGCTGGTAGACAGACATTCGCGTTCTGCAAAAGCTTTCGTTCGTAATGAGGCAACACTGTGTATTTCTCTCTCGGAGAGCCCGGCTGTCAAATTCGAAACGTCCAGCGATTGCGCCCACAGGAAAGCTGCCAGCACGGAAAGCTGTAGCTGGTTTTCACTGTCCCTTGGAACTGCATTCGCTGGTAGACAGACATTCGCGTTCTGCAAAAGCTTTGGTTGGTAATGGGGCAATACTGTGTATTTCTCTCTTGGAGAGCCCGGCTGCCAAATTCGAAACGTCCAGCGATTGCGCCCACAGGAAAGCTGCCAGCACGGAAAGCTGTAGCTGGTTTTCACTGTCCCTTGGAACTGCATTCGCTGGTAGACAGACATTCGCGTTCTGCAAAAGCTTTCGTTGGTAAATGGGCAACACTGTGTATTTCTCTCTCGGAGAGCCCGGCTGCCAAATTCGAAACGTCCAGCGATTGCGCCCACAGGAAAGCTGCCAGCACGGAAAGCTGTAGCTGGTTTTCACTGTCCCTTGGAACTGCATTCGCTGCTACACAGACATTCGTATTCTGCAAAAGCTTTCGTTCGTAATGAGGCAACACTGTGTATTTCTCTCTCGCAGAGCCCGGCTGACAAATTCGAAACGTCCAGCGATTGCGCCCACAGGAAAGCTGCCAGCACGGAAAGCTGTAGCTGGTTTTCACTGTCCCTTGGAACTGCATTCGCTGGTAGACAGACATTCGCGTTCTGCAAAAGCTTTGTTTCGTAATGGGGCAACACTGTGTATTTCTCTCTCGGAGAGCGCGGCTGCCAAATTCGAAACGTCCAGCGATTGCGCCCACAGGAAAGCTCCCAGCACGGAAAGCTGTAGCTGGTTTTCACTGTCCCTTGGAACTGCATTCGCTGCTACACAGACATTCGCGTTCTGCAAAAGCTTTGGTTGGTAAACGGGCAACACTGTGTATTTCTCTGTCGGAGAGTCCGGCTGCCAAATTCGAAACGTCCAACGATTGCGCCCACATGAAAGCTGCCAGCACGGAAAGCTGTAGCTGGTTTTCACTGTCCCTTGGAACTGCATTCGCTGGTAGACAGACATTCGCGTTCTGCAAAAGCTTTGGTTGGTAATGGGGCAATACTGTGTATTTCTCTCTGGGAGAGCCCGGCTGCCAAATTCGAAACGTCCAGCGATTGCGCCCACAGGAAAGCTCCCAGCACGGAAAGCTGTAGCTGGTTTTCACTGTCCCTTGGAACTGCATTCGCTGGTAGACGGACATTCGTGTTCTGCAAAAGCTTTCGTTCGTAATGAGGCAACACTGTGTATTTCTCTCTCGGAGAGCGCGGCTGCCAAATTCGAAACGTCCAGCGATTGCGCCCACAGGAAAGCTGCCAGCACGGAAAGCTGTAGCTGGTTTTCACTGTCCCTTGGAACTGCATTCGCTGGTAGACAGACATTCGCGTTCTGCAACAGGTTTCGTTCGTAAAGGGGCAACACTGTGTATTTCTCTCTCGGAGAGCCCGGCTGCCAAATTCGAAACGTCCAGCGATTGCGCCCACAGGAAAGCTGCCAGCACGGAAAGCTGTAGCTGGTTTTCACTGTCCCTTGGAACTGCATTCGCTGGTAGACAGACATTCGCGTTCTGCAAAAGCTTTGGTTGGTAATGGGGCAATACTGTGTATTTCTCTCTCGCAGAGCCCGGCTGCCAAATTCGAAACGTCCAGCGATTGCGCCCACAGGAAAGCTCCCAGCACGGAAAGCTGTAGCTGGTTTTCACTGTCCCTTGGAACTGCATTCGCTGGTAGACGGACATTCGTGTTCTGCAAAAGCTTTCGTTCGTAATGAGGCAACACTGTGTATTTCTCTCTCGGAGAGCGCGGCTGCCAAATTCGAAACGTCCAGCGATTGCGCCCACAGGAAAGCTCCCAGCACGGAAAGCTGTAGCTGGTTTTCACTGTCCCTTGGAACTGCATTCGCTGCTACACAGACATTCGCGTTCTGCAACAGGTTTCGTTCGTAAAGGGGCAACACTGTGAATTTCTCTCTCGGAGAGCCCGGCTGCCAAATTCGAAACGTCCAGCGATTGCGCCCACAGGAAAGCTCCCAGCACGGAAAGCTGTAGCTGGTTTTCACTGTCCCTTGGAACTGCATTCGCTGGTAGACAGACATTCGCGTTCTGCAAAAGCTTTGGTTCGTAATGGGGCAACACTGTGTATTTCTCTCTCGCAGAGCCCGGCTGCCAAATTCGAAACGTCCAGCGATTGCGCCCACAGGAAAGCTCCCAGCACGGAAAGCTGTAGCTGGTTTTCACTGTCCCTTGGAACTGCATTCGCTGCTACACAGACATTCGCGTTCTGCAACAGCTTTCGTTCGTAAAGGGGCAACACTGTGTATTTCTCTCTGGGAGAGCCCGGCTGCCAAATTCGAAACGTCCAGCGACTGAGCCCACAGGAAAGCTCCCAGCACGGAAAGCTGTAGCTGGTTTTCACTGTCCCTTGGAACTGCATTCGCTGGTAGACAGACATTCGTGTTCTGCAAAAGCTTTGGTTGGTAAAGGGGCAACACTGTGTATTTCTCTGTCGGAGAGCCCGGCTGCCAAATTTGAAACGTCCAACGATTGCGCCCACATGAAAGCTGCCAGCACGGAAAGCTGTAGCTGGTTTTCACTGTCCCTTGGAACTGCATTCGCTGGTAGACAGACATTCGCGTTCTGCAAAAGCTTTCGTTCGTAATGGGGCAACACTGTGTATTTCTCTCTGGGAGAGCCCGGCTGCCAAATTCGAAACGTCCAGCGATTGCGCCCACAGGAAAGCTGCCAGCACGGAAAGCTGTAGCTGGTTTTCACTGTCCCTTGGAACTGCATTCGCTGGTAGACAGACATTCGCGTTCTGCAAAAGCTTTGTTTCGTAATGGGGCAACACTGTGTATTTCTCTCTCGGAGAGCCCGGCTGCCAAATTCGAAACGTCCAGCGATTTCGCCCACAGGAAAGCTCCCAGCACGGAAAGCTGTAGCTGGTTTTCACTGTCCCTTGGAACTGCATTCGCTGGTAGACAGACATTCGCGTTCTGCAAAAGCTTTCGTTCGTAATGGGGCAACACTGTGTATTTCTCTCTGGGAGAGCCCGGCTGCCAAATTCGAAACGTCCAGCGATTGCGCCCACAGGAAAGCTCCCAGCACGGAAAGCTGTAGCTGGTTTTCACTGTCCCTTGGAACTGCATTCGCTGGTAGACAGACATTCGCGTTCTGCAAAAGCTTTCGTTCGTAAAGGGGCAACACTGTGTATTTCTCTCTGGGAGAGCCCGGCTGCCAAATTCGAAACGTCCAGCGATTGCGCCCACAGGAAAGCTCCCAGCACGGAAAGCTGTAGCTGGTTTTCACTGTCCCTTGGAACTGCATTCGCTGGTAGACAGACATTCGCGTTCTGCAAAAGCTTTCGTTCGTAAAGGGGCAACACTGTGTATTTCTCTCTCGGAGAGCCCGGCTGCCAAATTCGAAACGTCCAGCGATTGCGCCCACAGGAAAGCTGCCAGCACGGAAAGCTGTAGCTGGTTTTCACTGTCCCTTGGAACTGCATTCGCTGGTAGACAGACATTCGCGTTCTGCAAAAGCTTTCGTTCGTAATGGGGCAACACTGTGTATTTCTCTCTGGGAGAGCCCGGCTGCCAAATTCGAAACGTCCAGCGATTGCGCCCACAGGAAAGCTGCCAGCACGGAAAGCTGTAGCTGGTTTTCACTGTCCCTTGGAACTGCATTCGCTGGTAGACAGACATTCGCGTTCTGCAAAAGCTTTGTTTCGTAATGGGGCAACACTGTGTATTTCTCTCTGGGAGAGCCCGGCTGCCAAATTCGAAACGTCCAGCGATTGCGCCCACAGGAAAGCTCCCAGCACGGAAAGCTGTAGCTGGTTTTCACTGTCCCTTGGAACTGCATTCGCTGGTAGACAGACATTCGCGTTCTGCAACAGCTTTCGTTCGTAAAGGGGCAACACTGTGTATTTCTCTCTGGGAGAGCCCGGCTGCCAAATTCGAAACGTCCAGCGATTGCGCCCACAGGAAAGCTCCCAGCACGGAAAGCTGTAGCTGGTTTTCACTGTCCCTTGGAACTGCATTCGCTGGTAGACAGACATTCGCGTTCTGCAACAGGTTTCGTTCGTAAAGGGGCAACACTGTGTATTTCTCTCTCGGAGAGCCCGGCTGCCAAATTCGAAACGTCCAGCGATTGCGCCCACAGGAAAGCTCCCAGCACGGAAAGCTGTAGCTGGTTTTCACTGTCCCTTGGAACTGCATTCGCTGGTAGACAGACATTCGCGTTCTGCAAAAGCTTTGGTTGGTAATGGGGCAACACTGTGTATTTCTCTCTCGGAGAGCGCGGCTGCCAAATTCGAAACGTCCAGCGATTGCGCCCACAGGAAAGCTCCCAGCACGGAAAGCTGTAGCTGGTTTTCACTGTCCCTTGGAACTGCATTCGCTGCTACACAGACATTCGCGTTCTGCAAAAGCTTTGTTTGGTAAAGGGGCAACACTGTGTATTTCTCTCTCGGAGAGCCCGGCTGCCAAATTCGAAACGTCCAGCGACTGAGCCCACAGGAAAGCTCCCAGCACGGAAAGCTGTAGCTGGTTTTCACTGTCCCTTGGAACTGCATTCGATGCTACACAGACATTCGTGTTCTGCAAAAGCTTTGGTTGGTAAAGGGGCAACACTGTGTATTTCTCTGTCGGAGAGCCCGGCTGCCAAATTCGAAACGTCCAACGATTGCGCCCACATGAAAGCTGCCAGCACGGAAAGCTGTAGCTGGTTTTCACTGTCCCTTGGAACTGCATTCGCTGGTAGACAGACATTCGCGTTCTGCAAAAGCTTTCGTTCGTAATGGGGCAACACTGTGTATTTCTCTCTGGGAGAGCCCGGCTGCCAAATTCGAAACGTCCAGCGATTGCGCCCACAGGAAAGCTGCCAGCACGGAAAGCTGTAGCTGGTTTTCACTGTCCCTTGGAACTGCATTCGCTGGTAGACAGACATTCGCGTTCTGCAAAAGCTTTGTTTCGTAATGGGGCAACACTGTGTATTTCTCTCTGGGAGAGCCCGGCTGCCAAATTCGAAACGTCCAGCGATTGCGCCCACAGGAAAGCTCCCAGCACGGAAAGCTGTAGCTGGTTTTCACTGTCCCTTGGAACTGCATTCGCTGGTAGGCAGACATTCGTGTTCTGCAAAAGCTTTGGTTGGTAAAGGGGCAACACTGTGTATTTCTCTGTCGGAGAGCCCGGCTGCCAAATTCGAAACGTCCAACGATTGCGCCCACATGAAAGCTGCCAGCACGGAAAGCTGTAGCTGGTTTTCACTGTCCCTTGGAACTGCATTCGCTGGTAGACAGACATTCGCGTTCTGCAAAAGCTTTCGTTCGTAATGGGGCAACACTGTTTATTTCTCTCTGGGAGAGCCCGGCTGCCAAATTCGAAACGTCCAGCGATTGCGCCCACAGGAAAGCTGCCAGCACGGAAAGCTGTAGCTGGTTTTCACTGTCCCTTGGAACTGCATTCGCTGCTACACAGACATTCGCGTTCTGCAAAAGCTTTGTTTCGTAATGGGGCAACACTGTGTATTTCTCTCTGGGAGAGCCCGGCTGCCAAATTCGAAACGTCCAGCGATTGCGCCCACAGGAAAGCTCCCAGCACGGAAAGCTGTAGCTGGTTTTCACTGTCCCTTGGAACTGCATTCGCTGGTAGACAGACATTCGCGTTCTGCAAAAGCTTTGTTTCGTAATGGGGCAACACTGTGTATTTCTCTCTGGGAGAGCCCGGCTGCCAAATTCGAAACGTCCAGCGATTGCGCCCACAGGAAAGCTGCCAGCACGGAAAGCTGTAGCTGGTTTTCACTGTCCCTTGGAACTGCATTCGCTGGTAGACAGACATTCGCGTTCTGCAAAAGCTTTGGTTGGTAATGGGGCAATACTGTGTATTTCTCTCTGGGAGAGCCCGGCTGCCAAATTCGAAACGTCCAGCGATTGCGCCCACATGAAAGCTGCCAGCACGGAAAGCTGTAGCTGGTTTTCACTGTCCCTTGGAACTGCATTCGCTGCTACACAGACATTCGTGTTCTGCAAAAGCTTTCGTTCGTAATGAGGCAACACTGTGTATTTCTCTCTCGCAGAGCCCGGCTGACAAATTCGAAACGTCCAGCGATTGCGCCCACAGGAAAGCTCCCAGCACGGAAAGCTGTAGCTGGTTTTCACTGTCCCTTGGAACTGCATTCGCTGGTAGACAGACATTCGCGTTCTGCAAAAGCTTTGGTTGGTAAAGGGGCAACACTGTGTATTTCTCTCTCGGAGAGCCCGGCTGCCAAATTCGAAACGTCCAGCGATTGCGCCCACAGGAAAGCTCCCAGCACGGAAAGCTGTAGCTGGTTTTCACTGTCCCTTGGAACTGCATTCGCTGGTAGACAGACATTCGCGTTCTGCAAAAGCTTTCGTTCGTAATGGGGCAACACTGTGTATTTCTCTCTCGGAGAGCCCGGCTGCCAAATTCGAAACGTCCAGCGATTGCGCCCACAGGAAAGCTCCCAGCACGGAAAGCTGTAGCTGGTTTTCACTGTCCCTTGGAACTGCATTCGCTGGTAGACAGACATTCGCTTTCTGCAACAGCTTTCGTTCGTAATGGGGCAACACTGTGTATTTCTCTCTCGGAGAGCCCGGCTGCCAAATTCGAAACGTCCAGCGATTGCGCCCACAGGAAAGCTCCCAGCACGGAAAGCTGTAGCTGGTTTTCACTGTCCCTTGGAACTGCATTCGCTGGTAGACAGACATTCGCGTTCTGCAAAAGCTTTGGTTGGTAAATGGGCAACACTGTGTATTTCTCTCTCGGAGAGCCCGGCTGCCAAATTCGAAACGTCCAGCGATTGCGCCCACAGGAAAGCTGCCAGCACGGAAAGCTGTAGCTGGTTTTCACTGTCCCTTGGAACTGCATTCGCTGGTAGACAGACATTCGCGTTCTGCAAAAGCTTTGGTTGGTAAAGGGGCAACACTGTGTATTTCTCTCTCGCAGAGCCCGGCTGACAAATTCGAAACGTCCAGCGATTGCGCCCACAGGAAAGCTGCCAGCACGGAAAGCTGTAGCTGATTTTCACTGTCCCTTGGAACTGCATTCGCTGGTAGACAGACATTCGCGTTCTGCAAAAGCTTTGTTTCGTAATGGGGCAACACTGTGTATTTCTCTCTCGGAGAGCCCGGCTGCCAAATTCGAAACGTCCAGCGATTGCGCCCACAGGAAAGCTGCCAGCACGGAAAGCTGTAGCTGGTTTTCACTGTCCCTTGGAACTGCATTCGCTGGTAGACAGACATTCGCGTTCTGCAACAGGTTTCGTTCGTAAAGGGGCAACACTGTGTATTTCTCTCTCGGAGAGCCCGGCTGCCAAATTCGAAACGTCCAGCGATTGCGCCCACAGGAAAGCTGCCAGCACGGAAAGCTGTAGCTGGTTTTCACTGTCCCTTGGAACTGCATTCGCTGGTAGACAGACATTCGCGTTCTGCAAAAGCTTTGGTTCGTAATGGGGCAACACTGTGTATTTCTCTCTCGCAGAGCCCGGCTGCCAAATTCGAAACGTCCAGCGATTGCGCCCACAGGAAAGCTCCCAGCACGGAAAGCTGTAGCTGGTTTTCACTGTCCCTTGGAACTGCATTCGCTGCTACACAGACATCGCGTTCTGCAAAAGCTTTGTTTGGTAAAGGGGCAACACTGTGTATTTCTCTCTCCGAGAGCGCGGCTGCCAAATTCGAAACGTCCAGCGATTGCGCCCACAGGAAAGCTCCCAGCACGGAAAGCTGTACCTGGTTTTCACTGTCCCTTGGAACTGCATTCGCTGGTAGACAGACATTCGCGTTCTGCAAAAGCTTTGGTTGGTAAAGAGGCAACACTGTGTATTTCTCTGTCGGAGAGCCCGGCTGCCAAATTCGAAACGTCCAACGATTGCGCCCACAGGAAAGCTCCCAGCACGGAAAGCTGTAGCTGGTTTTCACTGTCCCTTGGAACTGCATTCGCTGGTAGACGGACATTCGTGTTCTGCAAAAGCTTTCGTTCGTAATGAGGCAACACTGTGTATTTCTCTCTCGGAGAGCGCGGCTGCCAAATTCGAAACGTCCAGCGATTGCGCCCACAGGAAAGCTGCCAGCACGGAAAGCTGTAGCTGGTTTTCACTGTCCCTTGGAACTGCATTCGCTGCTACACAGACATTCGCGTTCTGCAAAAGCTTTGGTTGGTAAAGGGGCAACACTGTGTATTTCTCTGTCGGAGAGCCCGGCTGCCAAATTCGAAACGTCCAACGATTGCGCCCACATGAAAGCTGCCAGCACGGAAAGCTGTAGCTGGTTTTCACTGTCCCTTGGAACTGCATTCGCTGGTAGACAGACATTCGCGTTCTGCAAAAGCTTTCGTTCGTAATGAGGCAACACTGTGTATTTCTCTCTCGGAGAGCCCGGCTGTCAAATTCGAAACGTCCAGCGATTGCGCCCACAGGAAAGCTGCCAGCACGGAAAGCTGTAGCTGGTTTTCACTGTCCCTTGGAACTGCATTCGCTGGTAGACAGACATTCGCGTTCTGCAAAAGCTTTGGTTGGTAATGGGGCAATACTGTGTATTTCTCTCTGGGAGAGCCCGGCTGCCAAATTCGAAACGTCCAGCGATTGCGCCCACAGGAAAGCTGCCAGCACGGAAAGCTGTAGCTGGTTTTCACTGTCCCTTGGAACTGCATTCGCTGGTAGACAGACATTCGCGTTCTGCAAAAGCTTTGGTTGGTAAATGGGCAACACTGTGTATTTCTCTCTCGGAGAGCCCGGCTGCCAAATTCGAAACGTCCAGCGATTGCGCCCACAGGAAAGCTGCCAGCACGGAAAGCTGTAGCTGGTTTTCACTGTCCCTTGGAACTGCATTCGCTGCTACACAGACATTCGTATTCTGCAAAAGCTTTCGTTCGTAATGAGGCAACACTGTGTATTTCTCTCTCGCAGAGCCCGGCTGACAAATTCGAAACGTCCAGCGATTGCGCCCACAGGAAAGCTGCCAGCACGGAAAGCTGTAGCTGGTTTTCACTGTCCCTTGGAACTGCATTCGCTGGTAGACAGACATTCGCGTTCTGCAAAAGCTTTGTTTCGTAATGGGGCAACACTGTGTATTTCTCTCTCGGAGAGCGCGGCTGCCAAATTCGAAACGTCCAGCGATTGCGCCCACAGGAAAGCTCCCAGCACGGAAAGCTGTAGCTGGTTTTCACTGTCCCTTGGAACTGCATTCGCTGCTACACAGACATTCGCGTTCTGCAAAAGCTTTGGTTGGTAAAGGGGCAACACTGTGTATTTCTCTGTCGGAGAGTCCGGCTGCCAAATTCGAAACGTCCAACGATTGCGCCCACATGAAAGCTGCCAGCACGGAAAGCTGTAGCTGGTTTTCACTGTCCCTTGGAACTGCATTCGCTGGTAGACAGACATTCGCGTTCTGCAAAAGCTTTCGTTCGTAATGGGGCAACACTGTGTATTTCTCTCTGGGAGAGCCCGGCTGCCAAATTCGAAACGTCCAGCGATTGCGCCCACAGGAAAGCTCCCAGCACGGAAAGCTGTAGCTGGTTTTCACTGTCCCTTGGAACTGCATTCGCTGGTAGACGGACATTCGTGTTCTGCAAAAGCTTTCGTTCGTAATGAGGCAACACTGTGTATTTCTCTCTCGGAGAGCGCGGCTGCCAAATTCGAAACGTCCAGCGATTGCGCCCACAGGAAAGCTCCCAGCACGGAAAGCTGTAGCTGGTTTTCACTGTCCCTTGGAACTGCATTCGCTGGTAGACAGACATTCGCGTTCTGCAACAGGTTTCGTTCGTAAAGGGGCAACACTGTGTATTTCTCTCTCGGAGAGCCCGGCTGCCAAATTCGAAACGTCCAGCGATTGCGCCCACAGGAAAGCTGCCAGCACGGAAAGCTGTAGCTGGTTTTCACTGTCCCTTGGAACTGCATTCGCTGGTAGACAGACATTCGCGTTCTGCAAAAGCTTTGGTTGGTAATGGGGCAATACTGTGTATTTCTCTCTCGCAGAGCCCGGCTGCCAAATTCGAAACGTCCAGCGATTGCGCCCACAGGAAAGCTCCCAGCACGGAAAGCTGTAGCTGGTTTTCACTGTCCCTTGGAACTGCATTCTCTGGTAGACGGACATTCGTGTTCTGCAAAAGCTTTCGTTCGTAATGAGGCAACACTGTGTATTTCTCTCTCGGAGAGCGCGGCTGCCAAATTCGAAACGTCCAGCGATTGCGCCCACAGGAAAGCTCCCAGCACGGAAAGCTGTAGCTGGTTTTCACTGTCCCTTGGAACTGCATTCGCTGCTACACAGACATTCGCGTTCTGCAACAGGTTTCGTTCGTAAAGGGGCAACACTGTGAATTTCTCTCTCGGAGAGCCCGGCTGCCAAATTCGAAACGTCCAGCGATTGCGCCCACAGGAAAGCTCCCAGCACGGAAAGCTGTAGCTGGTTTTCACTGTCCCTTGGAACTGCATTCGCTGGTAGACAGACATTCGCGTTCTGCAAAAGCTTTGGTTCGTAATGGGGCAACACTGTGTATTTCTCTCTGGGAGAGCCCGGCTGCCAAATTCGAAACGTCCAGCGATTGCGCCCACAGGAAAGCTCCCAGCACGGAAAGCTGTAGCTGGTTTTCACTGTCCCTTGGAACTGCATTCGCTGCTACACAGACATTCGCGTTCTGCAAAAGCTTTGTTTGGTAAAGGGGCAACACTGTGTATTTCTCTCTCGGAGAGCGCGGCTGCCAAATTCGAAACGTCCAGCGACTGAGCCCACAGGAAAGCTCCCAGCACGGAAAGCTGTAGCTGGTTTTCACTGTCCCTTGGAACTGCATTCGATGGTAGACAGACATTCGCGTTCTGCAAAAGCTTTGGTTGGTAAAGGGGCAACACTGTGTATTTCTCTGTCGGAGAGCCCGGCTGCCAAATTTGAAACGTCCAACGATTGCGCCCACATGAAAGCTGCCAGCACGGAAAGCTGTAGCTGGTTTTCACTGTCCCTTGGAACTGCATTCGCTGGTAGACAGACATTCGCGTTCTGCAAAAGCTTTCGTTCGTAAAGGGGCAACACTGTGTATTTCTCTCTGGGAGAGCCCGGCTGCCAAATTCGAAACGTCCAGCGATTGCGCCCACAGGAAAGCTGCCAGCACGGAAAGCTGTAGCTGGTTTTCACTGTCCCTTGGAACTGCATTCGCTGGTAGACAGACATTCGCGTTCTGCAAAAGCTTTGTTTCGTAATGGGGCAACACTGTGTATTTCTCTCTCGGAGAGCCCGGCTGCCAAATTCGAAACGTCCAGCGATTTCGCCCACAGGAAAGCTCCCAGCACGGAAAGCTGTAGCTGGTTTTCACTGTCCCTTGGAACTGCATTCGCTGGTAGACAGACATTCGCGTTCTGCAAAAGCTTTCGTTCGTAATGGGGCAACACTGTGTATTTCTCTCTGGGAGAGCCCGGCTGCCAAATTCGAAACGTCCAGCGATTGCGCCCACAGGAAAGCTCCCAGCACGGAAAGCTGTAGCTGGTTTTCACTGTCCCTTGGAACTGCATTCGCTGGTAGACAGACATTCGCGTTCTGCAAAAGCTTTCGTTCGTAAAGGGGCAACACTGTGTATTTCTCTCTGGGAGAGCCCGGCTGCCAAATTCGAAACGTCCAGCGATTGCGCCCACAGGAAAGCTCCCAGCACGGAAAGCTGTAGCTGGTTTTCACTGTCCCTTGGAACTGCATTCGCTGGTAGACAGACATTCGCGTTCTGCAAAAGCTTTCGTTCGTAAAGGGGCAACACTGTGTATTTCTCTCTCGCAGAGCCCGGCTGCCAAATTCGAAACGTCCAGCGATTGCGCCCACAGGAAAGCTGCCAGCACGGAAAGCTGTAGCTGGTTTTCACTGTCCCTTGGAACTGCATTCGCTGGTAGACAGACATTCGCGTTCTGCAAAAGCTTTCGTTCGTAATGGGGCAACACTGTGTATTTCTCTCTGGGAGAGCCCGGCTGCCAAATTCGAAACGTCCAGCGATTGCGCCCACAGGAAAGCTGCCAGCACGGAAAGCTGTAGCTGGTTTTCACTGTCCCTTGGAACTGCATTCGCTGGTAGACAGACATTCGCGTTCTGCAAAAGCTTTGGTTGGTAAATGGGCAACACTGTGTATTTCTCTCTCGGAGAGCCCGGCTGCCAAATTCGAAACGTCCAGCGATTGCGCCCACAGGAAAGCTGCCAGCACGGAAAGCTGTAGCTGGTTTTCACTGTCCCTTGGAACTGCATTCGCTGGTAGACAGACATTCGCGTTCTGCAAAAGCTTTGTTTCGTAATGGGGCAACACTGTGTATTTCTCTCTCGCAGAGCCCGGCTGACAAATTCGAAACGTCCAGCGATTGCGCCCACAGGAAAGCTCCCAGCACGGAAAGCTGTAGCTGATTTTCACTGTCCCTTGGAACTGCATTCGATGCTACACAGACATTCGTGTTCTGCAAAAGCTTTGGTTGGTAAAGGGGCAACACTGTGTATTTCTCTGTCGGAGAGCCCGGCTGCCAAATTTGAAACGTCCAACGATTGCGCCCACATGAAAGCTGCCAGCACGGAAAGCTGTAGCTGGTTTTCACTGTCCCTTGGAACTGCATTCGCTGGTAGACAGACATTCGCGTTCTGCAAAAGCTTTCGTTCGTAATGGGGCAACACTGTGTATTTCTCTCTGGGAGAGCCCGGCTGCCAAATTCGAAACGTCCAGCGATTGCGCCCACAGGAAAGCTGCCAGCACGGAAAGCTGTAGCTGGTTTTCACTGTCCCTTGGAACTGCATTCGCTGGTAGACAGACATTCGCGTTCTGCAAAAGCTTTGTTTCGTAATGGGGCAACACTGTGTATTTCTCTCTCGGAGAGCCCGGCTGCCAAATTCGAAACGTCCAGCGATTTCGCCCACAGGAAAGCTCCCAGCACGGAAAGCTGTAGCTGGTTTTCACTGTCCCTTGGAACTGCATTCGCTGGTAGACAGACATTCGCGTTCTGCAAAAGCTTTCGTTCGTAACGGGGCAACACTGTGTATTTCTCTCTGGGAGAGCCCGGCTGCCAAATTCGAAACGTCCAGCGATTGCGCCCACAGGAAAGCTCCCAGCACGGAAAGCTGTAGCTGGTTTTCACTGTCCCTTGGAACTGCATTCGCTGGTAGACAGACATTCGCGTTCTGCAAAAGCTTTCGTTCGTAAAGGGGCAACACTGTGTATTTCTCTCTGGGAGAGCCCGGCTGCCAAATTCGAAACGTCCAGCGATTGCGCCCACAGGAAAGCTCCCAGCACGGAAAGCTGTAGCTGGTTTTCACTGTCCCTTGGAACTGCATTCGCTGGTAGACAGACATTCGCGTTCTGCAAAAGCTTTCGTTCGTAAAGGGGCAACACTGTGTATTTCTCTCTCGCAGAGCCCGGCTGCCAAATTCGAAACGTCCAGCGATTGCGCCCACAGGAAAGCTGCCAGCACGGAAAGCTGTAGCTGGTTTTCACTGTCCCTTGGAACTGCATTCGCTGGTAGACAGACATTCGCGTTCTGCAAAAGCTTTCGTTCGTAATGGGGCAACACTGTGTATTTCTCTCTGGGAGAGCCCGGCTGCCAAATTCGAAACGTCCAGCGATTGCGCCCA
This sequence comes from Mycteria americana, assembly GCF_035582795.1. Lineage (NCBI taxonomy): Eukaryota > Metazoa > Chordata > Aves > Ciconiiformes > Ciconiidae > Mycteria > Mycteria americana. The sequence goes on along the minus strand of NC_134367.1, from coordinate 119,224,780 downwards.
CAGGAAAGCTGCCAGCACGGAAAGCTGTAGCTGGTTTTCACTGTCCCTTGGAACTGCATTCGCTGGTAGACAGACATTCGCGTTCTGCAAAAGCTTTGGTTGGTAAATGGGCAACACTGTGTATTTCTCTCTCGGAGAGCCCGGCTGCCAAATTCGAAACGTCCAGCGATTGCGCCCACAGGAAAGCTGCCAGCACGGAAAGCTGTAGCTGGTTTTCACTGTCCCTTGGAACTGCATTCGCTGGTAGACAGACATTCGCGTTCTGCAAAAGCTTTGTTTCGTAATGGGGCAACACTGTGTATTTCTCTCTCGCAGAGCCCGGCTGACAAATTCGAAACGTCCAGCGATTGCGCCCACAGGAAAGCTGCCAGCACGGAAAGCTGTAGCTGATTTTCACTGTCCCTTGGAACTGCATTCGCTGGTAGACAGACATTCGCTTTCTGCAAAAGCTTTGTTTCGTAATGGGGCAACACTGTGTATTTCTCTCTCGGAGAGCCCGGCTGCCAAATTCGAAACGTCCAGCGATTGCGCCCACAGGAAAGCTGCCAGCACGGAAAGCTGTAGCTGGTTTTCACTGTCCCTTGGAACTGCATTCGCTGGTAGACAGACATTCGCGTTCTGCAACAGGTTTCGTTCGTAAAGGGGCAACACTGTGTATTTCTCTCTCGGAGAGCCCGGCTGCCAAATTCGAAACGTCCAGCGATTGCGCCCACAGGAAAGCTGCCAGCACGGAAAGCTGTAGCTGGTTTTCACTGTCCCTTGGAACTGCATTCGCTGGTAGACAGACATTCGCGTTCTGCAAAAGCTTTCGTTCGTAATGGGGCAACACTGTGTATTTCTCTCTCGCAGAGCCCGGCTGCCAAATTCGAAACGTCCAGCGATTGCGCCCACAGGAAAGCTCCCAGCACGGAAAGCTGTAGCTGGTTTTCACTGTCCCTTGGAACTGCATTCGCTGCTACACAGACATCGCGTTCTGCAAAAGCTTTGTTTGGTAAAGGGGCAACACTGTGTATTTCTCTCTCCGAGAGCGCGGCTGCCAAATTCGAAACGTCCAGCGATTGCGCCCACAGGAAAGCTCCCAGCACGGAAAGCTGTACCTGGTTTTCACTGTCCCTTGGAACTGCATTCGCTGCTACACAGACATTCGCGTTCTGCAAAAGCTTTGGTTGGTAAAGGGGCAACACTGTGTATTTCTCTGTCGGAGAGCCCGGCTGCCAAATTCGAAACGTCCAACGATTGCGCCCACATGAAAGCTGCCAGCACGGAAAGCTGTAGCTGGTTTTCACTGTCCCTTGGAACTGCATTCGCTGGTAGACAGACATTCGCGTTCTGCAAAGGCTTTGGTTGGTAATGGGGCAATACTGTGTATTTCTCTCTGGGAGAGCCCGGCTGCCAAATTCGAAACGTCCAGCGATTGCGCCCACAGGAAAGCTCCCAGCACGGAAAGCTGTAGCTGGTTTTCACTGTCCCTTGGAACTGCATTCGCTGGTAGACGGACATTCGTGTTCTGCAAAAGCTTTCGTTCGTAATGAGGCAACACTGTGTATTTCTCTCTCGGAGAGCGCGGCTGCCAAATTCGAAACGTCCAGCGATTGCGCCCACAGGAAAGCTGCCAGCACGGAAAGCTGTAGCTGGTTTTCACTGTCCCTTGGAACTGCATTCGCTGCTACACAGACATTCGCGTTCTGCAAAAGCTTTGGTTGGTAAAGGGGCAACACTGTGTATTTCTCTGTCGGAGAGCCCGGCTGCCAAATTCGAAACGTCCAACGATTGCGCCCACATGAAAGCTGCCAGCACGGAAAGCTGTAGCTGGTTTTCACTGTCCCTTGGAACTGCATTCGCTGGTAGACAGACATTCGCGTTCTGCAAAAGCTTTCGTTCGTAATGAGGCAACACTGTGTATTTCTCTCTCGGAGAGCCCGGCTGTCAAATTCGAAACGTCCAGCGATTGCGCCCACAGGAAAGCTGCCAGCACGGAAAGCTGTAGCTGGTTTTCACTGTCCCTTGGAACTGCATTCGCTGGTAGACAGACATTCGCGTTCTGCAAAAGCTTTGGTTGGTAATGGGGCAATACTGTGTATTTCTCTCTGGGAGAGCCCGGCTGCCAAATTCGAAACGTCCAGCGATTGCGCCCACAGGAAAGCTGCCAGCACGGAAAGCTGTAGCTGGTTTTCACTGTCCCTTGGAACTGCATTCGCTGGTAGACAGACATTCGCGTTCTGCAAAAGCTTTGGTTGGTAAATGGGCAACACTGTGTATTTCTCTCTCGGAGAGCCCGGCTGCCAAATTCGAAACGTCCAGCGATTGCGCCCACAGGAAAGCTGCCAGCACGGAAAGCTGTAGCTGGTTTTCACTGTCCCTTGGAACTGCATTCGCTGCTACACAGACATTCGTATTCTGCAAAAGCTTTCGTTCGTAATGAGGCAACACTGTGTATTTCTCTCTCGCAGAGCCCGGCTGCCAAATTCGAAACGTCCAGCGATTGCGCCCACAGGAAAGCTGCCAGCACGGAAAGCTGTAGCTGGTTTTCACTGTCCCTTGGAACTGCATTCGCTGGTAGACAGACATTCGCGTTCTGCAAAAGCTTTGTTTCGTAATGGGGCAACACTGTGTATTTCTCTCTCGGAGAGCGCGGCTGCCAAATTCGAAACGTCCAGCGATTGCGCCCACAGGAAAGCTCCCAGCACGGAAAGCTGTACCTGGTTTTCACTGTCCCTTGGAACTGCATTCGCTGCTACACAGACATTCGCGTTCTGCAAAAGCTTTGGTTGGTAAAGGGGCAACACTGTGTATTTCTCTGTCGGAGAGTCCGGCTGCCAAATTCGAAACGTCCAACGATTGCGCCCGCATGAAAGCTGCCAGCACGGAAAGCTGTAGCTGGTTTTCACTGTCCCTTGGAACTGCATTCGCTGGTAGACAGACATTCGCGTTCTGCAAAAGCTTTCGTTCGTAATGGGGCAACACTGTGTATTTCTCTCTGGGAGAGCCCGGCTGCCAAATTCGAAACGTCCAGCGATTGCGCCCACAGGAAAGCTCCCAGCACGGAAAGCTGTAGCTGGTTTTCACTGTCCCTTGGAACTGCATTCGCTGGTAGACGGACATTCGTGTTCTGCAAAAGCTTTCGTTCGTAATGAGGCAACACTGTGTATTTCTCTCTCGGAGAGCGCGGCTGCCAAATTCGAAACGTCCAGCGATTGCGCCCACAGGAAAGCTCCCAGCACGGAAAGCTGTAGCTGGTTTTCACTGTCCCTTGGAACTGCATTCGCTGGTAGACAGACATTCGCGTTCTGCAACAGGTTTCGTTCGTAAAGGGGCAACACTGTGTATTTCTCTCTCGGAGAGCCCGGCTGCCAAATTCGAAACGTCCAGCGATTGCGCCCACAGGAAAGCTGCCAGCACGGAAAGCTGTAGCTGGTTTTCACTGTCCCTTGGAACTGCATTCGCTGGTAGACAGACATTCGCGTTCTGCAAAAGCTTTGGTTGGTAATGGGGCAATACTGTGTATTTCTCTCTCGCAGAGCCCGACTGCCAAACTCGAAACGTCCAGCGATTGCGCCCACAGGAAAGCTCCCAGCACGGAAAGCTGTAGCTGGTTTTCACTGTCCCTTGGAACTGCATTCGCTGGTAGACGGACATTCGTGTTCTGCAAAAGCTTTCGTTCGTAATGAGGCAACACTGTGTATTTCTCTCTCGGAGAGCGCGGCTGCCAACTTCGAAACGTCCAGCGATTGCGCCCACAGGAAAGCTCCCAGCACGGAAAGCTGTAGCTGGTTTTCACTGTCCCTTGGAACTGCATTCGCTGCTACACAGACATTCGCGTTCTGCAACAGGTTTCGTTCGTAAAGGGGCAACACTGTGTATTTCTCTCTCGGAGAGCCCGGCTGCCAAATTCGAAACGTCCAGCGATTGCGCCCACAGGAAAGCTCCCAGCACGGAAAGCTGTAGCTGGTTTTCACTGTCCCTTGGAACTGCATTCGCTGGTAGACAGACATTCGCGTTCTGCAAAAGCTTTGTTTGGTAAAGGGGCAACACTGTGTATTTCTCTCTCGGAGAGCGCGGCTGCCAAATTCGAAACGTCCAGCGACTGAGCCCACAGGAAAGCTCCCAGCACGGAAAGCTGTAGCTGGTTTTCACTGTCCCTTGGAACTGCATTCGATGCTACACAGACATTCGTGTTCTGCAAAAGCTTTGGTTGGTAAAGGGGCAACACTGTGTATTTCTCTGTCGGAGAGCCCGGCTGCCAAATTTGAAACGTCCAACGATTGCGCCCACATGAAAGCTGCCAGCACGGAAAGCTGTAGCTGGTTTTCACTGTCCCTTGGAACTGCATTCGCTGGTAGACAGACATTCGCGTTCTGCAAAAGCTTTCGTTCGTAATGGGGCAACACTGTGTATTTCTCTCTGGGAGAGCCCGGCTGCCAAATTCGAAACGTCCAGCGATTGCGCCCACAGGAAAGCTGCCAGCACGGAAAGCTGTAGCTGGTTTTCACTGTCCCTTGGAACTGCATTCGCTGGTAGACAGACATTCGCGTTCTGCAAAAGCTTTGGTTGGTAAATGGGCAACACTGTGTATTTCTCTCTCGGAGAGCCCGGCTGCCAAATTCGAAACGTCCAGCGATTGCGCCCACAGGAAAGCTGCCAGCACGGAAAGCTGTAGCTGGTTTTCACTGTCCCTTGGAACTGCATTCGCTGGTAGACAGACATTCGCGTTCTGCAAAAGCTTTGTTTCGTAATGGGGCAACACTGTGTATTTCTCTCTCGCAGAGCCCGGCTGACAAATTCGAAACGTCCAGCGATTGCGCCCACAGGAAAGCTCCCAGCACGGAAAGCTGTAGCTGATTTTCACTGTCCCTTGGAACTGCATTCGATGCTACACAGACATTCGTGTTCTGCAAAAGCTTTGGTTGGTAAAGGGGCAACACTGTGTATTTCTCTGTCGGAGAGCCCGGCTGCCAAATTTGAAACGTCCAACGATTGCGCCCACATGAAAGCTGCCAGCACGGAAAGCTGTAGCTGGTTTTCACTGTCCCTTGGAACTGCATTCGCTGGTAGACAGACATTCGCGTTCTGCAAAAGCTTTCGTTCGTAATGGGGCAACACTGTGTATTTCTCTCTGGGAGAGCCCGGCTGCCAAATTCGAAACGTCCAGCGATTGCGCCCACAGGAAAGCTGCCAGCACGGAAAGCTGTAGCTGGTTTTCACTGTCCCTTGGAACTGCATTCGCTGGTAGACAGACATTCGCGTTCTGCAAAAGCTTTGTTTCGTAATGGGGCAACACTGTGTATTTCTCTCTCGGAGAGCCCGGCTGCCAAATTCGAAACGTCCAGCGATTTCGCCCACAGGAAAGCTCCCAGCACGGAAAGCTGTAGCTGGTTTTCACTGTCCCTTGGAACTGCATTCGCTGGTAGACAGACATTCGCGTTCTGCAAAAGCTTTCGTTCGTAATGGGGCAACACTGTGTATTTCTCTCTGGGAGAGCCCGGCTGCCAAATTCGAAACGTCCAGCGATTGCGCCCACAGGAAAGCTCCCAGCACGGAAAGCTGTAGCTGGTTTTCACTGTCCCTTGGAACTGCATTCGCTGGTAGACAGACATTCGCGTTCTGCAAAAGCTTTCGTTCGTAAAGGGGCAACACTGTGTATTTCTCTCTGGGAGAGCCCGGCTGCCAAATTCGAAACGTCCAGCGATTGCGCCCACAGGAAAGCTCCCAGCACGGAAAGCTGTAGCTGGTTTTCACTGTCCCTTGGAACTGCATTCGCTGGTAGACAGACATTCGCGTTCTGCAAAAGCTTTCGTTCGTAAAGGGGCAACACTGTGTATTTCTCTCTCGCAGAGCCCGGCTGCCAAATTCGAAACGTCCAGCGATTGCGCCCACAGGAAAGCTGCCAGCACGGAAAGCTGTAGCTGGTTTTCACTGTCCCTTGGAACTGCATTCGCTGGTAGACAGACATTCGCGTTCTGCAAAAGCTTTCGTTCGTAATGGGGCAACACTGTGTATTTCTCTCTGGGAGAGCCCGGCTGCCAAATTCGAAACGTCCAGCGATTGCGCCCACAGGAAAGCTGCCAGCACGGAAAGCTGTAGCTGGTTTTCACTGTCCCTTGGAACTGCATTCGCTGGTAGACAGACATTCGCGTTCTGCAAAAGCTTTGGTTGGTAAATGGGCAACACTGTGTATTTCTCTCTCGGAGAGCCCGGCTGCCAAATTCGAAACGTCCAGCGATTGCGCCCACAGGAAAGCTGCCAGCACGGAAAGCTGTAGCTGGTTTTCACTGTCCCTTGGAACTGCATTCGCTGGTAGACAGACATTCGCGTTCTGCAAAAGCTTTGTTTCGTAATGGGGCAACACTGTGTATTTCTCTCTCGCAGAGCCCGGCTGACAAATTCGAAACGTCCAGCGATTGCGCCCACAGGAAAGCTGCCAGCACGGAAAGCTGTAGCTGATTTTCACTGTCCCTTGGAACTGCATTCGCTGGTAGACAGACATTCGCTTTCTGCAAAAGCTTTGTTTCGTAATGGGGCAACACTGTGTATTTCTCTCTCGGAGAGCCCGGCTGCCAAATTCGAAACGTCCAGCGATTGCGCCCACAGGAAAGCTGCCAGCACGGAAAGCTGTAGCTGGTTTTCACTGTCCCTTGGAACTGCATTCGCTGGTAGACAGACATTCGCGTTCTGCAACAGGTTTCGTTCGTAAAGGGGCAACACTGTGTATTTCTCTCTCGGAGAGCCCGGCTGCCAAATTCGAAACGTCCAGCGATTGCGCCCACAGGAAAGCTGCCAGCACGGAAAGCTGTAGCTGGTTTTCACTGTCCCTTGGAACTGCATTCGCTGGTAGACAGACATTCGCGTTCTGCAAAAGCTTTCGTTCGTAATGGGGCAACACTGTGTATTTCTCTCTCGCAGAGCCCGGCTGCCAAATTCGAAACGTCCAGCGATTGCGCCCACAGGAAAGCTCCCAGCACGGAAAGCTGTAGCTGGTTTTCACTGTCCCTTGGAACTGCATTCGCTGCTACACAGACATCGCGTTCTGCAAAAGCTTTGTTTGGTAAAGGGGCAACACTGTGTATTTCTCTCTCCGAGAGCGCGGCTGCCAAATTCGAAACGTCCAGCGATTGCGCCCACAGGAAAGCTCCCAGCACGGAAAGCTGTACCTGGTTTTCACTGTCCCTTGGAACTGCATTCGCTGCTACACAGACATTCGCGTTCTGCAAAAGCTTTGGTTGGTAAAGGGGCAACACTGTGTATTTCTCTGTCGGAGAGCCCGGCTGCCAAATTCGAAACGTCCAACGATTGCGCCCACATGAAAGCTGCCAGCACGGAAAGCTGTAGCTGGTTTTCACTGTCCCTTGGAACTGCATTCGCTGGTAGACAGACATTCGCGTTCTGCAAAGGCTTTGGTTGGTAATGGGGCAATACTGTGTATTTCTCTCTGGGAGAGCCCGGCTGCCAAATTCGAAACGTCCAGCGATTGCGCCCACAGGAAAGCTCCCAGCACGGAAAGCTGTAGCTGGTTTTCACTGTCCCTTGGAACTGCATTCGCTGGTAGACGGACATTCGTGTTCTGCAAAAGCTTTCGTTCGTAATGAGGCAACACTGTGTATTTCTCTCTCGGAGAGCGCGGCTGCCAAATTCGAAACGTCCAGCGATTGCGCCCACAGGAAAGCTGCCAGCACGGAAAGCTGTAGCTGGTTTTCACTGTCCCTTGGAACTGCATTCGCTGCTACACAGACATTCGCGTTCTGCAAAAGCTTTGGTTGGTAAAGGGGCAACACTGTGTATTTCTCTGTCGGAGAGCCCGGCTGCCAAATTCGAAACGTCCAACGATTGCGCCCACATGAAAGCTGCCAGCACGGAAAGCTGTAGCTGGTTTTCACTGTCCCTTGGAACTGCATTCGCTGGTAGACAGACATTCGCGTTCTGCAAAAGCTTTCGTTCGTAATGAGGCAACACTGTGTATTTCTCTCTCGGAGAGCCCGGCTGTCAAATTCGAAACGTCCAGCGATTGCGCCCACAGGAAAGCTGCCAGCACGGAAAGCTGTAGCTGGTTTTCACTGTCCCTTGGAACTGCATTCGCTGGTAGACAGACATTCGCGTTCTGCAAAAGCTTTGGTTGGTAATGGGGCAATACTGTGTATTTCTCTCTGGGAGAGCCCGGCTGCCAAATTCGAAACGTCCAGCGATTGCGCCCACAGGAAAGCTGCCAGCACGGAAAGCTGTAGCTGGTTTTCACTGTCCCTTGGAACTGCATTCGCTGGTAGACAGACATTCGCGTTCTGCAAAAGCTTTGGTTGGTAAATGGGCAACACTGTGTATTTCTCTCTCGGAGAGCCCGGCTGCCAAATTCGAAACGTCCAGCGATTGCGCCCACAGGAAAGCTGCCAGCACGGAAAGCTGTAGCTGGTTTTCACTGTCCCTTGGAACTGCATTCGCTGCTACACAGACATTCGTATTCTGCAAAAGCTTTCGTTCGTAATGAGGCAACACTGTGTATTTCTCTCTCGCAGAGCCCGGCTGCCAAATTCGAAACGTCCAGCGATTGCGCCCACAGGAAAGCTGCCAGCACGGAAAGCTGTAGCTGGTTTTCACTGTCCCTTGGAACTGCATTCGCTGGTAGACAGACATTCGCGTTCTGCAAAAGCTTTGTTTCGTAATGGGGCAACACTGTGTATTTCTCTCTCGGAGAGCGCGGCTGCCAAATTCGAAACGTCCAGCGATTGCGCCCACAGGAAAGCTCCCAGCACGGAAAGCTGTACCTGGTTTTCACTGTCCCTTGGAACTGCATTCGCTGGTAGACAGACATTCGCGTTCTGCAAAAGCTTTGGTTGGTAAAGGGGCAACACTGTGTATTTCTCTCTCGCAGAGCCCGGCTGCCAAATTCGAAACGTCCAACGATTGCGCCCACATGAAAGCTGCCAGCACGGAAAGCTGTAGCTGGTTTTCACTGTCCCTTGGAACTGCATTCGCTGGTAGACAGACATTCGCGTTCTGCAAAAGCTTTCGTTCGTAATGGGGCAACACTGTGTATTTCTCTCTGGGAGAGCCCGGCTGCCAAATTCGAAACGTCCAGCGATTGCGCCCACAGGAAAGCTCCCAGCACGGAAAGCTGTAGCTGGTTTTCACTGTCCCTTGGAACTGCATTCGCTGGTAGACGGACATTCGTGTTCTGCAAAAGCTTTCGTTCGTAATGAGGCAACACTGTGTATTTCTCTCTCGGAGAGCGCGGCTGCCAAATTCGAAACGTCCAGCGATTGCGCCCACAGGAAAGCTCCCAGCACGGAAAGCTGTAGCTGGTTTTCACTGTCCCTTGGAACTGCATTCGCTGGTAGACAGACATTCGCGTTCTGCAACAGGTTTCGTTCGTAAAGGGGCAACACTGTGTATTTCTCTCTCGGAGAGCCCGGCTGCCAAATTCGAAACGTCCAGCGATTGCGCCCACAGGAAAGCTGCCAGCACGGAAAGCTGTAGCTGGTTTTCACTGTCCCTTGGAACTGCATTCGCTGGTAGACAGACATTCGCGTTCTGCAAAAGCTTTGGTTGGTAATGGGGCAATACTGTGTATTTCTCTCTCGCAGAGCCCGACTGCCAAACTCGAAACGTCCAGCGATTGCGCCCACAGGAAAGCTCCCAGCACGGAAAGCTGTAGCTGGTTTTCACTGTCCCTTGGAACTGCATTCGCTGGTAGACGGACATTCGTGTTCTGCAAAAGCTTTCGTTCGTAATGAGGCAACACTGTGTATTTCTCTCTCGGAGAGCGCGGCTGCCAAATTCGAAACGTCCAGCGATTGCGCCCACAGGAAAGCTCCCAGCACGGAAAGCTGTAGCTGGTTTTCACTGTCCCTTGGAACTGCATTCGCTGCTACACAGACATTCGCGTTCTGCAACAGGTTTCGTTCGTAAAGGGGCAACACTGTGTATTTCTCTCTCGGAGAGCCCGGCTGCCAAATTCGAAACGTCCAGCGATTGCGCCCACAGGAAAGCTCCCAGCACGGAAAGCTGTAGCTGGTTTTCACTGTCCCTTGGAACTGCATTCGCTGGTAGACAGACATTCGCGTTCTGCAAAAGCTTTGGTTCGTAATGGGGCAACACTGTGTATTTCTCTCTGGGAGAGCCCGGCTGCCAAATTCGAAACGTCCAGCGCTTGCGCCCACAGGAAAGCTCCCAGCATGGAAAGCTGTAGCTGGTTTTCACTGTCCCTTGGAACTGCATTCGCTGCTACACAGACATTCGCGTTCTGCAAAAGCTTTGTTTGGTAAAGGGGCAACACTGTGTATTTCTCTCTCGGAGAGCGCGGCTGCCAAATTCGAAACGTCCAGCGACTGAGCCCACAGGAAAGCTCCCAGCACGGAAAGCTGTAGCTGGTTTTCACTGTCCCTTGGAACTGCATTCGATGCTACACAGACATTCGTGTTCTGCAAAAGCTTTGGTTGGTAAAGGGGCAACACTGTGTATTTCTCTGTCGGAGAGCCCGGCTGCCAAATTTGAAACGTCCAACGATTGCGCCCACATGAAAGCTGCCAGCACGGAAAGCTGTAGCTGGTTTTCACTGTCCCTTGGAACTGCATTCGCTGGTAGACAGACATTCGCGTTCTGCAAAAGCTTTCGTTCGTAATGGGGCAACACTCTGTATTTCTCTCTGGGAGAGCCCGGCTGCCAAATTCGAAACGTCCAGCGATTGCGCCCACAGGAAAGCTGCCAGCACGGAAAGCTGTAGCTGGTTTTCACTGTCCCTTGGAACTGCATTCGCTGCTACACAGACATTCGCGTTCTGCAAAAGCTTTGTTTCGTAATGGGGCAACACTGTGTATTTCTCTCTCGGAGAGCCCGGCTGCCAAATTCGAAACGTCCAGCGATTGCGCCCACAGGAAAGCTCCCAGCACGGAAAGCTGTAGCTGGTTTTCACTGTCCCTTGGAACTGCATTCGCTGGTAGACAGACATTCGCGTTCTGCAAAAGCTTTCGTTCGTAATGGGGCAACACTGTGTATTTCTCTCTGGGAGAGCCCGGCTGCCAAATTCGAAACGTCCAGCGATTGCGCCCACAGGAAAGCTCCCAGCACGGAAAGCTGTAGCTGGTTTTCACTGTCCCTTGGAACTGCATTCGCTGGTAGACAGACATTCGCGTTCTGCAAAAGCTTTCGTTCGTAAAGGGGCAACACTGTGTATTTCTCTCTGGGAGAGCCCGGCTGCCAAATTCGAAACGTCCAGCGATTGCGCCCACAGGAAAGCTGCCAGCACGGAAAGCTGTAGCTGGTTTTCACTGTCCCTTGGAACTGCATTCGCTGGTAGACAGACATTCGCGTTCTGCAACAGGTTTCGTTCGTAAAGGGGCAACACTGTGTATTTCTCTCTCGGAGAGCCCGGCTGCCAAATTCGAAACGTCCAGCGATTGCGCCCACAGGAAAGCTCCCAGCACGGAAAGCTGTAGCTGGTTTTCACTGTCCCTTGGAACTGCATTCGCTGGTAGACAGACATTCGCGTTCTGCAAAAGCTTTGGTTGGTAAAGGGGCAACACTGTGTATTTCTCTCTGGGAGAGCCCGGCTGCCAAATTCGAAACGTCCAGGATTGCGCCCACAGGAAAGCTGCCAGCACGGAAAGCTGTACCTGGTTTTCACTGTCCCTTGGAACTGCATTCGCTGCTACACAGACATTCGCGTTCTGCAAAAGCTTTGTTTGGTACAGGGGCAACACTGTGTATTTCTCTCTCGGAGAGCGCGGCTGCCAAATTCGAAACGTCCAGCGACTGAGCCCACAGGAAAGCTCCCAGCACGGAAAGCTGTAGCTGGTTTTCACTGTCCCTTGGAACTGCATTCGATGCTACACAGACATTCGTGTTCTGCAAAAGCTTTGGTTGGTAAAGGGGCAACACTGTGTATTTCTCTGTCGGAGAGCCCGGCTGCCAAATTCGAAACGTCCAACGATTGCGCCCACATGAAAGCTGCCAGCACGGAAAGCTGTAGCTGGTTTTCACTGTCCCTTGGAACTGCATTCGCTGGTAGACAGACATTCGCGTTCTGCAAAAGCTTTGTTTCGTAATGGGGCAACACTGTGTATTTCTCTCTGGGAGAGCCCGGCTGCCAAATTCGAAACGTCCAGCGATTGCGCCCACAGGAAAGCTCCCAGCACGGAAAGCTGTAGCTGGTTTTCACTGTCCCTTGGAACTGCATTCGATGCTACACAGACATTCGTGTTCTGCAAAAGCTTTGGTTGGTAAAGGGGCAACACTGTGTATTTCTCTGTCGGAGAGCCCGGCTGCCAAATTCGAAACGTCCAACGATTGCGCCCACATGAAAGCTGCCAGCACGGAAAGCTGTAGCTGGTTTTCACTGTCCCTTGGAACTGCATTCGCTGGTAGACAGACATTCGCGTTCTGCAAAAGCTTTGGTTGGTAATGGGGCAATACTGTGTATTTCTCTCTCGCAGAGCCCGGCTGCCAAATTCGAAACGTCCAGCGATTGCGCCCACAGGAAAGCTCCCAGCACGGAAAGCTGTAGCTGGTTTTCACTGTCCCTTGGAACTGCATTCGCTGGTAGACGGACATTCGTGTTCTGCAAAAGCTTTCGTTCGTGATGAGGCAACACTGTGTATTTCTCTCTCGGAGAGCGCGGCTGCCAAATTCGAAACGTCCAGCGATTGCGCCCACAGGAAAGCTCCCAGCACGGAAAGCTGTAGCTGGTTTTCACTGTCCCTTGGAACTGCATTTGCTGCTACACAGACATTCGCGTTCTGCAACAGGTTTCGTTCGTAAAGGGGCAACACTGTGTATTTCTCTCTCGGAGAGCCCGGCTGCCAAATTCGAAACGTCCAGCGATTGCGCCCACAGGAAAGCTCCCAGCACGGAAAGCTGTAGCTGGTTTTCACTGTCCCTTGGAACTGCATTCGCTGGTAGACAGACATTCGCGTTCTGCAAAAGCTTTGGTTCGTAATGGGGCAACACTGTGTATTTCTCTCTCGCAGAGCCCGGCTGCCAAATTCGAAACGTCCAGCGCTTGCGCCCACAGGAAAGCTCCCAGCACGGAAAGCTGTAGCTGGTTTTCACTGTCCCTTGGAACTGCATTCGCTGCTACACAGACATTCGCGTTCTGCAAAAGCTTTGTTTGGTAAAGGGGCAACACTGTGTATTTCTCTGTCGGAGAGCCCGGCTGCCAAATTCGAAACGTCCAACGATTGCGCCCACATGAAAGCTGCCAGCACGGAAAGCTGTAGCTGGTTTTCACTGTCCCTTGGAACTGCATTCGCTGGTAGACAGACATTCGCGTTCTGCAAAAGCTTTGGTTGGTAATGGGGCAATACTGTGTATTTCTCTCTGGGAGAGCCCGGCTGCCAAATTCGAAACGTCCAGCGATTGCGCCCACATGAAAGCTCCCAGCACGGAAAGCTGTAGCTGGTTTTCACTGTCCCTTGGAACTGCATTCGCTGGTAGACAGACATTCGCGTTCTGCAAAAGCTTTCGTTCGTAATGAGGCAACACTGTGTATTTCTCTCTCGCAGAGCCCGGCTGCCAAATTCGAAACGTCCAGCGATTGCGCCCACAGGAAAGCTGCCAGCACGGAAAGCTGTAGCTGGTTTTCACTGTCCCTTGGAACTGCATTCGCTGCTACACAGACATTCGCGTTCTGCAAAAGCTTTGGTTGGTATAGGGGCAACACTGTGTATTTCTCTGTCGGAGAGTCCGGCTGCCAAATTCGAAACGTCCAACGATTGCGCCCACATGAAAGCTGCCAGCACGGAAAGCTGTAGCTGGTTTTCACTGTCCCTTGGAACTGCATTCGCTGCTACACAGACATTCGCGTTCTGCAAAAGCTTTCGTTCGTAATGGGGCAACACTGTGTATTTCTCTCTGGGAGAGCCCGGCTGCCAAATTCGAAACGTCCAGCGATTGCGCCCACAGGAAAGCTCCCAGCACGGAAAGCTGTAGCTGGTTTTCACTGTCCCTTGGAACTGCATTCGCTGGTAGACAGACATTCGCGTTCTGCAAAAGCTTTGGTTGGTAAAGGGGCAACACTTTGTATTTCTCTCTCGGAGAGCCCGGCTGACAAATTCGAAACGTCCAGCGATTGCGCCCACAGGAAAGCTCCCAGCACGGAAAGCTGTAGCTGGTTTTCACTGTCCCTTGGAACTGCATTCGCTGGTAGACAGACATTCGCGTTCTGCAACAGGTTTCGTTCGTAAAGGGGCAACACTGTGTATTTCTCTCTCGGAGAGCCCGGCTGCCAAATTCGAAACGTCCAGCGATTGCGCCCACAGGAAAGCTGCCAGCACGGAAAGCTGTAGCTGGTTTTCACTGTCCCTTGGAACTGCATTCGCTGGTAGACAGACATTCGCGTTCTGCAAAAGCTTTGGTTGGTAATGGGGCAATACTGTGTATTTCTCTCTCGCAGAGCCCGGCTGCCAAATTCGAAACGTCCAGCGATTGCGCCCACAGGAAAGCTCCCAGCACGGAAAGCTGTAGCTGGTTTTCACTGTCCCTTGGAACTGCATTCGCTGGTAGACGGACATTCGTGTTCTGCAAAAGCTTTCGTTCGTGATGAGGCAACACTGTGTATTTCTCTCTCGGAGAGCGCGGCTGCCAAATTCGAAACGTCCAGCGATTGCGCCCACAGGAAAGCTCCCAGCACGGAAAGCTGTAGCTGGTTTTCACTGTCCCTTGGAACTGCATTTGCTGCTACACAGACATTCGCGTTCTGCAACAGGTTTCGTTCGTAAAGGGGCAACACTGTGTATTTCTCTCTCGGAGAGCCCGGCTGCCAAATTCGAAACGTCCAGCGATTGCGCCCACAGGAAAGCTCCCAGCACGGAAAGCTGTAGCTGGTTTTCACTGTCCCTTGGAACTGCATTCGCTGGTAGACAGACATTCGCGTTCTGCAAAAGCTTTGGTTCGTAATGGGGCAACACTGTGTATTTCTCTCTCGCAGAGCCCGGCTGCCAAATTCGAAACGTCCAGCGCTTGCGCCCACAGGAAAGCTCCCAGCACGGAAAGCTGTAGCTGGTTTTCACTGTCCCTTGGAACTGCATTCGCTGCTACACAGACATTCGCGTTCTGCAAAAGCTTTGTTTGGTAAAGGGGCAACACTGTGTATTTCTCTCTCGGAGAGCGCGGCTGCCAAATTCGAAACGTCCAGCGACTGAGCCCACAGGAAAGCTCCCAGCACGGAAAGCTGTAGCTGGTTTTCACTGTCCCTTGGAACTGCATTCGATGCTACACAGACATTCGTGTTCTGCAAAAGCTTTGGTTGGTAAAGGGGCAACACTGTGTATTTCTCTGTCGGAGAGCCCGGCTGCCAAATTTGAAACGTCCAACGATTGCGCCCACATGAAAGCTGCCAGCACGGAAAGCTGTAGCTGGTTTTCACTGTCCCTTGGAACTGCATTCGCTGGTAGACAGACATTCGCGTTCTGCAAAAGCTTTCGTTCGTAATGGGGCAACACTGTGTATTTCTCTCTGGGAGAGCCCGGCTGCCAAATTCGAAACGTCCAGCGATTGCGCCCACAGGAAAGCTGCCAGCACGGAAAGCTGTAGCTGGTTTTCACTGTCCCTTGGAACTGCATTCGCTGCTACACAGACATTCGCGTTCTGCAAAAGCTTTGTTTCGTAATGGGGCAACACTGTGTATTTCTCTCTCGGAGAGCCCGGCTGCCAAATTCGAAACGTCCAGCGATTGCGCCCACAGGAAAGCTGCCAGCACGGAAAGCTGTAGCTGGTTTTCACTGTCCCTTGGAACTGCATTCGCTGGTAGACAGACATTCGCGTTCTGCAAAAGCTTTGGTTGGTAATGGGGCAATACTGTGTATTTCTCTCTCGCAGAGCCCGGCTGCCAAATTCGAAACGTCCAGCGATTGCGCCCACAGGAAAGCTCCCAGCACGGAAAGCTGTAGCTGGTTTTCACTGTCCCTTGGAACTGCATTCGCTGGTAGACGGACATTCGTGTTCTGCAAAAGCTTTCGTTCGTAATGAGGCAACACTGTGTATTTCTCTCTCGGAGAGCGCGGCTGCCAAATTCGAAACGTCCAGCGATTGCGCCCACAGGAAAGCTCCCAGCACGGAAAGCTGTAGCTGGTTTTCACTGTCCCTTGGAACTGCATTCGCTGCTACACAGACATTCGCGTTCTGCAACAGGTTTCGTTCGTAAAGGGGCAACACTGTGTATTTCTCTCTCGGAGAGCCCGGCTGCCAAATTCGAAACGTCCAGCGATTGCGCCCACAGGAAAGCTCCCAGCACGGAAAGCTGTAGCTGGTTTTCACTGTCCCTTGGAACTGCATTCGCTGGTAGACAGACATTCGCGTTCTGCAAAAGCTTTGGTTCGTAATGGGGCAACACTGTGTATTTCTCTCTCGCAGAGCCCGGCTGCCAAATTCGAAACGTCCAGCGCTTGCGCCCACAGGAAAGCTCCCAGCACGGAAAGCTGTAGCTGGTTTTCACTGTCCCTTGGAACTGCATTCGCTGCTACACAGACATTCGCGTTCTGCAAAAGCTTTGTTTGGTAAAGGGGCAACACTGTGTATTTCTCTGTCGGAGAGCCCGGCTGCCAAATTCGAAACGTCCAACGATTGCGCCCACATGAAAGCTGCCAGCACGGAAAGCTGTAGCTGGTTTTCACTGTCCCTTGGAACTGCATTCGCTGGTAGACAGACATTCGCGTTCTGCAAAAGCTTTGGTTGGTAATGGGGCAATACTGTGTATTTCTCTCTGGGAGAGCCCGGCTGCCAAATTCGAAACGTCCAGCGATTGCGCCCACATGAAAGCTCCCAGCACGGAAAGCTGTAGCTGGTTTTCACTGTCCCTTGGAACTGCATTCGCTGGTAGACAGACATTCGCGTTCTGCAAAAGCTTTCGTTCGTAATGAGGCAACACTGTGTATTTCTCTCTCGCAGAGCCCGGCTGCCAAATTCGAAACGTCCAGCGATTGCGCCCACAGGAAAGCTGCCAGCACGGAAAGCTGTAGCTGGTTTTCACTGTCCCTTGGAACTGCATTCGCTGCTACACAGACATTCGCGTTCTGCAAAAGCTTTGGTTGGTATAGGGGCAACACTGTGTATTTCTCTGTCGGAGAGTCCGGCTGCCAAATTCGAAACGTCCAACGATTGCGCCCACATGAAAGCTGCCAGCACGGAAAGCTGTAGCTGGTTTTCACTGTCCCTTGGAACTGCATTCGCTGCTACACAGACATTCGCGTTCTGCAAAAGCTTTCGTTCGTAATGGGGCAACACTGTGTATTTCTCTCTGGGAGAGCCCGGCTGCCAAATTCGAAACGTCCAGCGATTGCGCCCACAGGAAAGCTCCCAGCACGGAAAGCTGTAGCTGGTTTTCACTGTCCCTTGGAACTGCATTCGCTGGTAGACAGACATTCGCGTTCTGCAAAAGCTTTGGTTGGTAAAGGGGCAACACTTTGTATTTCTCTCTCGGAGAGCCCGGCTGACAAATTCGAAACGTCCAGCGATTGCGCCCACAGGAAAGCTCCCAGCACGGAAAGCTGTAGCTGGTTTTCACTGTCCCTTGGAACTGCATTCGCTGGTAGACAGACATTCGCGTTCTGCAACAGGTTTCGTTCGTAAAGGGGCAACACTGTGTATTTCTCTCTCGGAGAGCCCGGCTGCCAAATTCGAAACGTCCAGCGATTGCGCCCACAGGAAAGCTGCCAGCACGGAAAGCTGTAGCTGGTTTTCACTGTCCCTTGGAACTGCATTCGCTGGTAGACAGACATTCGCGTTCTGCAAAAGCTTTGGTTGGTAATGGGGCAATACTGTGTATTTCTCTCTCGCAGAGCCCGGCTGCCAAATTCGAAACGTCCAGCGATTGCGCCCACAGGAAAGCTCCCAGCACGGAAAGCTGTAGCTGGTTTTCACTGTCCCTTGGAACTGCATTCGCTGGTAGACGGACATTCGTGTTCTGCAAAAGCTTTCGTTCGTGATGAGGCAACACTGTGTATTTCTCTCTCGGAGAGCGCGGCTGCCAAATTCGAAACGTCCAGCGATTGCGCCCACAGGAAAGCTCCCAGCACGGAAAGCTGTAGCTGGTTTTCACTGTCCCTTGGAACTGCATTTGCTGCTACACAGACATTCGCGTTCTGCAACAGGTTTCGTTCGTAAAGGGGCAACACTGTGTATTTCTCTCTCGGAGAGCCCGGCTGCCAAATTCGAAACGTCCAGCGATTGCGCCCACAGGAAAGCTCCCAGCACGGAAAGCTGTAGCTGGTTTTCACTGTCCCTTGGAACTGCATTCGCTGGTAGACAGACATTCGCGTTCTGCAACAGCTTTGGTTCGTAATGGGGCAACACTGTGTATTTCTCTCTCGCAGAGCCCGGCTGCCAAATTCGAAACGTCCAGCGCTTGCGCCCACAGGAAAGCTCCCAGCACGGAAAGCTGTAGCTGGTTTTCACTGTCCCTTGGAACTGCATTCGCTGCTACACAGACATTCGCGTTCTGCAAAAGCTTTGTTTGGTAAAGGGGCAACACTGTGTATTTCTCTCTCGGAGAGCGCGGCTGCCAAATTCGAAACGTCCAGCGACTGAGCCCACAGGAAAGCTCCCAGCACGGAAAGCTGTAGCTGGTTTTCACTGTCCCTTGGAACTGCATTCGATGCTACACAGACATTCGTGTTCTGCAAAAGCTTTGGTTGGTAAAGGGGCAACACTGTGTATTTCTCTGTCGGAGAGCCCGGCTGCCAAATTTGAAACGTCCAACGATTGCGCCCACATGAAAGCTGCCAGCACGGAAAGCTGTAGCTGGTTTTCACTGTCCCTTGGAACTGCATTCGCTGGTAGACAGACATTCGCGTTCTGCAAAAGCTTTCGTTCGTAATGGGGCAACACTGTGTATTTCTCTCTGGGAGAGCCCGGCTGCCAAATTCGAAACGTCCAGCGATTGCGCCCACAGGAAAGCTGCCAGCACGGAAAGCTGTAGCTGGTTTTCACTGTCCCTTGGAACTGCATTCGCTGCTACACAGACATTCGCGTTCTGCAAAAGCTTTGTTTCGTAATGGGGCAACACTGTGTATTTCTCTCTCGGAGAGCCCGGCTGCCAAATTCGAAACGTCCAGCGATTGCGCCCACAGGAAAGCTGCCAGCACGGAAAGCTGTAGCTGGTTTTCACTGTCCCTTGGAACTGCATTCGCTGGTAGACAGACATTCGCGTTCTGCAAAAGCTTTGGTTGGTAATGGGGCAATACTGTGTATTTCTCTCTCGCAGAGCCCGGCTGCCAAATTCGAAACGTCCAGCGATTGCGCCCACAGGAAAGCTCCCAGCACGGAAAGCTGTAGCTGGTTTTCACTGTCCCTTGGAACTGCATTCGCTGGTAGACGGACATTCGTGTTCTGCAAAAGCTTTCGTTCGTAATGAGGCAACACTGTGTATTTCTCTCTCGGAGAGCGCGGCTGCCAAATTCGAAACGTCCAGCGATTGCGCCCACAGGAAAGCTCCCAGCACGGAAAGCTGTAGCTGGTTTTCACTGTCCCTTGGAACTGCATTCGCTGCTACACAGACATTCGCGTTCTGCAACAGGTTTCGTTCGTAAAGGGGCAACACTGTGTATTTCTCTCTCGGAGAGCCCGGCTGCCAAATTCGAAACGTCCAGCGATTGCGCCCACAGGAAAGCTCCCAGCACGGAAAGCTGTAGCTGGTTTTCACTGTCCCTTGGAACTGCATTCGCTGGTAGACAGACATTCGCGTTCTGCAAAAGCTTTGGTTCGTAATGGGGCAACACTGTGTATTTCTCTCTCGCAGAGCCCGGCTGCCAAATTCGAAACGTCCAGCGCTTGCGCCCACAGGAAAGCTCCCAGCACGGAAAGCTGTAGCTGGTTTTCACTGTCCCTTGGAACTGCATTCGCTGCTACACAGACATTCGCGTTCTGCAAAAGCTTTGTTTGGTAAAGGGGCAACACTGTGTATTTCTCTCTCGGAGAGCGCGGCTGCCAAATTCGAAACGTCCAGCGACTGAGCCCACAGGAAAGCTCCCAGCACGGAAAGCTGTAGCTGGTTTTCACTGTCCCTTGGAACTGCATTCGATGCTACACAGACCTTCGTGTTCTGCAAAAGCTTTGGTTGGTAAAGGGGCAACACTGTGTATTTCTCTGTCGGAGAGCCCGGCTGCCAAATTTGAAACGTCCAACGATTGCGCCCACATGAAAGCTGCCAGCACGGAAAGCTGTAGCTGGTTTTCACTGTCCCTTGGAACTGCATTCGCTGGTAGACAGACATTCGCGTTCTGCAAAAGCTTTCGTTCGTAATGGGGCAACACTGTGTATTTCTCTCTGGGAGAGCCCGGCTGCCAAATTCGAAACGTCCAGCGATTGCGCCCACAGGAAAGCTGCCAGCACGGAAAGCTGTAGCTGGTTTTCACTGTCCCTTGGAACTGCATTCGCTGCTACACAGACATTCGCGTTCTGCAAAAGCTTTGTTTCGTAATGGGGCAACACTGTGTATTTCTCTCTGGGAGAGCCCGGCTGCCAAATTCGAAACGTCCAGCGATTGCGCCCACAGGAAAGCTCCCAGCACGGAAAGCTGTAGCTGGTTTTCACTGTCCCTTGGAACTGCATTCGCTGGTAGACAGACATTCGCGTTCTGCAAAAGCTTTCGTTCGTAATGGGGCAACACTGTGTATTTCTCTCTGGGAGAGCCCGGCTGCCAAATTCGAAACGTCCAGCGATTGCGCCCACAGGAAAGCTCCCAGCACGGAAAGCTGTAGCTGGTTTTCACTGTCCCTTGGAACTGCATTCGCTGGTAGACAGACATTCGCGTTCTGCAAAAGCTTTCGTTCGTAAAGGGGCAACACTGTGTATTTCTCTCTGGGAGAGCCCGGCTGCCAAATTCGAAACGTCCAGCGATTGCGCCCACAGGAAAGCTGCCAGCACGGAAAGCTGTAGCTGGTTTTCACTGTCCCTTGGAACTGCATTCGCTGGTAGACAGACATTCGCGTTCTGCAACAGGTTTCGTTCGTAAAGGGGCAACACTGTGTATTTCTCTCTCGGAGAGCCCGGCTGCCAAATTCGAAACGTCCAGCGATTGCGCCCACAGGAAAGCTCCCAGCACGGAAAGCTGTAGCTGGTTTTCACTGTCCCTTGGAACTGCATTCGCTGGTAGACAGACATTCGCGTTCTGCAAAAGCTTTCGTTCGTAATGGGGCAACACTGTGTATTTCTCTCTCGCAGAGCCCGGCTGCCAAATTCGAAACGTCCAGCGATTGCGCCCACAGGAAAGCTGCCAGCACGGAAAGCTGTAGCTGGTTTTCACTGTCCCTTGGAACTGCATTCGCTGCTACACAGACATTCGCGTTCTGCAAAAGCTTTGTTTGGTAAAGGGGCAACACTGTGTATTTCTCTCTCGGAGAGCGCGGCTGCCAAATTCGAAACGTCCAGCGACTGAGCCCACAGGAAAGCTCCCAGCACGGAAAGCTGTAGCTGGTTTTCACTGTCCCTTGGAACTGCATTCGATGCTACACAGACATTCGTGTTCTGCAAAAGCTTTGGTTGGTAAAGGGGCAACACTGTGTATTTCTCTGTCGGAGAGCGCGGCTGCCAAATTCGAAACGTCCAACGATTGCGCCCACATGAAAGCTGCCAGCACGGAAAGCTGTAGCTGGTTTTCACTGTCCCTTGGAACTGCATTCGCTGGTAGACAGACATTCGCGTTCTGCAAAAGCTTTCGTTCGTAATGGGGCAACACTGTGTATTTCTCTCTGGGAGAGCCCGGCTGCCAAATTCGAAACGTCCAGCGATTGCGCCCACAGGAAAGCTGCCAGCACGGAAAGCTGTAGCTGGTTTTCACTGTCCCTTGGAACTGCATTCGCTGGTAGACAGACATTCGCGTTCTGCAAAAGCTTTGTTTCGTAATGGGGCAACACTGTGTATTTCTCTCTGGGAGAGCCCGGCTGCCAAATTCGAAACCTCCAGCGATTGCGCCCACAGGAAAGCTCCCAGCACGGAAAGCTGTAGCTGGTTTTCACTGTCCCTTGGAACTGCATTCGATGCTACACAGACATTCGTGTTCTGCAAAAGCTTTGGTTGGTAAAGGGGCAACACTGTGTATTTCTCTGTCGGAGAGCCCGGCTGCCAAATTCGAAACGTCCAACGATTGCGCCCACATGAAAGCTGCCAGCACGGAAAGCTGTAGCTGGTTTTCACTGTCCCTTGGAACTGCATTCGCTGGTAGACAGACATTCGCGTTCTGCAAAAGCTTTCGTTCGTAATGGGGCAACACTGTGTATTTCTCTCTGGGAGAGCCCGGCTGCCAAATTCGAAACGTCCAGCGATTGCGCCCACAGGAAAGCTGCCAGCACGGAAAGCTGTAGCTGGTTTTCACTGTCCCTTGGAACTGCATTCGCTGGTAGACAGACATTCGCGTTCTGCAAAAGCTTTGTTTCGTAATGGGGCAACACTGTGTATTTCTCTCTGGGAGAGCCCGGCTGCCAAATTCGAAACGTCCAGCGATTGCGCCCACAGGAAAGCTCCCAGCACGGAAAGCTGTAGCTGGTTTTCACTGTCCCTTGGAACTGCATTCGCTGGTAGACAGACATTCGCGTTCTGCAAAAGCTTTGTTTCGTAATGGGGCAACACTGTGTATTTCTCTCTGGGAGAGCCCGGCTGCCAAATTCGAAACGTCCAGCGATTGCGCCCACAGGAAAGCTGCCAGCACGGAAAGCTGTAGCTGGTTTTCACTGTCCCTTGGAACTGCATTCGCTGGTAGACAGACATTCGCGTTCTGCAAAAGCTTTGTTTCGTAATGGGGCAATACTGTGTATTTCTCTCTGGGAGAGCCCGGCTGCCAAATTCGAAACGTCCAGCGATTGCGCCCACATGAAAGCTCCCAGCACGGAAAGCTGTAGCTGGTTTTCACTGTCCCTTGGAACTGCATTCGCTGCTACACAGACATTCGTGTTCTGCAAAAGCTTTCGTTCGTAATGAGGCAACACTGTGTATTTCTCTCTCGCAGAGCCCGGCTGACAAATTCGAAACGTCCAGCGATTGCGCCCACAGGAAAGCTCCCAGCACGGAAAGCTGTAGCTGGTTTTCACTGTCCCTTGGAACTGCATTCGCTGCTACACAGACATTCGCGTTCTGCAAAAGCTTTGGTTGGTAAAGGGGCAACACTGTGTATTTCTCTGTCGGAGAGTCCGGCTGCCAAATTCGAAACGTCCAACGATTGCGCCCACATGAAAGCTGCCAGCACGGAAAGCTGTAGCTGGTTTTCACTGTCCCTTGGAACTGCATTCGCTGCTACACAGACATTCGCGTTCTGCAAAAGCTTTCGTTCGTAATGGGGCAACACTGTGTATTTCTCTCTGGGAGAGCCCGGCTGCCAAATTCGAAACGTCCAGCGATTGCGCCCACAGGAAAGCTCCCAGCACGGAAAGCTGTAGCTGGTTTTCACTGTCCCTTGGAACTGCATTCGCTGGTAGACAGACATTCGCGTTCTGCAAAAGCTTTGGTTGGTAAAGGGGCAACACTGTGTATTTCTCTCTCGGAGAGCCCGGCTGACAAATTCGAAACGTCCAGCGATTGCGCCCACAGGAAAGCTCCCAGCACGGAAAGCTGTAGCTGGTTTTCACTGTCCCTTGGAACTGCATTCGCTGCTACACAGACATTCGCGTTCTGCAACAGGTTTCGTTCGTAAAGGGGCAACACTGTGTATTTCTCTCTCGGAGAGCCCGGCTGCCAAATTCGAAACGTCCAGCGATTGCGCCCACAGGAAAGCTGCCAGCACGGAAAGCTGTAGCTGGTTTTCACTGTCCCTTGGAACTGCATTCGCTGGTAGACAGACATTCGCGTTCTGCAAAAGCTTTGGTTGGTAATGGGGCAATACTGTGTATTTCTCTCTCGCAGAGCCCGGCTGCCAAATTCGAAACGTCCAGCGATTGCGCCCACAGGAAAGCTCCCAGCACGGAAAGCTGTAGCTGGTTTTCACTGTCCCTTGGAACTGCATTCGCTGGTAGACGGACATTCGTGTTCTGCAAAAGCTTTCGTTCGTGATGAGGCAACACTGTGTATTTCTCTCTCGGAGAGCGCGGCTGCCAAATTCGAAACGTCCAGCGATTGCGCCCACAGGAAAGCTCCCAGCACGGAAAGCTGTAGCTGGTTTTCACTGTCCCTTGGAACTGCATTCGCTGCTACACAGACATTCGCGTTCTGCAACAGGTTTCGTTCGTAAAGGGGCAACACTGTGTATTTCTCTCTCGGAGAGCGCGGCTGCCAAATTCGAAACGTCCAGCGATTGCGCCCACAGGAAAGCTGCCAGCACGGAAAGCTGTAGCTGGTTTTCACTGTCCCTTGGAACTGCATTCGCTGGTAGACAGACATTCGCGTTCTGCAAAAGCTTTGTTTCGTAATGGGGCAACACTGTGTATTTCTCTCTCGTAGAGCCCGGCTGCCAAATTCGAAACGTCCAGCGCTTGCGCCCACAGGAAAGCTCCCAGCACGGAAAGCTGTAGCTGGTTTTCACTGTCCCTTGGAACTGCATTCGCTGCTACACAGACATTCGCGTTCTGCAAAAGCTTTGTTTGGTAAAGGGGCAACACTGTGTATTTCTCTCTCGGAGAGCGCGGCTGCCAAATTCGAAACGTCCAGCGAATGAGCCCACAGGAAAGCTCCCAGCACGGAAAGCTGTAGCTGGTTTTCACTGTCCCTTGGAACTGCATTCGATGCTACACAGACATTCGTGTTCTGCAAAAGCTTTGGTTGGTAAAGGGGCAACACTGTGTATTTCTCTGTCGGAGAGCCCGGCTGCCAAATTTGAAACGTCCAACGATTGCGCCCACATGAAAGCTGCCAGCACGGAAAGCTGTAGCTGGTTTTCACTGTCCCTTGGAACTGCATTCGCTGGTAGACAGACATTCGCGTTCTGCAAAAGCTTTGGTTTGTAATGGGGCAACACTGTGTATTTCTCTCTGGGAGAGCCCGGCTGCCAAATTCGAAACGTCCAGCGATTGCGCCCACAGGAAAGCTGCCAGCACGGAAAGCTGTAGCTGGTTTTCACTGTCCCTTGGAACTGCATTCGCTGCTACACAGACATTCGCGTTCTGCAAAAGCTTTGTTTCGTAATGGGGCAACACTGTGTATTTCTCTCTCGGAGAGCCCGGCTGCCAAATTCGAAACGTCCAGCGATTGCGCCCACAGGAAAGCTCCCAGCACGGAAAGCTGTAGCTGGTTTTCACTGTCCCTTGGAACTGCATTCGCTGGTAGACAGACATTCGCGTTCTGCAAAAGCTTTCGTTCGTAATGGGGCAACACTGTGTATTTCTCTCTGGGAGAGCCCGGCTGCCAAATTCGAAACGTCCAGCGATTGCGCCCACAGGAAAGCTCCCAGCACGGAAAGCTGTAGCTGGTTTTCACTGTCCCTTGGAACTGCATTCGCTGGTAGACAGACATTCGCGTTCTGCAAAAGCTTTCGTTCGTAAAGGGGCAACACTGTGTATTTCTCTCTGGGAGAGCCCGGCTGCCAAATTCGAAACGTCCAGCGATTGCGCCCACAGGAAAGCTGCCAGCACGGAAAGCTGTAGCTGGTTTTCACTGTCCCTTGGAACTGCATTCGCTGGTAGACAGACATTCGCGTTCTGCAACAGGTTTCGTTCGTAAAGGGGCAACACTGTGTATTTCTCTCTCGCAGAGCCCGGCTGCCAAATTCGAAACGTCCAGCGATTGCGCCCACAGGAAAGCTGCCAGCACGGAAAGCTGTAGCTGGTTTTCACTGTCCCTTGGAACTGCATTCGCTGGTAGACAGACATTCGCGTTCTGCAAAAGCTTTGGTTGGTAATGGGGCAACACTGTGTATTTCTCTCTCGCAGAGCCCGGCTGCCAAATTCGAAACGTCCAGCGATTGCGCCCACAGGAAAGCTGCCAGCACGGAAAGCTGTAGCTGGTTTTCACTGTCCCTTGGAACTGCATTCGCTGCTACACAGACATTCGCGTTCTGCAAAAGCTTTGTTTGGTAAAGGGGCAACACTGTGTATTTCTCTCTCGGAGAGCGCGGCTGCCAAATTCGAAACGTCCAGCGACTGAGCCCACAGGAAAGCTCCCAGCACGGAAAGCTGTAGCTGGTTTTCACTGTCCCTTGGAACTGCATTCGATGCTACACAGACATTCGTGTTCTGCAAAAGCTTTGGTTGGTAAAGGGGCAACACTGTGTATTTCTCTGTCGGAGAGCCCGGCTGCCAAATTCGAAACGTCCAACGATTGCGCCCACATGAAAGCTGCCAGCACGGAAAGCTGTAGCTGGTTTTCACTGTCCCTTGGAACTGCATTCGCTGGTAGACAGACATTCGCGTTCTGCAAAAGCTTTCGTTCGTAATGGGGCAACACTGTGTATTTCTCTCTGGGAGAGCCCGGCTGCCAAATTCGAAACGTCCAGCGATTGCGCCCACAGGAAAGCTGCCAGCACGGAAAGCTGTAGCTGGTTTTCACTGTCCCTTGGAACTGCATTCGCTGGTAGACAGACATTCGCGTTCTGCAAAAGCTTTGTTTCGTAATGGGGCAACACTGTGTATTTCTCTCTGGGAGAGCCCGGCTGCCAAATTCGAAACGTCCAGCGATTGCGCCCACAGGAAAGCTCCCAGCACGGAAAGCTGTAGCTGGTTTTCACTGTCCCTTGGAACTGCATTCGATGCTACACAGACATTCGTGTTCTGCAAAAGCTTTGGTTGGTAAAGGGGCAACACTGTGTATTTCTCTCTCGGAGAGCCCGGCTGCCAAATTCGAAACGTCCAACGATTGCGCCCACATGAAAGCTGCCAGCACGGAAAGCTGTAGCTGGTTTTCACTGTCCCTTGGAACTGCATTCGCTGGTAGACAGACATTCGCGTTCTGCAAAAGCTTTCGTTCGTAATGGGGCAACACTGTGTATTTCTCTCTGGGAGAGCCCGGCTGCCAAATTCGAAACGTCCAGCGATTGCGCCCACAGGAAAGCTGCCAGCACGGAAAGCTGTAGCTGGTTTTCACTGTCCCTTGGAACTGCATTCGCTGGTAGACAGACATTCGCGTTCTGCAAAAGCTTTGTTGCGTAATGGGGCAACACTGTGTATTTCTCTCTGGGAGAGCCCGGCTGCCAAATTCGAAACGTCCAGCGATTGCGCCCACAGGAAAGCTCCCAGCACGGAAAGCTGTAGCTGGTTTTCACTGTCCCTTGGAACTGCATTCGCTGGTAGACAGACATTCGCGTTCTGCAAAAGCTTTGTTTCGTAATGGGGCAACACTGTGTATTTCTCTCTGGGAGAGCCCGGCTGCCAAATTCGAAACGTCCAGCGATTGCGCCCACAGGAAAGCTGCCAGCACGGAAAGCTGTAGCTGGTTTTCACTGTCCCTTGGAACTGCATTCGCTGGTAGACAGACATTCGCGTTCTGCAAAAGCTTTGGTTGGTAATGGGGCAATACTGTGTATTTCTCTCTGGGAGAGCCCGGCTGCCAAATTCGAAACGTCCAGCGATTGCGCCCACATGAAAGCTCCCAGCACGGAAAGCTGTAGCTGGTTTTCACTGTCCCTTGGAACTGCATTCGCTGCTACACAGACATTCGCGTTCTGCAAAAGCTTTCGTTCGTAATGGGGCAACACTGTGTATTTCTCTCTGGGAGAGCCCGGCTGCCAAATTCGAAACGTCCAGCGATTGCGCCCACAGGAAAGCTCCCAGCACGGAAAGCTGTAGCTGGTTTTCACTGTCCCTTGGAACTGCATTCGCTGGTAGACAGACATTCGCGTTCTGCAAAAGCTTTGGTTGGTAAAGGGGCAACACTGTGTATTTCTCTCTCGGAGAGCCCGGCTGACAAATTCGAAACGTCCAGCGATTGCGCCCACAGGAAAGCTGCCAGCACGGAAAGCTGTAGCTGGTTTTCACTGTCCCTTGGAACTGCATTCGCTGCTACACAGACATTCGTGTTCTGCAAAAGCTTTCGTTCGTAATGAGGCAACACTGTGTATTTCTCTCTCGCAGAGCCCGGCTGACAAATTCGAAACGTCCAGCGATTGCGCCCACAGGAAAGCTGCCAGCACGGAAAGCTGTAGCTGGTTTTCACTGTCCCTTGGAACTGCATTCGCTGGTAGACAGACATTCGCGTTCTGCAAAAGCTTTGGTTGGTAATGGGGCAACACTGTGTATTTCTCTCTCGCAGAGCCCGGCTGCCAAATTCGAAACGTCCAGCGATTGCGCCCACAGGAAAGCTGCCAGCACGGAAAGCTGTAGCTGGTTTTCACTGTCCCTTGGAACTGCATTCGCTGCTACACAGACATTCGCGTTCTGCAAAAGCTTTGTTTGGTAAAGGGGCAACACTGTGTATTTCTCTCTCGGAGAGCGCGGCTGCCAAATTCGAAACGTCCAGCGACTGAGCCCACAGGAAAGCTCCCAGCACGGAAAGCTGTAGCTGGTTTTCACTGTCCCTTGGAACTGCATTCGATGCTACACAGACATTCGTGTTCTGCAAAAGCTTTGGTTGGTAAAGGGGCAACACTGTGTATTTCTCTGTCGGAGAGCCCGGCTGCCAAATTCGAAACGTCCAACGATTGCGCCCACATGAAAGCTGCCAGCACGGAAAGCTGTAGCTGGTTTTCACTGTCCCTTGGAACTGCATTCGCTGGTAGACAGACATTCGCGTTCTGCAAAAGCTTTCGTTCGTAATGGGGCAACACTGTGTATTTCTCTCTGGGAGAGCCCGGCTGCCAAATTCGAAACGTCCAGCGATTGCGCCCACAGGAAAGCTGCCAGCACGGAAAGCTGTAGCTGGTTTTCACTGTCCCTTGGAACTGCATTCGCTGGTAGACAGACATTCGCGTTCTGCAAAAGCTTTGTTTCGTAATGGGGCAACACTGTGTATTTCTCTCTCGCAGAGCCCGGCTGACAAATTCGAAACGTCCAGCGATTGCGCCCACAGGAAAGCTCCCAGCACGGAAAGCTGTAGCTGGTTTTCACTGTCCCTTGGAACTGCATTCGCTGGTAGGCAGACATTCGTGTTCTGCAAAAGCTTTGGTTGGTAAAGGGGCAACACTGTGTATTTCTCTGTCGGAGAGCCCGGCTGCCAAATTCGAAACGTCCAACGATTGCGCCCACATGAAAGCTGCCAGCACGGAAAGCTGTAGCTGGTTTTCACTGTCCCTTGGAACTGCATTCGCTGGTAGACAGACATTCGCGTTCTGCAAAAGCTTTCGTTCGTAATGGGGCAACACTGTTTATTTCTCTCTGGGAGAGCCCGGCTGCCAAATTCGAAACGTCCAGCGATTGCGCCCACAGGAAAGCTGCCAGCACGGAAAGCTGTAGCTGGTTTTCACTGTCCCTTGGAACTGCATTCGCTGGTAGACAGACATTCGCGTTCTGCAAAAGCTTTGTTTCGTAATGGGGCAACACTGTGTATTTCTCTCTGGGAGAGCCCGGCTGCCAAATTCGAAACGTCCAGCGATTGCGCCCACAGGAAAGCTCCCAGCACGGAAAGCTGTAGCTGGTTTTCACTGTCCCTTGGAACTGCATTCGCTGGTAGACAGACATTCGCGTTCTGCAAAAGCTTTGTTTCGTAATGGGGCAACACTGTGTATTTCTCTCTGGGAGAGCCCGGCTGCCAAATTCGAAACGTCCAGCGATTGCGCCCACAGGAAAGCTGCCAGCACGGAAAGCTGTAGCTGGTTTTCACTGTCCCTTGGAACTGCATTCGCTGGTAGACAGACATTCGCGTTCTGCAAAAGCTTTGGTTGGTAATGGGGCAATACTGTGTATTTCTCTCTGGGAGAGCCCGGCTGCCAAATTCGAAACGTCCAGCGATTGCGCCCACATGAAAGCTGCCAGCACGGAAAGCTGTAGCTGGTTTTCACTGTCCCTTGGAACTGCATTCGCTGCTACACAGACATTCGTGTTCTGCAAAAGCTTTCGTTCGTAATGAGGCAACACTGTGTATTTCTCTCTCGCAGAGCCCGGCTGACAAATTCGAAACGTCCAGCGATTGCGCCCACAGGAAAGCTCCCAGCACGGAAAGCTGTAGCTGGTTTTCACTGTCCCTTGGAACTGCATTCGCTGGTAGACAGACATTCGCGTTCTGCAAAAGCTTTGGTTGGTAAAGGGGCAACACTGTGTATTTCTCTCTCGGAGAGCCCGGCTGCCAAATTCGAAACGTCCAGCGATTGCGCCCACAGGAAAGCTCCCAGCACGGAAAGCTGTAGCTGGTTTTCACTGTCCCTTGGAACTGCATTCGCTGGTAGACAGACATTCGCGTTCTGCAAAAGCTTTCGTTCGTAATGGGGCAACACTGTGTATTTCTCTCTCGGAGAGCCCGGCTGCCAAATTCGAAACGTCCAGCGATTGCGCCCACAGGAAAGCTCCCAGCACGGAAAGCTGTAGCTGGTTTTCACTGTCCCTTGGAACTGCATTCGCTGGTAGACAGACATTCGCTTTCTGCAACAGCTTTCGTTCGTAATGGGGCAACACTGTGTATTTCTCTCTGGGAGAGCCCGGCTGCCAAATTCGAAACGTCCAGCGATTGCGCCCACAGGAAAGCTCCCAGCACGGAAAGCTGTAGCTGGTTTTCACTGTCCCTTGGAACTGCATTCGCTGGTAGACAGACATTCGCGTTCTGCAAAAGCTTTCGTTCGTAAAGGGTCAACACTGTGTATTTCTCTCTCGGAGAGCCCGGCTGCCAAATTCGAAACGTCCAGCGATTGCGCCCACAGGAAAGCTGCCAGCACGGAAAGCTGTAGCTGGTTTTCACTGTCCCTTGGAACTGCATTCGCTGGTAGACAGACATTCGCGTTCTGCAAAAGCTTTCGTTGGTAATGGGGCAATACTGTGTATTTCTCTCTGGGAGAGCCCGGCTGCCAAATTTGAAACGTCCAGCGATTGCGCCCACAGGAAAGCTCCCAGCACGGAAAGCTGTAGCTGGTTTTCACTGTCCCTTGGAATTGCATTCGCTGCTACACAGACATTCGTGTTCTGCAACAGGTTTCGTTCGTAATGAGGCAACACTGTGTATTTCTCTCTCGGAGAGCCCGGCTGACAAATTCGAAACGTCCAGCGATTGCGCCCACAGGAAAGCTGCCAGCACGGAAAGCTGTAGCTGGTTTTCACTGTCCCTTGGAACTGCATTCGCTGGTAGACAGACATTCGCGTTCTGCAACAGGTTTCGTTCGTAAAGGGGCAACACTGTGTATTTCTCTCTCGGAGAGCCCGGCTGCCAAATTCGAAACGTCCAGCGATTGCGCCCACAGGAAAGCTGCCAGCACGGAAAGCTGTAGCTGGTTTTCACTGTCCCTTGGAACTGCATTCGCTGGTAGACAGACATTCGCGTTCTGCAAAAGCTTTGGTTGGTAAATGGGCAACACTGTGTATTTCTCTCTCGGAGAGCCCGGCTGCCAAATTCGAAACGTCCAGCGATTGCGCCCACAGGAAAGCTGCCAGCACGGAAAGCTGTAGCTGGTTTTCACTGTCCCTTGGAACTGCATTCGCTGGTAGACAGACATTCGCGTTCTGCAAAAGCTTTGTTTCGTAATGGGGCAACACTGTGTATTTCTCTCTCGCAGAGCCCGGCTGACAAATTCGAAACGTCCAGCGATTGCGCCCACAGGAAAGCTGCCAGCACGGAAAGCTGTAGCTGATTTTCACTGTCCCTTGGAACTGCATTCGCTGGTAGACAGACATTCGCGTTCTGCAAAAGCTTTGTTTCGTAATGGGGCAACACTGTGTATTTCTCTCTCCGAGAGCGCGGCTGCCAAATTCGAAACGTCCAGCGATTGCGCCCACAGGAAAGCTCCCAGCACGGAAAGCTGTACCTGGTTTTCACTGTCCCTTGGAACTGCATTCGCTGCTACACAGACATTCGCGTTCTGCAAAAGCTTTGGTTGGTAAAGAGGCAACACTGTGTATTTCTCTGTCGGAGAGCCCGGCTGCCAAATTCGAAACGTCCAACGATTGCGCCCACATGAAAGCTCCCAGCACGGAAAGCTGTAGCTGGTTTTCACTGTCCCTTGGAACTGCATTCGCTGGTAGACAGACATTCGCGTTCTGCAAAAGCTTTGGTTGGTAATGGGGCAATACTGTGTATTTCTCTCTGGGAGAGCCCGGCTGCCAAATTCGAAACGTCCAGCGATTGCGCCCACAGGAAAGCTCCCTGCACGGAAAGCTGTAGCTGGTTTTCACTGTCCCTTGGAACTGCATTCGCTGGTAGACGGACTTTCGTGTTCTGCAAAAGCTTTCGTTCGTAATGAGGCAACACTGTGTATTTCTCTCTCGGAGAGCGCGGCTGCCAAATTCGAAACGTCCAGCGATTGCGCCCACAGGAAAGCTGCCAGCACGGAAAGCTGTAGCTGGTTTTCACTGTCCCTTGGAACTGCATTCGCGGCTACACAGACATTCGCGTTCTGCAAAAGCTTTGGTTGGTAAAGGGGCAACACTGTGTATTTCTCTGTCGGAGAGCCCGGCTGCCAAATTCGAAACGTCCAACGATTGCGCCCACATGAAAGCTGCCAGCACGGAAAGCTGTAGCTGGTTTTCACTGTCCCTTGGAACTGCATTCGCTGGTAGACAGACATTCGCGTTCTGCAACAGGTTTCGTTCGTAAAGGGGCAACACTGTGTATTTCTCTCTCGGAGAGCCCGGCTGCCAAATTCGAAACGTCCAGCGATTGCGCCCACAGGAAAGCTGCCAGCACGGAAAGCTGTAGCTGGTTTTCACTGTCCCTTGGAACTGCATTCGCTGGTAGACAGACATTCGCGTTCTGCAAAAGCTTTGGTTGGTAATGGGGCAATACTGTGTATTTCTCTCTCGCAGAGCCCGGCTGCCAAATTCGAAACGTCCAGCGATTGCGCCCACAGGAAAGCTCCCAGCACGGAAAGCTGTAGCTGGTTTTCACTGTCCCTTGGAACTGCATTCGCTGGTAGACGGACATTCGTGTTCTGCAAAAGCTTTCGTTCGTAATGAGGCAACACTGTGTATTTCTCTCTCGGAGAGCGCGGCTGCCAAATTCGAAACGTCCAGCGATTGCGCCCACAGGAAAGCTCCCAGCACAGAAAGCTGTAGCTGGTTTTCACTGTCCCTTGGAACTGCATTCGCTGCTACACAGACATTCGCGTTCTGCAACAGGTTTCGTTCGTAAAGGGGCAACACTGTGAATTTCTCTCTCGGAGAGCCCGGCTGCCAAATTCGAAACGTCCAGCGATTGCGCCCACAGGAAAGCTCCCAGCACGGAAAGCTGTAGCTGGTTTTCACTGTCCCTTGGAACTGCATTCGCTGGTAGACAGACATTCGCGTTCTGCAAAAGCTTTGGTTCGTAATGGGGCAACACTGTGTATTTCTCTCTCGCAGAGCCCGGCTGCCAAATTCGAAACGTCCAGCGATTGCGCCCACAGGAAAGCTCCCAGCACGGAAAGCTGTAGCTGGTTTTCACTGTCCCTTGGAACTGCATTCGCTGCTACACAGACATTCGCGTTCTGCAAAAGCTTTGTTTGGTAAAGGGGCAACACTGTGTATTTCTCTCTCGGAGAGCGCGGCTGCCAAATTCGAAACGTCCAGCGACTGAGCCCACAGGAAAGCTCCCAGCACGGAAAGCTGTAGCTGGTTTTCACTGTCCCTTGGAACTGCATTCGATGCTACACAGACATTCGTGTTCTGCAAAAGCTTTGGTTGGTAAAGGGGCAACACTGTGTATTTCTCTGTCGGAGAGCCCGGCTGCCAAATTTGAAACGTCCAACGATTGCGCCCACATGAAAGCTGCCAGCACGGAAAGCTGTAGCTGGTTTTCACTGTCCCTTGGAACTGCATTCGCTGGTAGACAGACATTCGCGTTCTGCAAAAGCTTTCGTTCGTAATGGGGCAACACTGTGTATTTCTCTCTGGGAGAGCCCGGCTGCCAACTTCGAAACGTCCAGCGATTGCGCCCACAGGAAAGCTGCCAGCACGGAAAGCTGTAGCTGGTTTTCACTGTCCCTTGGAACTGCATTCGCTGGTAGACAGACATTCGCGTTCTGCAAAAGCTTTGTTTCGTAATGGGGCAACACTGTGTATTTCTCTCTCGGAGAGCCCGGCTGCCAAATTCGAAACGTCCAGCGATTTCGCCCACAGGAAAGCTCCCAGCACGGAAAGCTGTAGCTGGTTTTCACTGTCCCTTGGAACTGCATTCGCTGGTAGACAGACATTCGCGTTCTGCAAAAGCTTTCGTTCGTAATGGGGCAACACTGTGTATTTCTCTCTGGGAGAGCCCGGCTGCCAAATTCGAAACGTCCAGCGATTGCGCCCACAGGAAAGCTCCCAGCACGGAAAGCTGTAGCTGGTTTTCACTGTCCCTTGGAACTGCATTCGCTGGTAGACAGACATTCGCGTTCTGCAAAAGCTTTCGTTCGTAAAGGGGCAACACTGTGTATTTCTCTCTGGGAGAGCCCGGCTGTCAAATTCGAAACGTCCAGCGATTGCGCCCACAGGAAAGCTCCCAGCACGGAAAGCTGTAGCTGGTTTTCACTGTCCCTTGGAACTGCATTCGCTGGTAGACAGACATTCGCGTTCTGCAAAAGCTTTCGTTCGTAAAGGGGCAACACTGTGTATTTCTCTCTCGGAGAGCCCGGCTGCCAAATTCGAAACGTCCAGCGATTGCGCCCACAGGAAAGCTGCCAGCACGGAAAGCTGTAGCTGGTTTTCACTGTCCCTTGGAACTGCATTCGCTGGTAGACAGACATTCGCGTTCTGCAAAAGCTTTCGTTCGTAATGGGGCAACACTGTGTATTTCTCTCTGGGAGAGCCCGGCTGCCAAATTCGAAACGTCCAGCGATTGCGCCCACAGGAAAGCTGCCAGCACGGAAAGCTGTAGCTGGTTTTCACTGTCCCTTGGAACTGCATTCGCTGGTAGACAGACATTCGCGTTCTGCAAAAGCTTTCGTTCGTAATGGGGCAACACTGTGTATTTCTCTCTGGGAGAGCCCGGCTGCCAAATTCGAAACGTCCAGCGATTGCGCCCACAGGAAAGCTGCCAGCACGGAAAGCTGTAGCTGGTTTTCACTGTCCCTTGGAACTGCATTCGCTGGTAGACAGACATTCGCGTTCTGCAAAAGCTTTGTTTCGTAATGGGGCAACACTGTGTATTTCTCTCTGGGAGAGCCCGGCTGCCAAATTCGAAACGTCCAGCGATTGCGCCCACAGGAAAGCTCCCAGCACGGAAAGCTGTAGCTGGTTTTCACTGTCCCTTGGAACTGCATTCGATGCTACACAGACATTCGTGTTCTGCAAAAGCTTTGGTTGGTAAAGGGGCAACACTGTGTATTTCTCTCTCGGAGAGCCCGGCTGCCAAATTCGAAACGTCCAACGATTGCGCCCACATGAAAGCTGCCAGCACGGAAAGCTGTAGCTGGTTTTCACTGTCCCTTGGAACTGCATTCGCTGGTAGACAGACATTCGCGTTCTGCAAAAGCTTTCGTTCGTAATGGGGCAACACTCTGTATTTCTCTCTGGGAGAGCCCGGCTGCCAAATTCGAAACGTCCAGCGATTGCGCCCACAGGAAAGCTGCCAGCACGGAAAGCTGTAGCTGGTTTTCACTGTCCCTTGGAACTGCATTCGCTGGTAGACAGACATTCGCGTTCTGCAAAAGCTTTGTTGCGTAATGGGGCAACACTGTGTATTTCTCTCTGGGAGAGCCCGGCTGCCAAATTCGAAACGTCCAGCGATTGCGCCCACAGGAAAGCTCCCAGCACGGAAAGCTGTAGCTGGTTTTCACTGTCCCTTGGAACTGCATTCGCTGGTAGACAGACATTCGCGTTCTGCAAAAGCTTTGTTTCGTAATGGGGCAACACTGTGTATTTCTCTCTGGGAGAGCCCGGCTGCCAAATTCGAAACGTCCAGCGATTGCGCCCACAGGAAAGCTGCCAGCACGGAAAGCTGTAGCTGGTTTTCACTGTCCCTTGGAACTGCATTCGCTGGTAGACAGACATTCGCGTTCTGCAAAAGCTTTGGTTGGTAATGGGGCAATACTGTGTATTTCTCTCTGGGAGAGCCCGGCTGCCAAATTCGAAACGTCCAGCGATTGCGCCCACATGAAAGCTCCCAGCACGGAAAGCTGTAGCTGGTTTTCACTGTCCCTTGGAACTGCATTCGCTGCTACACAGACATTCGTGTTCTGCAAAAGCTTTCGTTCGTAATGAGGCAACACTGTGTATTTCTCTCTCGCAGAGCCCGGCTGACAAATTCGAAACGTCCAGCGATTGCGCCCACAGGAAAGCTGCCAGCACGGAAAGCTGTAGCTGGTTTTCACTGTCCCTTGGAACTGCATTCGCTGCTACACAGACATTCGCGTTCTGCAAAAGCTTTGGTTGGTAAAGGGGCAACACTGTGTATTTCTCTGTCGGAGAGTCCGGCTGCCAAATTCGAAACGTCCAACGATTGCGCCCACATGAAAGCTGCCAGCACGGAAAGCTGTAGCTGGTTTTCACTGTCCCTTGGAACTGCATTCGCTGCTACACAGACATTCGCGTTCTGCAAAAGCTTTCGTTCGTAATGGGGCAACACTGTGTATTTCTCTCTGGGAGAGCCCGGCTGCCAAATTCGAAACGTCCAGCGATTGCGCCCACAGGAAAGCTCCCAGCACGGAAAGCTGTAGCTGGTTTTCACTGTCCCTTGGAACTGCATTCGCTGGTAGACAGACATTCGCGTTCTGCAAAAGCTTTGGTTGGTAAAGGGGCAACACTGTGTATTTCTCTCTCGGAGAGCCCGGCTGACAAATTCGAAACGTCCAGCGATTGCGCCCACAGGAAAGCTGCCAGCACGGAAAGCTGTAGCTGGTTTTCACTGTCCCTTGGAACTGCATTCGCTGCTACACAGACATTCGCGTTCTGCAAAAGCTTTCGTTCGTAATGAGGCAACACTGTGTATTTCTCTCTCGCAGAGCCCGGCTGACAAATTCGAAACGTCCAGCGATTGCGCCCACAGGAAAGCTGCCAGCACGGAAAGCTGTAGCTGGTTTTCACTGTCCCTTGGAACTGCATTCGCTGGTAGACAGACATTCGCGTTCTGCAAAAGCTTTGGTTGGTAATGGGGCAACACTGTGTATTTCTCTCTCGCAGAGCCCGGCTGCCAAATTCGAAACGTCCAGCGATTGCGCCCACAGGAAAGCTGCCAGCACGGAAAGCTGTAGCTGGTTTTCACTGTCCCTTGGAACTGCATTCGCTGCTACACAGACATTCGCGTTCTGCAAAAGCTTTGTTTGGTAAAGGGGCAACACTGTGTATTTCTCTCTCGGAGAGCGCGGCTGCCAAATTCGAAACGTCCAGCGACTGAGCCCACAGGAAAGCTCCCAGCACGGAAAGCTGTAGCTGGTTTTCACTGTCCCTTGGAACTGCATTCGATGCTACACAGACATTCGTGTTCTGCAAAAGCTTTGGTTGGTAAAGGGGCAACACTGTGTATTTCTCTGTCGGAGAGCCCGGCTGCCAAATTCGAAACGTCCAACGATTGCGCCCACATGAAAGCTGCCAGCACGGAAAGCTGTAGCTGGTTTTCACTGTCCCTTGGAACTGCATTCGCTGGTAGACAGACATTCGCGTTCTGCAAAAGCTTTCGTTCGTAATGGGGCAACACTGTGTATTTCTCTCTGGGAGAGCCCGGCTGCCAAATTCGAAACGTCCAGCGATTGCGCCCACAGGAAAGCTGCCAGCACGGAAAGCTGTAGCTGGTTTTCACTGTCCCTTGGAACTGCATTCGCTGGTAGACAGACATTCGCGTTCTGCAAAAGCTTTGTTTCGTAATGGGGCAACACTGTGTATTTCTCTCTCGCAGAGCCCGGCTGACAAATTCGAAACGTCCAGCGATTGCGCCCACAGGAAAGCTCCCAGCACGGAAAGCTGTAGCTGGTTTTCACTGTCCCTTGGAACTGCATTCGCTGGTAGGCAGACATTCGTGTTCTGCAAAAGCTTTGGTTGGTAAAGGGGCAACACTGTGTATTTCTCTGTCGGAGAGCCCGGCTGCCAAATTCGAAACGTCCAACGATTGCGCCCACATGAAAGCTGCCAGCACGGAAAGCTGTAGCTGGTTTTCACTGTCCCTTGGAACTGCATTCGCTGGTAGACAGACATTCGCGTTCTGCAAAAGCTTTCGTTCGTAATGGGGCAACACTGTTTATTTCTCTCTGGGAGAGCCCGGCTGCCAAATTCGAAACGTCCAGCGATTGCGCCCACAGGAAAGCTGCCAGCACGGAAAGCTGTAGCTGGTTTTCACTGTCCCTTGGAACTGCATTCGCTGGTAGACAGACATTCGCGTTCTGCAAAAGCTTTGTTTCGTAATGGGGCAACACTGTGTATTTCTCTCTGGGAGAGCCCGGCTGCCAAATTCGAAACGTCCAGCGATTGCGCCCACAGGAAAGCTCCCAGCACGGAAAGCTGTAGCTGGTTTTCACTGTCCCTTGGAACTGCATTCGCTGGTAGACAGACATTCGCGTTCTGCAAAAGCTTTGTTTCGTAATGGGGCAACACTGTGTATTTCTCTCTGGGAGAGCCCGGCTGCCAAATTCGAAACGTCCAGCGATTGCGCCCACAGGAAAGCTGCCAGCACGGAAAGCTGTAGCTGGTTTTCACTGTCCCTTGGAACTGCATTCGCTGGTAGACAGACATTCGCGTTCTGCAAAAGCTTTGGTTGGTAATGGGGCAATACTGTGTATTTCTCTCTGGGAGAGCCCGGCTGCCAAATTCGAAACGTCCAGCGATTGCGCCCACATGAAAGCTGCCAGCACGGAAAGCTGTAGCTGGTTTTCACTGTCCCTTGGAACTGCATTCGCTGCTACACAGACATTCGTGTTCTGCAAAAGCTTTCGTTCGTAATGAGGCAACACTGTGTATTTCTCTCTCGCAGAGCCCGGCTGACAAATTCGAAACGTCCAGCGATTGCGCCCACAGGAAAGCTCCCAGCACGGAAAGCTGTAGCTGGTTTTCACTGTCCCTTGGAACTGCATTCGCTGGTAGACAGACATTCGCGTTCTGCAAAAGCTTTGGTTGGTAAAGGGGCAACACTGTGTATTTCTCTCTCGGAGAGCCCGGCTGCCAAATTCGAAACGTCCAGCGATTGCGCCCACAGGAAAGCTCCCAGCACGGAAAGCTGTAGCTGGTTTTCACTGTCCCTTGGAACTGCATTCGCTGGTAGACAGACATTCGCGTTCTGCAAAAGCTTTCGTTCGTAATGGGGCAACACTGTGTATTTCTCTCTCGGAGAGCCCGGCTGCCAAATTCGAAACGTCCAGCGATTGCGCCCACAGGAAAGCTCCCAGCACGGAAAGCTGTAGCTGGTTTTCACTGTCCCTTGGAACTGCATTCGCTGGTAGACAGACATTCGCTTTCTGCAACAGCTTTCGTTCGTAATGGGGCAACACTGTGTATTTCTCTCTGGGAGAGCCCGGCTGCCAAATTCGAAACGTCCAGCGATTGCGCCCACAGGAAAGCTCCCAGCACGGAAAGCTGTAGCTGGTTTTCACTGTCCCTTGGAACTGCATTCGCTGGTAGACAGACATTCGCGTTCTGCAAAAGCTTTCGTTCGTAAAGGGTCAACACTGTGTATTTCTCTCTCGGAGAGCCCGGCTGCCAAATTCGAAACGTCCAGCGATTGCGCCCACAGGAAAGCTGCCAGCACGGAAAGCTGTAGCTGGTTTTCACTGTCCCTTGGAACTGCATTCGCTGGTAGACAGACATTCGCGTTCTGCAAAAGCTTTCGTTGGTAATGGGGCAATACTGTGTATTTCTCTCTGGGAGAGCCCAGCTGCCAAATTTGAAACGTCCAGCGATTGCGCCCACAGGAAAGCTCCCAGCACGGAAAGCTGTAGCTGGTTTTCACTGTCCCTTGGAATTGCATTCGCTGCTACACAGACATTCGTGTTCTGCAACAGGTTTCGTTCGTAATGAGGCAACACTGTGTATTTCTCTCTCGGAGAGCCCGGCTGACAAATTCGAAACGTCCAGCGATTGCGCCCACAGGAAAGCTGCCAGCACGGAAAGCTGTAGCTGGTTTTCACTGTCCCTTGGAACTGCATTCGCTGGTAGACAGACATTCGCGTTCTGCAACAGGTTTCGTTCGTAAAGGGGCAACACTGTGTATTTCTCTCTCGGAGAGCCCGGCTGCCAAATTCGAAACGTCCAGCGATTGCGCCCACAGGAAAGCTGCCAGCACGGAAAGCTGTAGCTGGTTTTCACTGTCCCTTGGAACTGCATTCGCTGGTAGACAGACATTCGCGTTCTGCAAAAGCTTTGGTTGGTAAATGGGCAACACTGTGTATTTCTCTCTCGGAGAGCCCGGCTGCCAAATTCGAAACGTCCAGCGATTGCGCCCACAGGAAAGCTGCCAGCACGGAAAGCTGTAGCTGGTTTTCACTGTCCCTTGGAACTGCATTCGCTGGTAGACAGACATTCGCGTTCTGCAAAAGCTTTGTTTCGTAATGGGGCAACACTGTGTATTTCTCTCTCGCAGAGCCCGGCTGACAAATTCGAAACGTCCAGCGATTGCGCCCACAGGAAAGCTGCCAGCACGGAAAGCTGTAGCTGATTTTCACTGTCCCTTGGAACTGCATTCGCTGGTAGACAGACATTCGCGTTCTGCAAAAGCTTTGTTTCGTAATGGGGCAACACTGTGTATTTCTCTCTCCGAGAGCGCGGCTGCCAAATTCGAAACGTCCAGCGATTGCGCCCACAGGAAAGCTCCCAGCACGGAAAGCTGTACCTGGTTTTCACTGTCCCTTGGAACTGCATTCGCTGCTACACAGACATTCGCGTTCTGCAAAAGCTTTGGTTGGTAAAGAGGCAACACTGTGTATTTCTCTGTCGGAGAGCCCGGCTGCCAAATTCGAAACGTCCAACGATTGCGCCCACATGAAAGCTCCCAGCACGGAAAGCTGTAGCTGGTTTTCACTGTCCCTTGGAACTGCATTCGCTGGTAGACAGACATTCGCGTTCTGCAAAAGCTTTGGTTGGTAATGGGGCAATACTGTGTATTTCTCTCTGGGAGAGCCCGGCTGCCAAATTCGAAACGTCCAGCGATTGCGCCCACAGGAAAGCTCCCTGCACGGAAAGCTGTAGCTGGTTTTCACTGTCCCTTGGAACTGCATTCGCTGGTAGACGGACTTTCGTGTTCTGCAAAAGCTTTCGTTCGTAATGAGGCAACACTGTGTATTTCTCTCTCGGAGAGCGCGGCTGCCAAATTCGAAACGTCCAGCGATTGCGCCCACAGGAAAGCTGCCAGCACGGAAAGCTGTAGCTGGTTTTCACTGTCCCTTGGAACTGCATTCGCTGCTACACAGACATTCGCGTTCTGCAAAAGCTTTGGTTGGTAAAGGGGCAACACTGTGTATTTCTCTGTCGGAGAGCCCGGCTGCCAAATTCGAAACGTCCAACGATTGCGCCCACATGAAAGCTGCCAGCACGGAAAGCTGTAGCTGGTTTTCACTGTCCCTTGGAACTGCATTCGCTGGTAGACAGACATTCGCGTTCTGCAACAGGTTTCGTTCGTAAAGGGGCAACACTGTGTATTTCTCTCTCGGAGAGCCCGGCTGCCAAATTCGAAACGTCCAGCGATTGCGCCCACAGGAAAGCTGCCAGCACGGAAAGCTGTAGCTGGTTTTCACTGTCCCTTGGAACTGCATTCGCTGGTAGACAGACATTCGCGTTCTGCAAAAGCTTTGGTTGGTAATGGGGCAATACTGTGTATTTCTCTCTCGCAGAGCCCGGCTGCCAAATTCGAAACGTCCAGCGATTGCGCCCACAGGAAAGCTCCCAGCACGGAAAGCTGTAGCTGGTTTTCACTGTCCCTTGGAACTGCATTCGCTGGTAGACGGACATTCGTGTTCTGCAAAAGCTTTCGTTCGTAATGAGGCAACACTGTGTATTTCTCTCTCGGAGAGCGCGGCTGCCAAATTCGAAACGTCCAGCGATTGCGCCCACAGGAAAGCTCCCAGCACAGAAAGCTGTAGCTGGTTTTCACTGTCCCTTGGAACTGCATTCGCTGCTACACAGACATTCGCGTTCTGCAACAGGTTTCTTTCGTAAAGGGGCAACACTGTGAATTTCTCTCTCGGAGAGCCCGATTGCCAAATTCGAAACGTCCAGCGATTGCGCCCACAGGAAAGCTCCCAGCACGGAAAGCTGTAGCTGGTTTTCACTGTCCCTTGGAACTGCATTCGCTGGTAGACAGACATTCGCGTTCTGCAAAAGCTTTGGTTCGTAATGGGGCAACACTGTGTATTTCTCTCTCGCAGAGCCCGGCTGCCAAATTCGAAACGTCCAGCGATTGCGCCCACAGGAAAGCTCCCAGCACGGAAAGCTGTAGCTGGTTTTCACTGTCCCTTGGAACTGCATTCGCTGCTACACAGACATTCGCGTTCTGCAAAAGCTTTGTTTGGTAAAGGGGCAACACTGTGTATTTCTCTCTCGGAGAGCGCGGCTGCCAAATTCGAAACGTCCAGCGACTGAGCCCACAGGAAAGCTCCCAGCACGGAAAGCTGTAGCTGGTTTTCACTGTCCCTTGGAACTGCATTCGATGCTACACAGACATTCGTGTTCTGCAAAAGCTTTGGTTGGTAAAGGGGCAACACTGTGTATTTCTCTGTCGGAGAGCTCGGCTGCCAAATTTGAAACGTCCAACGATTGCGCCCACATGAAAGCTGCCAGCACGGAAAGCTGTAGCTGGTTTTCACTGTCCCT
Source organism: Mycteria americana (assembly GCF_035582795.1). NCBI lineage: Eukaryota > Metazoa > Chordata > Aves > Ciconiiformes > Ciconiidae > Mycteria > Mycteria americana. The sequence goes on along the minus strand of NC_134367.1, from coordinate 119,182,193 downwards.
TGGAACTGCATTCGCTGGTAGACAGACATTCGCGTTCTGCAAAAGCTTTCGTTCGTAATGGGGCAACACTGTGTATTTCTCTCTGGGAGAGCCCGGCTGCCAAATTCGAAACGTCCAGCGATTGCGCCCACAGGAAAGCTGCCAGCACGGAAAGCTGTAGCTGGTTTTCACTGTCCCTTGGAACTGCATTCGCTGGTAGACAGACATTCGCGTTCTGCAAAAGCTTTGTTTCGTAATGGGGCAACACTGTGTATTTCTCTCTCGGAGAGCCCGGCTGCCAAATTCGAAACGTCCAGCGATTTCGCCCACAGGAAAGCTCCCAGCACGGAAAGCTGTAGCTGGTTTTCACTGTCCCTTGGAACTGCATTCGCTGGTAGACAGACATTCGCGTTCTGCAAAAGCTTTCGTTCGTAATGGGGCAACACTGTGTATTTCTCTCTGGGAGAGCCCGGCTGCCAAATTCGAAACGTCCAGCGATTGCGCCCACAGGAAAGCTCCCAGCACGGAAAGCTGTAGCTGGTTTTCACTGTCCCTTGGAACTGCATTCGCTGGTAGACAGACATTCGCGTTCTGCAAAAGCTTTCGTTCGTAAAGGGGCAACACTGTGTATTTCTCTCTGGGAGAGCCCGGCTGTCAAATTCGAAACGTCCAGCGATTGCGCCCACAGGAAAGCTCCCAGCACGGAAAGCTGTAGCTGGTTTTCACTGTCCCTTGGAACTGCATTCGCTGGTAGACAGACATTCGCGTTCTGCAAAAGCTTTCGTTCGTAAAGGGGCAACACTGTGTATTTCTCTCTCGGAGAGCCCGGCTGCCAAATTCGAAACGTCCAGCGATTGCGCCCACAGGAAAGCTGCCAGCACGGAAAGCTGTAGCTGGTTTTCACTGTCCCTTGGAACTGCATTCGCTGGTAGACAGACATTCGCGTTCTGCAAAAGCTTTCGTTCGTAATGGGGCAACACTGTGTATTTCTCTCTGGGAGAGCCCGGCTGCCAAATTCGAAACGTCCAGCGATTGCGCCCACAGGAAAGCTGCCAGCACGGAAAGCTGTAGCTGGTTTTCACTGTCCCTTGGAACTGCATTCGCTGGTAGACAGACATTCGCGTTCTGCAAAAGCTTTGTTTCGTAATGGGGCAACACTGTGTATTTCTCTCTGGGAGAGCCCGGCTGCCAAATTCGAAACGTCCAGCGATTGCGCCCACAGGAAAGCTCCCAGCACGGAAAGCTGTAGCTGGTTTTCACTGTCCCTTGGAACTGCATTCGCTGGTAGACAGACATTCGCGTTCTGCAACAGCTTTCGTTCGTAAAGGGGCAACACTGTGTATTTCTCTCTGGGAGAGCCCGGCTGCCAAATTCGAAACGTCCAGCGATTGCGCCCACAGGAAAGCTCCCAGCACGGAAAGCTGTAGCTGGTTTTCACTGTCCCTTGGAACTGCATTCGCTGGTAGACAGACATTCGCGTTCTGCAACAGGTTTCGTTCGTAAAGGGGCAACACTGTGTATTTCTCTCTCGGAGAGCCCGGCTGCCAAATTCGAAACGTCCAGCGATTGCGCCCACAGGAAAGCTCCCAGCACGGAAAGCTGTAGCTGGTTTTCACTGTCCCTTGGAACTGCATTCGCTGGTAGACAGACATTCGCGTTCTGCAAAAGCTTTGGTTGGTAATGGGGCAACACTGTGTATTTCTCTCTCGCAGAGCCCGGCTGCCAAATTCGAAACGTCCAGCGATTGCGCCCACAGGAAAGCTGCCAGCACGGAAAGCTGTAGCTGGTTTTCACTGTCCCTTGGAACTGCATTCGCTGCTACACAGACATTCGCGTTCTGCAAAAGCTTTGTTTGGTAAAGGGGCAACACTGTGTATTTCTCTCTCGGAGAGCGCGGCTGCCAAATTCGAAACGTCCAGCGACTGAGCCCACAGGAAAGCTCCCAGCACGGAAAGCTGTAGCTGGTTTTCACTGTCCCTTGGAACTGCATTCGATGCTACACAGACATTCGTGTTCTGCAAAAGCTTTGGTTGGTAAAGGGGCAACACTGTGTATTTCTCTGTCGGAGAGCCCGGCTGCCAAATTCGAAACGTCCAACGATTGCGCCCACATGAAAGCTGCCAGCACGGAAAGCTGTAGCTGGTTTTCACTGTCCCTTGGAACTGCATTCGCTGGTAGACAGACATTCGCGTTCTGCAAAAGCTTTCGTTCGTAATGGGGCAACACTGTGTATTTCTCTCTGGGAGAGCCCGGCTGCCAAATTCGAAACGTCCAGCGATTGCGCCCACAGGAAAGCTGCCAGCACGGAAAGCTGTAGCTGGTTTTCACTGTCCCTTGGAACTGCATTCGCTGGTAGACAGACATTCGCGTTCTGCAAAAGCTTTGTTTCGTAATGGGGCAACACTGTGTATTTCTCTCTGGGAGAGCCCGGCTGCCAAATTCGAAACGTCCAGCGATTGCGCCCACAGGAAAGCTCCCAGCACGGAAAGCTGTAGCTGGTTTTCACTGTCCCTTGGAACTGCATTCGCTGGTAGGCAGACATTCGTGTTCTGCAAAAGCTTTGGTTGGTAAAGGGGCAACACTGTGTATTTCTCTGTCGGAGAGCCCGGCTGCCAAATTCGAAACGTCCAACGATTGCGCCCACATGAAAGCTGCCAGCACGGAAAGCTGTAGCTGGTTTTCACTGTCCCTTGGAACTGCATTCGCTGGTAGACAGACATTCGCGTTCTGCAAAAGCTTTCGTTCGTAATGGGGCAACACTGTTTATTTCTCTCTGGGAGAGCCCGGCTGCCAAATTCGAAACGTCCAGCGATTGCGCCCACAGGAAAGCTGCCAGCACGGAAAGCTGTAGCTGGTTTTCACTGTCCCTTGGAACTGCATTCGCTGGTAGACAGACATTCGCGTTCTGCAAAAGCTTTGTTTCGTAATGGGGCAACACTGTGTATTTCTCTCTGGGAGAGCCCGGCTGCCAAATTCGAAACGTCCAGCGATTGCGCCCACAGGAAAGCTCCCAGCACGGAAAGCTGTAGCTGGTTTTCACTGTCCCTTGGAACTGCATTCGCTGGTAGACAGACATTCGCGTTCTGCAAAAGCTTTGTTTCGTAATGGGGCAACACTGTGTATTTCTCTCTGGGAGAGCCCGGCTGCCAAATTCGAAACGTCCAGCGATTGCGCCCACAGGAAAGCTGCCAGCACGGAAAGCTGTAGCTGGTTTTCACTGTCCCTTGGAACTGCATTCGCTGGTAGACAGACATTCGCGTTCTGCAAAAGCTTTGGTTGGTAATGGGTCAATACTGTGTATTTCTCTCTGGGAGAGCCCGGCTGCCAAATTCGAAACGTCCAGCGATTGCGCCCACATGAAAGCTGCCAGCACGGAAAGCTGTAGCTGGTTTTCACTGTCCCTTGGAACTGCATTCGCTGCTACACAGACATTCGTGTTCTGCAAAAGCTTTCGTTCGTAATGAGGCAACACTGTGTATTTCTCTCTCGCAGAGCCCGGCTGACAAATTCGAAACGTCCAGCGATTGCGCCCACAGGAAAGCTCCCAGCACGGAAAGCTGTAGCTGGTTTTCACTGTCCCTTGGAACTGCATTCGCTGGTAGACAGACATTCGCGTTCTGCAAAAGCTTTGGTTGGTAAAGGGGCAACACTGTGTATTTCTCTCTCGGAGAGCCCGGCTGCCAAATTCGAAACGTCCAGCGATTGCGCCCACAGGAAAGCTCCCAGCACGGAAAGCTGTAGCTGGTTTTCACTGTCCCTTGGAACTGCATTCGCTGGTAGACAGACATTCGCGTTCTGCAAAAGCTTTCGTTCGTAATGGGGCAACACTGTGTATTTCTCTCTCGGAGAGCCCGGCTGCCAAATTCGAAACGTCCAGCGATTGCGCCCACAGGAAAGCTCCCAGCACGGAAAGCTGTAGCTGGTTTTCACTGTCCCTTGGAACTGCATTCGCTGGTAGACAGACATTCGCTTTCTGCAACAGCTTTCGTTCGTAATGGGGCAACACTGTGTATTTCTCTCTGGGAGAGCCCGGCTGCCAAATTCGAAACGTCCAGCGATTGCGCCCACAGGAAAGCTCCCAGCACGGAAAGCTGTAGCTGGTTTTCACTGTCCCTTGGAACTGCATTCGCTGGTAGACAGACATTCGCGTTCTGCAAAAGCTTTCGTTCGTAAAGGGTCAACACTGTGTATTTCTCTCTCGGAGAGCCCGGCTGCCAAATTCGAAACGTCCAGCGATTGCGCCCACAGGAAAGCTGCCAGCACGGAAAGCTGTAGCTGGTTTTCACTGTCCCTTGGAACTGCATTCGCTGGTAGACAGACATTCGCGTTCTGCAAAAGCTTTGGTTGGTAATGGGGCAATACTGTGTATTTCTCTCTGGGAGAGCCCGGCTGCCAAATTTGAAACGTCCAGCGATTGCGCCCACAGGAAAGCTCCCAGCACGGAAAGCTGTAGCTGGTTTTCACTGTCCCTTGGAATTGCATTCGCTGCTACACAGACATTCGTGTTCTGCAACAGGTTTCGTTCGTAATGAGGCAACACTGTGTATTTCTCTCTCGGAGAGCCCGGCTGACAAATTCGAAACGTCCAGCGATTGCGCCCACAGGAAAGCTGCCAGCACGGAAAGCTGTAGCTGGTTTTCACTGTCCCTTGGAACTGCATTCGCTGGTAGACAGACATTCGCGTTCTGCAACAGGTTTCCTTCGTAAAGGGGCAACACTGTGTATTTCTCTCTCGGAGAGCCCGGCTGCCAAATTCGAAACGTCCAGCGATTGCGCCCACAGGAAAGCTCCCAGCACGGAAAGCTGTAGCTGGTTTTCACTGTCCCTTGGAACTGCATTCGCTGGTAGACAGACATTCGCGTTCTGCAAAAGCTTTGGTTGGTAAATGGGCAACACTGTGTATTTCTCTCTCGGAGAGCCCGGCTGCCAAATTCGAAACGTCCAGCGATTGCGCCCACAGGAAAGCTGCCAGCACGGAAAGCTGTAGCTGGTTTTCACTGTCCCTTGGAACTGCATTCGCTGGTAGACAGACATTCGCGTTCTGCAAAAGCTTTGTTTCGTAATGGGGCAACACTGTGTATTTCTCTCTCGCAGAGCCCGGCTGACAAATTCGAAACGTCCAGCGATTGCGCCCACAGGAAAGCTGCCAGCACGGAAAGCTGTAGCTGATTTTCACTGTCCCTTGGAACTGCATTCGCTGGTAGACAGACATTCGCGTTCTGCAAAAGCTTTGTTTCGTAATGGGGCAACACTGTGTATTTCTCTCTCGGAGAGCCCGGCTGCCAAATTCGAAACGTCCAGCGATTGCGCCCACAGGAAAGCTGCCAGCACGGAAAGCTGTAGCTGGTTTTCACTGTCCCTTGGAACTGCATTCGCTGGTAGACAGACATTCGCGTTCTGCAACAGGTTTCGTTCGTAAAGGGGCAACACTGTGTATTTCTCTCTCGGAGAGCCCGGCTGCCAAATTCGAAACGTCCAGCGATTGCGCCCACAGGAAAGCTGCCAGCACGGAAAGCTGTAGCTGGTTTTCACTGTCCCTTGGAACTGCATTCGCTGGTAGACAGACATTCGCGTTCTGCAAAAGCTTTGGTTCGTAATGGGGCAACACTGTGTATTTCTCTCTCGCAGAGCCCGGCTGCCAAATTCGAAACGTCCAGCGATTGCGCCCACAGGAAAGCTCCCAGCACGGAAAGCTGTAGCTGGTTTTCACTGTCCCTTGGAACTGCATTCGCTGCTACACAGACATCGCGTTCTGCAAAAGCTTTGTTTGGTAAAGGGGCAACACTGTGTATTTCTCTCTCCGAGAGCGCGGCTGCCAAATTCGAAACGTCCAGCGATTGCGCCCACAGGAAAGCTCCCAGCACGGAAAGCTGTACCTGGTTTTCACTGTCCCTTGGAACTGCATTCGCTGGTAGACAGACATTCGCGTTCTGCAAAAGCTTTGGTTGGTAAATGGGCAACACTGTGTATTTCTCTCTCGGAGAGCCCGGCTGCCAAATTCGAAACGTCCAGCGATTGCGCCCACAGGAAAGCTGCCAGCACGGAAAGCTGTAGCTGGTTTTCACTGTCCCTTGGAACTGCATTCGCTGCTACACAGACATTCGTATTCTGCAAAAGCTTTCGTTCGTAATGAGGCAACACTGTGTATTTCTCTCTCGGAGAGCGCGGCTGCCAAATTCGAAACGTCCAGCGATTGCGCCCACAGGAAAGCTCCCAGCACGGAAAGCTGTAGCTGGTTTTCACTGTCCCTTGGAACTGCATTCGCTGCTACACAGACATTCGCGTTCTGCAAAAGCTTTGGTTGGTAAAGGGGCAACACTGTGTATTTCTCTCTCGGAGAGCCCGGCTGCCAAATTCGAAACGTCCAACGATTGCGCCCACATGAAAGCTGCCAGCACGGAAAGCTGTAGCTGGTTTTCACTGTCCCTTGGAACTGCATTCGCTGGTAGACAGACATTCGCGTTCTGCAAAAGCTTTCGTTCGTAATGGGGCAACACTGTGTATTTCTCTCTGGGAGAGCCCGGCTGCCAAATTCGAAACGTCCAGCGATTGCGCCCACAGGAAAGCTCCCAGCACGGAAAGCTGTAGCTGGTTTTCACTGTCCCTTGGAACTGCATTCGCTGGTAGACGGACATTCGTGTTCTGCAAAAGCTTTCGTTCGTAGTGAGGCAACACTGTGTATTTCTCTCTCGGAGAGCGCGGCTGCCAAATTCGAAACGTCCAGCGATTGCGCCCACAGGAAAGCTCCCAGCACGGAAAGCTGTAGCTGGTTTTCACTGTCCCTTGGAACTGCATTCGCTGGTAGACAGACATTCGCGTTCTGCAAAAGCTTTCGTTCGTAAAGGGGCAACACTGTGTATTTCTCTCTCGGAGAGCCCGGCTGCCAAATTCGAAACGTCCAGCGATTGCGCCCACAGGAAAGCTGCCAGCACGGAAAGCTGTAGCTGGTTTTCACTGTCCCTTGGAACTGCATTCGCTGGTAGACAGACATTCGCGTTCTGCAAAAGCTTTGGTTGGTAATGGGGCAATACTGTGTATTTCTCTCTCGCAGAGCCCGGCTGCCAAATTCGAAACATCCAGCGATTGCGCCCACAGGAAAGCTCCCAGCACGGAAAGCTGTAGCTGGTTTTCACTGTCCCTTGGAACTGCATTCGCTGGTAGACGGACATTCGTGTTCTGCAAAAGCTTTCGTTCGTAATGAGGCAACACTGTGTATTTCTCTCTCGGAGAGCGCGGCTGCCAAATTCGAAACGTCCAGCGATTGCGCCCACAGGAAAGCTCCCAGCACGGAAAGCTGTAGCTGGTTTTCACTGTCCCTTGGAACTGCATTCGCTGGTAGACAGACATTCGCGTTCTGCAAAAGCTTTGGTTCGTAATGGGGCAACACTGTGTATTTCTCTCTCGCAGAGCCCGGCTGCCAAATTCGAAACGTCCAGCGATTGCGCCCACAGGAAAGCTCCCAGCACGGAAAGCTGTAGCTGGTTTTCACTGTCCCTTGGAACTGCATTCGCTGCTACACAGACATTCGCGTTCTGCAAAAGCTTTGTTTGGTAAAGGGGCAACACTGTGTATTTCTCTCTCGGAGAGCGCGGCTGCCAAATTCGAAACGTCCAGCGACTGAGCCCACAGGAAAGCTCCCAGCACGGAAAGCTGTAGCTGGTTTTCACTGTCCCTTGGAACTGCATTCGATGCTACACAGACATTCGTGTTCTGCAAAAGCTTTGGTTGGTAAAGGGGCAACACTGTGTATTTCTCTGTCGGAGAGCCCGGCTGCCAAATTTGAAACGTCCAACGATTGCGCCCACATGAAAGCTGCCAGCACGGAAAGCTGTAGCTGGTTTTCACTGTCCCTTGGAACTGCATTCGCTGGTAGACAGACATTCGCGTTCTGCAAAAGCTTTCGTTCGTAATGGGGCAACACTGTGTATTTCTCTCTGGGAGAGCCCGGCTGCCAAATTCGAAACGTCCAGCGATTGCGCCCACAGGAAAGCTGCCAGCACGGAAAGCTGTAGCTGGTTTTCACTGTCCCTTGGAACTGCATTCGCTGGTAGACAGACATTCGCGTTCTGCAAAAGCTTTGTTTCGTAATGGGGCAACACTGTGTATTTCTCTCTCGGAGAGCCCGGCTGCCAAATTCGAAACGTCCAGCGATTTCGCCCACAGGAAAGCTCCCAGCACGGAAAGCTGTAGCTGGTTTTCACTGTCCCTTGGAACTGCATTCGCTGGTAGACAGACATTCGCGTTCTGCAAAAGCTTTCGTTCGTAATGGGGCAACACTGTGTATTTCTCTCTGGGAGAGCCCGGCTGCCAAATTCGAAACGTCCAGCGATTGCGCCCACAGGAAAGCTCCCAGCACGGAAAGCTGTAGCTGGTTTTCACTGTCCCTTGGAACTGCATTCGCTGGTAGACAGACATTCGCGTTCTGCAAAAGCTTTCGTTCGTAAAGGGGCAACACTGTGTATTTCTCTCTGGGAGAGCCCGGCTGCCAAATTCGAAACGTCCAGCGATTGCGCCCACAGGAAAGCTCCCAGCACGGAAAGCTGTAGCTGGTTTTCACTGTCCCTTGGAACTGCATTCGCTGGTAGACAGACATTCGCGTTCTGCAAAAGCTTTCGTTCGTAAAGGGGCAACACTGTGTATTTCTCTCTCGCAGAGCCCGGCTGCCAAATTCGAAACGTCCAGCGATTGCGCCCACAGGAAAGCTGCCAGCACGGAAAGCTGTAGCTGGTTTTCACTGTCCCTTGGAACTGCATTCGCTGGTAGACAGACATTCGCGTTCTGCAAAAGCTTTCGTTCGTAATGGGGCAACACTGTGTATTTCTCTCTGGGAGAGCCCGGCTGCCAAATTCGAAACGTCCAGCGATTGCGCCCACAGGAAAGCTGCCAGCACGGAAAGCTGTAGCTGGTTTTCACTGTCCCTTGGAACTGCATTCGCTGGTAGACAGACATTCGCGTTCTGCAAAAGCTTTGGTTGGTAAATGGGCAACACTGTGTATTTCTCTCTCGGAGAGCCCGGCTGCCAAATTCGAAACGTCCAGCGATTGCGCCCACAGGAAAGCTGCCAGCACGGAAAGCTGTAGCTGGTTTTCACTGTCCCTTGGAACTGCATTCGCTGGTAGACAGACATTCGCGTTCTGCAAAAGCTTTGTTTCGTAATGGGGCAACACTGTGTATTTCACTCTCGCAGAGCCCGGCTGACAAATTCGAAACGTCCAGCGATTGCGCCCACAGGAAAGCTGCCAGCACGGAAAGCTGTAGCTGATTTTCACTGTCCCTTGGAACTGCATTCGATGCTACACAGACATTCGTGTTCTGCAAAAGCTTTGGTTGGTAAAGGGGCAACACTGTGTATTTCTCTGTCGGAGAGCCCGGCTGCCAAATTTGAAACGTCCAACGATTGCGCCCACATGAAAGCTGCCAGCACGGAAAGCTGTAGCTGGTTTTCACTGTCCCTTGGAACTGCATTCGCTGGTAGACAGACATTCGCGTTCTGCAAAAGCTTTCGTTCGTAATGGGGCAACACTGTGTATTTCTCTCTGGGAGAGCCCGGCTGCCAAATTCGAAACGTCCAGCGATTGCGCCCACAGGAAAGCTGCCAGCACGGAAAGCTGTAGCTGGTTTTCACTGTCCCTTGGAACTGCATTCGCTGGTAGACAGACATTCGCGTTCTGCAAAAGCTTTGTTTCGTAATGGGGCAACACTGTGTATTTCTCTCTCGGAGAGCCCGGCTGCCAAATTCGAAACGTCCAGCGATTTCGCCCACAGGAAAGCTCCCAGCACGGAAAGCTGTAGCTGGTTTTCACTGTCCCTTGGAACTGCATTCGCTGGTAGACAGACATTCGCGTTCTGCAAAAGCTTTCGTTCGTAATGGGGCAACACTGTGTATTTCTCTCTGGGAGAGCCCGGCTGCCAAATTCGAAACGTCCAGCGATTGCGCCCACAGGAAAGCTCCCAGCACGGAAAGCTGTAGCTGGTTTTCACTGTCCCTTGGAACTGCATTCGCTGGTAGACAGACATTCGCGTTCTGCAAAAGCTTTCGTTCGTAAAGGGGCAACACTGTGTATTTCTCTCTGGGAGAGCCCGGCTGCCAAATTCGAAACGTCCAGCGATTGCGCCCACAGGAAAGCTCCCAGCACGGAAAGCTGTAGCTGGTTTTCACTGTCCCTTGGAACTGCATTCGCTGGTAGACAGACATTCGCGTTCTGCAAAAGCTTTCGTTCGTAAAGGGGCAACACTGTGTATTTCTCTCTCGCAGAGCCCGGCTGCCAAATTCGAAACGTCCAGCGATTGCGCCCACAGGAAAGCTGCCAGCACGGAAAGCTGTAGCTGGTTTTCACTGTCCCTTGGAACTGCATTCGCTGGTAGACAGACATTCGCGTTCTGCAAAAGCTTTCGTTCGTAATGGGGCAACACTGTGTATTTCTCTCTGGGAGAGCCCGGCTGCCAAATTCGAAACGTCCAGCGATTGCGCCCACAGGAAAGCTGCCAGCACGGAAAGCTGTAGCTGGTTTTCACTGTCCCTTGGAACTGCATTCGCTGGTAGACAGACATTCGCGTTCTGCAAAAGCTTTGGTTGGTAAATGGGCAACACTGTGTATTTCTCTCTCGGAGAGCCCGGCTGCCAAATTCGAAACGTCCAGCGATTGCGCCCACAGGAAAGCTCCCAGCACGGAAAGCTGTAGCTGGTTTTCACTGTCCCTTGGAACTGCATTCGCTGGTAGACAGACATTCGCGTTCTGCAAAAGCTTTGTTTCGTAATGGGGCAACACTGTGTATTTCTCTCTCGCAGAGCCCGGCTGACAAATTCGAAACGTCCAGCGATTGCGCCCACAGGAAAGCTGCCAGCACGGAAAGCTGTAGCTGATTTTCACTGTCCCTTGGAACTGCATTCGCTGGTAGACAGACATTCGCTTTCTGCAAAAGCTTTGTTTCGTAATGGGGCAACACTGTGTATTTCTCTCTCGGAGAGCCCGGCTGCCAAATTCGAAACGTCCAGCGATTGCGCCCACAGGAAAGCTGCCAGCACGGAAAGCTGTAGCTGGTTTTCACTGTCCCTTGGAACTGCATTCGCTGGTAGACAGACATTCGCGTTCTGCAACAGGTTTCGTTCGTAAAGGGGCAACACTGTGTATTTCTCTCTCGGAGAGCCCGGCTGCCAAATTCGAAACGTCCAGCGATTGCGCCCACAGGAAAGCTGCCAGCACGGAAAGCTGTAGCTGGTTTTCACTGTCCCTTGGAACTGCATTCGCTGGTAGACAGACATTCGCGTTCTGCAAAAGCTTTGGTTCGTAATGGGGCAACACTGTGTATTTCTCTCTCGCAGAGCCCGGCTGCCAAATTCGAAACGTCCAGCGATTGCGCCCACAGGAAAGCTCCCAGCACGGAAAGCTGTAGCTGGTTTTCACTGTCCCTTGGAACTGCATTCGCTGCTACACAGACATCGCGTTCTGCAAAAGCTTTGTTTGGTAAAGGGGCAACACTGTGTATTTCTCTCTCCGAGAGCGCGGCTGCCAAATTCGAAACGTCCAGCGATTGCGCCCACAGGAAAGCTCCCAGCACGGAAAGCTGTACCTGGTTTTCACTGTCCCTTGGAACTGCATTCGCTGCTACACAGACATTCGCGTTCTGCAAAAGCTTTGGTTGGTAAAGGGGCAACACTGTGTATTTCTCTGTCGGAGAGGCCGGCTGCCAAATTCGAAACGTCCAACGATTGCGCCCACATGAAAGCTGCCAGCACGGAAAGCTGTAGCTGGTTTTCACTGTCCCTTGGAACTGCATTCGCTGGTAGACAGACATTCGCGTTCTGCAAAGGCTTTGGTTGGTAATGGGGCAATACTGTGTATTTCTCTCTGGGAGAGCCCGGCTGCCAAATTCGAAACGTCCAGCGATTGCGCCCACAGGAAAGCTCCCAGCACGGAAAGCTGTAGCTGGTTTTCACTGTCCCTTGGAACTGCATTCGCTGGTAGACGGACATTCGTGTTCTGCAAAAGCTTTCGTTCGTAATGAGGCAACACTTTGTATTTCTCTCTCGGAGAGCGCGGCTGCCAAATTCGAAACGTCCAGCGATTGCGCCCACAGGAAAGCTCCCAGCACGGAAAGCTGTAGCTGGTTTTCACTGTCCCTTGGAACTGCATTCGCTGCTACACAGACATTCGCGTTCTGCAAAAGCTTTGGTTGGTAAAGGGGCAACACTGTGTATTTCTCTGTCGGAGAGCCCGGCTGCCAAATTCGAAACGTCCAACGATTGCGCCCACATGAAAGCTGCCAGCACGGAAAGCTGTAGCTGGTTTTCACTGTCCCTTGGAACTGCATTCGCTGGTAGACAGACATTCGCGTTCTGCAAAAGCTTTCGTTCGTAATGAGGCAACACTGTGTATTTCTCTCTCGGAGAGCCCGGCTGTCAAATTCGAAACGTCCAGCGATTGCGCCCACAGGAAAGCTGCCAGCACGGAAAGCTGTAGCTGGTTTTCACTGTCCCTTGGAACTGCATTCGCTGGTAGACAGACATTCGCGTTCTGCAAAAGCTTTGGTTGGTAATGGGGCAATACTGTGTATTTCTCTCTGGGAGAGCCCGGCTGCCAAATTCGAAACGTCCAGCGATTGCGCCCACAGGAAAGCTGCCAGCACGGAAAGCTGTAGCTGGTTTTCACTGTCCCTTGGAACTGCATTCGCTGGTAGACAGACATTCGCGTTCTGCAAAAGCTTTGGTTGGTAAATGGGCAACACTGTGTATTTCTCTCTCGGAGAGCCCGGCTGCCAAATTCGAAACGTCCAGCGATTGCGCCCACAGGAAAGCTGCCAGCACGGAAAGCTGTAGCTGGTTTTCACTGTCCCTTGGAACTGCATTCGCTGCTACACAGACATTCGTATTCTGCAAAAGCTTTCGTTCGTAATGAGGCAACACTGTGTATTTCTCTCTCGCAGAGCCCGGCTGACAAATTCGAAACGTCCAGCGATTGCGCCCACAGGAAAGCTGCCAGCACGGAAAGCTGTAGCTGGTTTTCACTGTCCCTTGGAACTGCATTCGCTGGTAGACAGACATTCGCGTTCTGCAAAAGCTTTGTTTCGTAATGGGGCAACACTGTGTATTTCTCTCTCGGAGAGCGCGGCTGCCAAATTCGAAACGTCCAGCGATTGCGCCCACAGGAAAGCTCCCAGCACGGAAAGCTGTACCTGGTTTTCACTGTCCCTTGGAACTGCATTCGCTGCTACACAGACATTCGCGTTCTGCAAAAGCTTTGGTTGGTAAAGGGGCAACACTGTGTATTTCTCTGTCGGAGAGTCCGGCTGCCAAATTCGAAACGTCCAACGATTGCGCCCACATGAAAGCTGCCAGCACGGAAAGCTGTAGCTGGTTTTCACTGTCCCTTGGAACTGCATTCGCTGGTAGACAGACATTCGCGTTCTGCAAAAGCTTTCGTTCGTAATGGGGCAACACTGTGTATTTCTCTCTGGGAGAGCCCGGCTGCCAAATTCGAAACGTCCAGCGATTGCGCCCACAGGAAAGCTCCCAGCACGGAAAGCTGTAGCTGGTTTTCACTGTCCCTTGGAACTGCATTCGCTGGTAGACGGACATTCGTGTTCTGCAAAAGCTTTCGTTCGTAATGAGGCAACACTGTGTATTTCTCTCTCGGAGAGCGCGGCTGCCAAATTCGAAACGTCCAGCGATTGCGCCCACAGGAAAGCTCCCAGCACGGAAAGCTGTAGCTGGTTTTCACTGTCCCTTGGAACTGCATTCGCTGGTAGACAGACATTCGCGTTCTGCAACAGGTTTCGTTCGTAAAGGGGCAACACTGTGTATTTCTCTCTCGGAGAGCCCGGCTGACAAATTCGAAACGTCCAGCGATTGCGCCCACAGGAAAGCTGCCAGCACGGAAAGCTGTAGCTGGTTTTCACTGTCCCTTGGAACTGCATTCGCTGGTAGACAGACATTCGCGTTCTGCAAAAGCTTTGGTTGGTAATGGGGCAATACTGTGTATTTCTCTCTCGCAGAGCCCGACTGCCAAACTCGAAACGTCCAGCGATTGCGCCCACAGGAAAGCTCCCAGCACGGAAAGCTGTAGCTGGTTTTCACTGTCCCTTGGAACTGCATTCGCTGGTAGACGGACATTCGTGTTCTGCAAAAGCTTTCGTTCGTAATGAGGCAACACTGTGTATTTCTCTCTCGGAGAGCGCGGCTGCCAAATTCGAAACGTCCAGCGATTGCGCCCACAGGAAAGCTCCCAGCACGGAAAGCTGTAGCTGGTTTTCACTGTCCCTTGGAACTGCATTCGCTGCTACACAGACATTCGCGTTCTGCAACAGGTTTCGTTCGTAAAGGGGCAACACTGTGTATTTCTCTCTCGGAGAGCCCGGCTGCCAAATTCGAAACGTCCAGCGATTGCGCCCACAGGAAAGCTCCCAGCACGGAAAGCTGTAGCTGGTTTTCACTGTCCCTTGGAACTGCATTCGCTGCTACACAGACATTCGCGTTCTGCAAAAGCTTTGTTTGGTAAAGGGGCAACACTGTGTATTTCTCTCTCGGAGAGCGCGGCTGCCAAATTCGAAACGTCCAGCGACTGAGCCCACAGGAAAGCTCCCAGCACGGAAAGCTGTAGCTGGTTTTCACTGTCCCTTGGAACTGCATTCGATGCTACACAGACATTCGTGTTCTGCAAAAGCTTTGGTTGGTAAAGGGGCAACACTGTGTATTTCTCTGTCGGAGAGCCCGGCTGCCAAATTTGAAACGTCCAACGATTGCGCCCACATGAAAGCTGCCAGCACGGAAAGCTGTAGCTGGTTTTCACTGTCCCTTGGAACTGCATTCGCTGGTAGACAGACATTCGCGTTCTGCAAAAGCTTTCGTTCGTAATGGGGCAACACTCTGTATTTCTCTCTGGGAGAGCCCGGCTGCCAAATTCGAAACGTCCAGCGATTGCGCCCACAGGAAAGCTGCCAGCACGGAAAGCTGTAGCTGGTTTTCACTGTCCCTTGGAACTGCATTCGCTGCTACACAGACATTCGCGTTCTGCAAAAGCTTTGTTTCGTAATGGGGCAACACTGTGTATTTCTCTCTCGGAGAGCCCGGCTGCCAAATTCGAAACGTCCAGCGATTGCGCCCACAGGAAAGCTCCCAGCACGGAAAGCTGTAGCTGGTTTTCACTGTCCCTTGGAACTGCATTCGCTGGTAGACAGACATTCGCGTTCTGCAAAAGCTTTCGTTCGTAATGGGGCAACACTGTGTATTTCTCTCTGGGAGAGCCCGGCTGCCAAATTCGAAACGTCCAGCGATTGCGCCCACAGGAAAGCTCCCAGCACGGAAAGCTGTAGCTGGTTTTCACTGTCCCTTGGAACTGCATTCGCTGCTACACAGACATTCGCGTTCTGCAACAGGTTTCGTTCGTAAAGGGGCAACACTGTGTATTTCTCTCTCGGAGAGCCCGGCTGCCAAATTCGAAACGTCCAGCGATTGCGCCCACAGGAAAGCTGCCAGCACGGAAAGCTGTAGCTGGTTTTCACTGTCCCTTGGAACTGCATTCGCTGGTAGACAGACATTCGCGTTCTGCAACAGGTTTCGTTCGTAAAGGGGCAACACTGTGTATTTCTCTCTCGGAGAGCCCGGCTGCCAAATTCGAAACGTCCAGCGATTGCGCCCACAGGAAAGCTCCCAGCACGGAAAGCTGTAGCTGGTTTTCACTGTCCCTTGGAACTGCATTCGCTGGTAGACAGACATTCGCGTTCTGCAAAAGCTTTGGTTGGTAAAGGGGCAACACTGTGTATTTCTCTCTCGGAGAGCCCGGCTGCCAAATTCGAAACGTCCAGCGATTGCGCCCACAGGAAAGCTGCCAGCACGGAAAGCTGTACCTGGTTTTCACTGTCCCTTGGAACTGCATTCGCTGCTACACAGACATTCGCGTTCTGCAAAAGCTTTTTTTGGTAAAGGGGCAACACTGTGTATTTCTCTCTCGGAGAGCGCGGCTGCCAAATTCGAAACGTCCAGCGACTGAGCCCACAGGAAAGCTCCCAGCACGGAAAGCTGTAGCTGGTTTTCACTGTCCCTTGGAACTGCATTCGATGCTACACAGACATTCGTGTTCTGCAAAAGCTTTGGTTGGTAAAGGGGCAACACTGTGTATTTCTCTGTCGGAGAGCCCAGCTGCCAAATTCGAAACGTCCAACGATTGCGCCCACATGAAAGCTGCCAGCACGGAAAGCTGTAGCTGGTTTTCACTGTCCCTTGGAACTGCATTCGCTGGTAGACAGACATTCGCGTTCTGCAAAAGCTTTGTTTCGTAATGGGGCAACACTGTGTATTTCTCTCTGGGAGAGCCCGGCTGCCAAATTCGAAACGTCCAGCGATTGCGCCCACAGGAAAGCTCCCAGCACGGAAAGCTGTAGCTGGTTTTCACTGTCCCTTGGAACTGCATTCGATGCTACACAGACATTCGTGTTCTGCAAAAGCTTTGGTTGGTAAAGGGGCAACACTGTGTATTTCTCTGTCGGAGAGCCCGGCTGCCAAATTCGAAACGTCCAACGATTGCGCCCACATGAAAGCTGCCAGCACGGAAAGCTGTAGCTGGTTTTCACTGTCCCTTGGAACTGCATTCGCTGGTAGACAGACATTCGCGTTCTGCAAAAGCTTTCGTTCGTAATGGGGCAACACTGTGTATTTCTCTCTGGGAGAGCCCGGCTGCCAAATTCGAAACGTCCAGCGATTGCGCCCACAGGAAAGCTGCCAGCACGGAAAGCTGTAGCTGGTTTTCACTGTCCCTTGGAACTGCATTCGCTGGTAGACAGACATTCGCGTTCTGCAAAAGCTTTGTTTCGTAATGGGGCAACACTGTGTATTTCTCTCTGGGAGAGCCCGGCTGCCAAATTCGAAACGTCCAGCGATTGCGCCCACAGGAAAGCTCCCAGCACGGAAAGCTGTAGCTGGTTTTCACTGTCCCTTGGAACTGCATTCGCTGGTAGACAGACATTCGCGTTCTGCAAAAGCTTTGTTTCGTAATGGGGCAACACTGTGTATTTCTCTCTGGGAGAGCCCGGCTGCCAAATTCGAAACGTCCAGCGATTGCGCCCACAGGAAAGCTGCCAGCACGGAAAGCTGTAGCTGGTTTTCACTGTCCCTTGGAACTGCATTCGCTGGTAGACAGACATTCGCGTTCTGCAAAAGCTTTGGTTGGTAATGGGGCAATACTGTGTATTTCTCTCTGGGAGAGCCCGGCTGCCAAATTCGAAACGTCCAGCGATTGCGCCCACATGAAAGCTCCCAGCACGGAAAGCTGTAGCTGGTTTTCACTGTCCCTTGGAACTGCATTCGCTGCTACACAGACATTCGTGTTCTGCAAAAGCTTTCGTTCGTAATGAGGCAACACTGTGTATTTCTCTCTCGCAGAGCCCGGCTGCCAAATTCGAAACGTCCAGCGATTGCGCCCACAGGAAAGCTGCCAGCACGGAAAGCTGTAGCTGGTTTTCACTGTCCCTTGGAACTGCATTCGCTGCTACACAGACATTCGCGTTCTGCAAAAGCTTTGGTTGGTAAAGGGGCAACACTGTGTATTTCTCTGTCGGAGAGTCCGGCTGCCAAATTCGAAACGTCCAACGATTGCGCCCACATGAAAGCTGCCAGCACGGAAAGCTGTAGCTGGTTTTCACTGTCCCTTGGAACTGCATTCGCTGCTACACAGACATTCGCGTTCTGCAAAAGCTTTCGTTCGTAATGGGGCAACACTGTGTATTTCTCTCTGGGAGAGCCCGGCTGCCAAATTCGAAACGTCCAGCGATTGCGCCCACAGGAAAGCTCCCAGCACGGAAAGCTGTAGCTGGTTTTCACTGTCCCTTGGAACTGCATTCGCTGGTAGACAGACATTCGCGTTCTGCAAAAGCTTTGGTTGGTAAAGGGGCAACACTGTGTATTTCTCTCTCGGAGAGCCCGGCTGACAAATTCGAAACGTCCAGCGATTGCGCCCACAGGAAAGCTCCCAGCACGGAAAGCTGTAGCTGGTTTTCACTGTCCCTTGGAACTGCATTCGCTGCTACACAGACATTCGCGTTCTGCAACAGGTTTCGTTCGTAAAGGGGCAACACTGTGTATTTCTCTCTCGGAGAGCCCGGCTGCCAAATTCGAAACGTCCAGCGATTGCGCCCACAGGAAAGCTGCCAGCACGGAAAGCTGTAGCTGGTTTTCACTGTCCCTTGGAACTGCATTCGCTGGTAGACAGACATTCGCGTTCTGCAAAAGCTTTGGTTGGTAATGGGGCAATACTGTGTATTTCTCTCTCGCAGAGCCCGGCTGCCAAATTCGAAACGTCCAGCGATTGCGCCCACAGGAAAGCTCCCAGCACGGAAAGCTGTAGCTGGTTTTCACTGTCCCTTGGAACTGCATTCGCTGGTAGACGGACATTCGTGTTCTGCAAAAGCTTTCGTTCGTGATGAGGCAACACTGTGTATTTCTCTCTCGGAGAGCGCGGCTGCCAAATTCGAAACGTCCAGCGATTGCGCCCACAGGAAAGCTCCCAGCACGGAAAGCTGTAGCTGGTTTTCACTGTCCCTTGGAACTGCATTTGCTGCTACACAGACATTCGCGTTCTGCAACAGGTTTCGTTCGTAAAGGGGCAACACTGTGTATTTCTCTCTCGGAGAGCCCGGCTGCCAAATTCGAAACGTCCAGCGATTGCGCCCACAGGAAAGCTCCCAGCACGGAAAGCTGTAGCTGGTTTTCACTGTCCCTTGGAACTGCATTCGCTGGTAGACAGACATTCGCGTTCTGCAAAAGCTTTGGTTCGTAATGGGGCAACACTGTGTATTTCTCTCTCGCAGAGCCCGGCTGCCAAATTCGAAACGTCCAGCGCTTGCGCCCACAGGAAAGCTCCCAGCACGGAAAGCTGTAGCTGGTTTTCACTGTCCCTTGGAACTGCATTCGCTGCTACACAGACATTCGCGTTCTGCAAAAGCTTTGTTTGGTAAAGGGGCAACACTGTGTATTTCTCTCTCGGAGAGCGCGGCTGCCAAATTCGAAACGTCCAGCGACTGAGCCCACAGGAAAGCTCCCAGCACGGAAAGCTGTAGCTGGTTTTCACTGTCCCTTGGAACTGCATTCGATGCTACACAGACATTCGTGTTCTGCAAAAGCTTTGGTTGGTAAAGGGGCAACACTGTGTATTTCTCTGTCGGAGAGCCCGGCTGCCAAATTTGAAACGTCCAACGATTGCGCCCACATGAAAGCTGCCAGCACGGAAAGCTGTAGCTGGTTTTCACTGTCCCTTGGAACTGCATTCGCTGGTAGACAGACATTCGCGTTCTGCAAAAGCTTTCGTTCGTAATGGGGCAACACTGTGTATTTCTCTCTGGGAGAGCCCGGCTGCCAAATTCGAAACGTCCAGCGATTGCGCCCACAGGAAAGCTGCCAGCACGGAAAGCTGTAGCTGGTTTTCACTGTCCCTTGGAACTGCATTCGCTGCTACACAGACATTCGCGTTCTGCAAAAGCTTTGTTTCGTAATGGGGCAACACTGTGTATTTCTCTCTCGGAGAGCCCGGCTGCCAAATTCGAAACGTCCAGCGATTGCGCCCACAGGAAAGCTGCCAGCACGGAAAGCTGTAGCTGGTTTTCACTGTCCCTTGGAACTGCATTCGCTGGTAGACAGACATTCGCGTTCTGCAAAAGCTTTGGTTGGTAATGGGGCAATACTGTGTATTTCTCTCTCGCAGAGCCCGGCTGCCAAATTCGAAACGTCCAGCGATTGCGCCCACAGGAAAGCTCCCAGCACGGAAAGCTGTAGCTGGTTTTCACTGTCCCTTGGAACTGCATTCGCTGGTAGACGGACATTCGTGTTCTGCAAAAGCTTTCGTTCGTAATGAGGCAACACTGTGTATTTCTCTCTCGGAGAGCGCGGCTGCCAAATTCGAAACGTCCAGCGATTGCGCCCACAGGAAAGCTCCCAGCACGGAAAGCTGTAGCTGGTTTTCACTGTCCCTTGGAACTGCATTCGCTGCTACACAGACATTCGCGTTCTGCAACAGGTTTCGTTCGTAAAGGGGCAACACTGTGTATTTCTCTCTCGGAGAGCCCGGCTGCCAAATTCGAAACGTCCAGCGATTGCGCCCACAGGAAAGCTCCCAGCACGGAAAGCTGTAGCTGGTTTTCACTGTCCCTTGGAACTGCATTCGCTGGTAGACAGACATTCGCGTTCTGCAAAAGCTTTGGTTCGTAATGGGGCAACACTGTGTATTTCTCTCTCGCAGAGCCCGGCTGACAAATTCGAAACGTCCAGCGATTGCGCCCACAGGAAAGCTCCCAGCACGGAAAGCTGTAGCTGGTTTTCACTGTCCCTTGGAACTGCATTCGCTGCTACACAGACATTCGCGTTCTGCAAAAGCTTTGTTTGGTAAAGGGGCAACACTGTGTATTTCTCTCTCGGAGAGCCCGGCTGCCAAATTCGAAACGTCCAGCGACTGAGCCCACAGGAAAGCTCCCAGCACGGAAAGCTGTAGCTGGTTTTCACTGTCCCTTGGAACTGCATTCGATGCTACACAGACATTCGTGTTCTGCAAAAGCTTTGGTTGGTAAAGGGGCAACACTGTGTATTTCTCTGTCGGAGAGCCCGGCTGCCAAATTTGAAACGTCCAACGATTGCGCCCACATGAAAGCTGCCAGCACGGAAAGCTGTAGCTGGTTTTCACTGTCCCTTGGAACTGCATTCGCTGGTAGACAGACATTCGCGTTCTGCAAAAGCTTTCGTTCGTAATGGGGCAACACTCTGTATTTCTCTCTGGGAGAGCCCGGCTGCCAAATTCGAAACGTCCAGCGATTGCGCCCACAGGAAAGCTGCCAGCACGGAAAGCTGTAGCTGGTTTTCACTGTCCCTTGGAACTGCATTCGCTGCTACACAGACATTCGCGTTCTGCAAAAGCTTTCGTTCGTAATGGGGCAACACTGTGTATTTCTCTCTGGGAGAGCCCGGCTGCCAAATTCGAAACGTCCAGCGATTGCGCCCACAGGAAAGCTCCCAGCACGGAAAGCTGTAGCTGGTTTTCACTGTCCCTTGGAACTGCATTCGCTGGTAGACAGACATTCGCGTTCTGCAAAAGCTTTCGTTCGTAAAGGGGCAACACTGTGTATTTCTCTCTGGGAGAGCCCGGCTGCCAAATTCGAAACGTCCAGCGATTGCGCCCACAGGAAAGCTGCCAGCACGGAAAGCTGTAGCTGGTTTTCACTGTCCCTTGGAACTGCATTCGCTGGTAGACAGACATTCGCGTTCTGCAACAGGTTTCGTTCGTAAAGGGGCAACACTGTGTATTTCTCTCTCGGAGAGCCCGGCTGCCAAATTCGAAACGTCCAGCGATTGCGCCCACAGGAAAGCTCCCAGCACGGAAAGCTGTAGCTGGTTTTCACTGTCCCTTGGAACTGCATTCGCTGGTAGACAGACATTCGCGTTCTGCAAAAGCTTTGGTTGGTAATGGGGCAACACTGTGTATTTCTCTCTCGCAGAGCCCGGCTGCCAAATTCGAAACGTCCAGCGATTGCGCCCACAGGAAAGCTGCCAGCACGGAAAGCTGTAGCTGGTTTTCACTGTCCCTTGGAACTGCATTCGCTGCTACACAGACATTCGCGTTCTGCAAAAGCTTTGTTTGGTAAAGGGGCAACACTGTGTATTTCTCTCTCGGAGAGCGCGGCTGCCAAATTCGAAACGTCCAGCGACTGAGCCCACAGGAAAGCTCCCAGCACGGAAAGCTGTAGCTGGTTTTCACTGTCCCTTGGAACTGCATTCGATGCTACACAGACATTCGTGTTCTGCAAAAGCTTTGGTTGGTAAAGGGGCAACACTGTGTATTTCTCTGTCGGAGAGCCCGGCTGCCAAATTCGAAACGTCCAACGATTGCGCCCACATGAAAGCTGCCAGCACGGAAAGCTGTAGCTGGTTTTCACTGTCCCTTGGAACTGCATTCGCTGGTAGACAGACATTCGCGTTCTGCAAAAGCTTTCGT
Organism: Mycteria americana; assembly: GCF_035582795.1. Taxonomy (NCBI): domain Eukaryota; kingdom Metazoa; phylum Chordata; class Aves; order Ciconiiformes; family Ciconiidae; genus Mycteria; species Mycteria americana. The sequence continues at coordinate 119,160,249 of NC_134367.1, read as the reverse complement.
TCGTAATGGGGCAACACTGTGTATTTCTCTCTGGGAGAGCCCGGCTGCCAAATTCGAAACGTCCAGCGATTGCGCCCACAGGAAAGCTGCCAGCACGGAAAGCTGTAGCTGGTTTTCACTGTCCCTTGGAACTGCATTCGCTGGTAGACAGACATTCGCGTTCTGCAAAAGCTTTGTTTCGTAATGGGGCAACACTGTGTATTTCTCTCTGGGAGAGCCCGGCTGCCAAATTCGAAACGTCCAGCGATTGCGCCCACAGGAAAGCTCCCAGCACGGAAAGCTGTAGCTGGTTTTCACTGTCCCTTGGAACTGCATTCGATGCTACACAGACATTCGTGTTCTGCAAAAGCTTTGGTTGGTAAAGGGGCAACACTGTGTATTTCTCTGTCGGAGAGCCCGGCTGCCAAATTCGAAACGTCCAACGATTGCGCCCACAGGAAAGCTCCCAGCACGGAAAGCTGTAGCTGGTTTTCACTGTCCCTTGGAACTGCATTCGCTGGTAGACAGACATTCGCGTTCTGCAAAAGCTTTCGTTCGTAATGGGGCAACACTGTGTATTTCTCTCTGGGAGAGCCCGGCTGCCAAATTCGAAACGTCCAGCGATTGCGCCCACAGGAAAGCTGCCAGCACGGAAAGCTGTAGCTGGTTTTCACTGTCCCTTGGAACTGCATTCGCTGGTAGACAGACATTCGCGTTCTGCAAAAGCTTTGTTTCGTAATGGGGCAACACTGTGTATTTCTCTCTGGGAGAGCCCGGCTGCCAAATTCGAAACGTCCAGCGATTGCGCCCACAGGAAAGCTGCCAGCACGGAAAGCTGTAGCTGGTTTTCACTGTCCCTTGGAACTGCATTCGCTGGTAGACAGACATTCGCGTTCTGCAAAAGCTTTGGTTGGTAATGGGGCAATACTGTGTATTTCTCTCTGGGAGAGCCCGGCTGCCAAATTCGAAACGTCCAGCGATTGCGCCCACAGGAAAGCTGCCAGCACGGAAAGCTGTAGCTGGTTTTCACTGTCCCTTGGAACTGCATTCGCTGCTACACAGACATTCGTGTTCTGCAAAAGCTTTCGTTCGTAATGAGGCAACACTGTGTATTTCTCTCTCGCAGAGCCCGGCTGACAAATTCGAAACGTCCAGCGATTGCGCCCACAGGAAAGCTCCCAGCACGGAAAGCTGTAGCTGGTTTTCACTGTCCCTTGGAACTGCATTCGCTGGTAGACAGACATTCGCGTTCTGCAAAAGCTTTGGTTGGTAAAGGGGCAACACTGTGTATTTCTCTCTCGGAGAGCCCGGCTGACAAATTCGAAACGTCCAGCGTATTGCGCCCACAGGAAAGCTCCCAGCACGGAAAGCTGTAGCTGGTTTTCACTGTCCCTTGGAACTGCATTCGCTGCTACACAGACATTCGCGTTCTGCAACAGGTTTCGTTCGTAAAGGGGCAACACTGTGTATTTCTCTCTCGGAGAGCCCGGCTGCCAAATTCGAAACGTCCAGCGATTGCGCCCACAGGAAAGCTGCCAGCACGGAAAGCTGTAGCTGGTTTTCACTGTCCCTTGGAACTGCATTCGCTGGTAGACAGACATTCGCGTTCTGCAAAAGCTTTGGTTGGTAATGGGGCAATACTGTGTATTTCTCTCTCGCAGAGCCCGGCTGCCAAATTCGAAACGTCCAGCGATTGCGCCCACAGGAAAGCTCCCAGCACGGAAAGCTGTAGCTGGTTTTCTCTGTCCCTTGGAACTGCATTCGCTGGTAGACGGACATTCGTGTTCTGCAAAAGCTTTCGTTCGTGATGAGGCAACACTGTGTATTTCTCTCTCGGAGAGCGCGGCTGCCAAATTCGAAACGTCCAGCGATTGCGCCCACAGGAAAGCTCCCAGCACGGAAAGCTGTAGCTGGTTTTCACTGTCCCTTGGAACTGCATTCGCTGCTACACAGACATTCGCGTTCTGCAACAGGTTTCGTTCGTAAAGGGGCAACACTGTGTATTTCTCTCTCGGAGAGCCCGGCTGCCAAATTCGAAACGTCCAGCGATTGCGCCCACAGGAAAGCTCCCAGCACGGAAAGCTGTAGCTGGTTTTCACTGTCCCTTGGAACTGCATTCGCTGGTAGACAGACATTCGCGTTCTGCAAAAGCTTTGGTTCGTAATGGGGCAACACTGTGTATTTCTCTCTCGCAGAGCCCGGCTGCCAAATTCGAAACGTCCAGCGATTGCGCCCACAGGAAAGCTGCCAGCACGGAAAGCTGTAGCTGGTTTTCACTGTCCCTTGGAACTGCATTCGCTGGTAGACAGACATTCGCGTTCTGCAAAAGCTTTGTTTGGTAAAGGGGCAACACTGTGTATTTCTCTCTCGGAGAGCGCGGCTGCCAAATTCGAAACGTCCAGCGACTGAGCCCACAGGAAAGCTCCCAGCACGGAAAGCTGTAGCTGGTTTTCACTGTCCCTTGGAACTGCATTCGATGCTACACAGACATTCGTGTTCTGCAAAAGCTTTGGTTGGTAAAGGGGCAACACTGTGTATTTCTCTGTCGGAGAGCCCGGCTGCCAAATTTGAAACGTCCAACGATTGCGCCCACATGAAAGCTGCCAGCACGGAAAGCTGTAGCTGGTTTTCACTGTCCCTTGGAACTGCATTCGCTGGTAGACAGACATTCGCGTTCTGCAAAAGCTTTCGTTCGTAATGGGGCAACACTGTGTATTTCTCTCTGGGAGAGCCCGGCTGCCAAATTCGAAACGTCCAGCGATTGCGCCCACAGGAAAGCTGCCAGCACGGAAAGCTGTAGCTGGTTTTCACTGTCCCTTGGAACTGCATTCGCTGCTACACAGACATTCGCGTTCTGCAAAAGCTTTGTTTCGTAATGGGGCAACACTGTGTATTTCTCTCTCGGAGAGCCCGGCTGCCAAATTCGAAACGTCCAGCGATTGCGCCCACAGGAAAGCTCCCAGCACGGAAAGCTGTAGCTGGTTTTCACTGTCCCTTGGAACTGCATTCGCTGGTAGACAGACATTCGCGTTCTGCAAAAGCTTTCGTTCGTAATGGGGCAACACTGTGTATTTCTCTCTGGGAGAGCCCGGCTGCCAAATTCGAAACGTCCAGCGATTGCGCCCACAGGAAAGCTCCCAGCACGGAAAGCTGTAGCTGGTTTTCACTGTCCCTTGGAACTGCATTCGCTGGTAGACAGACATTCGCGTTCTGCAAAAGCTTTCGTTCGTAAAGGGGCAACACTGTGTATTTCTCTCTGGGAGAGCCCGGCTGCCAAATTCGAAACGTCCAGCGATTGCGCCCACAGGAAAGCTGCCAGCACGGAAAGCTGTAGCTGGTTTTCACTGTCCCTTGGAACTGCATTCGCTGGTAGACAGACATTCGCGTTCTGCAACAGGTTTCGTTCGTAAAGGGGCAACACTGTGTATTTCTCTCTCGGAGAGCCCGGCTGCCAAATTCGAAACGTCCAGCGATTGCGCCCACAGGAAAGCTCCCAGCACGGAAAGCTGTAGCTGGTTTTCACTGTCCCTTGGAACTGCATTCGCTGGTAGACAGACATTCGCGTTCTGCAAAAGCTTTGGTTGGTAATGGGGCAACACTGTGTATTTCTCTCTCGCAGAGCCCGGCTGCCAAATTCGAAACGTCCAGCGATTGCGCCCACAGGAAAGCTGCCAGCACGGAAAGCTGTAGCTGGTTTTCACTGTCCCTTGGAACTGCATTCGCTGCTACACAGACATTCGCGTTCTGCAAAAGCTTTGTTTGGTAAAGGGGCAACACTGTGTATTTCTCTCTCGGAGAGCGCGGCTGCCAAATTCGAAACGTCCAGCGACTGAGCCCACAGGAAAGCTCCCAGCACGGAAAGCTGTAGCTGGTTTTCACTGTCCCTTGGAACTGCATTCGATGCTACACAGACATTCGTGTTCTGCAAAAGCTTTGGTTGGTAAAGGGGCAACACTGTGTATTTCTCTGTCGGAGAGCCCGGCTGCCAAATTCGAAACGTCCAGCGATTGCGCCCACATGAAAGCTGCCAGCACGGAAAGCTGTAGCTGGTTTTCACTGTCCCTTGGAACTGCATTCGCTGGTAGACAGACATTCGCGTTCTGCAAAAGCTTTCGTTCGTAATGGGGCAACACTGTGTATTTCTCTCTCGCAGAGCCCGGCTGCCAAATTCGAAACGTCCAGCGATTGCGCCCACAGGAAAGCTGCCAGCACGGAAAGCTGTAGCTGGTTTTCACTGTCCCTTGGAACTGCATTCGCTGGTAGACAGACATTCGCGTTCTGCAAAAGCTTTGTTTCGTAATGGGGCAACACTGTGTATTTCTCTCTGGGAGAGCCCGGCTGCCAAATTCGAAACGTCCAGCGATTGCGCCCACAGGAAAGCTCCCAGCACGGAAAGCTGTAGCTGGTTTTCACTGTCCCTTGGAACTGCATTCGATGCTACACAGACATTCGTGTTCTGCAAAAGCTTTGGTTGGTAAAGGGGCAACACTGTGTATTTCTCTCTCGGAGAGCCCGGCTGCCAAATTCGAAACGTCCAACGATTGCGCCCACATGAAAGCTGCCAGCACGGAAAGCTGTAGCTGGTTTTCACTGTCCCTTGGAACTGCATTCGCTGGTAGACAGACATTCGCGTTCTGCAAAAGCTTTCGTTCGTAATGGGGCAACACTGTGTATTTCTCTCTGGGAGAGCCCGGCTGCCAAATTCGAAACGTCCAGCGATTGCGCCCACAGGAAAGCTGCCAGCACGGAAAGCTGTAGCTGGTTTTCACTGTCCCTTGGAACTGCATTCGCTGGTAGACAGACATTCGCGTTCTGCAAAAGCTTTGTTGCGTAATGGGGCAACACTGTGTATTTCTCTCTGGGAGAGCCCGGCTGCCAAATTCGAAACGTCCAGCGATTGCGCCCACAGGAAAGCTGCCAGCACGGAAAGCTGTAGCTGGTTTTCACTGTCCCTTGGAACTGCATTCGCTGGTAGACAGACATTCGCGTTCTGCAAAAGCTTTGTTTCGTAATGGGGCAACACTGTGTATTTCTCTCTGGGAGAGCCCGGCTGCCAAATTCGAAACGTCCAGCGATTGCGCCCACAGGAAAGCTGCCAGCACGGAAAGCTGTAGCTGGTTTTCACTGTCCCTTGGAACTGCATTCGCTGGTAGACAGACATTCGCGTTCTGCAAAAGCTTTGGTTGGTAATGGGGCAATACTGTGTATTTCTCTCTGGGAGAGCCCGGCTGCCAAATTCGAAACGTCCAGCGATTGCGCCCACATGAAAGCTCCCAGCACGGAAAGCTGTAGCTGGTTTTCACTGTCCCTTGGAACTGCATTCGCTGCTACACAGACATTCGCGTTCTGCAAAAGCTTTCGTTCGTAATGAGGCAACACTGTGTATTTCTCTCTCGGAGAGCCCGGCTGCCAAATTCGAAACGTCCAGCGATTGCGCCCACAGGAAAGCTGCCAGCACGGAAAGCTGTAGCTGGTTTTCACTGTCCCTTGGAACTGCATTCGCTGGTAGACAGACATTCGCGTTCTGCAAAAGCTTTGGTTCGTAATGGGGCAACACTGTGTGTTTCTCTCTCCGAGAGCGCGGCTGCCAAATTCGAAACGTCCAGCGATTGCGCCCACAGGAAAGCTCCCAGCACGGAAAGCTGTACCTGGTTTTCACTGTCCCTTGGAACTGCATTCGCTGCTACACAGACATTCGCGTTCTGCAAAAGCTTTGGTTGGTAAAGGGGCAACACTGTGTATTTCTCTGTCGGAGAGCCCGGCTGCCAAATTCGAAACGTCCAACGATTGCGCCCACATGAAAGCTCCCAGCACGGAAAGCTGTAGCTGGTTTTCACTGTCCCTTGGAACTGCATTCGCTGGTAGACAGACATTCGCGTTCTGCAAAAGCTTTGGTTGGTAATGGGGCAATACTGTGTATTTCTCTCTGGGAGAGCCCGGCTGCCAAATTCGAAACGTCCAGCGATTGCGCCCACAGGAAAGCTCCCAGCACGGAAAGCTGTAGCTGGTTTTCACTGTCCCTTGGAACTGCATTCGCTGGTAGACAGACATTCGCGTTCTGCAAAAGGTTTGGTTGGTAAATGGGCAACACTGTGTATTTCTCTCTCGGAGAGCCCGGCTGCCAAATTCGAAACGTCCAGCGATTGCGCCCACAGGAAAGCTGCCAGCACGGAAAGCTGTAGCTGGTTTTCACTGTCCCTTGGAACTGCATTCGCTGCTACACAGACATTCGTATTCTGCAAAAGCTTTCGTTCGTAATGAGGCAACACTGTGTATTTCTCTCTCGCAGAGCCCGGCTGACAAATTCGAAACGTCCAGCGATTGCGCCCACAGGAAAGCTGCCAGCACGGAAAGCTGTAGCTGGTTTTCACTGTCCCTTGGAACTGCATTCGCTGGTAGACAGACATTCGCGTTCTGCAAAAGCTTTGTTTCGTAATGGGGCAACACTGTGTATTTCTCTCTCGGAGAGCGCGGCTGCCAAATTCGAAACGTCCAGCGATTGCGCCCACAGGAAAGCTCCCAGCACGGAAAGCTGTAGCTGGTTTTCACTGTCCCTTGGAACTGCATTCGCTGCTACACAGACATTCGCGTTCTGCAAAAGCTTTGGTTGGTAAAGGGGCAACACTGTGTATTTCTCTGTCGGAGAGTCCGGCTGCCAAATTCGAAACGTCCAACGATTGCGCCCACATGAAAGCTGCCAGCACGGAAAGCTGTAGCTGGTTTTCACTGTCCCTTGGAACTGCATTCGCTGGTAGACAGACATTCGCGTTCTGCAAAAGCTTTCGTTCGTAATGGGGCAACACTGTGTATTTCTCTCTGGGAGAGCCCGGCTGCCAAATTCGAAACGTCCAGCGATTGCACCCACAGGAAAGCTGCCAGCACGGAAAGCTGTAGCTGGTTTTCACTGTCCCTTGGAACTGCATTCGCTGGTAGACGGACATTCGCGTTCTGCAAAAGCTTTCGTTCGTAATGAGGCAACACTGTGTATTTCTCTCTCGGAGAGCGCGGCTGCCAAATTCGAAACGTCCAGCGATTGCGCCCACAGGAAAGCTCCCAGCACGGAAAGCTGTAGCTGGTTTTCACTGTCCCTTGGAACTGCATTCGCTGGTAGACAGACATTCGCGTTCTGCAACAGGTTTCGTTCGTAAAGGGGCAACACTGTGTATTTCTCTCTCGGAGAGCCCGGCTGCCAAATTCGAAACGTCCAGCGATTGCGCCCACAGGAAAGCTGCCAGCACGGAAAGCTGTAGCTGGTTTTCACTGTCCCTTGGAACTGCATTCGCTGGTAGACAGACATTCGCGTTCTGCAAAAGCTTTCGTTCGTAATGGGGCAACACTGTGTATTTCTCTCTGGGAGAGCCCGGCTGCCAAATTCGAAACGTCCAGCGATTGCGCCCACAGGAAAGCTCCCAGCACGGAAAGCTGTAGCTGGTTTTCACTGTCCCTTGGAACTGCATTCGCTGGTAGACGGACATTCGTGTTCTGCAAAAGCTTTGTTTGGTAAAGGGGCAACACTGTGTATTTCTCTCTCGGAGAGCGCGGCTGCCAAATTCGAAACGTCCAGCGACTGAGCCCACAGGAAAGCTCCCAGCACGGAAAGCTGTAGCTGGTTTTCACTGTCCCTTGGAACTGCATTCGATGCTACACAGACATTCGTGTTCTGCAAAAGCTTTGGTTGGTAAAGGGGCAACACTGTGTATTTCTCTGTCGGAGAGCCCGGCTGCCAAATTTGAAACGTCCAACGATTGCGCCCACATGAAAGCTGCCAGCACGGAAAGCTGTAGCTGGTTTTCACTGTCCCTTGGAACTGCATTCGCTGGTAGACAGACATTCGCGTTCTGCAAAAGCTTTCGTTCGTAATGGGGCAACACTGTGTATTTCTCTCTGGGAGAGCCCGGCTGCCAAATTCGAAACGTCCAGCGATTGCGCCCACAGGAAAGCTGCCAGCACGGAAAGCTGTAGCTGGTTTTCACTGTCCCTTGGAACTGCATTCGCTGCTACACAGACATTCGCGTTCTGCAACAGGTTTCGTTCGTAAAGGGGCAACACTGTGAATTTCTCTCTCGGAGAGCCCGGCTGCCAAATTCGAAACGTCCAGCGATTGCGCCCACAGGAAAGCTCCCAGCACGGAAAGCTGTAGCTGGTTTTCACTGTCCCTTGGAACTGCATTCGCTGGTAGACAGACATTCGCGTTCTGCAAAAGCTTTGGTTCGTAATGGGGCAACACTGTGTATTTCTCTCTCGCAGAGCCCGGCTGCCAAATTCGAAACGTCCAGTGATTGCGCCCACAGGAAAGCTCCCAGCACGGAAAGCTGTAGCTGGTTTTCACTGTCCCTTGGAACTGCATTCGCTGCTACACAGACATTCGCGTTCTGCAAAAGCTTTGTTTGGTAAAGGGGCAACACTGTGTATTTCTCTCTCGGAGAGCGCGGCTGCCAAATTCGAAACGTCCAGCGATTGCGCCCACAGGAAAGCTCCCAGCACGGAAAGCTGTAGCTGGTTTTCACTGTCCCTTGGAACTGCATTCGCTGGTAGACGGACATTCGTGTTCTGCAAAAGCTTTCGTTCGTAATGAGGCAACACTGTGTATTTCTCTCTCGGAGAGCGCGGCTGCCAAATTCGAAACGTCCAGCGATTGCGCCCACAGGAAAGCTCCCAGCACGGAAAGCTGTAGCTGGTTTTCACTGTCCCTTGGAACTGCATTCGCTGGTAGACAGACATTCGCGTTCTGCAACAGGTTTCGTTCGTAAAGGGGCAACACTGTGAATTTCTCTCTCGGAGAGCCCGGCTGCCAAATTCGAAACGTCCAGCGATTGCGCCCACAGGAAAGCTCCCAGCACGGAAAGCTGTAGCTGGTTTTCACTGTCCCTTGGAACTGCATTCGCTGGTAGACAGACATTCGCGTTCTGCAAAAGCTTTGGTTCGTAATGGGGCAACACTGTGTATTTCTCTCTCGCAGAGCCCGGCTGCCAAATTCGAAACGTCCAGCGATTGCGCCCACAGGAAAGCTCCCAGCACGGAAAGCTGTAGCTGGTTTTCACTGTCCCTTGGAACTGCATTCGCTGCTACACAGACATTCGCGTTCTGCAAAAGCTTTGTTTGGTAAAGGGGCAACACTGTGTATTTCTCTCTCGGAGAGCGCGGCTGCCAAATTCGAAACGTCCAGCGACTGAGCCCACAGGAAAGCTCCCAGCACGGAAAGCTGTAGCTGGTTTTCACTGTCCCTTGGAACTGCATTCGATGCTACACAGACATTCGTGTTCTGCAAAAGCTTTGGTTGGTAAAGGGGCAACACTGTGTATTTCTCTGTCGGAGAGCCCGGCTGCCAAATTTGAAACGTCCAACGATTGCGCCCACATGAAAGCTGCCAGCACGGAAAGCTGTAGCTGGTTTTCACTGTCCCTTGGAACTGCATTCGCTGGTAGACAGACATTCGCGTTCTGCAAAAGCTTTCGTTCGTAATGGGGCAACACTGTGTATTTCTCTCTGGGAGAGCCCGGCTGCCAAATTCGAAACGTCCAGCGATTGCGCCCACAGGAAAGCTGCCAGCACGGAAAGCTGTAGCTGGTTTTCACTGTCCCTTGGAACTGCATTCGCTGCTACACACACATTCGCGTTCTGCAACAGGTTTCGTTCGTAAAGGGGCAACACTGTGAATTTCTCTCTCGGAGAGCCCGGCTGCCAAATTCGAAACGTCCAGCGATTGCGCCCACAGGAAAGCTCCCAGCACGGAAAGCTGTAGCTGGTTTTCACTGTCCCTTGGAACTGCATTCGCTGGTAGACAGACATTCGCGTTCTGCAAAAGCTTTGGTTCGTAATGAGGCAACACTGTGTATTTCTCTCTCGCAGAGCCCGGCTGCCAAATTCGAAACGTCCAGCGATTGCGCCCACAGGAAAGCTCCCAGCACGGAAAGCTGTAGCTGGTTTTCACTGTCCCTTGGAACTGCATTCGCTGCTACACAGACATTCGCGTTCTGCAAAAGCTTTGTTTGGTAAAGGGGCAACACTGTGTATTTCTCTCTCGGAGAGCGCGGCTGCCAAATTCGAAACGTCCAGCGATTGCGCCCACAGGAAAGCTCCCAGCACGGAAAGCTGTAGCTGGTTTTCACTGTCCCTTGGAACTGCATTCGCTGGTAGACGGACATTCGTGTTCTGCAAAAGCTTTCGTTCGTAATGAGGCAACACTGTGTATTTCTCTCTCGGAGAGCGCGGCTGCCAAATTCGAAACGTCCAGCGATTGCGCCCACAGGAAAGCTCCCAGCACGGAAAGCTGTAGCTGGTTTTCACTGTCCCTTGGAACTGCATTCGCTGGTAGACAGACATTCGCGTTCTGCAACAGGTTTCGTTCGTAAAGGGGCAACACTGTGTATTTCTCTCTCGGAGAGCCCGGCTGCCAAATTCGAAACGTCCAGCGATTGCGCCCACAGGAAAGCTGCCAGCACGGAAAGCTGTAGCTGGTTTTCACTGTCCCTTGGAACTGCATTCGCTGGTAGACAGACATTCGCGTTCTGCAAAAGCTTTGGTTGGTAATGGGGCAATACTGTGTATTTCTCTCTCGCAGAGCCCGGCTGCCAAATTCGAAACGTCCAGCGATTGCGCCCACAGGAAAGCTCCCAGCACGGAAAGCTGTAGCTGGTTTTCACTGTCCCTTGGAACTGCATTCGCTGGTAGACGGACATTCGTGTTCTGCAAAAGCTTTCGTTCGTAATGAGGCAACACTGTGTATTTCTCTCTCGGAGAGCGCGGCTGCCAAATTCGAAACGTCCAGCGATTGCGCCCACAGGAAAGCTCCCAGCACGGAAAGCTGTAGCTGGTTTTCACTGTCCCTTGGAACTGCATTCGCTGCTACACAGACATTCGCGTTCTGCAACAGGTTTCGTTCGTAAAGGGGCAACACTGTGAATTTCTCTCTCGGAGAGCCCGGCTGCCAAATTCGAAACGTCCAGCGATTGCGCCCACAGGAAAGCTCCCAGCACGGAAAGCTGTAGCTGGTTTTCACTGTCCCTTGGAACTGCATTCGCTGGTAGACAGACATTCGCGTTCTGCAAAAGCTTTGGTTCGTAATGGGGCAACACTGTGTATTTCTCTCTCGCAGAGCCCGGCTGCCAAATTCGAAACGTCCAGCGATTGCGCCCACAGGAAAGCTCCCAGCACGGAAAGCTGTAGCTGGTTTTCACTGTCCCTTGGAACTGCATTCGCTGCTACACAGACATTCGCGTTCTGCAAAAGCTTTGTTTGGTAAAGGGGCAACACTGTGTATTTCTCTCTCGGAGAGCGCGGCTGCCAAATTCGAAACGTCCAGCGACTGAGCCCACAGGAAAGCTCCCAGCACGGAAAGCTGTAGCTGGTTTTCACTGTCCCTTGGAACTGCATTCGATGCTACACAGACATTCGTGTTCTGCAAAAGCTTTGGTTGGTAAAGGGGCAACACTGTGTATTTCTCTGTCGGAGAGCCCGGCTGCCAAATTTGAAACGTCCAACGATTGCGCCCACATGAAAGCTGCCAGCACGGAAAGCTGTAGCTGGTTTTCACTGTCCCTTGGAACTGCATTCGCTGGTAGACAGACATTCGCGTTCTGCAAAAGCTTTCGTTCGTAATGGGGCAACACTGTGTATTTCTCTCTGGGAGAGCCCGGCTGCCAAATTCGAAACGTCCAGCGATTGCGCCCACAGGAAAGCTGCCAGCACGGAAAGCTGTAGCTGGTTTTCACTGTCCCTTGGAACTGCATTCGCTGCTACACAGACATTCGCGTTCTGCAACAGGTTTCGTTCGTAAAGGGGCAACACTGTGAATTTCTCTCTCGGAGAGCCCGGCTGCCAAATTCGAAACGTCCAGCGATTGCGCCCACAGGAAAGCTCCCAGCACGGAAAGCTGTAGCTGGTTTTCACTGTCCCTTGGAACTGCATTCGCTGGTAGACAGACATTCGCGTTCTGCAAAAGCTTTGGTTCGTAATGGGGCAACACTGTGTATTTCTCTCTCGCAGAGCCCGGCTGCCAAATTCGAAACGTCCAGCGATTGCGCCCACAGGAAAGCTCCCAGCACGGAAAGCTGTAGCTGGTTTTCACTGTCCCTTGGAACTGCATTCGCTGCTACACAGACATTCGCGTTCTGCAAAAGCTTTGTTTGGTAAAGGGGCAACACTGTGTATTTCTCTCTCGGAGAGCGCGGCTGCCAAATTCGAAACGTCCAGCGATTGCGCCCACAGGAAAGCTCCCAGCACGGAAAGCTGTAGCTGGTTTTCACTGTCCCTTGGAACTGCATTCGCTGGTAGACAGACATTCGCGTTCTGCAAAAGCTTTCGTTCGTAAAGGGGCAACACTGTGTATTTCTCTCTCGGAGAGCCCGGCTGCCAAATTCGAAACGTCCAGCGATTGCGCCCACAGGAAAGCTGCCAGCACGGAAAGCTGTAGCTGGTTTTCACTGTCCCTTGGAACTGCATTCGCTGGTAGACAGACATTCGCGTTCTGCAAAAGCTTTCGTTCGTAATGGGGCAACACTGTGTATTTCTCTCTGGGAGAGCCCGGCTGCCAAATTCGAAACGTCCAGCGATTGCGCCCACAGGAAAGCTGCCAGCACGGAAAGCTGTAGCTGGTTTTCACTGTCCCTTGGAACTGCATTCGCTGGTAGACAGACATTCGCGTTCTGCAAAAGCTTTGTTTCGTAATGGGGCAACACTGTGTATTTCTCTCTGGGAGAGCCCGGCTGCCAAATTCGAAACGTCCAGCGATTGCGCCCACAGGAAAGCTGCCAGCACGGAAAGCTGTAGCTGGTTTTCACTGTCCCTTGGAACTGCATTCGCTGGTAGACAGACATTCGCGTTCTGCAACAGCTTTCGTTCGTAAAGGGGCAACACTGTGTATTTCTCTCTGGGAGAGCCCGGCTGCCAAATTCGAAACGTCCAGCGATTGCGCCCACAGGAAAGCTCCCAGCACGGAAAGCTGTAGCTGGTTTTCACTGTCCCTTGGAACTGCATTCGCTGGTAGACAGACATTCGCGTTCTGCAACAGGTTTCGTTCGTAAAGGGGCAACACTGTGTATTTCTCTCTCGGAGAGCCCGGCTGCCAAATTCGAAACGTCCAGCGATTGCGCCCACAGGAAAGCTCCCAGCACGGAAAGCTGTAGCTGGTTTTCACTGTCCCTTGGAACTGCATTCGCTGGTAGACAGACATTCGCGTTCTGCAAAAGCTTTGGTTGGTAATGGGGCAACACTGTGTATTTCTCTCTCGCAGAGCCCGGCTGCCAAATTCGAAACGTCCAGCGATTGCGCCCACAGGAAAGCTCCCAGCACGGAAAGCTGTAGCTGGTTTTCACTGTCCCTTGGAACTGCATTCGCTGCTACACAGACATTCGCGTTCTGCAAAAGCTTTGTTTGGTAAAGGGGCAACACTGTGTATTTCTCTCTCGGAGAGCGCGGCTGCCAAATTCGAAACGTCCAGCGACTGAGCCCACAGGAAAGCTCCCAGCACGGAAAGCTGTAGCTGGTTTTCACTGTCCCTTGGAACTGCATTCGATGCTACACAGACATTCGTGTTCTGCAAAAGCTTTGGTTGGTAAAGGGGCAACACTGTGTATTTCTCTGTCGGAGAGCCCGGCTGCCAAATTCGAAACGTCCAGCGATTGCGCCCACAGGAAAGCTGCCAGCACGGAAAGCTGTAGCTGGTTTTCACTGTCCCTTGGAACTGCATTCACTGGTAGACAGACATTCGCGTTCTGCAAAAGCTTTGTTTCGTAATGGGGCAACACTGTGTATTTCTCTCTGGGAGAGCCCGGCTGCCAAATTCGAAACGTCCAGCGATTGCGCCCACAGGAAAGCTCCCAGCACGGAAAGCTGTAGCTGGTTTTCACTGTCCCTTGGAACTGCATTCGCTGGTAGACAGACATTCGCGTTCTGCAAAAGCTTTGTTTCGTAATGGGGCAACACTGTGTATTTCTCTCTGGGAGAGCCCGGCTGCCAAATTCGAAACGTCCAGCGATTGCGCCCACAGGAAAGCTGCCAGCACGGAAAGCTGTAGCTGGTTTTCACTGTCCCTTGGAACTGCATTCGCTGGTAGACAGACATTCGCGTTCTGCAAAAGCTTTGGTTGGTAATGGGGCAATACTGTGTATTTCTCTCTGGGAGAGCCCGGCTGCCAAATTCGAAACGTCCAGCGATTGCGCCCACATGAAAGCTCCCAGCACGGAAAGCTGTAGCTGGTTTTCACTGTCCCTTGGAACTGCATTCGCTGCTACACAGACATTCGTGTTCTGCAAAAGCTTTCGTTTGTAATGAGGCAACACTGTGTATTTCTCTCTCGCAGAGCCCGGCTGACAAATTCGAAACGTCCAGCGATTGCGCCCACAGGAAAGCTCCCAGCACGGAAAGCTGTAGCTGGTTTTCACTGTCCCTTGGAACTGCATTCGCTGGTAGACAGACATTCGCGTTCTGCAAAAGCTTTGGTTGGTAAAGGGGCAACACTGTGTATTTCTCTCTCGGAGAGCCCGGCTGCCAAATTCGAAACGTCCAGCGATTGCGCCCACAGGAAAGCTCCCAGCACGGAAAGCTGTAGCTGGTTTTCACTGTCCCTTGGAACTGCATTCGCTGGTAGACAGACATTCGCGTTCTGCAACAGGTTTCGTTCGTAAAGGGGCAACACTGTGTATTTCTCTCTCGGAGAGCCCGGCTGCCAAATTCGAAACGTCCAGCGATTGCGCCCACAGGAAAGCTCCCAGCACGGAAAGCTGTAGCTGGTTTTCACTGTCCCTTGGAACTGCATTCGCTGGTAGACAGACATTCGCTTTCTGCAACAGCTTTCGTTCGTAATGGGGCAACACTGTGTATTTCTCTCTGGGAGAGCCCGGCTGCCAAATTCGAAACGTCCAGCGATTGCGCCCACAGGAAAGCTCCCAGCACGGAAAGCTGTAGCTGGTTTTCACTGTCCCTTGGAACTGCATTCGCTGGTAGACAGACATTCGCGTTCTGCAAAAGCTTTCGTTCGTAAAGGGTCAACACTGTGTATTTCTCTCCCGGAGAGCCCGGCTGCCAAATTCGAAACGTCCAGCGATTGCGCCCACAGGAAAGCTGCCAGCACGGAAAGCTGTAGCTCGTTTTCACTGTCCCTTGGAACTGCATTCGCTGGTAGACAGACATTCGCGTTCTGCAAAAGCTTTGGTTGGTAATGGGGCAATACTGTGTATTTCTCTCTGGGAGAGCGCGGCTGCCAAATTTGAAACGTCCAGCGATTGCGCCCACAGGAAAGCTCCCAGCACGGAAAGCTGTAGCTGGTTTTCACTGTCCCTTGGAACTGCATTCGCTGGTAGACAGACATTCGTGTTCTGCAAAAGCTTTCGTTCGTAATGAGGCAACACTGTGTATTTCTCTCTCGGAGAGCGCGGCTGCCAAATTCGAAACGTCCAGCGATTGCGCCCACAGGAAAGCTCCCAGCACGGAAAGCTGTAGCTGGTTTTCACTGTCCCTTGGAACTGCATTCGCTGCTACACAGACATTCGCGTTCTGCAACAGGTTTCGTTCGTAAAGGGGCAA
This sequence comes from Mycteria americana, assembly GCF_035582795.1. Classification (NCBI taxonomy): domain Eukaryota; kingdom Metazoa; phylum Chordata; class Aves; order Ciconiiformes; family Ciconiidae; genus Mycteria; species Mycteria americana. The sequence continues at coordinate 119,144,748 of NC_134367.1, read as the reverse complement.
CACTGTGAATTTCTCTCTCGGAGAGCCCGGCTGCCAAATTCGAAACGTCCAACGATTGCGCCCACATGAAAGCTGCCAGCACGGAAAGCTGTAGCTGGTTTTCACTGTCCCTTGGAACTGCATTCGCTGGTAGACAGACATTCGTGTTCTGCAAAAGCTTTGTTTGGTAAAGGGGCAACACTGTGTATTTCTCTCTCGGAGAGCGCGGCTGCCAAATTCGAAACGTCCAGCGACTGAGCCCACAGGAAAGCTCCCAGCACGGAAAGCTGTAGCTGGTTTTCACTGTCCCTTGGAACTGCATTCGATGCTACACAGACATTCGCGTTCTGCAAAAGCTTTGGTTGGTAAAGGGGCAACACTGTGTATTTCTCTGTCGGAGAGCCCGGCTGCCAAATTCGAAACGTCCAACGATTGCGCCCACATGAAAGCTGCCAGCACGGAAAGCTGTAGCTGGTTTTCACTGTCCCTTGGAACTGCATTCGCTGGTAGACAGACATTCGCGTTCTGCAAAAGCTTTCGTTCGTAATGGGGCAACACTGTGTATTTCTCTCTGGGAGAGCCCGGCTGCCAAATTCGAAACGTCCAGCGATTGCGCCCACAGGAAAGCTGCCAGCACGGAAAGCTGTAGCTGGTTTTCACTGTCCCTTGGAACTGCATTCGCTGGTAGACAGACATTCGCGTTCTGCAAAAGCTTTGTTTCGTAATGGGGCAACACTGTGTATTTCTCTCTCGGAGAGCCCGGCTGCCAAATTCGAAACGTCCAGCGATTTCGCCCACAGGAAAGCTCCCAGCACGGAAAGCTGTAGCTGGTTTTCACTGTCCCTTGGAACTGCATTCGCTGGTAGACAGACATTCGCGTTCTGCAAAAGCTTTCGTTCGTAATGGGGCAACACTGTGTATTTCTCTCTGGGAGAGCCCGGCTGCCAAATTCGAAACGTCCAGCGATTGCGCCCACAGGAAAGCTCCCAGCACGGAAAGCTGTAGCTGGTTTTCACTGTCCCTTGGAACTGCATTCGCTGGTAGACAGACATTCGCGTTCTGCAAAAGCTTTCGTTCGTAAAGGGGCAACACTGTGTATTTCTCTCTGGGAGAGCCCGGCTGCCAAATTCGAAACGTCCAGCGATTGCGCCCACAGGAAAGCTCCCAGCACGGAAAGCTGTAGCTGGTTTTCACTGTCCCTTGGAACTGCATTCGCTGGTAGACAGACATTCGCGTTCTGCAAAAGCTTTCGTTCGTAAAGGGGCAACACTGTGTATTTCTCTCTCGGAGAGCCCGGCTGCCAAATTCGAAACGTCCAGCGATTGCGCCCACAGGAAAGCTGCCAGCACGGAAAGCTGTAGCTGGTTTTCACTGTCCCTTGGAACTGCATTCGCTGGTAGACAGACATTCGCGTTCTGCAAAAGCTTTGGTTGGTAATGGGGCAACACTGTGTATTTCTCTCTGGGAGAGCCCGGCTGCCAAATTCGAAACGTCCAGCGATTGCGCCCACAGGAAAGCTCCCAGCACGGAAAGCTGTAGCTGGTTTTCACTGTCCCTTGGAACTGCATTCGCTGGTAGACAGACATTCGCGTTCTGCAAAAGCTTTGTTTCGTAATGGGGCAACACTGTGTATTTCTCTCTGGGAGAGCCCGGCTGCCAAATTCGAAACGTCCAGCGATTGCGCCCACAGGAAAGCTCCCAGCACGGAAAGCTGTAGCTGGTTTTCACTGTCCCTTGGAACTGCATTCGCTGGTAGACAGACATTCGCGTTCTGCAACAGGTTTCGTTCGTAAAGGGGCAACACTGTGTATTTCTCTCTCGGAGAGCCCGGCTGCCAAATTCGAAACGTCCAGCGATTGCGCCCACAGGAAAGCTCCCAGCACGGAAAGCTGTAGCTGGTTTTCACTGTCCCTTGGAACTGCATTCGCTGGTAGACAGACATTCGCGTTCTGCAAAAGCTTTGGTTGGTAATGGGGCAACACTGTGTATTTCTCTCTCGCAGAGCCCGGCTGCCAAATTCGAAACGTCCAGCGATTGCGCCCACAGGAAAGCTCCCAGCACGGAAAGCTGTAGCTGGTTTTCACTGTCCCTTGGAACTGCATTCGCTGCTACACAGACATTCGCGTTCTGCAAAAGCTTTGTTTGGTAAAGGGGCAACACTGTGTATTTCTCTCTCGGAGAGCGCGGCTGCCAAATTCGAAACGTCCAGCGACTGAGCCCACAGGAAAGCTCCCAGCACGGAAAGCTGTAGCTGGTTTTCACTGTCCCTTGGAACTGCATTCGATGCTACACAGACATTCGTGTTCTGCAAAAGCTTTGGTTGGTAAAGGGGCAACACTGTGTATTTCTCTGTCGGAGAGCCCGGCTGCCAAATTCGAAACGTCCAACGATTGCGCCCACATGAAAGCTGCCAGCACGGAAAGCTGTAGCTGGTTTTCACTGTCCCTTGGAACTGCATTCGCTGGTAGACAGACATTCGCGTTCTGCAAAAGCTTTCGTTCGTAATGGGGCAACACTGTGTATTTCTCTCTGGGAGAGCCCGGCTGCCAAATTCGAAACGTCCAGCGATTGCGCCCACAGGAAAGCTGCCAGCACGGAAAGCTGTAGCTGGTTTTCACTGTCCCTTGGAACTGCATTCGCTGGTAGACAGACATTCGCGTTCTGCAAAAGCTTTGGTTGGTAAAGGGGCAACACTGTGTATTTCTCTGTCGGAGAGCCCGGCTGCCAAATTCGAAACGTCCAACGATTGCGCCCACAGGAAAGCTCCCAGCACGGAAAGCTGTAGCTGGTTTTCACTGTCCCTTGGAACTGCATTCGCTGGTAGACGGACATTCGTGTTCTGCAAAAGCTTTCGTTCGTAATGAGGCAACACTGTGTATTTCTCTCTCGGAGAGCGCGGCTGCCAAATTCGAAACGTCCAGCGATTGCGCCCACAGGAAAGCTCCCAGCACGGAAAGCTGTAGCTGGTTTTCACTGTCCCTTGGAACTGCATTCGCTGCTACACAGACATTCGCGTTCTGCAACAGGTTTCGTTCGTAAAGGGGCAACACTGTGAATTTCTCTCTCGGAGAGCCCGGCTGCCAAATTCGAAACGTCCAGCGATTGCGCCCACAGGAAAGCTCCCAGCACGGAAAGCTGTAGCTGGTTTTCACTGTCCCTTGGAACTGCATTCGCTGGTAGACAGACATTCGCGTTCTGCAAAAGCTTGGTTCGTAATGGGGCAACACTGTGTATTTCTCTCTCGCAGAGCCCGGCTGCCAAATTCGAAACGTCCAGCGATTGCGCCCACAGGAAAGCTCCCAGCACGGAAAGCTGTAGCTGGTTTTCACTGTCCCTTGGAACTGCATTCGCTGCTACACAGACATTCGCGTTCTGCAAAAGCTTTGTTTGGTAAAGGGGCAACACTGTGTATTTCTCTCTCGGAGAGCGCGGCTGCCAAATTCGAAACGTCCAGCGACTGAGCCCACAGGAAAGCTCCCAGCACGGAAAGCTGTAGCTGGTTTTCACTGTCCCTTGGAACTGCATTCGATGCTACACAGACATTCGCGTTCTGCAAAAGCTTTGGTTGGTAAAGGGGCAACACTGTGTATTTCTCTGTCGGAGAGCCCGGCTGCCAAATTTGAAACGTCCAGCGATTGCGCCCACAGGAAAGCTGCCAGCACGGAAAGCTGTAGCTGGTTTTCACTGTCCCTTGGAACTGCATTCGCTGGTAGACAGACATTCGCGTTCTGCAAAAGCTTTCGTTCGTAATGGGGCAACACTGTGTATTTCTCTCTGGGAGAGCCCGGCTGCCAAATTCGAAACGTCCAGCGATTGCGCCCACAGGAAAGCTCCCAGCACGGAAAGCTGTAGCTGGTTTTCACTGTCCCTTGGAACTGCATTCGCTGGTAGACAGACATTCGCGTTCTGCAAAAGCTTTCGTTCGTAAAGGGGCAACACTGTGTATTTCTCTCTGGGAGAGCCCGGCTGCCAAATTCGAAACGTCCAGCGATTGCGCCCACAGGAAAGCTCCCAGCACGGAAAGCTGTAGCTGGTTTTCACTGTCCCTTGGAACTGCATTCGCTGGTAGACAGACATTCGCGTTCTGCAAAAGCTTTCGTTCGTAAAGGGGCAACACTGTGTATTTCTCTCTCGGAGAGCCCGGCTGCCAAATTCGAAACGTCCAGCGATTGCGCCCACAGGAAAGCTGCCAGCACGGAAAGCTGTAGCTGGTTTTCACTGTCCCTTGGAACTGCATTCGCTGGTAGACAGACATTCGCGTTCTGCAAAAGCTTTCGTTCGTAATGGGGCAACACTGTGTATTTCTCTCTGGGAGAGCCCGGCTGCCAAATTCGAAACGTCCAGCGATTGCGCCCACAGGAAAGCTGCCAGCACGGAAAGCTGTAGCTGGTTTTCACTGTCCCTTGGAACTGCATTCGCTGGTAGACAGACATTCGCGTTCTGCAAAAGCTTTGTTTCGTAATGGGGCAACACTGTGTATTTCTCTCTGGGAGAGCCCGGCTGCCAAATTCGAAACGTCCAGCGATTGCGCCCACAGGAAAGCTCCCAGCACGGAAAGCTGTAGCTGGTTTTCACTGTCCCTTGGAACTGCATTCGCTGGTAGACAGACATTCGCGTTCTGCAACAGGTTTCGTTCGTAAAGGGGCAACACTGTGTATTTCTCTCTCGGAGAGCCCGGCTGCCAAATTCGAAACGTCCAGCGATTGCGCCCACAGGAAAGCTCCCAGCACGGAAAGCTGTAGCTGGTTTTCACTGTCCCTTGGAACTGCATTCGCTGGTAGACAGACATTCGCGTTCTGCAAAAGCTTTGGTTGGTAATGGGGCAACACTGTGTATTTCTCTCTCGCAGAGCCCGGCTGCCAAATTCGAAACGTCCAGCGATTGCGCCCACAGGAAAGCTCCCAGCACGGAAAGCTGTAGCTGGTTTTCACTGTCCCTTGGAACTGCATTCGCTGCTACACAGACATTCGCGTTCTGCAAAAGCTTTGTTTGGTAAAGGGGCAACACTGTGTATTTCTCTCTCGGAGAGCGCGGCTGCCAAATTCGAAACGTCAAGCGACTGAGCCCACAGGAAAGCTCCCAGCACGGAAAGCTGTAGCTGGTTTTCACTGTCCCTTGGAACTGCATTCGATGCTACACAGACATTCGTGTTCTGCAAAAGCTTTGGTTGGTAAAGGGGCAACACTGTGTATTTCTCTGTCGGAGAGCCCGGCTGCCAAATTCGAAACGTCCAACGATTGCGCCCACATGAAAGCTGCCAGCACGGAAAGCTGTAGCTGGTTTTCACTGTCCCTTGGAACTGCATTCGCTGGTAGACAGACATTCGCGTTCTGCAAAAGCTTTCGTTCGTAATGGGGCAACACTGTGTATTTCTCTCTGGGAGAGCCCGGCTGCCAAATTCGAAACGTCCAGCGATTGCGCCCACAGGAAAGCTGCCAGCACGGAAAGCTGTAGCTGGTTTTCACTGTCCCTTGGAACTGCATTCGCTGGTAGACAGACATTCGCGTTCTGCAAAAGCTTTGTTTCGTAATGGGGCAACACTGTGTATTTCTCTCTGGGAGAGCCCGGCTGCCAAATTCGAAACGTCCAGCGATTGCGCCCACAGGAAAGCTCCCAGCACGGAAAGCTGTAGCTGGTTTTCACTGTCCCTTGGAACTGCATTCGCTGGTAGGCAGACATTCGTGTTCTGCAAAAGCTTTGGTTGGTAAAGGGGCAACACTGTGTATTTCTCTGTCGGAGAGCCCGGCTGCCAAATTCGAAACGTCCAACGATTGCGCCCACATGAAAGCTGCCAGCACGGAAAGCTGTAGCTGGTTTTCACTGTCCCTTGGAACTGCATTCGCTGGTAGACAGACATTCGCGTTCTGCAAAAGCTTTCGTTCGTAATGGGGCAACACTGTGTATTTCTCTCTGGGAGAGCCCGGCTGCCAAATTCGAAACGTCCAGCGATTGCGCCCACAGGAAAGCTGCCAGCACGGAAAGCTGTAGCTGGTTTTCACTGTCCCTTGGAACTGCATTCGCTGGTAGACAGACATTCGCGTTCTGCAAAAGCTTTGGTTGGTAAATGGGCAACACTGTGTATTTCTCTCTCGGAGAGCCCGGCTGCCAAATTCGAAACGTCCAGCGATTGCGCCCACAGGAAAGCTGCCAGCACGGAAAGCTGTAGCTGGTTTTCACTGTCCCTTGGAACTGCATTCGCTGCTACACAGACATTCGTATTCTGCAAAAGCTTTCGTTCGTAATGAGGCAACACTGTGTATTTCTCTCTCGCAGAGCCCGGCTGACAAATTCGAAACGTCCAGCGATTGCGCCCACAGGAAAGCTGCCAGCACGGAAAGCTGTAGCTGGTTTTCACTGTCCCTTGGAACTGCATTCGCTGGTAGACAGACATTCGCGTTCTGCAAAAGCTTTGTTTCGTAATGGGGCAACACTGTGTATTTCTCTCTCGGAGAGCGCGGCTGCCAAATTCGAAACGTCCAGCGATTGCGCCCACAGGAAAGCTCCCAGCACGGAAAGCTGTAGCTGGTTTTCACTGTCCCTTGGAACTGCATTCGCTGCTACACAGACATTCGCGTTCTGCAAAAGCTTTGGTTGGTAAAGGGGCAACACTGTGTATTTCTCTGTCGGAGAGTCCGGCTGCCAAATTCGAAACGTCCAACGATTGCGCCCACATGAAAGCTGCCAGCACGGAAAGCTGTAGCTGGTTTTCACTGTCCCTTGGAACTGCATTCGCTGGTAGACAGACATTCGCGTTCTGCAAAAGCTTTCGTTCGTAATGGGGCAACACTGTGTATTTCTCTCTGGGAGAGCCCGGCTGCCAAATTCGAAACGTCCAGCGATTGCGCCCACAGGAAAGCTCCCAGCACGGAAAGCTGTAGCTGGTTTTCACTGTCCCTTGGAACTGCATTCGCTGGTAGACGGACATTCGTGTTCTGCAAAAGCTTTCGTTCGTAATGAGGCAACACTGTGTATTTCTCTCTCGGAGAGCGCGGCTGCCAAATTCGAAACGTCCAGCGATTGCGCCCACAGGAAAGCTCCCAGCACGGAAAGCTGTAGCTGGTTTTCACTGTCCCTTGGAACTGCATTCGCTGGTAGACAGACATTCGCGTTCTGCAACAGGTTTCGTTCGTAAAGGGGCAACACTGTGTATTTCTCTCTCGGAGAGCCCGGCTGCCAAATTCGAAACGTCCAGCGATTGCGCCCACAGGAAAGCTGCCAGCACGGAAAGCTGTAGCTGGTTTTCACTGTCCCTTGGAACTGCATTCGCTGGTAGACAGACATTCGCGTTCTGCAAAAGCTTTGGTTGGTAATGGGTCAATACTGTGTATTTCTCTCTCGCAGAGCCCGGCTGCCAAATTCGAAACGTCCAGCGATTGCGCCCACAGGAAAGCTCCCAGCACGGAAAGCTGTAGCTGGTTTTCACTGTCCCTTGGAACTGCATTCGCCTGTAGACGGACATTCGTGTTCTGCAAAAGCTTTCGTTCGTAATGAGGCAACACTGTGTATTTCTCTCTCGGAGAGCGCGGCTGCCAAATTCGAAACGTCCAGCGATTGCGCCCACAGGAAAGCTCCCAGCACGGAAAGCTGTAGCTGGTTTTCACTGTCCCTTGGAACTGCATTCGCTGCTACACAGACATTCGCGTTCTGCAACAGGTTTCGTTCGTAAAGGGGCAACACTGTGAATTTCTCTCTCGGAGAGCCCGGCTGCCAAATTCGAAACGTCCAGCGATTGCGCCCACAGGAAAGCTCCCAGCACGGAAAGCTGTAGCTGGTTTTCACTGTCCCTTGGAACTGCATTCGCTGGTAGACAGACATTCGCGTTCTGCAAAAGCTTTGGTTCGTAATGGGGCAACACTGTGTATTTCTCTCTCGCAGAGCCCGGCTGCCAAATTCGAAACGTCCAGCGATTGCGCCCACAGGAAAGCTCCCAGCACGGAAAGCTGTAGCTGGTTTTCACTGTCCCTTGGAACTGCATTCGCTGCTACACAGACATTCGCGTTCTGCAAAAGCTTTGTTTGGTAAAGGGGCAACACTGTGTATTTCTCTCTCGGAGAGCCCGGCTGCCAAATTCGAAACGTCCAGCGACTGAGCCCACAGGAAAGCTCCCAGCACGGAAAGCTGTAGCTGGTTTTCACTGTCCCTTGGAACTGCATTCGATGCTACACAGACATTCGCGTTCTGCAAAAGCTTTGGTTGGTAAAGGGGCAACACTGTGTATTTCTCTGTCGGAGAGCCCGGCTGCCAAATTTGAAACGTCCAACGATTGCGCCCACATGAAAGCTGCCAGCACGGAAAGCTGTAGCTGGTTTTCACTGTCCCTTGGAACTGCATTCGCTGGTAGACAGACATTCGCGTTCTGCAAAAGCTTTCGTTCGTAATGGGGCAACACTGTGTATTTCTCTCTGGGAGAGCCCGGCTGCCAAATTCGAAACGTCCAGCGATTGCGCCCACAGGAAAGCTGCCAGCACGGAAAGCTGTAGCTGGTTTTCACTGTCCCTTGGAACTGCATTCGCTGGTAGACAGACATTCGCGTTCTGCAAAAGCTTTGTTTCGTAATGGGGCAACACTGTGTATTTCTCTCTCGGAGAGCCCGGCTGCCAAATTCGAAACGTCCAGCGATTTCGCCCACAGGAAAGCTCCCAGCACGGAAAGCTGTAGCTGGTTTTCACTGTCCCTTGGAACTGCATTCGCTGGTAGACAGACATTCGCGTTCTGCAAAAGCTTTCGTTCGTAATGGGGCAACACTGTGTATTTCTCTCTGGGAGAGCCCGGCTGCCAAATTCGAAACGTCCAGCGATTGCGCCCACAGGAAAGCTCCCAGCACGGAAAGCTGTAGCTGGTTTTCACTGTCCCTTGGAACTGCATTCGCTGGTAGACAGACATTCGCGTTCTGCAAAAGCTTTCGTTCGTAAAGGGGCAACACTGTGTATTTCTCTCTGGGAGAGCCCGGCTGCCAAATTCGAAACGTCCAGCGATTGCGCCCACAGGAAAGCTCCCAGCACGGAAAGCTGTAGCTGGTTTTCACTGTCCCTTGGAACTGCATTCGCTGGTAGACAGACATTCGCGTTCTGCAAAAGCTTTCGTTCGTAAAGGGGCAACACTGTGTATTTCTCTCTCGGAGAGCCCGGCTGCCAAATTCGAAACGTCCAGCGATTGCGCCCACAGGAAAGCTGCCAGCACGGAAAGCTGTAGCTGGTTTTCACTGTCCCTTGGAACTGCATTCGCTGGTAGACAGACATTCGCGTTCTGCAAAAGCTTTCGTTCGTAATGGGGCAACACTGTGTATTTCTCTCTGGGAGAGCCCGGCTGCCAAATTCGAAACGTCCAGCGATTGCGCCCACAGGAAAGCTGCCAGCACGGAAAGCTGTAGCTGGTTTTCACTGTCCCTTGGAACTGCATTCGCTGGTAGACAGACATTCGCGTTCTGCAAAAGCTTTGTTTCGTAATGGGGCAACACTGTGTATTTCTCTCTGGGAGAGCCCGGCTGCCAAATTCGAAACGTCCAGCGATTGCGCCCACAGGAAAGCTCCCAGCACGGAAAGCTGTAGCTGGTTTTCACTGTCCCTTGGAACTGCATTCGCTGGTAGACAGACATTCGCGTTCTGCAACAGGTTTCGTTCGTAAAGGGGCAACACTGTGTATTTCTCTCTCGGAGAGCCCGGCTGCCAAATTCGAAACGTCCAGCGATTGCGCCCACAGGAAAGCTCCCAGCACGGAAAGCTGTAGCTGGTTTTCACTGTCCCTTGGAACTGCATTCGCTGGTAGACAGACATTCGCGTTCTGCAAAAGCTTTGGTTGGTAATGGGGCAACACTGTGTATTTCTCTCTCGCAGAGCCCGGCTGCCAAATTCGAAACGTCCAGCGATTGCGCCCACAGGAAAGCTCCCAGCACGGAAAGCTGTAGCTGGTTTTCACTGTCCCTTGGAACTGCATTCGCTGGTAGACAGACATTCGCGTTCTGCAAAAGCTTTGTTTGGTAAAGGGGCAACACTGTGTATTTCTCTCTCGGAGAGCGCGGCTGCCAAATTCGAAACGTCCAGCGACTGAGCCCACAGGAAAGCTCCCAGCACGGAAAGCTGTAGCTGGTTTTCACTGTCCCTTGGAACTGCATTCGATGCTACACAGACATTCGTGTTCTGCAAAAGCTTTGGTTGGTAAAGGGGCAACACTGTGTATTTCTCTGTCGGAGAGCCCGGCTGCCAAATTCGAAACGTCCAACGATTGCGCCCACATGAAAGCTGCCAGCACGGAAAGCTGTAGCTGGTTTTCACTGTCCCTTGGAACTGCATTCGCTGGTAGACAGACATTCGCGTTCTGCAAAAGCTTTCGTTCGTAATGGGGCAACACTGTGTATTTCTCTCTGGGAGAGCCCGGCTGCCAAATTCGAAACGTCCAGCGATTGCGCCCACAGGAAAGCTGCCAGCACGGAAAGCTGTAGCTGGTTTTCACTGTCCCTTGGAACTGCATTCGCTGGTAGACAGACATTCGCGTTCTGCAAAAGCTTTGGTTGGTAAAGGGGCAACACTGTGTATTTCTCTGTCGGAGAGCCCGGCTGCCAAATTCGAAACGTCCAACGATTGCGCCCACATGAAAGCTCCCAGCACGGAAAGCTGTAGCTGGTTTTCACTGTCCCTTGGAACTGCATTCGCTGGTAGACAGACATTCGCGTTCTGCAAAAGCTTTGGTTGGTAATGGGGCAATACTGTGTATTTCTCTCTGGGAGAGCCCGGCTGCCAAATTCGAAACGTCCAGCGATTGCGCCCACAGGAAAGCTGCCAGCACGGAAAGCTGTAGCTGGTTTTCACTGTCCCTTGGAACTGCATTCGCTGGTAGACAGACATTCGCGTTCTGCAAAAGCTTTGGTTGGTAATGGGGCAATACTGTGTATTTCTCTCTGGGAGAGCCCGGCTGCCAAATTCGAAACGTCCAGCGATTGCGCCCACAGGAAAGCTGCCAGCACGGAAAGCTGTAGCTGGTTTTCACTGTCCCTTGGAACTGCATTCGCTGGTAGACAGACATTCGCGTTCTGCAAAAGCTTTGGTTGGTAAATGGGCAACACTGTGTATTTCTCTCTCGGAGAGCCCGGCTGCCAAATTCGAAACGTCCAGCGATTGCGCCCACAGGAAAGCTGCCAGCACGGAAAGCTGTAGCTGGTTTTCACTGTCCCTTGGAACTGCATTCGCTGCTACACAGACATTCGTATTCTGCAAAAGCTTTCGTTCGTAATGAGGCAACACTGTGTATTTCTCTCTCGCAGAGCCCGGCTGACAAATTCGAAACGTCCAGCGATTGCGCCCACAGGAAAGCTGCCAGCACGGAAAGCTGTAGCTGGTTTTCACTGTCCCTTGGAACTGCATTCGCTGGTAGACAGACATTCGCGTTCTGCAAAAGCTTTGTTTCGTAATGGGGCAACACTGTGTATTTCTCTCTCGGAGAGCGCGGCTGCCAAATTCGAAACGTCCAGCGACTGAGCCCACAGGAAAGCTCCCAGCACGGAAAGCTGTAGCTGGTTTTCACTGTCCCTTGGAACTGCATTCGCTGCTACACAGACATTCGCGTTCTGCAAAAGCTTTGGTTGGTAAAGGGGCAACACTGTGTATTTCTCTGTCGGAGAGTCCGGCTGCCAAATTCGAAACGTCCAACGATTGCGCCCACATGAAAGCTGCCAGCACGGAAAGCTGTAGCTGGTTTTCACTGTCCCTTGGAACTGCATTCGCTGGTAGACAGACATTCACGTTCTGCAAAAGCTTTCGTTCGTAATGGGGCAACACTGTGTATTTCTCTCTGGGAGAGCCCGGCTGCCAAATTCGAAACGTCCAGCGATTGCGCCCACAGGAAAGCTCCCAGCACGGAAAGCTGTAGCTGGTTTTCACTGTCCCTTGGAACTGCATTCGCTGGTAGACGGACATTCGTGTTCTGCAAAAGCTTTCGTTCGTAATGAGGCAACACTGTGTATTTCTCTCTCGGAGAGCGCGGCTGCCAAATTCGAAACGTCCAGCGATTGCGCCCACAGGAAAGCTCCCAGCACGGAAAGCTGTAGCTGGTTTTCACTGTCCCTTGGAACTGCATTCGCTGGTAGACGGACATTCGCGTTCTGCAAAAGCTTTCGTTCGTAATGAGGCAACACTGTGTATTTCTCTCTCGGAGAGCGCGGCTGCCAAATTCGAAACGTCCAGCGATTGCGCCCACAGGAAAGCTCCCAGCACGGAAAGCTGTAGCTGGTTTTCACTGTCCCTTGGAACTGCATTCGCTGGTAGACAGACATTCGCGTTCTGCAAAAGCTTTCGTTCGTAAAGGGGCAACACTGTGTATTTCTCTCTGGGAGAGCCCGGCTGCCAAATTCGAAACGTCCAGCGATTGCGCCCACAGGAAAGCTCCCAGCACGGAAAGCTGTAGCTGGTTTTCACTGTCCCTTGGAACTGCATTCGCTGGTAGACAGACATTCGCGTTCTGCAAAAGCTTTCGTTCGTAAAGGGGCAACACTGTGTATTTCTCTCTCGGAGAGCCCGGCTGCCAAATTCGAAACGTCCAGCGATTGCGCCCACAGGAAAGCTGCCAGCACGGAAAGCTGTAGCTGGTTTTCACTGTCCCTTGGAACTGCATTCGCTGGTAGACAGACATTCGCGTTCTGCAAAAGCTTTCGTTCGTAATGGGGCAACACTGTGTATTTCTCTCTGGGAGAGCCCGGCTGCCAAATTCGAAACGTCCAGCGATTGCGCCCACAGGAAAGCTGCCAGCACGGAAAGCTGTAGCTGGTTTTCACTGTCCCTTGGAACTGCATTCGCTGGTAGACAGACATTCGCGTTCTGCAAAAGCTTTGTTTCGTAATGGGGCAACACTGTGTATTTCTCTCTGGGAGAGCCCGGCTGCCAAATTCGAAACGTCCAGCGATTGCGCCCACAGGAAAGCTCCCAGCACGGAAAGCTGTAGCTGGTTTTCACTGTCCCTTGGAACTGCATTCGCTGGTAGACAGACATTCGCGTTCTGCAACAGGTTTCGTTCGTAAAGGGGCAACACTGTGTATTTCTCTCTCGGAGAGCCCGGCTGCCAAATTCGAAACGTCCAGCGATTGCGCCCACAGGAAAGCTCCCAGCACGGAAAGCTGTAGCTGGTTTTCACTGTCCCTTGGAACTGCATTCGCTGGTAGACAGACATTCGCGTTCTGCAAAAGCTTTGGTTGGTAATGGGGCAACACTGTGTATTTCTCTCTCGCAGAGCCCGGCTGCCAAATTCGAAACGTCCAGCGATTGCGCCCACAGGAAAGCTCCCAGCACGGAAAGCTGTAGCTGGTTTTCACTGTCCCTTGGAACTGCATTCGCTGCTACACAGACATTCGCGTTCTGCAAAAGCTTTGTTTGGTAAAGGGGCAACACTGTGTATTTCTCTCTCGGAGAGCGCGGCTGCCAAATTCGAAACGTCCAGCGACTGAGCCCACAGGAAAGCTCCCAGCACGGAAAGCTGTAGCTGGTTTTCACTGTCCCTTGGAACTGCATTCGATGCTACACAGACATTCGTGTTCTGCAAAAGCTTTGGTTGGTAAAGGGGCAACACTGTGTATTTCTCTGTCGGAGAGCCCGGCTGCCAAATTCGAAACGTCCAACGATTGCGCCCACATGAAAGCTGCCAGCACGGAAAGCTGTAGCTGGTTTTCACTGTCCCTTGGAACTGCATTCGCTGGTAGACAGACATTCGCGTTCTGCAAAAGCTTTCGTTCGTAATGGGGCAACACTGTGTATTTCTCTCTGGGAGAGCCCGGCTGCCAAATTCGAAACGTCCAGCGATTGCGCCCACAGGAAAGCTGCCAGCACGGAAAGCTGTAGCTGGTTTTCACTGTCCCTTGGAACTGCATTCGCTGGTAGACAGACATTCGCGTTCTGCAAAAGCTTTGGTTGGTAAAGGGGCAACACTGTGTATTTCTCTGTCGGAGAGCCCGGCTGCCAAATTCGAAACGTCCAACGATTGCGCCCACATGAAAGCTCCCAGCACGGAAAGCTGTAGCTGGTTTTCACTGTCCCTTGGAACTGCATTCGCTGGTAGACAGACATTCGCGTTCTGCAAAAGCTTTGGTTGGTAATGGGGCAATACTGTGTATTTCTCTCTGGGAGAGCCCGGCTGCCAAATTCGAAACGTCCAGCGATTGCGCCCACAGGAAAGCTGCCAGCACGGAAAGCTGTAGCTGGTTTTCACTGTCCCTTGGAACTGCATTCGCTGGTAGACAGACATTCGCGTTCTGCAAAAGCTTTGGTTGGTAATGGGGCAATACTGTGTATTTCTCTCTGGGAGAGCCCGGCTGCCAAATTCGAAACGTCCAGCGATTGCGCCCACAGGAAAGCTGCCAGCACGGAAAGCTGTAGCTGGTTTTCACTGTCCCTTGGAACTGCATTCGCTGGTAGACAGACATTCGCGTTCTGCAAAAGCTTTGGTTGGTAAATGGGCAACACTGTGTATTTCTCTCTCGGAGAGCCCGGCTGCCAAATTCGAAACGTCCAGCGATTGCGCCCACAGGAAAGCTGCCAGCACGGAAAGCTGTAGCTGGTTTTCACTGTCCCTTGGAACTGCATTCGCTGCTACACAGACATTCGTATTCTGCAAAAGCTTTCGTTCGTAATGAGGCAACACTGTGTATTTCTCTCTCGCAGAGCCCGGCTGACAAATTCGAAACGTCCAGCGATTGCGCCCACAGGAAAGCTGCCAGCACGGAAAGCTGTAGCTGGTTTTCACTGTCCCTTGGAACTGCATTCGCTGGTAGACAGACATTCGCGTTCTGCAAAAGCTTTGTTTCGTAATGGGGCAACACTGTGTATTTCTCTCTCGGAGAGCGCGGCTGCCAAATTCGAAACGTCCAGCGATTGCGCCCACAGGAAAGCTCCCAGCACGGAAAGCTGTAGCTGGTTTTCACTGTCCCTTGGAACTGCATTCGCTGCTACACAGACATTCGCGTTCTGCAAAAGCTTTGGTTGGTAAAGGGGCAACACTGTGTATTTCTCTGTCGGAGAGTCCGGCTGCCAAATTCGAAACGTCCAACGATTGCGCCCACATGAAAGCTGCCAGCACGGAAAGCTGTAGCTGGTTTTCACTGTCCCTTGGAACTGCATTCGCTGGTAGACAGACATTCGCGTTCTGCAAAAGCTTTCGTTCGTAATGGGGCAACACTGTGTATTTCTCTCTGGGAGAGCCCGGCTGCCAAATTCGAAACGTCCAGCGATTGCGCCCACAGGAAAGCTCCCAGCACGGAAAGCTGTAGCTGGTTTTCACTGTCCCTTGGAACTGCATTCGCTGGTAGACGGACATTCGTGTTCTGCAAAAGCTTTCGTTCGTAATGAGGCAACACTGTGTATTTCTCTCTCGGAGAGCGCGGCTGCCAAATTCGAAACGTCCAGCGATTGCGCCCACAGGAAAGCTGCCAGCACGGAAAGCTGTAGCTGGTTTTCACTGTCCCTTGGAACTGCATTCGCTGGTAGACAGACATTCGCGTTCTGCAACAGGTTTCGTTCGTAAAGGGGCAACACTGTGTATTTCTCTCTCGGAGAGCCCGGCTGCCAAATTCGAAACGTCCAGCGATTGCGCCCACAGGAAAGCTGCCAGCACGGAAAGCTGTAGCTGGTTTTCACTGTCCCTTGGAACTGCATTCGCTGGTAGACAGACATTCGCGTTCTGCAAAAGCTTTGGTTGGTAATGGGGCAATACTGTGTATTTCTCTCTCGCAGAGCCCGGCTGCCAAATTCGAAACGTCCAGCGATTGCGCCCACAGGAAAGCTCCCAGCACGGAAAGCTGTAGCTGGTTTTCACTGTCCCTTGGAACTGCATTCGCTGGTAGACGGACATTCGTGTTCTGCAAAAGCTTTCGTTCGTAATGAGGCAACACTGTGTATTTCTCTCTCGGAGAGCGCGGCTGCCAAATTCGAAACGTCCAGCGATTGCGCCCACAGGAAAGCTCCCAGCACGGAAAGCTGTAGCTGGTTTTCACTGTCCCTTGGAACTGCATTCGCTGCTACACAGACATTTGCGTTCTGCAACAGGTTTCGTTCGTAAAGGGGCAACACTGTGAATTTCTCTCTCGGAGAGCCCGGCTGCCAAATTCGAAACGTCCAGCGATTGCGCCCACAGGAAAGCTGCCAGCACGGAAAGCTGTAGCTGGTTTTCACTGTCCCTTGGAACTGCATTCGCTGGTAGACAGACATTCGCGTTCTGCAAAAGCTTTGGTTGGTAATGGGGCAACACTGTGTATTTCTCTCTCGCAGAGCCCGGCTGCCAAATTCGAAACGTCCAGCGATTGCGCCCACAGGAAAGCTCCCAGCACGGAAAGCTGTAGCTGGTTTTCACTGTCCCTTGGAACTGCATTCGCTGCTACACAGACATTCGCGTTCTGCAAAAGCTTTGTTTGGTAAAGGGGCAACACTGTGTATTTCTCTCTCGGAGAGCGCGGCTGCCAAATTCGAAACGTCCAGCGACTGAGCCCACAGGAAAGCTCCCAGCACGGAAAGCTGTAGCTGGTTTTCACTGTCCCTTGGAACTGCATTCGATGCTACACAGACATTCGCGTTCTGCAAAAGCTTTGGTTGGTAAAGGGGCAACACTGTGTATTTCTCTGTCGGAGAGCCCGGCTGCCAAATTTGAAACGTCCAACGATTGCGCCCACATGAAAGCTGCCAGCACGGAAAGCTGTAGCTGGTTTTCACTGTCCCTTGGAACTGCATTCGCTGGTAGACAGACATTCGCGTTCTGCAAAAGCTTTCGTTCGTAATGGGGCAACACTGTGTATTTCTCTCTGGGAGAGCCCGGCTGCCAAATTCGAAACGTCCAGCGATTGCGCCCACAGGAAAGCTGCCAGCACGGAAAGCTGTAGCTGGTTTTCACTGTCCCTTGGAACTGCATTCGCTGGTAGACAGACATTCGCGTTCTGCAAAAGCTTTGTTTCGTAATGGGGCAACACTGTGTATTTCTCTCTCGGAGAGCCCGGCTGCCAAATTCGAAACGTCCAGCGATTTCGCCCACAGGAAAGCTGCCAGCACGGAAAGCTGTAGCTGGTTTTCACTGTCCCTTGGAACTGCATTCGCTGGTAGACAGACATTCGCGTTCTGCAAAAGCTTTCGTTCGTAATGGGGCAACACTGTGTATTTCTCTCTCGGAGAGCGCGGCTGCCAAATTCGAAACGTCCAGCGATTGCGCCCACAGGAAAGCTCCCAGCACGGAAAGCTGTAGCTGGTTTTCACTGTCCCTTGGAACTGCATTCGCTGGTAGACAGACATTCGCGTTCTGCAAAAGCTTTCGTTCGTAAAGGGGCAACACTGTGTATTTCTCTCTGGGAGAGCCCGGCTGCCAAATTCGAAACGTCCAGCGATTGCGCCCACAGGAAAGCTCCCAGCACGGAAAGCTGTAGCTGGTTTTCACTGTCCCTTGGAACTGCATTCGCTGGTAGACAGACATTCGCGTTCTGCAAAAGCTTTCGTTCGTAAAGGGGCAACACTGTGTATTTCTCTCTCGCAGAGCCCGGCTGCCAAATTCGAAACGTCCAGCGATTGCGCCCACAGGAAAGCTGCCAGCACGGAAAGCTGTAGCTGGTTTTCACTGTCCCTTGGAACTGCATTCGCTGGTAGACAGACATTCGCGTTCTGCAAAAGCTTTCGTTCGTAATGGGGCAACACTGTGTATTTCTCTCTGGGAGAGCCCGGCTGCCAAATTCGAAACGTCCAGCGATTGCGCCCACAGGAAAGCTGCCAGCACGGAAAGCTGTAGCTGGTTTTCACTGTCCCTTGGAACTGCATTCGCTGGTAGACAGACATTCGCGTTCTGCAAAAGCTTTGTTTCGTAATGGGGCAACACTGTGTATTTCTCTCTGGGAGAGCCCGGCTGCCAAATTCGAAACGTCCAGCGATTGCGCCCACAGGAAAGCTGCCAGCACGGAAAGCTGTAGCTGGTTTTCACTGTCCCTTGGAACTGCATTCGCTGGTAGGCAGACATTCGTGTTCTGCAAAAGCTTTGGTTGGTAAAGGGGCAACACTGTGTATTTCTCTGTCGGAGAGCCCGGCTGCCAAATTCGAAACGTCCAACGATTGCGCCCACAGGAAAGCTCCCAGCACGGAAAGCTGTAGCTGGTTTTCACTGTCCCTTGGAACTGCATTCGCTGGTAGACAGACATTCGCGTTCTGCAAAAGCTTTGTTTCGTAATGGGGCAACACTGTGTATTTCTCTCTGGGAGAGCCCGGCTGCCAAATTCGAAACGTCCAGCGATTGCGCCCACAGGAAAGCTGCCAGCACGGAAAGCTGTAGCTGGTTTTCACTGTCCCTTGGAACTGCATTCGCTGGTAGACAGACATTCGCGTTCTGCAAAAGCTTTGGTTGGTAATGGGGCAATACTGTGTATTTCTCTCTGGGAGAGCCCGGCTGCCAAATTCGAAACGTCCAGCGATTGCGCCCACATGAAAGCTCCCAGCACGGAAAGCTGTAGCTGGTTTTCACTGTCCCTTGGAACTGCATTCGCTGCTACACAGACATTCGTGTTCTGCAAAAGCTTTCGTTCGTAATGAGGCAACACTGTGTATTTCTCTCTCGCAGAGCCCGGCTGACAAATTCGAAACGTCCAGCGATTGCGCCCACAGGAAAGCTGCCAGCACGGAAAGCTGTAGCTGGTTTTCACTGTCCCTTGGAACTGCATTCGCTGGTAGACAGACATTCGCGTTCTGCAAAAGCTTTGGTTGGTAAAGGGGCAACACTGTGTATTTCTCTCTCGGAGAGCCCGGCTGCCAAATTCGAAACGTCCAGCGATTGCGCCCACAGGAAAGCTGCCAGCACGGAAAGCTGTAGCTGGTTTTCACTGTCCCTTGGAACTGCATTCGCTGGTAGACAGACATTCGCGTTCTGCAACAGGTTTCGTTCGTAAAGGGGCAACACTGTGTATTTCTCTCTCGGAGAGCCCGGCTGCCAAATTCGAAACGTCCAGCGATTGCGCCCACAGGAAAGCTCCCAGCACGGAAAGCTGTAGCTGGTTTTCACTGTCCCTTGGAACTGCATTCGCTGGTAGACAGACATTCGCTTTCTGCAACAGCTTTCGTTCGTAATGGGGCAACACTGTGTATTTCTCTCTGGGAGAGCCCGGCTGCCAAATTCGAAACGTCCAGCGATTGCGCCCACAGGAAAGCTCCCAGCACGGAAAGCTGTAGCTGGTTTTCACTGTCCCTTGGAACTGCATTCGCTGGTAGACAGACATTCGCGTTCTGCAAAAGCTTTCGTTCGTAATGGGGCAACACTGTGTATTTCTCTCTCGGAGAGCCCGGCTGCCAAATTCGAAACGTCCAGCGATTGCGCCCACAGGAAAGCTCCCAGCACGGAAAGCTGTAGCTGGTTTTCACTGTCCCTTGGAACTGCATTCGCTGGTAGACAGACATTCGCGTTCTGCAAAAGCTTTGGTTGGTAATGGGGCAATACTGTGTATTTCTCTCTGGGAGAGCCCGGCTGCCAAATTTGAAACGTCCAGCGATTGCGCCCACAGGAAATCTCCCAGCACGGAAAGCTGTAGCTGGTTTTCACTGTCCCTTGGAATTGCATTCGCTGCTACACAGACATTCGTGTTCTGCAACAGGTTTCGTTCGTAATGAGGCAACACTGTGTATTTCTCTCTCGGAGAGCCCGGCTGACAAATTCGAAACGTCCAGCGATTGCGCCCACAGGAAAGCTCCCAGCACGGAAAGCTGTAGCTGGTTTTCACTGTCCCTTGGAACTGCATTCGCTGGTAGACAGACATTCGCGTTCTGCAACAGCTTTCGTTCGTAAAGGGGCAACACTGTGTATTTCTCTCTCGGAGAGCCCGGCTGCCAAATTCGAAACGTCCAGCGATTGCGCCCACAGGAAAGCTCCCAGCACGGAAAGCTGTAGCTGGTTTTCACTGTCCCTTGGAACTGCATTCGCTGGTAGACAGACATTCGCGTTCTGCAAAAGCTTTCGTTCGTAATGGGGCAACACTGTGTATTTCTCTCTGGGAGAGCCCGGCTGCCAAATTCGAAACGTCCAGCGATTGCGCCCACAGGAAAGCTCCCAGCACGGAAAGCTGTAGCTGGTTTTCACTGTCCCTTGGAACTGCATTCGCTGGTAGACAGACATTCGCGTTCTGCAAAAGCTTTCGTTCGTAAAGGGGCAACACTGTGTATTTCTCTCTGGGAGAGCCCGGCTGCCAAATTCGAAACGTCCAGCGATTGCGCCCACAGGAAAGCTCCCAGCACGGAAAGCTGTAGCTGGTTTTCACTGTCCCTTGGAACTGCATTCGCTGGTAGACAGACATTCGCGTTCTGCAAAAGCTTTCGTTCGTAAAGGGGCAACACTGTGTATTTCTCTCTCGCAGAGCCCGGCTGCCAAATTCGAAACGTCCAGCGATTGCGCCCACAGGAAAGCTGCCAGCACGGAAAGCTGTAGCTGGTTTTCACTGTCCCTTGGAACTGCATTCGCTGGTAGACAGACATTCGCGTTCTGCAAAAGCTTTCGTTCGTAATGGGGCAACACTGTGTATTTCTCTCTGGGAGAGCCCGGCTGCCAAATTCGAAACGTCCAGCGATTGCGCCCACAGGAAAGCTGCCAGCACGGAAAGCTGTAGCTGGTTTTCACTGTCCCTTGGAACTGCATTCGCTGGTAGACAGACATTCGCGTTCTGCAAAAGCTTTGTTTCGTAATGGGGCAACACTGTGTATTTCTCTCTGGGAGAGCCCGGCTGCCAAATTCGAAACGTCCAGCGATTGCGCCCACAGGAAAGCTCCCAGCACGGAAAGCTGTAGCTGGTTTTCACTGTCCCTTGGAACTGCATTCGCTGGTAGACAGACATTCGCGTTCTGCAACAGGTTTCGTTCGTAAAGGGGCAACACTGTGTATTTCTCTCTCGGAGAGCCCGGCTGCCAAATTTGAAACGTCCAGCGATTGCGCCCACAGGAAAGCTCCCAGCACGGAAAGCTGTAGCTGGTTTTCACTGTCCCTTGGAACTGCATTCGCTGGTAGACAGACATTCGCGTTCTGCAAAAGCTTTGGTTGGTAATGGGGCAACACTGTGTATTTCTCTCTCGCAGAGCCCGGCTGCCAAATTCGAAACGTCCAGCGATTGCGCCCACAGGAAAGCTCCCAGCACGGAAAGCTGTAGCTGGTTTTCACTGTCCCTTGGAACTGCATTCGCTGCTACACAGACATTCGCGTTCTGCAAAAGCTTTGTTTGGTAAAGGGGCAACACTGTGTATTTCTCTCTCGGAGAGCGCGGCTGCCAAATTCGAAACGTCCAGCGACTGAGCCCACAGGAAAGCTCCCAGCACGGAAAGCTGTAGCTGGTTTTCACTGTCCCTTGGAACTGCATTCGATGCTACACAGACATTCGTGTTCTGCAAAAGCTTTGGTTGGTAAAGGGGCAACACTGTGTATTTCTCTGTCGGAGAGCCCGGCTGCCAAATTCGAAACGTCCAACGATTGCGCCCACATGAAAGCTGCCAGCACGGAAAGCTGTAGCTGGTTTTCACTGTCCCTTGGAACTGCATTCGCTGGTAGACAGACATTCGCGTTCTGCAAAAGCTTTCGTTCGTAATGGGGCAACACTGTGTATTTCTCTCTGGGAGAGCCCGGCTGCCAAATTCGAAACGTCCAGCGATTGCGCCCACAGGAAAGCTGCCAGCACGGAAAGCTGTAGCTGGTTTTCACTGTCCCTTGGAACTGCATTCGCTGGTAGACAGACATTCGCGTTCTGCAAAAGCTTTGTTTCGTAATGGGGCAACACTGTGTATTTCTCTCTGGGAGAGCCCGGCTGCCAAATTCGAAACGTCCAGCGATTGCGCCCACAGGAAAGCTCCCAGCACGGAAAGCTGTAGCTGGTTTTCACTGTCCCTTGGAACTGCATTCGCTGGTAGGCAGACATTCGTGTTCTGCAAAAGCTTTGGTTGGTAAAGGGGCAACACTGTGTATTTCTCTGTCGGAGAGCCCGGCTGCCAAATTCGAAACGTCCAACGATTGCGCCCACATGAAAGCTGCCAGCACGGAAAGCTGTAGCTGGTTTTCACTGTCCCTTGGAACTGCATTTGCTGGTAGACAGACATTCGCGTTCTGCAAAAGCTTTCGTTCGTAATGGGGCAACACTGTGTATTTCTCTCTGGGAGAGCCCGGCTGCCAAATTCGAAACGTCCAGCGATTGCGCCCACAGGAAAGCTGCCAGCACGGAAAGCTGTAGCTGGTTTTCACTGTCCCTTGGAACTGCATTCGCTGGTAGACAGACATTCGCGTTCTGCAAAAGCTTTGTTTCGTAATGGGGCAACACTGTGTATTTCTCTCTGGGAGAGCCCGGCTGCCAAATTCGAAACGTCCAGCGATTGCGCCCACAGGAAAGCTCCCAGCACGGAAAGCTGTAGCTGGTTTTCACTGTCCCTTGGAACTGCATTCGCTGGTAGACAGACATTCGCGTTCTGCAAAAGCTTTGTTTCGTAATGGGGCAACACTGTGTATTTCTCTCTGGGAGAGCCCGGCTGCCAAATTCGAAACGTCCAGCGATTGCGCCCACAGGAAAGCTGCCAGCACGGAAAGCTGTAGCTGGTTTTCACTGTCCCTTGGAACTGCATTCGCTGGTAGACAGACATTCGCGTTCTGCAAAAGCTTTGGTTGGTAATGGGGCAATACTGTGTATTTCTCTCTGGGAGAGCCCGGCTGCCAAATTCGAAACGTCCAGCGATTGCGCCCACATGAAAGCTCCCAGCACGGAAAGCTGTAGCTGGTTTTCACTGTCCCTTGGAACTGCATTCGCTGCTACACAGACATTCGTGTTCTGCAAAAGCTTTCGTTCGTAATGAGGCAACACTGTGTATTTCTCTCTCGCAGAGCCCGGCTGACAAATTCGAAACGTCCAGCGATTGCGCCCACAGGAAAGCTGCCAGCACGGAAAGCTGTAGCTGGTTTTCACTGTCCCTTGGAACTGCATTCGCTGGTAGACAGACATTCGCGTTCTGCAAAAGCTTTGGTTGGTAAAGGGGCAACACTGTGTATTTCTCTCTCGGAGAGCCCGGCTGCCAAATTCGAAACGTCCAGCGATTGCGCCCACAGGAAAGCTGCCAGCACGGAAAGCTGTAGCTGGTTTTCACTGTCCCTTGGAACTGCATTCGCTGGTAGACAGACATTCGCGTTCTGCAACAGGTTTCGTTCGTAAAGGGGCAACACTGTGTATTTCTCTCTCGGAGAGCCCGGCTGCCAAATTCGAAACGTCCAGCGATTGCGCCCACAGGAAAGCTCCCAGCACGGAAAGCTGTAGCTGGTTTTCACTGTCCCTTGGAACTGCATTCGCTGGTAGACAGACATTCGCTTTCTGCAACAGCTTTCGTTCGTAATGGGGCAACACTGTGTATTTCTCTCTGGGAGAGCCCGGCTGCCAAATTCGAAACGTCCAGCGATTGCGCCCACAGGAAAGCTCCCAGCACGGAAAGCTGTAGCTGGTTTTCACTGTCCCTTGGAACTGCATTCGCTGGTAGACAGACATTCGCGTTCTGCAAAAGCTTTCGTTCGTAATGGGGCAACACTGTGTATTTCTCTCTCGGAGAGCCCGGCTGCCAAATTCGAAACGTCCAGCGATTGCGCCCACAGGAAAGCTGCCAGCACGGAAAGCTGTAGCTGGTTTTCACTGTCCCTTGGAACTGCATTCGCTGGTAGACAGACATTCGCGTTCTGCAAAAGCTTTGGTTGGTAATGGGGCAATACTGTGTATTTCTCTCTGGGAGAGCCCGGCTGCCAAATTTGAAACGTCCAGCGATTGCGCCCACAGGAAATCTCCCAGCACGGAAAGCTGTAGCTGGTTTTCACTGTCCCTTGGAATTGCATTCGCTGCTACACAGACATTCGTGTTCTGCAACAGGTTTCGTTCGTAATGAGGCAACACTGTGTATTTCTCTCTCGGAGAGCCCGGCTGACAAATTCGAAACGTCCAGCGATTGCGCCCACAGGAAAGCTCCCAGCACGGAAAGCTGTAGCTGGTTTTCACTGTCCCTTGGAACTGCATTCGCTGGTAGACAGACATTCGCGTTCTGCAAAAGCTTTGTTTCGTAATGGGGCAACACTGTGTATTTCTCTCTGGGAGAGCCCGGCTGCCAAATTCGAAACGTCCAGCGATTGCGCCCACAGGAAAGCTCCCAGCACGGAAAGCTGTAGCTGGTTTTCACTGTCCCTTGGAACTGCATTCGCTGGTAGACAGACATTCGCGTTCTGCAACAGCTTTCGTTCGTAAAGGGGCAACACTGTGTATTTCTCTCTCGGAGAGCCCGGCTGCCAAATTCGAAACGTCCAGCGATTGCGCCCACAGGAAAGCTCCCAGCACGGAAAGCTGTAGCTGGTTTTCACTGTCCCTTGGAACTGCATTCACTGGTAGACAGACATTCGCGTTCTGCAACAGCTTTCGTTCGTAAAGGGGCAACACTGTGTATTTCTCTCTGGGAGAGCCCGGCTGCCAAATTCGAAACGTCCAGCGATTGCGCCCACAGGAAAGCTCCCAGCACGGAAAGCTGTAGCTGGTTTTCACTGTCCCTTGGAACTGCATTCGCTGGTAGACAGACATTCGCGTTCTGCAACAGGTTTCGTTCGTAAAGGGGCAACACTGTGTATTTCTCTCTCGGAGAGCCCGGCTGCCAAATTCGAAACGTCCAGCGATTGCGCCCACAGGAAAGCTCCCAGCACGGAAAGCTGTAGCTGGTTTTCACTGTCCCTTGGAACTGCATTCGCTGGTAGACAGACATTCGCGTTCTGCAAAAGCTTTGGTTCGTAATGGGGCAACACTGTGTATTTCTCTCTCGCAGAGCCCGGCTGCCAAATTCGAAACGTCCAGCGATTGCGCCCACAGGAAAGCTCCCAGCACGGAAAGCTGTAGCTGGTTTTCACTGTCCCTTGGAACTGCATTCGCTGGTAGACAGACATTCGCGTTCTGCAAAAGCTTTGTTTGGTAAAGGGGCAACACTGTGTATTTCTCTCTCGGAGAGCACGGCTGCCAAATTCGAAACGTCCAGCGATTGAGCCCACAGGAAAGCTCCCAGCACGGAAAGCTGTAGCTGGTTTTCACTGTCCCTTGGAACTGCATTCGATGCTACACAGACATTCGTGTTCTGCAAAAGCTTTGGTTGGTAAAGGGGCAACACTGTGTATTTCTCTGTCGGAGAGCCCGGCTGCCAAATTCGAAACGTCCAACGATTGCGCCCACATGAAAGCTGCCAGCACGGAAAGCTGTAGCTGGTTTTCACTGTCCCTTGGAACTGCATTCGCTGGTAGACAGACATTCGCGTTCTGCAAAAGCTTTCGTTCGTAATGGGGCAACACTGTGTATTTCTCTCTGGGAGAGCCCGGCTGCCAAATTCGAAACGTCCAGCGATTGCGCCCACAGGAAAGCTGCCAGCACGGAAAGCTGTAGCTGGTTTTCACTGTCCCTTGGAACTGCATTCGCTGGTAGACAGACATTCGCGTTCTGCAAAAGCTTTGTTTCGTAATGGGGCAACACTGTGTATTTCTCTCTGGGAGAGCCCGGCTGCCAAATTCGAAACGTCCAGCGATTGCGCCCACAGGAAAGCTCCCAGCACGGAAAGCTGTAGCTGGTTTTCACTGTCCCTTGGAACTGCATTCGCTGGTAGACAGACATTCGCGTTCTGCAAAAGCTTTCGTTCGTAATGGGGCAACACTGTGTATTTCTCTCTGGGAGAGCCCGGCTGCCAAATTCGAAACGTCCAGCGATTGCGCCCACAGGAAAGCTCCCAGCACGGAAAGCTGTAGCTGGTTTTCACTGTCCCTTGGAACTGCATTCGCTGGTAGACAGACATTCGTGTTCTGCAAAAGCTTTGGTTGGTAAAGGGGCAACACTGTGTATTTCTCTGTCGGAGAGCCCGGCTGCCAAATTCGAAACGTCCAACGATTGCGCCCACATGAAAGCTGCCAGCACGGAAAGCTGTAGCTGGTTTTCACTGTCCCTTGGAACTGCATTCGCTGGTAGACAGACATTCGCGTTCTGCAAAAGCTTTCGTTCGTAATGGGGCAACACTGTGTATTTCTCTCTGGGAGAGCCCGGCTGCCAAATTCGAAACGTCCAGCGATTGCGCCCACAGGAAAGCTGCCAGCACGGAAAGCTGTAGCTGGTTTTCACTGTCCCTTGGAACTGCATTCGCTGGTAGACAGACATTCGCGTTCTGCAAAAGCTTTGTTTCGTAATGGGGCAACACTGTGTATTTCTCTCTGGGAGAGCCCGGCTGCCAAATTCGAAACGTCCAGCGATTGCGCCCACAGGAAAGCTCCCAGCACGGAAAGCTGTAGCTGGTTTTCACTGTCCCTTGGAACTGCATTCGCTGGTAGACAGACATTCGCGTTCTGCAAAAGCTTTGTTTCGTAATGGGGCAACACTGTGTATTTCTCTCTGGGAGAGCCCGGCTGCCAAATTCGAAACGTCCAGCGATTGCGCCCACAGGAAAGCTGCCAGCACGGAAAGCTGTAGCTGGTTTTCACTGTCCCTTGGAACTGCATTCGCTGGTAGACAGACATTCGCGTTCTGCAAAAGCTTTGGTTGGTAATGGGGCAATACTGTGTATTTCTCTCTGGGAGAGCCCGGCTGCCAAATTCGAAACGTCCAGCGATTGCGCCCACAGGAAAGCTCCCAGCACGGAAAGCTGTAGCTGGTTTTCACTGTCCCTTGGAACTGCATTCGCTGGTAGGCAGACATTCGTGTTCTGCAAAAGCTTTGGTTGGTAAAGGGGCAACACTGTGTATTTCTCTGTCGGAGAGCCCGGCTGCCAAATTCGAAACGTCCAACGATTGCGCCCACATGAAAGCTGCCAGCACGGAAAGCTGTAGCTGGTTTTCACTGTCCCTTGGAACTGCATTCGCTGGTAGACAGACATTCGCGTTCTGCAAAAGCTTTCGTTCGTAATGGGGCAACACTGTGTATTTCTCTCTGGGAGAGCCCGGCTGCCAAATTCGAAACGTCCAGCGATTGCGCCCACAGGAAAGCTGCCAGCACGGAAAGCTGTAGCTGGTTTTCACTGTCCCTTGGAACTGCATTCGCTGGTAGACAGACATTCGCGTTCTGCAAAAGCTTTGTTTCGTAATGGGGCAACACTGTGTATTTCTCTCTGGGAGAGCCCGGCTGCCAAATTCGAAACGTCCAGCGATTGCGCCCACAGGAAAGCTCCCAGCACGGAAAGCTGTAGCTGGTTTTCACTGTCCCTTGGAACTGCATTCGCTGGTAGACAGACATTCGCGTTCTGCAAAAGCTTTGTTTCGTAATGGGGCAACACTGTGTATTTCTCTCTGGGAGAGCCCGGCTGCCAAATTCGAAACGTCCAGCGATTGCGCCCACAGGAAAGCTGCCAGCACGGAAAGCTGTAGCTGGTTTTCACTGTCCCTTGGAACTGCATTCGCTGGTAGACAGACATTCGCGTTCTGCAAAAGCTTTGGTTGGTAATGGGGCAATACTGTGTATTTCTCTCTGGGAGAGCCCGGCTGCCAAATTCGAAACGTCCAGCGATTGCGCCCACATGAAAGCTCCCAGCACGGAAAGCTGTAGCTGGTTTTCACTGTCCCTTGGAACTGCATTCGCTGCTACACAGACATTCGTGTTCTGCAAAAGCTTTCGTTCGTAATGAGGCAACACTGTGTATTTCTCTCTCGCAGAGCCCGGCTGACAAATTCGAAACGTCCAGCGATTGCGCCCACAGGAAAGCTGCCAGCACGGAAAGCTGTAGCTGGTTTTCACTGTCCCTTGGAACTGCATTCGCTGGTAGACAGACATTCGCGTTCTGCAAAAGCTTTGGTTGGTAAAGGGGCAACACTGTGTATTTCTCTCTCGGAGAGCCCGGCTGCCAAATTCGAAACGTCCAGCGATTGCGCCCACAGGAAAGCTGCCAGCACGGAAAGCTGTAGCTGGTTTTCACTGTCCCTTGGAACTGCATTCGCTGGTAGACAGACATTCGCGTTCTGCAACAGGTTTCGTTCGTAAAGGGGCAACACTGTGTATTTCTCTCTCGGAGAGCCCGGCTGCCAAATTCGAAACGTCCAGCGATTGCGCCCACAGGAAAGCTCCCAGCACGGAAAGCTGTAGCTGGTTTTCACTGTCCCTTGGAACTGCATTCGCTGGTAGACAGACATTCGCTTTCTGCAACAGCTTTCGTTCGTAATGGGGCAACACTGTGTATTTCTCTCTGGGAGAGCACGGCTGCCAAATTCGAAACGTCCAGCGATTGCGCCCACAGGAAAGCTCCCAGCACGGAAAGCTGTAGCTGGTTTTCACTGTCCCTTGGAACTGCATTCGCTGGTAGACAGACATTCGCGTTCTGCAAAAGCTTTCGTTCGTAATGGGGCAACACTGTGTATTTCTCTCTCGGAGAGCCCGGCTGCCAAATTCGAAACGTCCAGCGATTGCGCCCACAGGAAAGCTGCCAGCACGGAAAGCTGTAGCTGGTTTTCACTGTCCCTTGGAACTGCATTCGCTGGTAGACAGACATTCGCGTTCTGCAAAAGCTTTGGTTGGTAATGGGGCAATACTGTGTATTTCTCTCTGGGAGAGCCCGGCTGCCAAATTTGAAACGTCCAGCGATTGCGCCCACAGGAAATCTCCCAGCACGGAAAGCTGTAGCTGGTTTTCACTGTCCCTTGGAATTGCATTCGCTGCTACACAGACATTCGTGTTCTGCAACAGGTTTCGTTCGTAATGAGGCAACACTGTGTATTTCTCTCTCGGAGAGCCCGGCTGACAAATTCGAAACGTCCAGCGATTGCGCCCACAGGAAAGCCCCCAGCACGGAAAGCTGTAGCTGGTTTTCACTGTCCCTTGGAACTGCATTCGCTGGTAGACAGACATTCGCGTTCTGCAAAAGCTTTGTTTCGTAATGGGGCAACACTGTGTATTTCTCTCTCGGAGAGCCCGGCTGCCAAATTCGAAACGTCCAGCGATTGCGCCCACAGGAAAGCTCCCAGCACGGAAAGCTGTAGCTGGTTTTCACTGTCCCTTGGAACTGCATTCGCTGGTAGACAGACATTCGCGTTCTGCAACAGCTTTCGTTCGTAAAGGGGCAACACTGTGTATTTCTCTCTCGGAGAGCCCGGCTGCCAAATTCGAAACGTCCAGCGATTGCGCCCACAGGAAAGCTCCCAGCACGGAAAGCTGTAGCTGGTTTTCACTGTCCCTTGGAACTGCATTCGCTGGTAGACAGACATTCGCGTTCTGCAACAGCTTTCGTTCGTAAAGGGGCAACACTGTGTATTTCTCTCTGGGAGAGCCCGGCTGCCAAATTCGAAACGTCCAGCGATTGCGCCCACAGGAAAGCTCCCAGCACGGAAAGCTGTAGCTGGTTTTCACTGTCCCTTGGAACTGCATTCGCTGGTAGACAGACATTCGCGTTCTGCAACAGGTTTCGTTCGTAAAGGGGCAACACTGTGTATTTCTCTCTCGGAGAGCCCGGCTGCCAAATTCGAAACGTCCAGCGATTGCGCCCACAGGAAAGCTCCCAGCACGGAAAGCTGTAGCTGGTTTTCACTGTCCCTTGGAACTGCATTCGCTGGTAGACAGACATTCGCGTTCTGCAAAAGCTTTGGTTCGTAATGGGGCAACACTGTGTATTTCTCTCTCGCAGAGCCCGGCTGCCAAATTCGAAACGTCCAGCGATTGCGCCCACAGGAAAGCTCCCAGCACGGAAAGCTGTAGCTGGTTTTCACTGTCCCTTGGAACTGCATTCGCTGGTAGACAGACATTCGCGTTCTGCAAAAGCTTTGTTTGGTAAAGGGGCAACACTGTGTATTTCTCTCTCGGAGAGCACGGCTGCCAAATTCGAAACGTCCAGCGATTGAGCCCACAGGAAAGCTCCCAGCACGGAAAGCTGTAGCTGGTTTTCACTGTCCCTTGGAACTGCATTCGATGCTACACAGACATTCGTGTTCTGCAAAAGCTTTGGTTGGTAAAGGGGCAACACTGTGTATTTCTCTGTCGGAGAGCCCGGCTGCCAAATTCGAAACGTCCAACGATTGCGCCCACATGAAAGCTGCCAGCACGGAAAGCTGTAGCTGGTTTTCACTGTCCCTTGGAACTGCATTCGCTGGTAGACAGACATTCGCGTTCTGCAAAAGCTTTCGTTCGTAATGGGGCAACACTGTGTATTTCTCTCTGGGAGAGCCCGGCTGCCAAATTCGAAACGTCCAGCGATTGCGCCCACAGGAAAGCTGCCAGCACGGAAAGCTGTAGCTGGTTTTCACTGTCCCTTGGAACTGCATTCGCTGGTAGACAGACATTCGCGTTCTGCAAAAGCTTTGTTTCGTAATGGGGCAACACTGTGTATTTCTCTCTGGGAGAGCCCGGCTGCCAAATTCGAAACGTCCAGCGATTGCGCCCACAGGAAAGCTGCCAGCACGGAAAGCTGTAGCTGGTTTTCACTGTCCCTTGGAACTGCATTCGCTGGTAGACAGACATTCGCGTTCTGCAAAAGCTTTCGTTCGTAATGGGGCAACACTGTGTATTTCTCTCTGGGAGAGCCCGGCTGCCAAATTCGAAACGTCCAGCGATTGCGCCCACAGGAAAGCTCCCAGCACGGAAAGCTGTAGCTGGTTTTCACTGTCCCTTGGAACTGCATTCGCTGGTAGACAGACATTCGCGTTCTGCAAAAGCTTTGGTTGGTAATGGGGCAATACTGTGTATTTCTCTCTGGGAGAGCCCGGCTGCCAAATTCGAAACGTCCAGCGATTGCGCCCACATGAAAGCTCCCTGCACGGAAAGCTGTAGCTGGTTTTCACTGTCCCTTGGAACTGCATTCGCTGCTACACAGACATTCGTGTTCTGCAAAAGCTTTCGTTCGTAATGAGGCAACACTGTGTATTTCTCTCTCGCAGAGCCCGGCTGACAAATTCGAAACGTCCAGCGATTGCGCCCACAGGAAAGCTGCCAGCACGGAAAGCTGTAGCTGGTTTTCACTGTCCCTTGGAACTGCATTCGCTGGTAGACAGACATTCGCCTTCTGCAAAAGCTTTGGTTGGTAAAGGGGCAACACTGTGTATTTCTCTCTGGGAGAGCCCGGCTGCCAAATTCGAAACGTCCAGCGATTGCGCCCACAGGAAAGCTGCCAGCACGGAAAGCTGTAGCTGGTTTTCACTGTCCCTTGGAACTGCATTCGCTGGTAGACAGACATTCGCGTTCTGCAACAGGTTTCGTTCGTAAAGGGGCAACACTGTGTATTTCTCTCTCGGAGAGCCCGGCTGACAAATTCGAAACGTCCAGCGATTGCGCCCACAGGAAAGCTCCCAGCACGGAAAGCTGTAGCTGGTTTTCACTGTCCCTTGGAACTGCATTCGCTGGTAGACAGACATTCGCGTTCTGCAAAAGCTTTGTTTCGTAATGGGGCAACACTGTGTATTTCTCTCTCGGAGAGCCCGGCTGCCAAATTCGAAACGTCCAGCGATTGCGCCCACAGGAAAGCTCCCAGCACGGAAAGCTGTAGCTGGTTTTCACTGTCCCTTGGAACTGCATTCGCTGGTAGACAGACATTCGCGTTCTGCAACAGCTTTCGTTCGTAAAGGGGCAACACTGTGTATTTCTCTCTCGGAGAGCCCGGCTGCCAAATTCGAAACGTCCAGCGATTGCGCCCACAGGAAAGCTCCCAGCACGGAAAGCTGTAGCTGGTTTTCACTGTCCCTTGGAACTGCATTCGCTGGTAGACAGACATTCGCGTTCTGCAACAGCTTTCGTTCGTAAAGGGGCAACACTGTGTATTTCTCTCTGGGAGAGCCCGGCTGCCAAATTCGAAACGTCCAGCGATTGCGCCCACAGGAAAGCTCCCAGCACGGAAAGCTGTAGCTGGTTTTCACTGTCCCTTGGAACTGCATTCGCTGGTAGACAGACATTCGCGTTCTGCAACAGGTTTCGTTCGTAAAGGGGCAACACTGTGTATTTCTCTCTGGGAGAGCCCGGCTGCCAAATTCGAAACGTCCAGCGATTGCGCCCACAGGAAAGCTCCCAGCACGGAAAGCTGTAGCTGGTTTTCACTGTCCCTTGGAACTGCATTCGCTGGTAGACAGACATTCGCGTTCTGCAAAAGCTTTGGTTCGTAATGGGGCAACACTGTGTATTTCTCTCTCGCAGAGCCCGGCTGCCAAATTCGAAACGTCCAGCGATTGCGCCCACAGGAAAGCTCCCAGCACGGAAAGCTGTAGCTGGTTTTCACTGTCCCTTGGAACTGCATTCGCTGGTAGACAGACATTCGCGTTCTGCAAAAGCTTTGTTTGGTAAAGGGGCAACACTGTGTATTTCTCTCTCGGAGAGCACGGCTGCCAAATTCGAAACGTCCAGCGATTGAGCCCACAGGAAAGCTCCCAGCACGGAAAGCTGTAGCTGGTTTTCACTGTCCCTTGGAACTGCATTCGATGCTACACAGACATTCGTGTTCTGCAAAAGCTTTGGTTGGTAAAGGGGCAACACTGTGTATTTCTCTGTCGGAGAGCCCGGCTGCCAAATTCGAAACGTCCAACGATTGCGCCCACATGAAAGCTGCCAGCACGGAAAGCTGTAGCTGGTTTTCACTGTCCCTTGGAACTGCATTCGCTGGTAGACAGACATTCGCGTTCTGCAAAAGCTTTCGTTCGTAATGGGGCAACACTGTGTATTTCTCTCTGGGAGAGCCCGGCTGCCAAATTCGAAACGTCCAGCGATTGCGCCCACAGGAAAGCTGCCAGCACGGAAAGCTGTAGCTGGTTTTCACTGTCCCTTGGAACTGCATTCGCTGGTAGACAGACATTCGCGTTCTGCAAAAGCTTTGTTTCGTAATGGGGCAACACTGTGTATTTCTCTCTGGGAGAGCCCGGCTGCCAAATTCGAAACGTCCAGCGATTGCGCCCACAGGAAAGCTCCCAGCACGGAAAGCTGTAGCTGGTTTTCACTGTCCCTTGGAACTGCATTCGCTGGTAGACAGACATTCGCGTTCTGCAAAAGCTTTCGTTCGTAATGGGGCAACACTGTGTATTTCTCTCTGGGAGAGCCCGGCTGCCAAATTCGAAACGTCCAGCGATTGCGCCCACAGGAAAGCTCCCAGCACGGAAAGCTGTAGCTGGTTTTCACTGTCCCTTGGAACTGCATTCGCTGGTAGACAGACATTCGCGTTCTGCAAAAGCTTTGGTTGGTAATGGGGCAATACTGTGTATTTCTCTCTGGGAGAGCCCGGCTGCCAAATTCGAAACGTCCAGCGATTGCGCCCACATGAAAGCTCCCTGCACGGAAAGCTGTAGCTGGTTTTCACTGTCCCTTGGAACTGCATTCGCTGCTACACAGACATTCGTGTTCTGCAAAAGCTTTCGTTCGTAATGAGGCAACACTGTGTATTTCTCTCTCGCAGAGCCCGGCTGACAAATTCGAAACGTCCAGCGATTGCGCCCACAGGAAAGCTGCCAGCACGGAAAGCTGTAGCTGGTTTTCACTGTCCCTTGGAACTGCATTCGCTGGTAGACAGACATTCGCCTTCTGCAAAAGCTTTGGTTGGTAAAGGGGCAACACTGTGTATTTCTCTCTGGGAGAGCCCGGCTGCCAAATTCGAAACGTCCAGCGATTGCGCCCACAGGAAAGCTGCCAGCACGGAAAGCTGTAGCTGGTTTTCACTGTCCCTTGGAACTGCATTCGCTGGTAGACAGACATACGCGTTCTGCAACAGGTTTCGTTCGTAAAGGGGCAACACTGTGTATTTCTCTCTCGGAGAGCCCAGCTGCCAAATTCGAAACGTCCAGCGATTGCGCCCACAGGAAAGCTGCCAGCACGGAAAGCTGTAGCTGGTTTTCACTGTCCCTTGGAACTGCATTCGCTGGTAGACAGACATTCGCGTTCTGCAAAAGCTTTGTTTCGTAATGGGGCAACACTGTGTATTTCTCTCTCGGAGAGCCCGGCTGCCAAATTCGAAACGTCCAGCGATTGCGCCCACAGGAAAGCTCCCAGCACGGAAAGCTGTAGCTGGTTTTCACTGTCCCTTGGAACTGCATTCGCTGGTAGACAGACATTCGCGTTCTGCAAAAGCTTTCGTTCGTAAAGAGGCAACACTGTGTATTTCTCTCTCGGAGAGCCCGGCTGCCAAATTCGAAACGTCCAGCGATTGCGCCCACAGGAAAGCTCCCAGCACGGAAAGCTGTAGCTGGTTTTCACTGTCCCTTGGAACTGCATTCGCTGGTAGACAGACATTCGCGTTCTGCAACAGCTTTCGTTCGTAATGGGGCAATACTGTGTATTTCTCTCTGGGAGAGCCCGGCTGCCAAATTCGAAACGTCCAGCGATTGCGCCCACAGGAAAGCTGCCAGCACGGAAAGCTGTAGCTGGTTTTCACTGTCCCTTGGAACTGCATTCGCTGGTAGACAGACATTCGCGTTCTGCAAAAGCTTTCGTTCGTAAAGGGGCAACACTGTGTATTTCTCTCTCGGAGAGCCCGGCTGCCAAATTCGAAACGTCCAGCGATTGCGCCCACAGGAAAGCTCCCAGCACGGAAAGCTGTAGCTGGTTTTCACTGTCCCTTGGAACTGCATTCGCTGGTAGACAGACATTCGCGTTCTGCAAAAGCTTTGTTTCGTAATGGGGCAACACTGTGTATTTCTCTCTCGGAGAGCCCGGCTGCCAAATTCGAAACGTCCAGCGATTGCGCCCACAGGAAAGCTGCCAGCACGGAAAGCTGTAGCTGGTTTTCACTGTCCCTTGGAACTGCATTCGCTGGTAGACAGACATTCGTGTTCTGCAACAGGTTTCGTTCGTAATGAGGCAACACTGTGTATTTCTCTCTCGGAGAGCCCGGCTGCCAAATTCGAAACGTCCAGCGATTGCGCCCACAGGAAAGCTCCCAGCACGGAAAGCTGTAGCTGGTTTTCACTGTCCCTTGGAACTGCATTCGATGCTACACAGACATTCGTGTTCTGCAAAAGCTTTGGTTGGTAAAGGGGCAACACTGTGTATTTCTCTGTCGGAGAGCCCGGCTGCCAAATTCGAAACGTCCAACGATTGCGCCCACATGAAAGCTGCCAGCACGGAAAGCTGTAGCTGGTTTTCACTGTCCCTTGGAACTGCATTCGCTGGTAGACAGACATTCGCGTTCTGCAAAAGCTTTCGTTCGTAATGGGGCAACACTGTGTATTTCTCTCTGGGAGAGCCCGGCTGCCAAATTCGAAACGTCCAGCAATTGCGCCCACAGGAAAGCTGCCAGCACGGAAAGCTGAAGCTGGTTTTCACTGTCCCTTGGAACTGCATTCGCTGGTAGACAGACATTCGCGTTCTGCAAAAGCTTTGTTTCGTAATGGGGCAACACTGTGTATTTCTCTCTGGGAGAGCCCGGCTGCCAAATTCGAAACGTCCAGCGATTGCGCCCACAGGAAAGCTCCCAGCACGGAAAGCTGTAGCTGGTTTTCACTGTCCCTTGGAACTGCATTCGCTGGTAGACAGACATTCGCGTTCTGCAAAAGCTTTCGTTCGTAATGGGGCAACACTGTGTATTTCTCTCTGGGAGAGCCCGGCTGCCAAATTCGAAACGTCCAGCGATTGCGCCCACAGGAAAGCTCCCAGCACGGAAAGCTGTAGCTGGTTTTCACTGTCCCTTGGAACTGCATTCGCTGGTAGACAGACATTCGCGTTCTGCAAAAGCTTTGGTTGGTAATGGGGCAATACTGTGTATTTCTCTCTGGGAGAGCCCGGCTGCCAAATTCGAAACGTCCAGCGATTGCGCCCACATGAAAGCTCCCTGCACGGAAAGCTGTAGCTGGTTTTCACTGTCCCTTGGAACTGCATTCGCTGCTACACAGACATTCGTGTTCTGCAAAAGCTTTCGTTCGTAATGAGGCAACACTGTGTATTTCTCTCTCGCAGAGCCCGGCTGACAAATTCGAAACGTCCAGCGATTGCGCCCACAGGAAAGCTGCCAGCACGGAAAGCTGTAGCTGGTTTTCACTGTCCCTTGGAACTGCATTCGCTGGTAGACAGACATTCGCGTTCTGCAACAGCTTTCGTTCGTAATGGGGCAACACTGTGTATTTCTCTCTGGGAGAGCCCGGCTGCCAAATTCGAAACGTCCAGCGATTGCGCCCACAGGAAAGCTGCCAGCACGGAAAGCTGTAGCTGGTTTTCACTGTCCCTTGGAACTGCATTCGCTGGTAGACAGACATTCGCGTTCTGCAACAGCTTTCGTTCGTAAAGGGGCAACACTGTGTATTTCTCTCTCGGAGAGCCCGGCTGCCAAATTCGAAACGTCCAGCGATTGCGCCCACAGGAAAGCTGCCAGCACGGAAAGCTGTAGCTGGTTTTCACTGTCCCTTGGAACTGCATTCGCTGGTAGACAGACATTCGCGTTCTGCAAAAGCTTTGTTTCGTAATGGGGCAACACTGTGTATTTCTCTCTCGGAGAGCCCGGCTGCCAAATTCGAAACGTCCAGCGATTGCGCCCACAGGAAAGCTCCCAGCACGGAAAGCTGTAGCTGGTTTTCACTGTCCCTTGGAACTGCATTCGCTGGTAGACAGACATTCGCGTTCTGCAAAAGCTTTCGTTCGTAAAGAGGCAACACTGTGTATTTCTCTCTCGGAGAGCCCGGCTGCCAAATTCGAAACGTCCAGCGATTGCGCCCACAGGAAAGCTCCCAGCACGGAAAGCTGTAGCTGGTTTTCACTGTCCCTTGGAACTGCATTCGCTGGTAGACAGACATTCGCGTTCTGCAACAGCTTTCGTTCGTAATGGGGCAATACTGTGTATTTCTCTCTGGGAGAGCCCGGCTGCCAAATTCGAAACGTCCAGCGATTGCGCCCACAGGAAAGCTCCCAGCACGGAAAGCTGTAGCTGGTTTTCACTGTCCCTTGGAACTGCATTCGCTGGTAGACAGACATTCGCGTTCTGCAAAAGCTTTGTTTCGTAATGGGGCAACACTGTGTATTTCTCTCTCGGAGAGCCCGGCTGCCAAATTCGAAACGTCCAGCGATTGCGCCCACAGGAAAGCTGCCAGCACGGAAAGCTGTAGCTGGTTTTCACTGTCCCTTGGAACTGCATTCGCTGGTAGACAGACATTCGTGTTCTGCAACAGGTTTCGTTCGTAATGAGGCAACACTGTGTATTTCTCTCTCGGAGAGCCCGGCTGCCAAATTCGAAACGTCCAGCGATTGCGCCCACAGGAAAGCTCCCAGCACGGAAAGCTGTAGCTGGTTTTCACTGTCCCTTGGAACTGCATTCGATGCTACACAGACATTCGTG
Organism: Mycteria americana; assembly: GCF_035582795.1. Lineage (NCBI taxonomy): Eukaryota > Metazoa > Chordata > Aves > Ciconiiformes > Ciconiidae > Mycteria > Mycteria americana. The sequence goes on along the minus strand of NC_134367.1, from coordinate 119,107,579 downwards.
TTCTGCAAAAGCTTTGGTTGGTAAAGGGGCAACACTGTGTATTTCTCTGTCGGAGAGCCCGGCTGCCAAATTCGAAACGTCCAACGATTGCGCCCACATGAAAGCTGCCAGCACGGAAAGCTGTAGCTGGTTTTCACTGTCCCTTGGAACTGCATTCGCTGGTAGACAGACATTCGCGTTCTGCAAAAGCTTTCGTTCGTAATGGGGCAACACTGTGTATTTCTCTCTGGGAGAGCCCGGCTGCCAAATTCGAAACGTCCAGCGATTGCGCCCACAGGAAAGCTCCCAGCACGGAAAGCTGTAGCTGGTTTTCACTGTCCCTTGGAACTGCATTCGCTGGTAGACAGACATTCGCTTTCTGCAAAAGCTTTGGTTGGTAAATGGGCAACACTGTGTATTTCTCTCTCGGAGAGCCCGGCTGCCAAATTCGAAACGTCCAGCGATTGCGCCCACAGGAAAGCTGCCAGCACGGAAAGCTGTAGCTGGTTTTCACTGTCCCTTGGAACTGCATTCGCTGGTAGACAGACATTCGCGTTCTGCAAAAGCTATGGTTGGTAATGGGGCAATACTGTGTATTTCTCTCTGGGAGAGCCCGGCTGCCAAATTCGAAACGTCCAGCGATTGCGCCCACAGGAAAGCTCCCAGCACGGAAAGCTGTAGCTGGTTTTCACTGTCCCTTGGAACTGCATTCGCTGGTAGACAGACATTCGCGTTCTGCAACAGCTTTCGTTCGTAAAGGGGCAACACTGTGTATTTCTCTCTGGGAGAGCCCGGCTGCCAAATTCGAAACGTCCAGCGATTGCGCCCACAGGAAAGCTCCCAGCACGGAAAGCTGTAGCTGGTTTTCACTGTCCCTTGGAACTGCATTCGCTGGTAGACAGACATTCGCGTTCTGCAAAAGCTTTGTTTCGTAATGGGGCAACACTGTGTATTTCTCTCTCGGAGAGCCCGGCTGCCAAATTCGAAACGTCCAGCGATTGCGCCCACAGGAAAGCTCCCAGCACGGAAAGCTGTAGCTGGTTTTCACTGTCCCTTGGAACTGCATTCGCTGGTAGACAGACATTCGCGTTCTGCAAAAGCTTTGGTTCGTAATGGGGCAACACTGTGTATTTCTCTCTCGCAGATCCCGGCTGCCAAATTCGAAACGTCCAGCGATTGCGCCCACAGGAAAGCTCCCAGCACGGAAAGCTGTAGCTGGTTTTCACTGTCCCTTGGAACTGCATTCGATGCTACACAGACATTCGTGTTCTGCAAAAGCTTTGGTTGGTAAAGGGGCAACACTGTGTATTTCTCTGTCGGAGAGCCCGGCTGCCAAATTCGAAACGTCCAACGATTGCGCCCACAGGAAAGCTGCCAGCACGGAAAGCTGTAGCTGGTTTTCACTGTCCCTTGGAACTGCATTCGCTGGTAGACAGACATTCGCGTTCTGCAAAAGCTTTGTTTCGTAATGGGGCAACACTGTGTATTTCTCTCTGGGAGAGCCCGGCTGCCAAATTCGAAACGTCCAGCGATTGCGCCCACAGGAAAGCTCCCAGCACGGAAAGCTGTAGCTGGTTTTCACTGTCCCTTGGAACTGCATTCGCTGGTAGACAGACATTCGCGTTCTGCAAAAGCTTTGTTTCGTAAAGGGGCAACACTGTGTATTTCTCTCTGGGAGAGCCCGGCTGCCAAATTCGAAACGTCCAGCGATTGCGCCCACAGGAAAGCTCCCAGCACGGAAAGCTGTAGCTGGTTTTCACTGTCCCTTGGAACTGCATTCGCTGGTAGGCAGACATTCGCGTTCTGCAAAAGCTTTGGTTGGTAAATGGGCAACACTGTGTATTTCTCTCTCGCAGAGCCCGGCTGCCAAATTCGAAACGTCCAGCGATTGCGCCCACAGGAAAGCTGCCAGCCCGGAAAGCTGTAGCTGGTTTTCACTGTCCCTTGGAACTGCATTCGCTGGTAGACAGACATTCGCGTTCTGCAATAGTTTTCATTGCTAAGGGGGCAACACTGTATATTTCTCTCTGGGAGAGCCCGGCTGCCAAATTCGAATCGTCCAGCGATTGCGCCCACAGGAAAGCTGCCAGCACGGAAAGCTGTAGCTGGTTTTCACTGTCCCTTGGAACTGCATTCGCTGGTAGACAGACATTCGCGTTCTGCAACAGGTTTCGTTCGTAATGAGGCAACACTGTGTATTTCTCTCTCGGAGAGCCCGGCTGACAAATTCGAAACGTCCAGCGATTGCGCCCACAGGAAAGCTGCCAGCACGGAAAGCTGTAGCTGGTTTTCACTGTCCCTTGGAACTGCATTCGCTGGTAGACAGACATTCGCGTTCTGCAAAAGCTTTGTTTCGTAATGGGGCAACACTGTGTATTTCTCTCTGGGAGAGCCCGGCTGCCAAATTCGAAACGTCCAGCGATTGCGCCCACAGGAAAGCTGCCAGCACGGAAAGCTGTAGCTGGTTTTCACTGTCCCTTGGAACTGCATTCGCTGGTAGACAGACATTCGCGTTCTGCAACAGCTTTGGTTCGTAATGGGGCAACACTGTGTATTTCTCTCTCGCAGATCCCGGCTGCCAAATTCGAAACGTCCAGCGATTGCGCCCACAGGAAAGCTCCCAGCACGGAAAGCTGTAGCTGGTTTTCACTGTCCCTTGGAACTGCATTCGCTGCTACACAGACATTCGCGTTCTGCAAAAGCTTTGTTTGGTAAAGGGGCAACACTGTGTATTTCTCTCTCGGAGAGCGCGGCTGCCAAATTCGAAACGTCCAGCGATTGCGCCCACAGGAAATCTGCCAGCACGGAAAGCTGTAGCTGGTTTTCACTGTCCCTTGGAACTGCATTCGCTGGTAGACAGACATTCGCGTTCTGCAAAAGCTTTGGTTCGTAATGGGGCAACACTGTGTATTTCTCTCTGGGAGAGCCCGGCTGCCAAATTCGAAACGTCCAGCGATTGCGCCCACAGGAAAGCTGCCAGCACGGAAAGCTGTAGCTGGTTTTCACTGTCCCTTGGAACTGCATTCGCTGGTAGACAGACATTCGCGTTCTGCAACAGGTTTCGTTCGTAAAGGGGCAACACTGTGTATTTCTCTCTCGGAGAGCCCGGCTGCCAAATTCGAAACGTCCAGCGATTGCGCCCACAGGAAAGCTGCCAGCACGGAAAGCTGTAGCTGGTTTTCACTGTCCCTTGGAACTGCATTCGCTGGTAGACAGACATTCGCGTTCTGCAAAAGCTTTGTTTCGTAATGGGGCAACACTGTGTATTTCTCTCTCGGAGAGCCCGGCTGCCAAATTCGAAACGTCCAGCGATTGCGCCCACAGGAAAGCTCCCAGCACGGAAAGCTGTAGCTGGTTTTCACTGTCCCTTGGAACTGCATTCGCTGCTACACAGACATCGCGTTCTGCAAAAGCTTTGTTTGGTAAAGGGGCAACACTGTGTATTTCTCTCTGGGAGAGCGCGGCTGCCAAATTCGAAACGTCCAGCGATTGCGCCCACAGGAAAGCTCCCAGCACGGAAAGCTGTACCTGGTTTTCACTGTCCCTTGGAACTGCATTCGCTGCTACACAGACATTCGCGTTCTGCAAAAGCTTTGGTTGGTAAAGGGGCAACACTGTGTATTTCTCTGTCGGAGAGCCCGGCTGCCAAATTCGAAACGTCCAACGATTGCGCCCACATGAAAGCTGCCAGCACGGAAAGCTGTAGCTGGTTTTCACTGTCCCTTGGAACTGCATTCGCTGGTAGACAGACATTCGCGTTCTGCAAAAGCTTTGGTTGGTAATGGGGCAATACTGTGTATTTCTCTCTGGGAGAGCCCGGCTGCCAAATTCGAAACGTCCAGCGATTGCGCCCACAGGAAAGCTCCCAGCACGGAAAGCTGTAGCTGGTTTTCACTGTCCCTTGGAACTGCATTCGCTGGTAGACGGACATTCGTGTTCTGCAAAAGCTTTCGTTCGTAATGAGGCAACACTGTGTATTTCTCTCTCGGAGAGCGCGGCTGCCAAATTCGAAACGTCCAGCGATTGCGCCCACAGGAAAGCTGCCAGCACGGAAAGCTGTAGCTGGTTTTCACTGTCCCTTGGAACTGCATTCGCTGCTACACAGACATTCGCGTTCTGCAAAAGCTTTGGTTGGTAAAGGGGCAACACTGTGTATTTCTCTCTCGGAGAGCCCGGCTGTCAAATTCGAAACGTCCAGCGATTGCGCCCACAGGAAAGCTGCCAGCACGGAAAGCTGTAGCTGGTTTTCACTGTCCCTTGGAACTGCATTCGCTGGTAGACAGACATTCGCGTTCTGCAAAAGCTATGGTTGGTAATGGGGCAATACTGTGTATTTCTCTCTGGGAGAGCCCGGCTGCCAAATTCGAAACGTCCAGCGATTGCGCCCACAGGAAAGCTGCCAGCACGGAAAGCTGTAGCTGGTTTTCACTGTCCCTTGGAACTGCATTCGCTGGTAGACAGACATTCGCTTTCTGCAAAAGCTTTGGTTGGTAAATGGGCAACACTGTGTATTTCTCTCTCGGAGAGCCCGGCTGCCAAATTCGAAACGTCCAGCGATTGCGCCCACAGGAAAGCTGCCAGCACGGAAAGCTGTAGCTGGTTTTCACTGTCCCTTGGAACTGCATTCGCTGGTAGACAGACATTCGCGTTCTGCAAAAGCTATGGTTGGTAATGGGGCAATACTGTGTATTTCTCTCTGGGAGAGCCCGGCTGCCAAATTCGAAACGTCCAGCGATTGCGCCCACAGGAAAGCTCCCAGCACGGAAAGCTGTAGCTGGTTTTCACTGTCCCTTGGAACTGCATTCGCTGGTAGACGGACATTCGTGTTCTGCAAAAGCTTTCGTTCGTAATGAGGCAACACTGTGTATTTCTCTCTCGGAGAGCGCGGCTGCCAAATTCGAAACGTCCAGCGATTGCGCCCACAGGAAAGCTCCCAGCACGGAAAGCTGTAGCTGGTTTTCACTGTCCCTTGGAACTGCATTCGCTGGTAGACAGACATTCGCGTTCTGCAAAAGCTTTGGTTGGTAATGGGGCAATACTGTGTATTTCTCTCTGGGAGAGCCCGGCTGCCAAATTCGAAACGTCCAGCGATTGCGCCCACAGGAAAGCTCCCAGCACGGAAAGCTGTAGCTGGTTTTCACTGTCCCTTGGAACTGCATTCGCTGGTAGACAGACATTCGCGTTCTGCAACAGGTTTCGTTCGTAATGAGGCAACACTGTGTATTTCTCTCTCGGAGAGCCCGGCTGACAAATTCGAAACGTCCAGCGATTGCGCCCACAGGAAAGCTGCCAGCACGGAAAGCTGTAGCTGGTTTTCACTGTCCCTTGGAACTGCATTCGCTGGTAGACAGACATTCGCGTTCTGCAAAAGCTTTGTTTCGTAATGGGGCAACACTGTGTATTTCTCTCTGGGAGAGCCCGGCTGCCAAATTCGAAACGTCCAGCGATTGCGCCCACAGGAAAGCTCCCAGCACGGAAAGCTGTAGCTGGTTTTCACTGTCCCTTGGAACTGCATTCGCTGCTACACAGACATTCGCGTTCTGCAAAAGCTTTGGTTGGTAAAGGGGCAACACTGTGTATTTCTCTCTCGGAGAGCCCGGCTGTCAAATTCGAAACGTCCAGCGATTGCGCCCACAGGAAAGCTGCCAGCACGGAAAGCTGTAGCTGGTTTTCACTGTCCCTTGGAACTGCATTCGCTGGTAGACAGACATTCGCGTTCTGCAAAAGCTATGGTTGGTAATGGGGCAATACTGTGTATTTCTCTCTGGGAGAGCCCGGCTGCCAAATTCGAAACGTCCAGCGATTGCGCCCACAGGAAAGCTCACAGCACGGAAAGCTGTAGCTGGTTTTCACTGTCCCTTGGAACTGCATTCGCTGGTAGACAGACATTCGCGTTCTGCAAAAGCTTTCGTTCGTAAAGGGGCAACACTGTGTATTTCTCTCTCGGAGAGCCCGGCTGCCAAATTCGAAACGTCCAGCGATTGCGCCCACAGGAAAGCTGCCAGCACGGAAAGCTGTAGCTGGTTTTCACTGTCCCTTGGAACTGCATTCGCTGGTAGACAGACATTCGCGTTCTGCAAAAGCTATGGTTGGTAATGGGGCAATACTGTGTATTTCTCTCTGGGAGAGCCCGGCTGCCAAATTCGAAACGTCCAGCGATTGCGCCCACAGGAAAGCTCCCAGCACGGAAAGCTGTAGCTGGTTTTCACTGTCCCTTGGAACTGCATTCGCTGGTAGACGGACATTCGTGTTCTGCAAAAGCTTTCGTTCGTAATGAGGCAACACTGTGTATTTCTCTCTCGGAGAGCGCGGCTGCCAAATTCGAAACGTCCAGCGATTGCGCCCACAGGAAAGCTCCCAGCACGGAAAGCTGTAGCTGGTTTTCACTGTCCCTTGGAACTGCATTCGCTGGTAGACAGACATTCGCGTTCTGCAAAAGCTTTGGTTGGTAATGGGGCAATACTGTGTATTTCTCTCTGGGAGAGCCCGGCTGCCAAATTCGAAACGTCCAGCGATTGCGCCCACAGGAAAGCTCCCAGCACGGAAAGCTGTAGCTGGTTTTCACTGTCCCTTGGAACTGCATTCGCTGGTAGACAGACATTCGCGTTCTGCAACAGGTTTCGTTCGTAATGAGGCAACACTGTGTATTTCTCTCTCGGAGAGCCCGGCTGACAAATTCGAAACGTCCAGCGATTGCGCCCACAGGAAAGCTGCCAGCACGGAAAGCTGTAGCTGGTTTTCACTGTCCCTTGGAACTGCATTCGCTGGTAGACAGACATTCGCGTTCTGCAAAAGCTTTGTTTCGTAATGGGGCAACACTGTGTATTTCTCTCTGGGAGAGCCCGGCTGCCAAATTCGAAACGTCCAGCGATTGCGCCCACAGGAAAGCTCCCAGCACGGAAAGCTGTAGCTGGTTTTCACTGTCCCTTGGAACTGCATTCGCTGGTAGACAGACATTCGCGTTCTGCAACAGCTTTCGTTCGTAAAGGGGCAACACTGTGTATTTCTCTCTCAGAGAGCCCGGCTGCCAAATTCGAAACGTCCAGCGATTGCGCCCACAGGAAAGCTGCCAGCACGGAAAGCTGTAGCTGGTTTTCACTGTCCCTTGGAACTGCATTCGCTGGTAGACAGACATTCGCGTTCTGCAAAAGCTTTGTTTCGTAATGGGGCAACACTGTGTATTTCTCTCTCGCAGAGCCCGGCTGCCAAATTCGAAACGTCCAGCGATTGCGCCCACAGGAAAGCTCCCAGCACGGAAAGCTGTAGCTGGTTTTCACTGTCCCTTGGAACTGCATTCGCTGCTACACAGACATTCGCGTTCTGCAACAGGTTTCGTTCGTAAAGGGGCAACACTGTGTATTTCTCTCTCGGAGAGCGCGGCTGCCAAATTCGAAACGTCCAGCGATTGCGCCCACAGGAAAGCTCCCAGCACGGAAAGCTGTAGCTGGTTTTCACTGTCCCTTGGAACTGCATTCGATGCTACACAGACATTCGTGTTCTGCAAAAGCTTTGGTTGGTAAAGGGGCAACACTGTGTATTTCTCTGTCGGAGAGCCCGGCTGCCAAATTCGAAACGTCCAACGATTGCGCCCACATGAAAGCTGCCAGCACGGAAAGCTGTAGCTGGTTTTCACTGTCCCTTGGAACTGCATTCGCTGGTAGACAGACATTCGCGTTCTGCAAAAGCTTTCGTTCGTAATGGGGCAACACTGTGTATTTCTCTCTGGGAGAGCCCGGCTGCCAAATTCGAAACGTCCAGCGATTGCGCCCACAGGAAAGCTCCCAGCACGGAAAGCTGTAGCTGGTTTTCACTGTCCCTTGGAACTGCATTCGCTGGTAGACAGACATTCGCGTTCTGCAACAGGTTTCGTTCGTAAAGGGGCAACACTGTGTATTTCTCTCTCGGAGAGCGCGGCTGCCAAATTCGAAACGTCCAGCGATTGCGCCCACAGGAAAGCTGCCAGCACGGAAAGCTGTAGCTGGTTTTCACTGTCCCTTGGAACTGCATTCGCTGGTAGACAGACATTCGCGTTCTGCAAAAGCTTTGTTTCGTAATGGGGCAACACTGTGTATTTCTCTCTCGCAGAGCCCGGCTGCCAAATTCGAAACGTCCAGCGATTGCGCCCACAGGAAAGCTCCCAGCACGGAAAGCTGTAGCTGGTTTTCACTGTCCCTTGGAACTGCATTCGCTGGTAGACAGACATTCGCGTTCTGCAACAGCTTTCGTTCGTAATGGGGCAATACTGTGTATTTCTCTCTGGGAGAGCCCGGCTGCCAAATTCGAAACGTCCAGCGATTGCGCCCACAGGAAAGCTCCCAGCACGGAAAGCTGTAGCTGGTTTTCACTGTCCCTTGGAACTGCATTCGCTGGTAGACAGACATTCGCGTTCTGCAAAAGCTTTCGTTCGTAAAGGGGCAACACTGTGTATTTCTCTCTCGGAGAGCCCGGCTGCCAAATTCGAAACGTCCAGCGATTGCGCCCACAGGAAAGCTGCCAGCACGGAAAGCTGTAGCTGGTTTTCACTGTCCCTTGGAACTGCATTCGCTGGTAGACAGACATTCGCGTTCTGCAACAGGTTTCGTTCGTAAAGGGGCAACACTGTGTATTTCTCTCTCGGAGAGCCCGGCTGCCAAATTCGAAACGTCCAGCGATTGCGCCCACAGGAAAGCTCCCAGCACGGAAAGCTGTAGCTGGTTTTCACTGTCCCTTGGAACTGCATTCGCTGGTAGACAGACATTCGCGTTCTGCAACAGCTTTGGTTCGTAATGGGGCAACACTGTGTATTTCTCTCTCGGAGAGCCCGGCTGCCAAATTCGAAACGTCCAGCGATTGCGCCCACAGGAAAGCTCACAGCACGGAAAGCTGTAGCTGGTTTTCACTGTCCCTTGGAACTGCATTCGATGCTACACAGACATTCGTGTTCTGCAAAAGCTTTGGTTGGTAAAGGGGCAACACTGTGTATTTCTCTGTCGGAGAGCCCGGCTGCCAAATTCGAAACGTCCAACGATTGCGCCCACATGAAAGCTGCCAGCACGGAAAGCTGTAGCTGGTTTTCACTGTCCCTTGGAACTGCATTCGCTGGTAGACAGACATTCGCGTTCTGCAAAAGCTTTGGTTGGTAAAGGGGCAACACTGTGTATTTCTCTCTCGGAGAGCCCGGCTGCCAAATTCGAAACGTCCAACGATTGCGCCCACAGGAAAGCTGCCAGCACGGAAAGCTGTAGCTGGTTTTCACTGTCCCTTGGAATGCATTCGCTGGTAGACAGACATTCGCGTTCTGCAAAAGCTTTGTTTCGTAAAGGGGCAACACTGTGTATTTCTCTCTGGGAGAGCCCGGCTGCCAAATTCGAAACGTACAGCGATTGCGCCCACAGGAAAGCTCCCAGCACGGAAAGCTGTAGCTGGTTTTCACTGTCCCTTGGAACTGCATTCGCTGGTAGACAGACATTCGCGTTCTGCAAAAGCTTTGGTTCGTAATGGGGCAACACTGTGTATTTCTCTCTCGCAGATCCCTGCTGCCAAATTCGAAACGTCCAGCGATTGCGCCCACAGGAAAGCTCCCAGCACGGAAAGCTGTAGCTGGTTTTCACTGTCCCTTGGAACTGCATTCGCTGCTACACAGACATTCGCGTTCTGCAAAAGCTTTGTTTGGTAAAGGGGCAACACTGTGTATTTCTCTCTCGGAGAGCGCGGCTGCCAAATTCGAAACGTCCAGCGATTGCGCCCACAGGAAAGCTCCCAGCACGGAAAGCTGTAGCTGGTTTTCACTGTCCCTTGGAACTGCATTCGATGCTACACAGACATTCGTGTTCTGCAAAAGCTTTGGTTGGTAAAGGGGCAACACTGTGTATTTCTCTGTCGGAGAGCCCGGCTGCCAAATTCGAAACGTCCAGCGATTGCGCCCACATGAAAGCTGCCAGCACGGAAAGCTGTAGCTGGTTTTCACTGTCCCTTGGAACTGCATTCGCTGGTAGACAGACATTCGCGTTCTGCAAAAGCTTTCGTTCGTAATGGGGCAACACTGTGTATTTCTCTCTGGGAGAGCCCGGCTGCCAAATTCGAAACGTCCAGCGATTGCGCCCACAGGAAAGCTCCCAGCACGGAAAGCTGTAGCTGGTTTTCACTGTCCCTTGGAACTGCATTCGCTGGTAGACAGACATTCGCGTTCTGCAAAAGCTTTGGTTGGTAAATGGGCAACACTGTGTATTTCTCTCTCGGAGAGCCCGGCTGCCAAATTCGAAACGTCCAGCGATTGCGCCCACAGGAAAGCTGCCAGCACGGAAAGCTGTAGCTGGTTTTCACTGTCCCTTGGAACTGCATTCGCTGGTAGACAGACATTCGCGTTCTGCAAAAGCTTTGTTTCGTAATGGGGCAACACTGTGTATTTCTCTCTCGCAGAGCCCGGCTGACAAATTCGAAACGTCCAGCGATTGCGCCCACAGGAAAGCTGCCAGCACGGAAAGCTGTAGCTGATTTTCACTGTCCCTTGGAACTGCATTCGCTGGTAGACAGACATTCGCGTTCTGCAAAAGCTTTGGTTCGTAATGGGGCAACACTGTGTATTTCTCTCTGGGAGAGCCCGGCTGCCAAATTCGAAACGTCCAGCGATTGCGCCCACAGGAAAGCTGCCAGCACGGAAAGCTGTAGCTGGTTTTCACTGTCCCTTGGAACTGCATTCGCTGGTAGACAGACATTCGCGTTCTGCAAAAGCTTTGTTTCGTAATGGGGCAACACTGTGTATTTCTCTCTCGCAGAGCCCGGCTGCCAAATTCGAAACGTCCAGCGATTGCGCCCACAGGAAAGCTCCCAGCACGGAAAGCTGTAGCTGGTTTTCACTGTCCCTTGGAACTGCATTCGCTGGTAGACAGACATTCGCGTTCTGCAACAGCTTTCGTTCGTAATGGGGCAATACTGTGTATTTCTCTCTGGGAGAGCCCGGCTGCCAAATTCGAAACGTCCAGCGATTGCGCCCACAGGAAAGCTCACAGCACGGAAAGCTGTAGCTGGTTTTCACTGTCCCTTGGAACTGCATTCGCTGGTAGACAGACATTCGCGTTCTGCAAAAGCTTTCGTTCGTAAAGGGGCAACACTGTGTATTTCTCTCTCGGAGAGCCCGGCTGCCAAATTCGAAACGTCCAGCGATTGCGCCCACAGGAAAGCTGCCAGCACGGAAAGCTGTAGCTGGTTTTCACTGTCCCTTGGAACTGCATTCGCTGGTAGACAGACATTCGCGTTCTGCAACAGGTTTCGTTCGTAAAGGGGCAACACTGTGTATTTCTCTCTCGGAGAGCCCGGCTGCCAAATTCGAAACGTCCAGCGATTGCGCCCACAGGAAAGCTGCCAGCACGGAAAGCTGTAGCTGGTTTTCACTGTCCCTTGGAACTGCATTCGCTGGTAGACAGACATTCGCGTTCTGCAACAGCTTTGGTTCGTAATGGGGCAACACTGTGTATTTCTCTCTCGGAGAGCCCGGCTGCCAAATTCGAAACGTCCAGCGATTGCGCCCACAGGAAAGCTCACAGCACGGAAAGCTGTAGCTGGTTTTCACTGTCCCTTGGAACTGCATTCGATGCTACACAGACATTCGTGTTCTGCAAAAGCTTTGGTTGGTAAAGGGGCAACACTGTGTATTTCTCTGTCGGAGAGCCCGGCTGCCAAATTCGAAACGTCCAACGATTGCGCCCACATGAAAGCTGCCAGCACGGAAAGCTGTAGCTGGTTTTCACTGTCCCTTGGAACTGCATTCGCTGGTAGACAGACATTCGCGTTCTGCAAAAGCTTTGGTTGGTAAAGGGGCAACACTGTGTATTTCTCTCTCGGAGAGCCCGGCTGCCAAATTCGAAACGTCCAACGATTGCGCCCACAGGAAAGCTGCCAGCACGGAAAGCTGTAGCTGGTTTTCACTGTCCCTTGGAATGCATTCGCTGGTAGACAGACATTCGCGTTCTGCAAAAGCTTTGTTTCGTAAAGGGGCAACACTGTGTATTTCTCTCTGGGAGAGCCCGGCTGCCAAATTCGAAACGTACAGCGATTGCGCCCACAGGAAAGCTCCCAGCACGGAAAGCTGTAGCTGGTTTTCACTGTCCCTTGGAACTGCATTCGCTGGTAGACAGACATTCGCGTTCTGCAAAAGCTTTGGTTCGTAATGGGGCAACACTGTGTATTTCTCTCTCGCAGATCCCTGCTGCCAAATTCGAAACGTCCAGCGATTGCGCCCACAGGAAAGCTCCCAGCACGGAAAGCTGTAGCTGGTTTTCACTGTCCCTTGGAACTGCATTCGCTGCTACACAGACATTCGCGTTCTGCAAAAGCTTTGTTTGGTAAAGGGGCAACACTGTGTATTTCTCTCTCGGAGAGCGCGGCTGCCAAATTCGAAACGTCCAGCGATTGCGCCCACAGGAAAGCTGCCAGCACGGAAAGCTGTAGCTGGTTTTCACTGTCCCTTGGAACTGCATTCGATGCTACACAGACATTCGTGTTCTGCAAAAGCTTTGGTTGGTAAAGGGGCAACACTGTGTATTTCTCTGTCGGAGAGCCCGGCTGCCAAATTCGAAACGTCCAGCGATTGCGCCCACATGAAAGCTGCCAGCACGGAAAGCTGTAGCTGGTTTTCACTGTCCCTTGGAACTGCATTCGCTGGTAGACAGACATTCGCGTTCTGCAAAAGCTTTCGTTCGTAATGGGGCAACACTGTGTATTTCTCTCTGGGAGAGCCCGGCTGCCAAATTCGAAACGTCCAGCGATTGCGCCCACAGGAAAGCTCCCAGCACGGAAAGCTGTAGCTGGTTTTCACTGTCCCTTGGAACTGCATTCGCTGGTAGACAGACATTCGCGTTCTGCAAAAGCTTTGGTTGGTAAATGGGCAACACTGTGTATTTCTCTCTCGGAGAGCCCGGCTGCCAAATTCGAAACGTCCAGCGATTGCGCCCACAGGAAAGCTGCCAGCACGGAAAGCTGTAGCTGGTTTTCACTGTCCCTTGGAACTGCATTCGCTGGTAGACAGACATTCGCGTTCTGCAAAAGCTTTGTTTCGTAATGGGGCAACACTGTGTATTTCTCTCTCGCAGAGCCCGGCTGACAAATTCGAAACGTCCAGCGATTGCGCCCACAGGAAAGCTGCCAGCACGGAAAGCTGTAGCTGATTTTCACTGTCCCTTGGAACTGCATTCGCTGGTAGACAGACATTCGCGTTCTGCAAAAGCTTTGGTTCGTAATGGGGCAACACTGTGTATTTCTCTCTGGGAGAGCCCGGCTGCCAAATTCGAAACGTCCAGCGATTGCGCCCACAGGAAAGCTGCCAGCACGGAAAGCTGTAGCTGGTTTTCACTGTCCCTTGGAACTGCATTCGCTGGTAGACAGACATTCGCGTTCTGCAAAAGCTTTCGTTCGTAATGGGGCAACACTGTGTATTTCTCTCTGGGAGAGCCCGGCTGCCAAATTCGAAACGTCCAGCGATTGCGCCCACAGGAAAGCTCCCAGCACGGAAAGCTGTAGCTGGTTTTCACTGTCCCTTGGAACTGCATTCGCTGGTAGACAGACATTCGCGTTCTGCAAAAGCTTTGGTTGGTAAATGGGCAACACTGTGTATTTCTCTCTCGGAGAGCCCGGCTGCCAAATTCGAAACGTCCAGCGATTGCGCCCACAGGAAAGCTGCCAGCACGGAAAGCTGTAGCTGGTTTTCACTGTCCCTTGGAACTGCATTCGCTGGTAGACAGACATTCGCGTTCTGCAAAAGCTTTGTTTCGTAATGGGGCAACACTGTGTATTTCTCTCTGGGAGAGCCCGGCTGCCAAATTCGAAACGTCCAGCGATTGCGCCCACAGGAAAGCTGCCAGCACGGAAAGCTGTAGCTGATTTTCACTGTCCCTTGGAACTGCATTCGCTGGTAGACAGACATTCGCGTTCTGCAAAAGCTTTGGTTCGTAATGGGGCAACACTGTGTATTTCTCTCTGGGAGAGCCCGGCTGCCAAATTCGAAACGTCCAGCGATTGCGCCCACAGGAAAGCTGCCAGCACGGAAAGCTGTAGCTGGTTTTCACTGTCCCTTGGAACTGCATTCGCTGGTAGACAGACATTCGCGTTCTGCAACAGGTTTCGTTCGTAAAGGGGCAACACTGTGTATTTCTCTCTCGGAGAGCCCGGCTGCCAAATTCGAAACGTCCAGCGATTGCGCCCACAGGAAAGCTGCCAGCACGGAAAGCTGTAGCTGGTTTTCACTGTCCCTTGGAACTGCATTCGCTGGTAGACAGACATTCGCGTTCTGCAAAAGCTTTGTTTCGTAATGGGGCAACACTGTGTATTTCTCTCTCGGAGAGCCCGGCTGCCAAATTCGAAACGTCCAGCGATTGCGCCCACAGGAAAGCTCCCAGCACGGAAAGCTGTAGCTGGTTTTCACTGTCCCTTGGAACTGCATTCGCTGCTACACAGACATCGCGTTCTGCAAAAGCTTTGTTTGGTAAAGGGGCAACACTGTGTATTTCTCTCTCGGAGAGCGCGGCTGCCAAATTCGAAACGTCCAGCGATTGCGCCCACAGGAAAGCTCCCAGCACGGAAAGCTGTACCTGGTTTTCACTGTCCCTTGGAACTGCATTCGCTGCTACACAGACATTCGCGTTCTGCAAAAGCTTTGGTTGGTAAAGGGGCAACACTGTGTATTTCTCTGTCGGAGAGCCCGGCTGCCAAATTCGAAACGTCCAACGATTGCGCCCACATGAAAGCTGCCAGCACGGAAAGCTGTAGCTGGTTTTCACTGTCCCTTGGAACTGCATTCGCTGGTAGACAGACATTCGCGTTCTGCAAAAGCTTTGGTTGGTAATGGGGCAATACTGTGTATTTCTCTCTGGGAGAGCCCGGCTGCCAAATTCGAAACGTCCAGCGATTGCGCCCACAGGAAAGCTCCCAGCACGGAAAGCTGTAGCTGGTTTTCACTGTCCCTTGGAACTGCATTCGCTGGTAGACAGACATTCGTGTTCTGCAAAAGCTTTCGTTCGTAATGAGGCAACACTGTGTATTTCTCTCTCGGAGAGCGTGGCTGCCAAATTCGAAACGTCCAGCGATTGCGCCCACAGGAAAGCTGCCAGCACGGAAAGCTGTAGCTGGTTTTCACTGTCCCTTGGAACTGCATTCGCTGCTACACAGACATTCGCGTTCTGCAAAAGCTTTGGTTGGTAAAGGGGCAACACTGTGTATTTCTCTGTCGGAGAGCCCGGCTGCCAAATTCGAAACGTCCAACGATTGCGCCCACATGAAAGCTGCCAGCACGGAAAGCTGTAGCTGGTTTTCACTGTCCCTTGGAACTGCATTCGCTGGTAGACAGACATTCGCGTTCTGCAAAAGCTTTCGTTCGTAATGAGGCAACACTGTGTATTTCTCTCTCGGAGAGCCCGGCTGTCAAATTCGAAACGTCCAGCGATTGCGCCCACAGGAAAGCTGCCAGCACGGAAAGCTGTAGCTGGTTTTCACTGTCCCTTGGAACTGCATTCGCTGGTAGACAGACATTCGCGTTCTGCAAAAGCTTTGGTTGGTAATGGGGCAATACTGTGTATTTCTCTCTGGGAGAGCCCGGCTGCCAAATTCGAAACGTCCAGCGATTGCGCCCACAGGAAAGCTGCCAGCACGGAAAGCTGTAGCTGGTTTTCACTGTCCCTTGGAACTGCATTCGCTGGTAGACAGACATTCGCTTTCTGCAAAAGCTTTGGTTGGTAAAGGGGCAACACTGTGTATTTCTCTCTCGGAGAGCCCGGCTGCCAAATTCGAAACGTCCAGCGATTGCGCCCACAGGAAAGCTGCCAGCACGGAAAGCTGTAGCTGGTTTTCACTGTCCCTTGGAACTGCATTCGCTGGTAGACAGACATTCGCGTTCTGCAAAAGCTATGGTTGGTAATGGGGCAATACTGTGTATTTCTCTCTGGGAGAGCCCGGCTGCCAAATTCGAAACGTCCAGCGATTGCGCCCACAGGAAAGCTCCCAGCACGGAAAGCTGTAGCTGGTTTTCACTGTCCCTTGGAACTGCATTCGCTGGTAGACGGACATTCGTGTTCTGCAAAAGCTTTCGTTCGTAATGAGGCAACACTGTGTATTTCTCTCTCGGAGAGCGCGGCTGCCAAATTCGAAACGTCCAGCGATTGCGCCCACAGGAAAGCTCCCAGCACGGAAAGCTGTAGCTGGTTTTCACTGTCCCTTGGAACTGCATTCGCTGGTAGACAGACATTCGCGTTCTGCAAAAGCTTTGGTTGGTAATGGGGCAATACTGTGTATTTCTCTCTGGGAGAGCCCGGCTGCCAAATTCGAAACGTCCAGCGATTGCGCCCACAGGAAAGCTGCCAGCACGGAAAGCTGTAGCTGGTTTTCACTGTCCCTTGGAACTGCATTCGCTGGTAGACAGACATTCGCGTTCTGCAACAGGTTTCGTTCGTAATGAGGCAACACTGTGTATTTCTCTCTCGGAGAGCCCGGCTGACAAATTCGAAACGTCCAGCGATTGCGCCCACAGGAAAGCTGCCAGCACGGAAAGCTGTAGCTGGTTTTCACTGTCCCTTGGAACTGCATTCGCTGGTAGACAGACATTCGCGTTCTGCAAAAGCTTTGTTTCGTAATGGGGCAACACTGTGTATTTCTCTCTGGGAGAGCCCGGCTGCCAAATTCGAAACGTCCAGCGATTGCGCCCACAGGAAAGCTCCCAGCACGGAAAGCTGTAGCTGGTTTTCACTGTCCCTTGGAACTGCATTCGCTGGTAGACAGACATTCGCGTTCTGCAACAGCTTTCGTTCGTAAAGGGGCAACACTGTGTATTTCTCTCTCAGAGAGCCCGGCTGCCAAATTCGAAACGTCCAGCGATTGCGCCCACAGGAAAGCTGCCAGCACGGAAAGCTGTAGCTGGTTTTCACTGTCCCTTGGAACTGCATTCGCTGGTAGACAGACATTCGCGTTCTGCAAAAGCTTTGGTTCGTAATGGGGCAACACTGTGTATTTCTCTCTCGCAGATCCCGGCTGCCAAATTCGAAACGTCCAGCGATTGCGCCCACAGGAAAGCTCCCAGCACGGAAAGCTGTAGCTGGTTTTCACTGTCCCTTGGAACTGCATTCGCTGCTACACAGACATTCGCGTTCTGCAAAAGCTTTGTTTGGTAAAGGGGCAACACTGTGTATTTCTCTCTCGGAGAGCGCGGCTGCCAAATTCGAAACGTCCAGCGATTGCGCCCACAGGAAAGCTCCCAGCACGGAAAGCTGTAGCTGGTTTTCACTGTCCCTTGAAACTGCATTCGATGCTACACAGACATTCGTATTCTGCAAAAGCTTTGGTTGGTAAAGGGGCAACACTGTGTATTTCTCTGTCGGAGAGCCCGGCTGCCAAATTCGAAACGTCCAACGATTGCGCCCACATGAAAGCTGCCAGCACGGAAAGCTGTAGCTGGTTTTCACTGTCCCTTGGAACTGCATTCGCTGGTAGACAGACATTCGCGTTCTGCAAAAGCTTTCGTTCGTAATGGGGCAACACTGTGTATTTCTCTCTGGGAGAGCCCGGCTGCCAAATTCGAAACGTCCAGCGATTGCGCCCACAGGAAAGCTCCCAGCACGGAAAGCTGTAGCTGGTTTTCACTGTCCCTTGGAACTGCATTCGCTGGTAGACAGACATTCGCGTTCTGCAAAAGCTTTGGTTGGTAAATGGGCAACACTGTGTATTTCTCTCTCGGAGAGCCCGGCTGCCAAATTCGAAACGTCCAGCGATTGCGCCCACAGGAAAGCTGCCAGCACGGAAAGCTGTAGCTGGTTTTCACTGTCCCTTGGAACTGCATTCGCTGGTAGACAGACATTCGCGTTCTGCAAAAGCTATGGTTGGTAATGGGGCAATACTGTGTATTTCTCTCTGGGAGAGCCCGGCTGCCAAATTCGAAACGTCCAGCGATTGCGCCCACAGGAAAGCTCCCAGCACGGAAAGCTGTAGCTGGTTTTCACTGTCCCTTGGAACTGCATTCGCTGGTAGACGGACATTCGTGTTCTGCAAAAGCTTTCGTTCGTAATGAGGCAACACTGTGTATTTCTCTCTCGGAGAGCGCGGCTGCCAAATTCGAAACGTCCAGCGATTGCGCCCACAGGAAAGCTCCCAGCACGGAAAGCTGTAGCTGGTTTTCACTGTCCCTTGGAACTGCATTCGCTGGTAGACAGACATTCGCGTTCTGCAAAAGCTTTGGTTGGTAATGGGGCAATACTGTGTATTTCTCTCTGGGAGAGCCCGGCTGCCAAATTCGAAACGTCCAGCGATTGCGCCCACAGGAAAGCTGCCAGCACGGAAAGCTGTAGCTGGTTTTCACTGTCCCTTGGAACTGCATTCGCTGGTAGACAGACATTCGCGTTCTGCAACAGGTTTCGTTCGTAATGAGGCAACACTGTGTATTTCTCTCTCGGAGAGCCCGGCTGACAAATTCGAAACGTCCAGCGATTGCGCCCACAGGAAAGCTGCCAGCACGGAAAGCTGTAGCTGGTTTTCACTGTCCCTTGGAACTGCATTCGCTGGTAGACAGACATTCGCGTTCTGCAAAAGCTTTGTTTCGTAATGGGGCAACACTGTGTATTTCTCTCTGGGAGAGCCCGGCTGCCAAATTCGAAACGTCCAGCGATTGCGCCCACAGGAAAGCTCCCAGCACGGAAAGCTGTAGCTGGTTTTCACTGTCCCTTGGAACTGCATTCGCTGGTAGACAGACATTCGCGTTCTGCAACAGCTTTCGTTCGTAAAGGGGCAACACTGTGTATTTCTCTCTCAGAGAGCCCGGCTGCCAAATTCGAAACGTCCAGCGATTGCGCCCACAGGAAAGCTGCCAGCACGGAAAGCTGTAGCTGGTTTTCACTGTCCCTTGGAACTGCATTCGCTGGTAGACAGACATTCGCGTTCTGCAAAAGCTTTGGTTCGTAATGGGGCAACACTGTGTATTTCTCTCTCGCAGATCCCGGCTGCCAAATTCGAAACGTCCAGCGATTGCGCCCACAGGAAAGCTCCCAGCACGGAAAGCTGTAGCTGGTTTTCACTGTCCCTTGGAACTGCATTCGCTGCTACACAGACATTCGCGTTCTGCAAAAGCTTTGTTTGGTAAAGGGGCAACACTGTGTATTTCTCTCTCGGAGAGCGCGGCTGCCAAATTCGAAACGTCCAGCGATTGCGCCCACAGGAAAGCTCCCAGCACGGAAAGCTGTAGCTGGTTTTCACTGTCCCTTGAAACTGCATTCGATGCTACACAGACATTCGTATTCTGCAAAAGCTTTGGTTGGTAAAGGGGCAACACTGTGTATTTCTCTGTCGGAGAGCCCGGCTGCCAAATTCGAAACGTCCAACGATTGCGCCCACATGAAAGCTGCCAGCACGGAAAGCTGTAGCTGGTTTTCACTGTCCCTTGGAACTGCATTCGCTGGTAGACAGACATTCGCGTTCTGCAAAAGCTTTCGTTCGTAATGGGGCAACACTGTGTATTTCTCTCTGGGAGAGCCCGGCTGCCAAATTCGAAACGTCCAGCGATTGCGCCCACAGGAAAGCTCCCAGCACGGAAAGCTGTAGCTGGTTTTCACTGTCCCTTGGAACTGCATTCGCTGGTAGACAGACATTCGCGTTCTGCAAAAGCTTTGGTTGGTAAATGGGCAACACTGTGTATTTCTCTCTCGGAGAGCCCGGCTGCCAAATTCGAAACGTCCAGCGATTGCGCCCACAGGAAAGCTGCCAGCACGGAAAGCTGTAGCTGGTTTTCACTGTCCCTTGGAACTGCATTCGCTGGTAGACAGACATTCGCGTTCTGCAAAAGCTTTGTTTCGTAATGGGGCAACACTGTGTATTTCTCTCTCGCAGAGCCCGGCTGACAAATTCGAAACGTCCAGCGATTGCGCCCACAGGAAAGCTGCCAGCACGGAAAGCTGTAGCTGATTTTCACTGTCCCTTGGAACTGCATTCGCTGGTAGACAGACATTCGCGTTCTGCAAAAGCTTTGTTTCGTAATGGGGCAACACTGTGTATTTCTCTCTGGGAGAGCCCGGCTGCCAAATTCGAAACGTCCAGCGATTGCGCCCACAGGAAAGCTGCCAGCACGGAAAGCTGTAGCTGGTTTTCACTGTCCCTTGGAACTGCATTCGCTGGTAGACAGACATTCGCGTTCTGCAACAGGTTTCGTTCGTAAAGGGGCAACACTGTGTATTTCTCTCTCGGAGAGCGCGGCTGCGAAATTCGAAACGTCCAGCGATTGCGCCCACAGGAAAGCTGCCAGCACGGAAAGCTGTAGCTGGTTTTCACTGTCCCTTGGAACTGCATTCGCTGGTAGACAGACATTCGCGTTCTGCAAAAGCTTTGTTTCGTAATGGGGCAACACTGTGTATTTCTCTCTCGCAGAGCCCGGCTGCCAAATTCGAAACGTCCAGCGATTGCGCCCACAGGAAAGCTCCCAGCACGGAAAGCTGTAGCTGGTTTTCACTGTCCCTTGGAACTGCATTCGCTGCTACACAGACATCGCGTTCTGCAAAAGCTTTGTTTGGTAAAGGGGCAACACTGTGTATTTCTCTCTCGGAGAGCGCGGCTGCCAAATTCGAAACGTCCAGCGATTGCGCCCACAGGAAAGCTCCCAGCACGGAAAGCTGTAGCTGGTTTTCACTGTCCCTTGGAACTGCATTCGCTGGTAGACAGACATTCGCGTTCTGCAACAGCTTTCGTTCGTAAAGGGGCAACACTGTGTATTTCTCTCTGGGAGAGCCCGGCTGCCAAATTCGAAACGTCCAGCGATTGCGCCCACAGGAAAGCTCCCAGCACGGAAAGCTGTAGCTGGTTTTCACTGTCCCTTGGAACTGCATTCGCTGGTAGACAGACATTCGCGTTCTGCAACAGGTTTCGTTCGTAAAGGGGCAACACTGTGTATTTCTCTCTCGGAGAGCCCGGCTGCCAAATTCGAAACGTCCAGCGATTGCGCCCACAGGAAAGCTCCCAGCACGGAAAGCTGTAGCTGGTTTTCACTGTCCCTTGGAACTGCATTCGCTGGTAGACAGACATTCGCGTTCTGCAAAAGCTTTGGTTCGTAATGGGGCAACACTGTGTATTTCTCTCTCGCAGAGCCCGGCTGCCAAATTCGAAACGTCCAGCGATTGCGCCCACAGGAAAGCTCCCAGCACGGAAAGCTGTAGCTGGTTTTCACTGTCCCTTGGAACTGCATTCGCTGGTAGACAGACATTCGCGTTCTGCAAAAGCTTTGTTTGGTAAAGGGGCAACACTGTGTATTTCTCTCTCGGAGAGCGCGGCTGCCAAATTCGAAACGTCCAGCGATTGAGCCCACAGGAAAGCTCCCAGCACGGAAAGCTGTAGCTGGTTTTCACTGTCCCTTGGAACTGCATTCGATGCTACACAGACATTCGTGTTCTGCAAAAGCTTTGGTTGGTAAAGGGGCAACACTGTGTATTTCTCTGTCGGAGAGCCCGGCTGCCAAATTCGAAACGTCCAACGATTGCGCCCACATGAAAGCTGCCAGCACGGAAAGCTGTAGCTGGTTTTCACTGTCCCTTGGAACTGCATTCGCTGGTAGACAGACATTCGCGTTCTGCAAAAGCTTTCGTTCGTAATGGGGCAACACTGTGTATTTCTCTCTGGGAGAGCCCGGCTGCCAAATTCGAAACGTCCAGCGATTGCGCCCACAGGAAAGCTGCCAGCACGGAAAGCTGTAGCTGGTTTTCACTGTCCCTTGGAACTGCATTCGCTGGTAGACAGACATTCGCGTTCTGCAAAAGCTTTGTTTCGTAATGGGGCAACACTGTGTATTTCTCTCTGGGAGAGCCCGGCTGCCAAATTCGAAACGTCCAGCGATTGCGCCCACAGGAAAGCTCCCAGCACGGAAAGCTGTAGCTGGTTTTCACTGTCCCTTGGAACTGCATTCGCTGGTAGACAGACATTCGCGTTCTGCAAAAGCTTTCGTTCGTAAAGGGGCAACACTGTGTATTTCTCTCTGGGAGAGCCCGGCTGCCAAATTCGAAACGTCCAGCGATTGCGCCCACAGGAAAGCTCCCAGCACGGAAAGCTGTAGCTGGTTTTCACTGTCCCTTGGAACTGCATTCGCTGGTAGACAGACATTCGCGTTCTGCAAAAGCTTTGGTTGGTAATGGGGCAATACTGTGTATTTCTCTCTGGGAGAGCCCGGCTGCCAAATTCGAAACGTCCAGCGATTGCGCCCACATGAAAGCTCCCTGCACGGAAAGCTGTAGCTGGTTTTCACTGTCCCTTGGAACTGCATTCGCTGCTACACAGACATTCGTGTTCTGCAAAAGCTTTCGTTCGTAATGAGGCAACACTGTGTATTTCTCTCTCGCAGAGCCCGGCTGACAAATTCGAAACGTCCAGCGATTGCGCCCACAGGAAAGCTCCCAGCACGGAAAGCTGTAGCTGGTTTTCACTGTCCCTTGGAACTGCATTCGCTGGTAGACAGACATTCGCCTTCTGCAAAAGCTTTGGTTGGTAAAGGGGCAACACTGTGTATTTCTCTCTCGGAGAGCCCGGCTGCCAAATTCGAAACGTCCAGCGATTGCGCCCACAGGAAAGCTGCCAGCACGGAAAGCTGTAGCTGGTTTTCACTGTCCCTTGGAACTGCATTCGCTGGTAGACAGACATTCGCGTTCTGCAACAGGTTTCGTTCGTAAAGGGGCAACACTGTGTATTTCTCTCTCGGAGAGCCCGGCTGCCAAATTCGAAACGTCCAGCGATTGCGCCCACAGGAAAGCTGCCAGCACGGAAAGCTGTAGCTGGTTTTCACTGTCCCTTGGAACTGCATTCGCTGGTAGACAGACATTCGCGTTCTGCAAAAGCTTTGTTTCGTAATGGGGCAACACTGTGTATTTCTCTCTCGGAGAGCCCGGCTGCCAAATTCGAAACGTCCAGCGATTGCGCCCACAGGAAAGCTCCCAGCACGGAAAGCTGTAGCTGGTTTTCACTGTCCCTTGGAACTGCATTCGATGCTACACAGACATTCGCGTTCTGCAAAAGCTTTCGTTCGTAAAGAGGCAACACTGTGTATTTCTCTCTCGGAGAGCCCGGCTGCCAAATTCGAAACGTCCAGCGATTGCGCCCACAGGAAAGCTCCCAGCACGGAAAGCTGTAGCTGGTTTTCACTGTCCCTTGGAACTGCATTCGCTGGTAGACAGACATTCGCGTTCTGCAACAGCTTTCGTTCGTAATGGGGCAATACTGTGTATTTCTCTCTGGGAGAGCCCGGCTGCCAAATTCGAAACGTCCAGCGATTGCGCCCACAGGAAAGCTGCCAGCACGGAAAGCTGTAGCTGGTTTTCACTGTCCCTTGGAACTGCATTCGCTGGTAGACAGACATTCGCGTTCTGCAAAAGCTTTCGTTCGTAAAGGGGCAACACTGTGTATTTCTCTCTCGCAGAGCCCGGCTGACAAATTCGAAACGTCCAGCGATTGCGCCCACAGGAAAGCTGCCAGCACGGAAAGCTGTAGCTGGTTTTCACTGTCCCTTGGAACTGCATTCGCTGGTAGACAGACATTCGCGTTCTGCAAAAGCTTTGTTTCGTAATGGGGCAACACTGTGTATTTCTCTCTCGGAGAGCCCGGCTGCCAAAGTCGAAACGTCCAGCGATTGCGCCCACAGGAAAGCTGCCAGCACGGAAAGCTGTAGCTGGTTTTCACTGTCCCTTGGAACTGCATTCGCTGGTAGACAGACATTCGTGTTCTGCAACAGGTTTCGTTCGTAATGAGGCAACACTGTGTATTTCTCTCTTGGAGAGCCCGGCTGCCAAATTCGAAACGTCCAGCGATTGCGCCCACAGGAAAGCTCCCAGCACGGAAAGCTGTAGCTGGTTTTCACTGTCCCTTGGAACTGCATTCGATGCTACACAGACATTCGTGTTCTGCAAAAGCTTTGGTTGGTAAAGGGGCAACACTGTGTATTTCTCTGTCGGAGAGCCCGGCTGCCAAATTCGAAACGTCCAACGATTGCGCCCACATGAAAGCTGCCAGCACGGAAAGCTGTAGCTGGTTTTCACTGTCCCTTGGAACTGCATTCGCTGGTAGACAGACATTCGCGTTCTGCAAAAGCTTTCGTTCGTAATGGGGCAACACTGTGTATTTCTCTCTGGGAGAGCCCGGCTGCCAAATTCGAAACGTCCAGCGATTGCGCCCACAGGAAAGCTCCCAGCACGGAAAGCTGTAGCTGGTTTTCACTGTCCCTTGGAACTGCATTCGCTGGTAGACAGACATTCGCGTTCTGCAAAAGCTTTGGTTGGTAATGGGGCAATACTGTGTATTTCTCTCTGGGAGAGCCCGGCTGCCAAATTCGAAACGTCCAGCGATTGCGCCCACATGAAAGCTCCCTGCACGGAAAGCTGTAGCTGGTTTTCACTGTCCCTTGGAACTGCATTCGCTGCTACACAGACATTCGTGTTCTGCAAAAGCTTTCGTTCGTAATGAGGCAACACTGTGTATTTCTCTCTCGCAGAGCCCGGCTGACAAATTCGAAACGTCCAGCGATTGCGCCCACAGGAAAGCTGCCAGCACGGAAAGCTGTAGCTGGTTTTCACTGTCCCTTGGAACTGCATTCGCTGGTAGACAGACATTCGCGTTCTGCAAAAGCTTTGGTTGGTAAAGGGGCAACACTGTGTATTTCTCTCTGGGAGAGCCCGGCTGCCAAATTCGAAACGTCCAGCGATTGCGCCCACAGGAAAGCTGCCAGCACGGAAAGCTGTAGCTGGTTTTCACTGTCCCTTGGAACTGCATTCGCTGGTAGACAGACATTCGCGTTCTGCTAAAGCTTTCGTTCGTAAAGGGGCAACACTGTGTATTTCTCTCTCGCAGAGCCCGGCTGCCAAATTCGAAACGTCCAGCGATTGCGCCCACAGGAAAGCTCCCAGCACGGAAAGCTGTAGCTGGTTTTCACTGTCCCTTGGAACTGCATTCGCTGGTAGACAGACATTCGCGTTCTGCAAAAGCTTTGTTTCGTAAAGGGGCAACACTGTGTATTTCTCTCTCGGAGAGCCCGGCTGCCAAATTCGAAACGTCCAGCGATTGCGCCCACAGGAAAGCTGCCAGCACGGAAAGCTGTAGCTGGTTTTCACTGTCCCTTGGAACTGCATTCGCTGGTAGACAGACATTCGCGTTCTGCAAAAGCTTTGTTTCGTAATGGGGCAACACTGTGTATTTCTCTCTCGGAGAGCCCGGCTGCCAAATTCGAAACGTCCAGCGATTGCGCCCACAGGAAAGCTCCCAGCACGGAAAGCTGTAGCTGGTTTTCACTGTCCCTTGGAACTGCATTCGCTGGTAGACAGACATTCGCGTTCTGCAAAAGCTTTCGTTCGTAAAGAGGCAACACTGTGTATTTCTCTCTCGGAGAGCCCGGCTGCCAAATTCGAAACGTCCAGCGATTGCGCCCACAGGAAAGCTCCCAGCACGGAAAGCTGTAGCTGGTTTTCACTGTCCCTTGGAACTGCATTCGCTGGTAGACAGACATTCGCGTTCTGCAACAGCTTTCGTTCGTAATGGGGCAATACTGTGTATTTCTCTCTGGGAGAGCCCGGCTGCCAAATTCGAAACGTCCAGCGATTGCGCCCACAGGAAAGCTGCCAGCACGGAAAGCTGTAGCTGGTTTTCACTGTCCCTTGGAACTGCATTCGCTGGTAGACAGACATTCGCGTTCTGCAAAAGCTTTCGTTCGTAAAGGGGCAACACTGTGTATTTCTCTCTCGGAGAGCCCGGCTGCCAAATTCGAAACGTCCAGCGATTGCGCCCACAGGAAAGCTGCCAGCACGGAAAGCTGTAGCTGGTTTTCACTGTCCCTTGGAACTGCATTCGCTGGTAGACAGACATTCGCGTTCTGCAAAAGCTTTGTTTCGTAATGGGGCAACACTGTGTATTTCTCTCTCGGAGAGCCCGGCTGCCAAATTCGAAACGTCCAGCGATTGCGCCCACAGGAAAGCTGCCAGCACGGAAAGCTGTAGCTGGTTTTCACTGTCCCTTGGAACTGCATTCGCTGGTAGACAGACATTCGTGTTCTGCAACAGGTTTCGTTCGTAATGAGGCAACACTGTGTATTTCTCTCTCGGAGAGCCCGGCTGCCAAATTCGAAACGTCCAGCGATTGCGCCCACAGGAAAGCTCCCAGCACGGAAAGCTGTAGCTGGTTTTCACTGTCCCTTGGAACTGCATTCGATGCTACACAGACATTCGTGTTCTGCAAAAGCTTTGGTTGGTAAAGGGGCAACACTGTGTATTTCTCTGTCGGAGAGCCCGGCTGCCAAATTCGAAACGTCCAACGATTGCGCCCACATGAAAGCTGCCAGCACGGAAAGCTGTAGCTGGTTTTCACTGTCCCTTGGAACTGCATTCGCTGGTAGACAGACATTCGCGTTCTGCAAAAGCTTTCGTTCGTAATGGGGCAACACTGTGTATTTCTCTCTGGGAGAGCCCGGCTGCCAAATTCGAAACGTCCAGCGATTGCGCCCACAGGAAAGCTCCCAGCACGGAAAGCTGTAGCTGGTTTTCACTGTCCCTTGGAACTGCATTCGCTGGTAGACAGACATTCGCGTTCTGCAAAAGCTTTGGTTGGTAATGGGGCAATACTGTGTATTTCTCTCTGGGAGAGGCCGGCTGCCAAATTCGAAACGTCCAGCGATTGCGCCCACATGAAAGCTCCCTGCACGGAAAGCTGTAGCTGGTTTTCACTGTCCCTTGGAACTGCATTCGCTGGTAGACAGACATTCGCGTTCTGCAAAAGCTTTCGTTCGTAATGAGGCAACACTGTGTATTTCTCTCTCGCAGAGCCCGGCTGACAAATTCGAAACGTCCAGCGATTGCGCCCACAGGAAAGCTGCCAGCACGGAAAGCTGTAGCTGGTTTTCACTGTCCCTTGGAACTGCATTCGCTGGTAGACAGACATTCGCGTTCTGCAAAAGCTTTGGTTGGTAAAGGGGCAACACTGTGTATTTCTCTCTGGGAGAGCCCGGCTGCCAAATTCGAAACGTCCAGCGATTGCGCCCACAGGAAAGCTGCCAGCACGGAAAGCTGTAGCTGGTTTTCACTGTCCCTTGGAACTGCATTCGCTGGTAGACAGACATTCGCGTTCTGCAACAGGTTTCGTTCGTAAAGGGGCAACACTGTGTATTTCTCTCTCGGAGAGCCCGGCTGCCAAATTCGAAACGTCCAGCGATTGCGCCCACAGGAAAGCTGCCAGCACGGAAAGCTGTAGCTGGTTTTCACTGTCCCTTGGAACTGCATTCGCTGGTAGACAGACATTCGCGTTCTGCAAAAGCTTTGTTTCGTAATGGGGCAACACTGTGTATTTCTCTCTGGGAGAGCCCGGCTGCCAAATTCGAAACGTCCAGCGATTGCGCCCACAGGAAAGCTCCCAGCACGGAAAGCTGTAGCTGGTTTTCACTGTCCCTTGGAACTGCATTCGCTGCTACACAGACATTCGCGTTCTGCAAAAGCTTTCGTTCGTAAAGAGGCAACACTGTGTATTTCTCTCTCGGAGAGCCCGGCTGCCAAATTCGAAACGTCCAGCGATTGCGCCCACAGGAAAGCTCCCAGCACGGAAAGCTGTAGCTGGTTTTCACTGTCCCTTGGAACTGCATTCGCTGGTAGACAGACATTCGCGTTCTGCAACAGCTTTCGTTCGTAATGGGGCAATACTGTGTATTTCTCTCTGGGAGAGCCCGGCTGCCAAATTCGAAACGTCCAGCGATTGCGCCCACAGGAAAGCTCCCAGCACGGAAAGCTGTAGCTGGTTTTCACTGTCCCTTGGAACTGCATTCGCTGGTAGACAGACATTCGCGTTCTGCAAAAGCTTTCGTTCGTAAAGGGGCAACACTGTGTATTTCTCTCTCGGAGAGCCCGGCTGCCAAATTCGAAACGTCCAGCGATTGCGCCCACAGGAAAGCTGCCAGCACGGAAAGCTGTAGCTGGTTTTCACTGTCCCTTGGAACTGCATTCGCTGGTAGACAGACATTCGCGTTCTGCAAAAGCTTTGTTTCGTAATGGGGCAACACTGTGTATTTCTCTCTCGGAGAGCCCGGCTGCCAAATTCGAAACGTCCAGCGATTGCGCCCACAGGAAAGCTGCCAGCACGGAAAGCTGTAGCTGGTTTTCACTGTCCCTTGGAACTGCATTCGCTGGTAGACAGACATTCGTGTTCTGCAACAGGTTTCGTTCGTAATGAGGCAACACTGTGTATTTCTCTCTCGGAGAGCCCGGCTGCCAAATTCGAAACGTCCAGCGATTGCGCCCACAGGAAAGCTCCCAGCACGGAAAGCTGTAGCTGGTTTTCACTGTCCCTTGGAACTGCATTCGATGCTACACAGACATTCGTGTTCTGCAAAAGCTTTGGTTGGTAAAGGGGCAACACTGTGTATTTCTCTGTCGGAGAGCCCGGCTGCCAAATTCGAAACGTCCAACGATTGCGCCCACATGAAAGCTGCCAGCACGGAAAGCTGTAGCTGGTTTTCACTGTCCCTTGGAACTGCATTCGCTGGTAGACAGACATTCGCGTTCTGCAAAAGCTTTCGTTCGTAATGGGGCAACACTGTGTATTTCTCTCTCGGAGAGCCCGGCTGCCAAATTCGAAACGTCCAGCGATTGCGCCCACAGGAAAGCTCCCAGCACGGAAAGCTGTAGCTGGTTTTCACTGTCCCTTGGAACTGCATTCGCTGGTAGACAGACATTCGCGTTCTGCAAAAGCTTTGGTTGGTAAATGGGCAACACTGTGTATTTCTCTGTCGGAGAGCCCGGCTGCCAAATTCGAAACGTCCAGCGATTGCGCCCACAGGAAAGCTGCCAGCACGGAAAGCTGTAGCTGGTTTTCACTGTCCCTTGGAACTGCATTCGCTGGTAGACAGACATTCGCGTTCTGCAAAAGCTTTGGTTGGTAATGGGGCAATACTGTGTATTTCTCTCTGGGAGAGCCCGGCTGCCAAATTCGAAACGTCCAGCGATTGCGCCCACAGGAAAGCTCCCAGCACGGAAAGCTGTAGCTGGTTTTCACTGTCCCTTGGAACTGCATTCGCTGGTAGACAGACATTCGCGTTCTGCAAAAGCTTTCGTTCGTAATGGGGCAACACTGTGTATTTCTCTCTGGGAGAGCCCGGCTGCCAAATTTGAAACGTCCAGCGATTGCGCCCACAGGAAAGCTCCCAGCACGGAAAGCTGTAGCTGGTTTTCACTGTCCCTTGGAACTGCATTCGCTGGTAGACAGACATTCGCGTTCTGCAAAAGCTTTGGTTGGTAATGGGGCAATACTGTGTATTTCTCTCTGGGAGAGCCCGGCTGCCAAATTCGAAACGTCCAGCGATTGCGCCCACATGAAAGCTCCCTGCACGGAAAGCTGTAGCTGGTTTTCACTGTCCCTTGGAACTGCATTCGCTGCTACACAGACATTCGTGTTCTGCAAAAGCTTTCGTTCGTAATTCGGCAACACTGTGTATTTCTCTCTCGCAGAGCCCGGCTGACAAATTCGAAACGTCCAGCGATTGCGCCCACAGGAAAGCTGCCAGCACGGAAAGCTGTAGCTGGTTTTCACTGTCCCTTGGAACTGCATTCGCTGGTAGACAGACATTCGCCTTCTGCAAAAGCTTTGGTTGGTAAAGGGGCAACACTGTGTATTTCTCTCTGGGAGAGCCCGGCTGCCAAATTCGAAACGTCCAGCGATTGCGCCCACAGGAAAGCTGCCAGCACGGAAAGCTGTAGCTGGTTTTCACTGTCCCTTGGAACTGCATTCGCTGGTAGACAGACATTCGCGTTCTGCAACAGGTTTCGTTCGTAAAGGGGCAACACTGTGTATTTCTCTCTCGGAGAGCCCGGCTGCCAAATTCGAAACGTCCAGCGATTGCGCCCACAGGAAAGCTGCCAGCACGGAAAGCTGTAGCTGGTTTTCACTGTCCCTTGGAACTGCATTCGCTGGTAGACAGACATTCGCGTTCTGCAAAAGCTTTGTTTCGTAATGGGGCAACACTGTGTATTTCTCTCTCGGAGAGCCCGGCTGCCAAATTCGAAACGTCCAGCGATTGCGCCCACAGGAAAGCTCCCAGCACGGAAAGCTGTAGCTGGTTTTCACTGTCCCTTGGAACTGCATTCGCTGGTAGACAGACATTCGCGTTCTGCAACAGCTTTCGTTCGTAATGGGGCAATACTGTGTATTTCTCTCTGGGAGAGCCCGGCTGCCAAATTCGAAACGTCCAGCGATTGCGCCCACAGGAAAGCTGCCAGCACGGAAAGCTGTAGCTGGTTTTCACTGTCCCTTGGAACTGCATTCGCTGGTAGACAGACATTCGCGTTCTGCAAAAGCTTTCGTTCGTAAAGGGGCAACACTGTGTATTTCTCTCTCGGAGAGCCCGGCTGCCAAATTCGAAACGTCCAGCGATTGCGCCCACAGGAAAGCTGCCAGCACGGAAAGCTGTAGCTGGTTTTCACTGTCCCTTGGAACTGCATTCGCTGGTAGACAGACATTCGCGTTCTGCAAAAGCTTTGTTTCGTAATGGGGCAACACTGTGTATTTCTCTCTCGGAGAGCCCGGCTGCCAAATTCGAAACGTCCAGCGATTGCGCCCACAGGAAAGCTGCCAGCACGGAAAGCTGTAGCTGGTTTTCACTGTCCCTTGGAACTGCATTCGCTGGTAGACAGACATTCGTGTTCTGCAACAGGTTTCGTTCGTAATGAGGCAACACTGTGTATTTCTCTCTCGGAGAGCCCGGCTGCCAAATTCGAAACGTCCAGCGATTGCGCCCACAGGAAAGCTCCCAGCACGGAAAGCTGTAGCTGGTTTTCACTGTCCCTTGGAACTGCATTCGATGCTACACAGACATTCGTGTTCTGCAAAAGCTTTGGTTGGTAAAGGGGCAACACTGTGTATTTCTCTGTCGGAGAGCCCGGCTGCCAAATTCGAAACGTCCAACGATTGCGCCCACATGAAAGCTGCCAGCACGGAAAGCTGTAGCTGGTTTTCACTGTCCCTTGGAACTGCATTCGCTGGTAGACAGACATTCGCGTTCTGCAAAAGCTTTCGTTCGTAATGGGGCAACACTGTGTATTTCTCTCTCGGAGAGCCCGGCTGCCAAATTCGAAACGTCCAGCGATTGCGCCCACAGGAAAGCTCCCAGCACGGAAAGCTGTAGCTGGTTTTCACTGTCCCTTGGAACTGCATTCGCTGGTAGACAGACATTCGCGTTCTGCAAAAGCTTTGGTTGGTAAATGGGCAACACTGTGTATTTCTCTGTCGGAGAGCCCGGCTGCCAAATTCGAAACGTCCAGCGATTGCGCCCACAGGAAAGCTGCCAGCACGGAAAGCTGTAGCTGGTTTTCACTGTCCCTTGGAACTGCATTCGCTGGTAGACAGACATTCGCGTTCTGCAAAAGCTTTGGTTGGTAATGGGGCAATACTGTGTATTTCTCTCTGGGAGAGCCCGGCTGCCAAATTCGAAACGTCCAGCGATTGCGCCCACAGGAAAGCTCCCAGCACGGAAAGCTGTAGCTGGTTTTCACTGTCCCTTGGAACTGCATTCGCTGGTAGACAGACATTCGCGTTCTGCAAAAGCTTTCGTTCGTAATGGGGCAACACTGTGTATTTCTCTCTGGGAGAGCCCGGCTGCCAAATTTGAAACGTCCAGCGATTGCGCCCACAGGAAAGCTCCCAGCACGGAAAGCTGTAGCTGGTTTTCACTGTCCCTTGGAACTGCATTCGCTGGTAGACAGACATTCGCGTTCTGCAAAAGCTTTGGTTGGTAATGGGGCAATACTGTGTATTTCTCTCTGGGAGAGCCCGGCTGCCAAATTCGAAACGTCCAGCGATTGCGCCCACATGAAAGCTCCCTGCACGGAAAGCTGTAGCTGGTTTTCACTGTCCCTTGGAACTGCATTCGCTGCTACACAGACATTCGTGTTCTGCAAAAGCTTTCGTTCGTAATTCGGCAACACTGTGTATTTCTCTCTCGCAGAGCCCGGCTGACAAATTCGAAACGTCCAGCGATTGCGCCCACAGGAAAGCTGCCAGCACGGAAAGCTGTAGCTGGTTTTCACTGTCCCTTGGAACTGCATTCGCTGGTAGACAGACATTCGCCTTCTGCAAAAGCTTTGGTTGGTAAAGGGGCAACACTGTGTATTTCTCTCTGGGAGAGCCCGGCTGCCAAATTCGAAACGTCCAGCGATTGCGCCCACAGGAAAGCTGCCAGCACGGAAAGCTGTAGCTGGTTTTCACTGTCCCTTGGAACTGCATTCGCTGGTAGACAGACATTCGCGTTCTGCAACAGGTTTCGTTCGTAAAGGGGCAACACTGTGTATTTCTCTCTCGGAGAGCCCGGCTGCCAAATTCGAAACGTCCAGCGATTGCGCCCACAGGAAAGCTGCCAGCACGGAAAGCTGTAGCTGGTTTTCACTGTCCCTTGGAACTGCATTCGCTGGTAGACAGACATTCGCGTTCTGCAAAAGCTTTGTTTCGTAATGGGGCAACACTGTGTATTTCTCTCTCGGAGAGCCCGGCTGCCAAATTCGAAACGTCCAGCGATTGCGCCCACAGGAAAGCTCCCAGCACGGAAAGCTGTAGCTGGTTTTCACTGTCCCTTGGAACTGCATTCGCTGGTAGACAGACATTCGCGTTCTGCAAAAGCTTTCGTTCGTAAAGAGGCAACACTGTGTATTTCTCTCTCGGAGAGCCCGGCTGCCAAATTCGAAACGTCCAGCGATTGCGCCCACAGGAAAGCTCCCAGCACGGAAAGCTGTAGCTGGTTTTCACTGTCCCTTGGAACTGCATTCGCTGGTAGACAGACATTCGCGTTCTGCAACAGCTTTCGTTCGTAATGGGGCAATACTGTGTATTTCTCTCTGGGAGAGCCCGGCTGCCAAATTCGAAACGTCCAGCGATTGCGCCCACAGGAAAGCTGCCAGCACGGAAAGCTGTAGCTGGTTTTCACTGTCCCTTGGAACTGCATTCGCTGGTAGACAGACATTCGCGTTCTGCAAAAGCTTTCGTTCGTAAAGGGGCAACACTGTGTATTTCTCTCTCGGAGAGCCCGGCTGCCAAATTCGAAACGTCCAGCGATTGCGCCCACAGGAAAGCTGCCAGCACGGAAAGCTGTAGCTGGTTTTCACTGTCCCTTGGAACTGCATTCGCTGGTAGACAGACATTCGCGTTCTGCAAAAGCTTTGTTTCGTAATGGGGCAACACTGTGTATTTCTCTCTCGGAGAGCCCGGCTGCCAAATTCGAAACGTCCAGCGATTGCGCCCACAGGAAAGCTGCCAGCACGGAAAGCTGTAGCTGGTTTTCACTGTCCCTTGGAACTGCATTCGCTGGTAGACAGACATTCGTGTTCTGCAACAGGTTTCGTTCGTAATGAGGCAACACTGTGTATTTCTCTCTCGGAGAGCCCGGCTGCCAAATTCGAAACGTCCAGCGATTGCGCCCACAGGAAAGCTCCCAGCACGGAAAGCTGTAGCTGGTTTTCACTGTCCCTTGGAACTGCATTCGATGCTACACAGACATTCGTGTTCTGCAAAAGCTTTGGTTGGTAAAGGGGCAACACTGTGTATTTCTCTGTCGGAGAGCCCGGCTGCCAAATTCGAAACGTCCAACGATTGCGCCCACATGAAAGCTGCCAGCACGGAAAGCTGTAGCTGGTTTTCACTGTCCCTTGGAACTGCATTCGCTGGTAGACAGACATTCGCGTTCTGCAAAAGCTTTCGTTCGTAATGGGGCAACACTGTGTATTTCTCTCTGGGAGAGCCCGGCTGCCAAATTCGAAACGTCCAGCGATTGCGCCCACAGGAAAGCTGCCAGCACGGAAAGCTGTAGCTGGTTTTCACTGTCCCTTGGAACTGCATTCGCTGGTAGACAGACATTCGCGTTCTGCAAAAGCTTTGGTTGGTAATGGGGCAATACTGTGTATTTCTCTCTGGGAGAGCCCGGCTGCCAAATTCGAAACGTCCAGCGATTGCGCCCACATGAAAGCTCCCAGCACGGAAAGCTGTAGCTGGTTTTCACTGTCCCTTGGAACTGCATTCGCTGCTACACAGACATTCGTGTTCTGCAAAAGCTTTCGTTCGTAATGAGGCAACACTGTGTATTTCTCTCTCGCAGAGCCCGGCTGACAAATTCGAAACGTCCAGCGATTGCGCCCACAGGAAAGCTGCCAGCACGGAAAGCTGTAGCTGGTTTTCACTGTCCCTTGGAACTGCATTCGCTGGTAGACAGACATTCGCGTTCTGCAAAAGCTTTGTTTCGTAATGGGGCAACACTGTGTATTTCTCTCTCGGAGAGCCCGGCTGCCAAATTCGAAACGTCCAGCGATTGCGCCCACAGGAAAGCTCCCAGCACGGAAAGCTGTAGCTGGTTTTCACTGTCCCTTGGAACTGCATTCGCTGGTAGACAGACATTCGCGTTCTGCAAAAGCTTTCGTTCGTAAAGAGGCAACACTGTGTATTTCTCTCTCGGAGAGCCCGGCTGCCAAATTCGAAACGTCCAGCGATTGCGCCCACAGGAAAGCTCCCAGCACGGAAAGCTGTAGCTGGTTTTCACTGTCCCTTGGAACTGCATTCGCTGGTAGACAGACATTCGCGTTCTGCAACAGCTTTCGTTCGTAATGGGGCAATACTGTGTATTTCTCTCTGGGAGAGCCCGGCTGCCAAATTCGAAACGTCCAGCGATTGCGCCCACAGGAAAGCTGCCAGCACGGAAAGCTGTAGCTGGTTTTCACTGTCCCTTGGAACTGCATTCGCTGGTAGACAGACATTCGCGTTCTGCAAAAGCTTTCGTTCGTAAAGGGGCAACACTGTGTATTTCTCTCTCGGAGAGCCCGGCTGCCAAATTCGAAACGTCCAGCGATTGCGCCCACAGGAAAGCTGCCAGCACGGAAAGCTGTAGCTGGTTTTCACTGTCCCTTGGAACTGCATTCGCTGGTAGACAGACATTCGCGTTCTGCAAAAGCTTTGTTTCGTAATGGGGCAACACTGTGTATTTCTCTCTCGGAGAGCCCGGCTGCCAAATTCGAAACGTCCAGCGATTGCGCCCACAGGAAAGCTGCCAGCACGGAAAGCTGTAGCTGGTTTTCACTGTCCCTTGGAACTGCATTCGCTGGTAGACAGACATTCGTGTTCTGCAACAGGTTTCGTTCGTAATGAGGCAACACTGTGTATTTCTCTCTCGGAGAGCCCGGCTGCCAAATTCGAAACGTCCAGCGATTGCGCCCACAGGAAAGCTCCCAGCACGGAAAGCTGTAGCTGGTTTTCACTGTCCCTTGGAACTGCATTCGATGCTACACAGACATTCGTGTTCTGCAAAAGCTTTGGTTGGTAAAGGGGCAACACTGTGTATTTCTCTGTCGGAGAGCCCGGCTGCCAAATTCGAAACGTCCAACGATTGCGCCCACAGGAAAGCTCCCAGCACGGAAAGCTGTAGCTGGTTTTCACTGTCCCTTGGAACTGCATTCGCTGGTAGACAGACATTCGCGTTCTGCAAAAGCTTTCGTTCGTAATGGGGCAACACTGTGTATTTCTCTCTGGGAGAGCCCGGCTGCCAAATTCGAAACGTCCAGCGATTGCGCCCACAGGAAAGCTGCCAGCACGGAAAGCTGTAGCTGGTTTTCACTGTCCCTTGGAACTGCATTCGCTGGTAGACAGACATTCGCGTTCTGCAAAAGCTTTGGTTGGTAATGGGGCAATACTGTGTATTTCTCTCTGGGAGAGCCCGGCTGCCAAATTCGAAACGTCCAGCGATTGCGCCCACATGAAAGCTCCCTGCACGGAAAGCTGTAGCTGGTTTTCACTGTCCCTTGGAACTGCATTCGCTGCTACACAGACATTCGTGTTCTGCAAAAGCTTTCGTTCGTAATGAGGCAACACTGTGTATTTCTCTCTCGCAGAGCCCGGCTGACAAATTCGAAACGTCCAGCGATTGCGCCCACAGGAAAGCTGCCAGCACGGAAAGCTGTAGCTGGTTTTCACTGTCCCTTGGAACTGCATTCGCTGCTACACAGACATTCGCGTTCTGCAAAAGCTTTCGTTCGTAAAGAGGCAACACTGTGTATTTCTCTGTCGGAGAGCCCGGCTGCCAAATTCGAAACGTCCAGCGATTGCGCCCACAGGAAAGCTCCCAGCACGGAAAGCTGTAGCTGGTTTTCACTGTCCCTTGGAACTGCATTCGCTGCTACACAGACATTCGCGTTCTGCAACAGGTTTCGTTCGTAATGGGGCAATACTGTGTATTTCTCTCTGGGAGAGCCCGGCTGCCAAATTCGAAACGTCCAGCGATTGCGCCCACAGGAAAGCTCCCAGCACGGAAAGCTGTAGCTGGTTTTCACTGTCCCTTGGAACTGCATTCGCTGGTAGACAGACATTCGCGTTCTGCAAAAGCTTTCGTTCGTAAAGGGGCAACACTGTGTATTTCTCTCTCGGAGAGCCCGGCTGCCAAATTCGAAACGTCCAGCGATTGCGCCCACAGGAAAGCTGCCAGCACGGAAAGCTGTAGCTGGTTTTCACTGTCCCTTGGAACTGCATTCGCTGGTAGACAGACATTCGCGTTCTGCAAAAGCTTTGTTTCGTAATGGGGCAACACTGTGTATTTCTCTCTCGGAGAGCCCGGCTGCCAAATTCGAAACGTCCAGCGATTGCGCCCACAGGAAAGCTGCCAGCACGGAAAGCTGTAGCTGGTTTTCACTGTCCCTTGGAACTGCATTCGCTGGTAGACAGACATTCGTGTTCTGCAACAGGTTTCGTTCGTAATGAGGCAACACTGTGTATTTCTCTCTCGGAGAGCCCGGCTGCCAAATTCGAAACGTCCAGCGATTGCGCCCACAGGAAAGCTCCCAGCACGGAAAGCTGTAGCTGGTTTTCACTGTCCCTTGGAACTGCATTCGATGCTACACAGACATTCGTGTTCTGCAAAAGCTTTGGTTGGTAAAGGGGCAACACTGTGTATTTCTCTGTCGGAGAGCCCGGCTGCCAAATTCGAAACGTCCAACGATTGCGCCCACATGAAAGCTGCCAGCACGGAAAGCTGTAGCTGGTTTTCACTGTCCCTTGGAACTGCATTCGCTGGTAGACAGACATTCGCGTTCTGCAAAAGCTTTCGTTCGTAATGGGGCAACACTGTGTATTTCTCTCTGGGAGAGCCCGGCTGCCAAATTCGAAACGTCCAGCGATTGCGCCCACAGGAAAGCTCCCAGCACGGAAAGCTGTAGCTGGTTTTCACTGTCCCTTGGAACTGCATTCGCTGGTAGACAGACATTCGCGTTCTGCAAAATCTTTAGTTGGTAAATGGGCAACACTGTGTATTTCTCTCTCGGAGAGCCCGGCTGCCAAATTCGAAACGTCCAGCGATTGCGCCCACAGGAAAGCTGCCAGCACGGAAAGCTGTAGCTGGTTTTCACTGTCCCTTGGAACTGCATTCGCTGGTAGACAGACATTCGCGTTCTGCAAAAGCTTTGGTTGGTAATGGGGCAATACTGTGTATTTCTCTCTGGGAGAGCCCGGCTGCCAAATTCGAAACGTCCAGCGATTGCGCCCACAGGAAAGCTCCCAGCACGGAAAGCTGTAGCTGGTTTTCACTGTCCCTTGGAACTGCATTCGCTGGTAGACAGACATTCGCGTTCTGCAACAGCTTTCGTTCGTAAAGGGGCAACACTGTGTATTTCTCTCTGGGAGAGCCCGGCTGCCAAATTCGAAACGTCCAGCGATTGCGCCCACAGGAAAGCTCCCAGCACGGAAAGCTGTAGCTGGTTTTCACTGTCCCTTGGAACTGCATTCGCTGGTAGACAGACATTCGCGTTCTGCAACAGGTTTCGTTCGTAAAGGGGCAACACTGTGTATTTCTCTCTCGGAGAGCCCGGCTGCCAAATTCGAAACGTCCAGCGATTGCGCCCACAGGAAAGCTGCCAGCACGGAAAGCTGTAGCTGGTTTTCACTGTCCCTTGGAACTGCATTCGCTGGTAGACAGACATTCGCGTTCTGCAAAAGCTTTGTTTCGTAATGGGGCAACACTGTGTATTTCTCTCTCGGAGAGCCCGGCTGCCAAATTCGAAACGTCCAGCGATTGCGCCCACAGGAAAGCTCCCAGCACGGAAAGCTGTAGCTGGTTTTCACTGTCCCTTGGAACTGCATTCGATGCTACACAGACATTCGTGTTCTGCAAAAGCTTTGGTTGGTAAAGGGGCAACACTGTGTATTTCTCTGTCGGAGAGCCCGGCTGCCAAATTCGAAACGTCCAACGATTGCGCCCACATGACAGCTGCCAGCACGGAAAGCTGTAGCTGGTTTTCACTGTCCCTTGGAACTGCATTCGCTGGTAGACAGACATTCGCGTTCTGCAAAAGCTTTGTTTCGTAATGGGGCAACACTGTGTATTTCTCTGTCGGAGAGCCCGGCTGCCAAATTCGAAACGTCCAGCGATTGCGCCCACAGGAAAGCTCCCAGCACGGAAAGCTGTAGCTGGTTTTCACTGTCCCTTGGAACTGCATTCGCTGGTAGACAGACATTCGCGTTCTGCAAAAGCTTTCGTTCGTAATGGGGCAACACTGTGTATTTCTCTCTGGGAGAGCCCGGCTGCCAAATTCGAAACGTCCAGCGATTGCGCCCACAGGAAAGCTGCCAGCACGGAAAGCTGTAGCTGGTTTTCACTGTCCCTTGGAACTGCATTCGCTGGTAGACAGACATTCGCGTTCTGCAAAAGCTTTCGTTCGTAAAGGGGCAACACTGTGTATTTCTCTCTCGGAGAGCCCGGCTGCCAAATTCGAAACGTCCAGCGATTGCGCCCACAGGAAAGCTGCCAGCACGGAAAGCTGTAGCTGGTTTTCACTGTCCCTTGGAACTGCATTCGCTGGTAGACAGACATTCGCGTTCTGCAACAGCTTTCGTTCGTAAAGGGGCAACACTGTGTATTTCTCTCTGGGAGAGCCCGGCTGCCAAATTCGAAACGTCCAGCGATTGCGCCCACAGGAAAACTGCCAGCACGGAAAGCTGTAGCTGGTTTTCACTGTCCCTTGGAACTGCATTCGCTGGTAGACAGACATTCGCGTTCTGCAAAAGCTTTGGTTGGTAAAGGGGCAACACTGTGTATTTCTCTCTCGGAGAGCCCGGCTGCCAAATTCGAAACGTCCAGCGATTGCGCCCACAGGAAAGCTGCCAGCACGGAAAGCTGTAGCTGGTTTTCACTGTCCCTTGGAACTGCATTCGCTGGTAGACAGACATTCGTGTTCTGCAACAGGTTTCGTTCGTAATGAGGCAACACTGTGTATTTCTCTCTCGGAGAGCCCGGCTGCCAAATTCGAAACGTCCAGCGATTGCGCCCACAGGAAAGCTGCCAGCACGGAAAGCTGTAGCTGGTTTTCACTGTCCCTTGGAACTGCATTCGATGCTACACAGACATTCGTGTTCTGCAAAAGCTTTGGTTGGTAAAGGGGCAACACTGTGTATTTCTCTGTCGGAGAGCCCGGCTGCCAAATTCGAAACGTCCAGCGATTGCGCCCGCATGAAAGCTGCCAGCACGGAAAGCTGTAGCTGGTTTTCACTGTCCCTTGGAACTGCATTCGCTGGTAGACAGACATTCGCGTTCTGCAAAAGCTTTCGTTCGTAATGGGGCAACACTGTGTATTTCTCTCTGGGAGAGCCCGGCTGCCAAATTCGAAACGTCCAGCGATTGCGCCCACAGGAAAGCTCCCAGCACGGAAAGCTGTAGCTGGTTTTCACTGTCCCTTGGAACTGCATTCGCTGCTACACAGACATTTGCGTTCTGCAAAAGCTTTGGTTGGTAAATGGGCAACACTGTGTATTTCTCTCTCGGAGAGCCCGGCTGCCAAATTCGAAACGTCCAGCAATTGCGCCCACAGGAAAGCTGCCAGCACGGAAAGCTGTAGCTGGTTTTCACTGTCCCTTGGAACTGCATTCGCTGGTAGACAGACATTCGCGTTCTGCAAAAGCTTTGGTTGGTAATGGGGCAATACTGTGTATTTCTCTCTGGGAGAGCCCGGCTGCCAAATTCGAAACGTCCAGCGATTGCGCCCACAGGAAAGCTGCCAGCACGGAAAGCTGTAGCTGGTTTTCACTGTCCCTTGGAACTGCATTCGCTGGTAGACAGACATTCGCGTTCTGCAAAAGCTTTGGTTGGTAAATGGGCAACACTGTGTATTTCTCTCTCGGAGAGCCCGGCTGCCAAATTCGAAACGTCCAGCGATTGCGCCCACAGGAAAGCTGCCAGCACGGAAAGCTGTAGCTGGTTTTCACTGTCCCTTGGAACTGCATTCGCTGGTAGACAGACATTCGCGTTCTGCAAAAGCTTTGGTTGGTAATGGGGCAATACTGTGTATTTCTCTCTGGGAGAGCCCGGCTGCCAAATTCGAAACGTCCAGCGATTGCGCCCACAGGAAAGCTCCCAGCACGGAAAGCTGTAGCTGGTTTTCACTGTCCCTTGGAACTGCATTCGCTGGTAGACGGACATTCGTGTTCTGCAAAAGCTTTCGTTCGTAATGAGGCAACACTGTGTATTTCTCTCTCGGAGAGCGCGGCTGCCAAATTCGAAACGTCCAGCGATTGCGCCCACAGGAAAGCTCCCAGCACGGAAAGCTGTAGCTGGTTTTCACTGTCCCTTGGAACTGCATTCGCTGGTAGACAGACATTCGCGTTCTGCAAAAGCTTTGGTTGGTAATGGGGCAATACTGTGTATTTCTCTCTCGGAGAGCCCGGCTGCCAAATTCGAAACGTCCAGCGATTGCGCCCACAGGAAAGCTCCCAGCACGGAAAGCTGTAGCTGGTTTTCACTGTCCCTTGGAACTGCATTCGCTGCTACACAGACATTCGTGTTCTGCAAAAGCTTTCGTTCGTAATGAGGCAACACTGTGTATTTCTCTCTCGCAGAGCCCGGCTGACAAATTCGAAACGTCCAGCGATTGCGCCCACAGGAAAGCTGCCAGCACGGAAAGCTGTAGCTGGTTTTCACTGTCCCTTGGAACTGCATTCGCTGGTAGACAGACATTCGCGTTCTGCGACAGGTTTCGTTCGTAAAGGGGCAACACTGTGTATTTCTCTCTCGGAGAGCCCGGCTGCCAAATTCGAAACGTCCAGCGATTGCGCCCACAGGAAAGCTCCCAGCACGGAAAGCTGTAGCTGGTTTTCACTGTCCCTTGGAACTGCATTCGCTGCTACACAGACATTCGCGTTCTGCAAAAGCTTTGGTTGGTAAAGGGGCAACACTGTGTATTTCTCTCTCGGAGAGCCCGGCTGCCAAATTCGAAACGTCCAACGATTGCGCCCACAGGAAAGCTGCCAGCACGGAAAGCTGTAGCTGGTTTTCACTGTCCCTTGGAATGCATTCGCTGGTAGACAGACATTCGCGTTCTGCAAAAGCTTTGTTTCGTAAAGGGGCAACACTGTGTATTTCTCTCTGGGAGAGCCCGGCTGCCAAATTCGAAACGTCCAGCGATTGCGCCCACAGGAAAGCTCCCAGCACGGAAAGCTGTAGCTGGTTTTCACTGTCCCTTGGAACTGCATTCGCTGGTAGACAGACATTCGCGTTCTGCAAAAGCTTTGGTTGGTAAATGGGCAACACTGTGTATTTCTCTCTCGGAGAGCCCGGCTGCCAAATTCGAAACGTCCAGCGATTGCGCCCACAGGAAAGCTGCCAGCCCGGAAAGCTGTAGCTGGTTTTCACTGTCCCTTGGAACTGCATTCGCTGGTAGACAGACATTCGCGTTCTGCAATAGTTTTCATTGCTAAGGGGGCAACACTGTATATTTCTCTCTCGGAGAGCCCGGCTGCCAAATTCGAAACGTCCAGCGATTGCGCCCACAGGAAAGCTGCCAGCACGGAAAGCTGTAGCTGGTTTTCACTGTCCCTTGGAACTGCATTCGCTGGTAGACAGACATTCGCGTTCTGCAACAGGTTTCGTTCGTAATGAGGCAACACTGTGTATTTCTCTCTCGGAGAGCCCGGCTGACAAATTCGAAACGTCCAGCGATTGCGCCCACAGGAAAGCTGCCAGCACGGAAAGCTGTAGCTGGTTTTCACTGTCCCTTGGAACTGCATTCGCTGGTAGACAGACATTCGCGTTCTGCAAAAGCTTTGTTTCGTAATGGGGCAACACTGTGTATTTCTCTCTGGGAGAGCCCGGCTGCCAAATTCGAAACGTCCAGCGATTGCGCCCACAGGAAAGCTCCCAGCACGGAAAGCTGTAGCTGGTTTTCACTGTCCCTTGGAACTGCATTCGCTGGTAGACAGACATTCGCGTTCTGCAACAGCTTTCGTTCGTAAAGGGGCAACACTGTGTATTTCTCTCTCAGAGAGCCCGGCTGCCAAATTCGAAACGTCCAGCGATTGCGCCCACAGGAAAGCTGCCAGCACGGAAAGCTGTAGCTGGTTTTCACTGTCCCTTGGAACTGCATTCGCTGGTAGACAGACATTCGCGTTCTGCAAAAGCTTTGGTTCGTAATGGGGCAACACTGTGTATTTCTCTCTCGCAGATCCCGGCTGCCAAATTCGAAACGTCCAGCGATTGCGCCCACAGGAAAGCTCCCAGCACGGAAAGCTGTAGCTGGTTTTCACTGTCCCTTGGAACTGCATTCGCTGCTACACAGACATTCGCGTTCTGCAAAAGCTTTGTTTGGTAAAGGGGCAACACTGTGTATTTCTCTCTCGGAGAGCGCGGCTGCCAAATTCGAAACGTCCAGCGATTGCGCCCACAGGAAAGCTCCCAGCACGGAAAGCTGTAGCTGGTTTTCACTGTCCCTTGGAACTGCATTCGATGCTACACAGACATTCGTGTTCTGCAAAAGCTTTGGTTGGTAAAGGGGCAACACTGTGTATTTCTCTGTCGGAGAGCCCGGCTGCCAAATTCGAAACGTCCAACGATTGCGCCCACATGAAAGCTGCCAGCACGGAAAGCTGTAGCTGGTTTTCACTGTCCCTTGGAACTGCATTCGCTGGTAGACAGACATTCGCGTTCTGCAAAAGCTTTCGTTCGTAATGGGGCAACACTCTGTATTTCTCTCTGGGAGAGCCCGGCTGCCAAATTCGAAACGTCCAGCGATTGCGCCCACAGGAAAGCTCCCAGCACGGAAAGCTGTAGCTGGTTTTCACTGTCCCTTGGAACTGCATTCGATGCTACACAGACATTCGTGTTCTGCAAAAGCTTTGGTTGGTAAATGGGCAACACTGTGTATTTCTCTCTCGGAGAGCCCGGCTGCCAAATTCGAAACGTCCAGCGATTGCGCCCACAGGAAAGCTGCCAGCACGGAAAGCTGTAGCTGGTTTTCACTGTCCCTTGGAACTGCATTCGCTGGTAGACAGACATTCGCGTTCTGCAAAAGCTTTGTTTCGTAATGGGGCAACACTGTGTATTTCTCTCTCGCAGAGCCCGGCTGACAAATTCGAAACGTCCAGCGATTGCGCCCACAGGAAAGCTGCCAGCACGGAAAGCTGTAGCTGATTTTCACTGTCCCTTGGAACTGCATTCGCTGGTAGACAGACATTCGCGTTCTGCAAAAG
Organism: Mycteria americana; assembly: GCF_035582795.1. Taxonomy (NCBI): domain Eukaryota; kingdom Metazoa; phylum Chordata; class Aves; order Ciconiiformes; family Ciconiidae; genus Mycteria; species Mycteria americana. The sequence continues at coordinate 119,064,142 of NC_134367.1, read as the reverse complement.
CTTTGGTTCGTAATGGGGCAACACTGTGTATTTCTCTCTCGGAGAGCCCGGCTGCCAAATTCGAAACGTCCAGCGATTGCGCCCACAGGAAAGCTGCCAGCACGGAAAGCTGTAGCTGGTTTTCACTGTCCCTTGGAACTGCATTCGCTGGTAGACAGACATTCGCGTTCTGCAACAGGTTTCGTTCGTAAAGGGGCAACACTGTGTATTTCTCTCTCGGAGAGCCCGGCTGCCAAATTCGAAACGTCCAGCGATTGCGCCCACAGGAAAGCTGCCAGCACGGAAAGCTGTAGCTGGTTTTCACTGTCCCTTGGAACTGCATTCGCTGGTAGACAGACATTCGCGTTCTGCAAAAGCTTTGTTTCGTAATGGGGCAACACTGTGTATTTCTCTCTCGGAGAGCCCGGCTGCCAAATTCGAAACGTCCAGCGATTGCGCCCACAGGAAAGCTCCCAGCACGGAAAGCTGTAGCTGGTTTTCACTGTCCCTTGGAACTGCATTCGCTGCTACACAGACATCGCGTTCTGCAAAAGCTTTCGTTCGTAAAGGGGCAACACTGTGTATTTCTCTCTCGGAGAGCGCGGCTGCCAAATTCGAAACGTCCAGCGATTGCGCCCACAGGAAAGCTCCCAGCACGGAAAGCTGTACCTGGTTTTCACTGTCCCTTGGAACTGCATTCGCTGCTACACAGACATTCGCGTTCTGCAAAAGCTTTGGTTGGTAAAGGGCAACACTGTGTATTTCTCTGTCGGAGAGCCCGGCTGCCAAATTCGAAACGTCCAACGATTGCGCCCACATGAAAGCTGCCAGCACGGAAAGCTGTAGCTGGTTTTCACTGTCCCTTGGAACTGCATTCGCTGGTAGACAGACATTCGCGTTCTGCAAAAGCTTTGGTTGGTAATGGGGCAATACTGTGTATTTCTCTCTGGGAGAGCCCGGCTGCCAAATTCGAAACGTCCAGCGATTGCGCCCACAGGAAAGCTCCCAGCACGGAAAGCTGTAGCTGGTTTTCACTGTCCCTTGGAACTGCATTCGCTGGTAGACGGACATTCGTGTTCTGCAAAAGCTTTCGTTCGTAATGGGGCAACACTGTGTATTTCTCTCTCGGAGAGCGCGGCTGCCAAATTCGAAACGTCCAGCGATTGCGCCCACAGGAAAGCTGCCAGCACGGAAAGCTGTAGCTGGTTTTCACTGTCCCTTGGAACTGCATTCGCTGCTACACAGACATTCGCGTTCTGCAAAAGCTTTGGTTGGTAAAGGGGCAACACTGTGTATTTCTCTGTCGGAGAGCCCGGCTGCCAAATTCGAAACGTCCAACGATTGCGCCCACATGAAAGCTGCCAGCACGGAAAGCTGTAGCTGGTTTTCACTGTCCCTTGGAACTGCATTCGCTGGTAGACAGACATTCGCGTTCTGCAAAAGCTTTGGTTGGTAATGGGGCAATACTGTGTATTTCTCTCTGGGAGAGCCCGGCTGCCAAATTCGAAACGTCCAGCGATTGCGCCCACAGGAAAGCTGCCAGCACGGAAAGCTGTAGCTGGTTTTCACTGTCCCTTGGAACTGCATTCGCTGGTAGACAGACATTCGCGTTCTGCAAAAGCTATGGTTGGTAATGGGGCAATACTGTGTATTTCTCTCTGGGAGAGCCCGGCTGCCAAATTCGAAACGTCCAGCGATTGCGCCCACAGGAAAGCTCCCAGCACGGAAAGCTGTAGCTGGTTTTCACTGTCCCTTGGAACTGCATTCGCTGGTAGACGGACATTCGTGTTCTGCAAAAGCTTTCGTTCGTAATGAGGCAACACTGTGTATTTCTCTCTCGGAGAGCGCGGCTGCCAAATTCGAAACGTCCAGCGATTGCGCCCACAGGAAAGCTCCCAGCACGGAAAGCTGTAGCTGGTTTTCACTGTCCCTTGGAACTGCATTCGCTGGTAGACAGACATTCGCGTTCTGCAAAAGCTTTGGTTGGTAATGGGGCAATACTGTGTATTTCTCTCTGGGAGAGCCCGGCTGCCAAATTCGAAACGTCCAGCGATTGCGCCCACAGGAAAGCTGCCAGCACGGAAAGCTGTAGCTGGTTTTCACTGTCCCTTGGAACTGCATTCGCTGGTAGACAGACATTCGCGTTCTGCAACAGGTTTCGTTCGTAATGAGGCAACACTGTGTATTTCTCTCTCGGAGAGCCCGGCTGCCAAATTCGAAACGTCCAGCGATTGCGCCCACAGGAAAGCTGCCAGCACGGAAAGCTGTAGCTGGTTTTCACTGTCCCTTGGAACTGCATTCGCTGGTAGACAGACATTCGCGTTCTGCAAAAGCTTTGGTTCGTAATGGGGCAACACTGTGTATTTCTCTCTCGCAGATCCCGGCTGCCAAATTCGAAACGTCCAGCGATTGCGCCCACAGGAAAGCTCCCAGCACGGAAAGCTGTAGCTGGTTTTCACTGTCCCTTGGAACTGCATTCGCTGGTAGACAGACATTCGCGTTCTGCAAAAGCTTTGTTTCGTAATGGGGCAACACTGTGTATTTCTCTCTCGCAGAGCCCGGCTGACAAATTCGAAACGTCCAGCGATTGCGCCCACAGGAAAGCTGCCAGCACGGAAAGCTGTAGCTGATTTTCACTGTCCCTTGGAACTGCATTCGCTGGTAGACAGACATTCGCGTTCTGCAAAAGCTTTGTTTCGTAATGGGGCAACACTGTGTATTTCTCTCTGGGAGAGCCCGGCTGCCAAATTCGAAACGTCCAGCGATTGCGCCCACAGGAAAGCTGCCAGCACGGAAAGCTGTAGCTGGTTTTCACTGTCCCTTGGAACTGCATTCGCTGGTAGACAGACATTCGCGTTCTGCAACAGGTTTCGTTCGTAAAGGGGCAACACTGTGTATTTCTCTCTCGGAGAGCCCGGCTGCCAAATTCGAAACGTCCAGCGATTGCGCCCACAGGAAAGCTGCCAGCACGGAAAGCTGTAGCTGGTTTTCACTGTCCCTTGGAACTGCATTCGCTGCTACACAGACATTCGCGTTCTGCAAAAGCTTTGGTTGGTAAAGGGCAACACTGTGTATTTCTCTGTCGGAGAGCCCGGCTGCCAAATTCGAAACGTCCAACGATTGCGCCCACATGAAAGCTGCCAGCACGGAAAGCTGTAGCTGGTTTTCACTGTCCCTTGGAACTGCATTCGCTGGTAGACAGACATTCGCGTTCTGCAAAAGCTTTGGTTGGTAATGGGGCAATACTGTGTATTTCTCTCTGGGAGAGCCCGGCTGCCAAATTCGAAACGTCCAGCGATTGCGCCCACAGGAAAGCTCCCAGCACGGAAAGCTGTAGCTGGTTTTCACTGTCCCTTGGAACTGCATTCGCTGGTAGACGGACATTCGTGTTCTGCAAAAGCTTTCGTTCGTAATGGGGCAACACTGTGTATTTCTCTCTCGGAGAGCGCGGCTGCCAAATTCGAAACGTCCAGCGATTGCGCCCACAGGAAAGCTGCCAGCACGGAAAGCTGTAGCTGGTTTTCACTGTCCCTTGGAACTGCATTCGCTGCTACACAGACATTCGCGTTCTGCAAAAGCTTTGGTTGGTAAAGGGGCAACACTGTGTATTTCTCTGTCGGAGAGCCCGGCTGCCAAATTCGAAACGTCCAACGATTGCGCCCACATGAAAGCTGCCAGCACGGAAAGCTGTAGCTGGTTTTCACTGTCCCTTGGAACTGCATTCGCTGGTAGACAGACATTCGCGTTCTGCAAAAGCTTTGGTTGGTAATGGGGCAATACTGTGTATTTCTCTCTGGGAGAGCCCGGCTGCCAAATTCGAAACGTCCAGCGATTGCGCCCACAGGAAAGCTGCCAGCACGGAAAGCTGTAGCTGGTTTTCACTGTCCCTTGGAACTGCATTCGCTGGTAGACAGACATTCGCGTTCTGCAAAAGCTATGGTTGGTAATGGGGCAATACTGTGTATTTCTCTCTGGGAGAGCCCGGCTGCCAAATTCGAAACGTCCAGCGATTGCGCCCACAGGAAAGCTCCCAGCACGGAAAGCTGTAGCTGGTTTTCACTGTCCCTTGGAACTGCATTCGCTGGTAGACGGACATTCGTGTTCTGCAAAAGCTTTCGTTCGTAATGAGGCAACACTGTGTATTTCTCTCTCGGAGAGCGCGGCTGCCAAATTCGAAACGTCCAGCGATTGCGCCCACAGGAAAGCTCCCAGCACGGAAAGCTGTAGCTGGTTTTCACTGTCCCTTGGAACTGCATTCGCTGGTAGACAGACATTCGCGTTCTGCAAAAGCTTTGGTTGGTAATGGGGCAATACTGTGTATTTCTCTCTGGGAGAGCCCGGCTGCCAAATTCGAAACGTCCAGCGATTGCGCCCACAGGAAAGCTGCCAGCACGGAAAGCTGTAGCTGGTTTTCACTGTCCCTTGGAACTGCATTCGCTGGTAGACAGACATTCGCGTTCTGCAACAGGTTTCGTTCGTAATGAGGCAACACTGTGTATTTCTCTCTCGGAGAGCCCGGCTGCCAAATTCGAAACGTCCAGCGATTGCGCCCACAGGAAAGCTGCCAGCACGGAAAGCTGTAGCTGGTTTTCACTGTCCCTTGGAACTGCATTCGCTGGTAGACAGACATTCGCGTTCTGCAAAAGCTTTGGTTCGTAATGGGGCAACACTGTGTATTTCTCTCTCGCAGATCCCGGCTGCCAAATTCGAAACGTCCAGCGATTGCGCCCACAGGAAAGCTGCCAGCACGGAAAGCTGTAGCTGGTTTTCACTGTCCCTTGGAACTGCATTCGCTGGTAGACAGACATTCGCGTTCTGCAAAAGCTTTGTTTCGTAATGGGGCAACACTGTGTATTTCTCTCTCGCAGAGCCCGGCTGACAAATTCGAAACGTCCAGCGATTGCGCCCACAGGAAAGCTGCCAGCACGGAAAGCTGTAGCTGATTTTCACTGTCCCTTGGAACTGCATTCGCTGGTAGACAGACATTCGCGTTCTGCAAAAGCTTTGTTTCGTAATGGGGCAACACTGTGTATTTCTCTCTGGGAGAGCCCGGCTGCCAAATTCGAAACGTCCAGCGATTGCGCCCACAGGAAAGCTGCCAGCACGGAAAGCTGTAGCTGGTTTTCACTGTCCCTTGGAACTGCATTCGCTGGTAGACAGACATTCGCGTTCTGCAACAGGTTTCGTTCGTAAAGGGGCAACACTGTGTATTTCTCTCTCGGAGAGCCCGGCTGCCAAATTCGAAACGTCCAGCGATTGCGCCCACAGGAAAGCTGCCAGCACGGAAAGCTGTAGCTGGTTTTCACTGTCCCTTGGAACTGCATTCGCTGGTAGACAGACATTCGCGTTCTGCAAAAGCTTTGTTTCGTAATGGGGCAACACTGTGTATTTCTCTCTCACAGAGCCCGGCTGCCAAATTCGAAACGTCCAGCGATTGCGCCCACAGGAAAGCTCCCAGCACGGAAAGCTGTAGCTGGTTTTCACTGTCCCTTGGAACTGCATTCGCTGCTACACAGACATCGCGTTCTGCAAAAGCTTTGTTTGGTAAAGGGGCAACACTGTGTATTTCTCTCTCGGAGAGCGCGGCTGCCAAATTCGAAACGTCCAGCGATTGCGCCCACAGGAAAGCTCCCAGCACGGAAAGCTGTACCTGGTTTTCACTGTCCCTTGGAACTGCATTCGCTGCTACACAGACATTCGCGTTCTGCAAAAGCTTTGGTTGGTAAAGGGGCAACACTGTGTATTTCTCTGTCGGAGAGCCCGGCTGCCAAATTCGAAACGTCCAACGATTGCGCCCACATGAAAGCTGCCAGCACGGAAAGCTGTAGCTGGTTTTCACTGTCCCTTGGAACTGCATTCGCTGGTAGACAGACATTCGCGTTCTGCAAAAGCTTTGGTTGGTAATGGGGCAATACTGTGTATTTCTCTCTGGGAGAGCCCGGCTGCCAAATTCGAAACGTCCAGCGATTGCGCCCACAGGAAAGCTCCCAGCACGGAAAGCTGTAGCTGGTTTTCACTGTCCCTTGGAACTGCATTCGCTGGTAGACGGACATTCGTGTTCTGCAAAAGCTTTCGTTCGTAATGAGGCAACACTGTGTATTTCTCTCTCGGAGAGCGCGGCTGCCAAATTCGAAACGTCCAGCGATTGCGCCCACAGGAAAGCTGCCAGCACGGAAAGCTGTAGCTGGTTTTCACTGTCCCTTGGAACTGCATTCGCTGCTACACAGACATTCGCGTTCTGCAAAAGCTTTGGTTGGTAAAGGGGCAACACTGTGTATTTCTCTCTCGCAGAGCCCGGCTGCCAAATTCGAAACGTCCAACGATTGCGCCCACATGAAAGCTGCCAGCACGGAAAGCTGTAGCTGGTTTTCACTGTCCCTTGGAACTGCATTCGCTGGTAGACAGACATTCGCGTTCTGCAAAAGCTTTCGTTCGTAATGAGGCAACACTGTGTATTTCTCTCTCGGAGAGCCCGGCTGTCAAATTCGAAACGTCCAGCGATTGCGCCCACAGGAAAGCTGCCAGCACGGAAAGCTGTAGCTGGTTTTCACTGTCCCTTGGAACTGCATTCGCTGGTAGACAGACATTCGCGTTCTGCAAAAGCTTTGGTTGGTAATGGGGCAATACTGTGTATTTCTCTCTGGGAGAGCCCGGCTGCCAAATTCGAAACGTCCAGCGATTGCGCCCACAGGAAAGCTGCCAGCACGGAAAGCTGTAGCTGGTTTTCACTGTCCCTTGGAACTGCATTCGCTGGTAGACAGACATTCGCTTTCTGCAAAAGCTTTGGTTGGTAAATGGGCAACACTGTGTATTTCTCTCTCGGAGAGCCCGGCTGCCAAATTCGAAACGTCCAGCGATTGCGCCCACAGGAAAGCTGCCAGCACGGAAAGCTGTAGCTGGTTTTCACTGTCCCTTGGAACTGCATTCGCTGGTAGACAGACATTCGCGTTCTGCAAAAGCTATGGTTGGTAATGGGGCAATACTGTGTATTTCTCTCTGGGAGAGCCCGGCTGCCAAATTCGAAACGTCCAGCGATTGCGCCCACAGGAAAGCTCCCAGCACGGAAAGCTGTAGCTGGTTTTCACTGTCCCTTGGAACTGCATTCGCTGGTAGACGGACATTCGTGTTCTGCAAAAGCTTTCGTTCGTAATGAGGCAACACTGTGTATTTCTCTCTCGGAGAGCGCGGCTGCCAAATTCGAAACGTCCAGCGATTGCGCCCACAGGAAAGCTGCCAGCACGGAAAGCTGTAGCTGGTTTTCACTGTCCCTTGGAACTGCATTCGCTGCTACACAGACATTCGCGTTCTGCAAAAGCTTTGGTTGGTAAAGGGGCAACACTGTGTATTTCTCTGTCGGAGAGCCCGGCTGCCAAATTCGAAACGTCCAACGATTGCGCCCACATGAAAGCTGCCAGCACGGAAAGCTGTAGCTGGTTTTCACTGTCCCTTGGAACTGCATTCGCTGGTAGACAGACATTCGCGTTCTGCAAAAGCTTTCGTTCGTAATGGGGCAACACTGTGTATTTCTCTCTGGGAGAGCCCGGCTGCCAAATTCGAAACGTCCAGCGATTGCGCCCACAGGAAAGCTCCCAGCACGGAAAGCTGTAGCTGGTTTTCACTGTCCCTTGGAACTGCATTCGCTGGTAGACAGACATTCGCGTTCTGCAAAAGCTTTGGTTGGTAAAGGGGCAACACTGTGTATTTCTCTCTCGGAGAGCCCGGCTGCCAAATTCGAAACGTCCAGCGATTGCGCCCACAGGAAAGCTGCCAGCACTGAAAGCTGTAGCTGGTTTTCACTGTCCCTTGGAACTGCATTCGCTGGTAGACAGACATTCGCGTTCTGCAAAAGCTTTGGTTGGTAATGGGGCAATACTGTGTATTTCTCTCTGGGAGAGCCCGGCTGCCAAATTCGAAACGTCCAGCGATTGCGCCCACAGGAAAGCTCCCAGCACGGAAAGCTGTAGCTGGTTTTCACTGTCCCTTGGAACTGCATTCGCTGCTACACAGACATTCGTATTCTGCAAAAGCTTTCGTTCGTAATGAGGCAACACTGTGTATTTCTCTCTGGGAGAGCCCGGCTGCCAAATTCGAAACGTCCAGCGATTGCGCCCACAGGAAAGCTCCCAGCACGGAAAGCTGTAGCTGGTTTTCACTGTCCCTTGGAACTGCATTCGCTGGTAGACAGACATTCGCGTTCTGCAAAAGCTTTGGTTGGTAAAGGGGCAACACTGTGTATTTCTCTCTCGGAGAGCGCGGCTGCCAAATTCGAAACGTCCAGCGATTGCGCCCACAGGAAAGCTGCCAGCACGGAAAGCTGTAGCTGGTTTTCACTGTCCCTTGGAACTGCATTCGCTGCTACACAGACATTCGTGTTCTGCAAAAGCTTTCGTTCGTAATGAGGCAACACTGTGTATTTCTCTCTCGCAGAGCCCGGCTGCCAAATTCGAAACGTCCAGCGATTGCGCCCACAGGAAAGCTGCCAGCACGGAAAGCTGTAGCTGGTTTTCACTGTCCCTTGGAACTGCATTCGCTGGTAGACAGACATTCGCGTTCTGCAAAAGCTTTGTTTCGTAATGGGGCAACACTGTGTATTTCTCTCTCGGAGAGCCCGGCTGCCAAATTCGAAACGTCCAGCGATTGCGCCCACAGGAAAGCTGCCAGCACGGAAAGCTGTAGCTGGTTTTCACTGTCCCTTGGAACTGCATTCGCTGGTAGACAGACATTCGCGTTCTGCAAAAGCTTTGGTTGGTAAATGGGCAACACTGTGTATTTCTCTCTCGGAGAGCCCGGCTGCCAAATTCGAAACGTCCAGCGATTGCGCCCACAGGAAAGCTGCCAGCACGGAAAGCTGTAGCTGGTTTTCACTGTCCCTTGGAACTGCATTCGCTGGTAGACAGACATTCGCGTTCTGCAAAAGCTTTGTTTCGTAATGGGGCAACACTGTGTATTTCTCTCTCGCAGAGCCCGGCTGACAAATTCGAAACGTCCAGCGATTGCGCCCACAGGAAAGCTGCCAGCACGGAAAGCTGTAGCTGATTTTCACTGTCCCTTGGAACTGCATTCGCTGTTAGACGGACATTCGTGTTCTGCAAAAGCTTTCGTTCGTAATGAGGCAACACTGTGTATTTCTCTCTCGGAGAGCGCGGCTGCCAAATTCGAAACGTCCAGCGATTGCGCCCACAGGAAAGCTCCCAGCACGGAAAGCTGTAGCTGGTTTTCACTGTCCCTTGGAACTGCATTCGCTGCTACACAGACATTCGCGTTCTGCAAAAGCTTTGGTTAGTAAAGGGGCAACACTGTGTATTTCTCTGTCGGAGAGCCCGGCTGCCAAATTCGAAACGTCCAACGATTGCGCCCACATGAAAGCTGCCAGCACGGAAAGCTGTAGCTGGTTTTCACTGTCCCGTGGAACTGCATTCGCTGCTACACAGACATTCGCGTTCTGCAAAAGCTTTGGTTCGTAATGGGGCAACACTGTGTATTTCTCTCTCGGAGAGCCCGGCTGCCAAATTCGAAACGTCCAGCGATTGCGCCCACAGGAAAGCTGCCAGCACGGAAAGCTGTAGCTGGTTTTCACTGTCCCTTGGAACTGCATTCGCTGGTAGACAGACATTCGCGTTCTGCAACAGCTTTCGTTCGTAATGGGGCAACACTGTGTATTTCTCTCTCGCAGAGCCCGGCTGCCAAATTCGAAACGTCCAGCGATTGCACCCACAGGAAAGCTGCCAGCACGGAAAGCTGTAGCTGGTTTTCACTGTCCCTTGGAACTGCATTCGCTGGTAGACAGACATTCGCGTTCTGCAACAGGTTTCGTTCGTAAAGGGGCAACACTGTGTATTTCTCTCTCGGAGAGCCCGGCTGCCAAATTCGAAACGTCCAGCGATTGCGCCCACAGGAAAGCTGCCAGCACGGAAAGCTGTAGCTGGTTTTCACTGTCCCTTGGAACTGCATTCGCTGGTAGACAGACATTCGCGTTCTGCAAAAGCTTTGGTTCGTAATGGGGCAACACTGTGTATTTCTCTCTCGGAGAGCGCGGCTGCCAAATTCGAAACGTCCAGCGATTGCGCCCACAGGAAAGCTCCCAGCACGGAAAGCTGTAGCTGGTTTTCACTGTCCCTTGGAACTGCATTCGCTGCTACACAGACATTCGCGTTCTGCAAAAGCTTTCGTTCGTAATGAGGCAACACTGTGTATTTCTCTCTCGCAGAGCCCGGCTGACAAATTCGAAACGTCCAGCGATTGCGCCCACAGGAAAGCTGCCAGCACGGAAAGCTGTAGCTGGTTTTCACTGTCCCTTGGAACTGCATTCGCTGGTAGACAGACATTCGCGTTCTGCAAAAGCTTTGGTTCGTAATGGGGCAACACTGTGTATTTCTCTCTCGGAGAGCGCGGCTGCCAAATTCGAAACGTCCAGCGATTGCGCCCACAGGAAAGCTCCCAGCACGGAAAGCTGTAGCTGGTTTTCACTGTCCCTTGGAACTGCATTCGCTGCTACACAGACATTCGCGTTCTGCAAAAGCTTTCGTTCGTAATGAGGCAACACTGTGTATTTCTCTCTCGCAAAGCCCGGCTGACAAATTCGAAACGTCCAGCGATTGCGCCCACAGGAAAGCTGCCAGCACGGAAAGCTGTAGCTGGTTTTCACTGTCCTTTGGAACTGCATTCGCTGGTAGACAGACATTCGCGTTCTGCAAAAGCTTTGTTTCGTAATGGGGCAACACTGTGTATTTCTCTCTCGGAGAGCCCGGCTGCCAAATTCGAAACGTCCAGCGATTGCGCCCACAGGAAAGCTCCCAGCACGGAAAGCTGTAGCTGGTTTTTACTGTCCCTTGGAACTGCATTCGCTGGTAGACAGACATTCGCGTTCTGCAAAAGCTTTGGTTGGTAAAGGGGCAACACTGTGTATTTCTCTCTCGGAGAGCCCGGCTGCCAAATTCGAAACGTCCAGCGATTGCGCCCACAGGAAAGCTCCCAGCACGGAAAGCTGTAGCTGGTTTTCACTGTCCCTTGGAACTGCATTCGCTGGTAGACAGACATTCGCGTTCTGCAAAAGCTTTGGTTGGTAATGGGGCAATACTGTGTATTTCTCTCTGGGAGAGCCCGGCTGCCAAATTCGAAACGTCCAGCGATTGCGCCCACAGGAAAGCTCCCAGCACGGAAAGCTGTAGCTGGTTTTCACTGTCCCTTGGAACTGCATTCGCTGCTACACAGACATTCGCGTTCTGCAAAAGCTTTCGTTCGTAATGAGGCAACACTGTGTATTTCTCTCTCGCAGAGCCCGGCTGACAAATTCGAAACGTCCAGGGATTGCGCCCACAGGAAAGCTGCCAGCACGGAAAGCTGTAGCTGGTTTTCACTGTCCCTTGGAACTGCATTCGCTGGTAGACAGACATTCGCGTTCTGCAACAGGTTTCGTTCGTAAAGGGGCAACACTGTGTATTTCTCTCTCGGAGAGCCCGGCTGCCAAATTCGAAACGTCCAGCGATTGCGCCCACAGGAAAGCTGCCAGCACGGAAAGCTGTAGCTGGTTTTCACTGTCCCTTGGAACTGCATTCGCTGGTAGACAGACATTCGCGTTCTGCAAAAGCTTTGGTTCGTAATGGGGCAACACTGTGTATTTCTCTCTCGCAGAGCCCGGCTGCCAAATTCGAAACGTCCAGCGATTGCGCCCACAGGAAAGCTCCCAGCACGGAAAGCTGTAGCTGGTTTTCACTGTCCCTTGGAACTGCATTCGCTGCTACACAGACATTCGCGTTCTGCAAAAGCTTTGTTTGGTAAAGGGGCAACACTGTGTATTTCTCTCTCGGAGAGCGCGGCTGCCAAATTCGAAACGTCCAGCGATTGCGCCCACAGGAAAGCTCCCAGCACGGAAAGCTGTAGCTGGTTTTCACTGTCCCTTGGAACTGCATTCGCTGCTACACAGACATTCGCGTTCTGCAAAAGCTTTGGTTGGTAAAGGGGCAACACTGTGTATTTCTCTGTCGGAGAGCGCGGCTGCCAAATTCGAAACGTCCAACGATTGCGCCCACATGAAAGCTGCCAGCACGGAAAGCTGTAGCTGGTTTTCACTGTCCCTTGGAACTGCATTCGCTGGTAGACAGACATTCGCGTTCTGCAAAAGCTTTCGTTCGTAATGGGGCAACACTGTGTATGTCTCTCTGGGAGAGCCCGGCTGCCAAATTCGAAACGTCCAGCGATTGCGCCCACAGGAAAGCTGCCAGCACGGAAAGCTGTAGCTGGTTTTCACTGTCCCTTGGAACTGCATTCGCTGGTAGACAGACATTCGCGTTCTGCAAAAGCTTTGGTTGGTAATGGGGCAATACTGTGTATTTCTCTCTGGGAGAGCCCGGCTGCCAAATTCGAAACGTCCAGCGATTGCGCCCACAGGAAAGCTGCCAGCACGGAAAGCTGTAGCTGGTTTTCACTGTCCCTTGGAACTGCATTCGCTGCTACACAGACATTCGTGTTCTGCAAAAGCTTTCGTTCGTAATGAGGCAACACTGTGTATTTCTCTCTCGCAGAGCCCGGCTGCCAAATTCGAAACGTCCAGCGATTGCGCCCACAGGAAAGCTGCCAGCACGGAAAGCTGTAGCTGGTTTTCACTGTCCTTTGGAACTGCATTCGCTGGTAGACAGACATTCGCGTTCTGCAAAAGCTTTCGTTCGTAATGGGGCAACACTGTGTATGTCTCTCTGGGAGAGCCCGGCTGCCAAATTCGAAACGTCCAGCGATTGCGCCCACAGGAAAGCTCCCAGCACGGAAAGCTGTAGCTGGTTTTCACTGTCCCTTGGAACTGCATTCGCTGGTAGACAGACATTCGCGTTCTGCAACAGGTTTCGTTCGTAAAGGGGCAACACTGTGTATTTCTCTCTCGGAGAGCCCGGCTGCCAAATTCGAAACGTCCAGCGATTGCGCCCACAGGAAAGCTCCCAGCACGGAAAGCTGTAGCTGGTTTTCACTGTCCCTTGGAACTGCATTCGCTGGTAGACAGACATTCGCGTTCTGCAAAAGCTTTGGTTGGTAATGGGGCAATACTGTGTATTTCTCTCTGGGAGAGCCCGGCTGCCAAATTCGAAACGTCCAGCGATTGCGCCCACAGGAAAGCTCCCAGCACGGAAAGCTGTAGCTGGTTTTCACTGTCCCTTGGAACTGCATTCGCTGGTAGACGGACATTCGTGTTCTGCAACAGCTTTCGTTCGTAATGAGGCAACACTGTGTATTTCTCTCTCGGAGAGCGCGGCTGCCAAATTCGAAACGTCCAGCGATTGCGCCCACAGGAAAGCTGCCAGCACGGAAAGCTGTAGCTGGTTTTCACTGTCCCTTGGAACTGCATTCGCTGCTACACAGACATTCGCGTTCTGCAAAAGCTTTGGTTGGTAAAGGGGCAACACTGTGTATTTCTCTGTCGGAGAGCCCGGCTGCCAAATTCGAAACGTCCAACGATTGCGCCCACAGGAAAGCTGCCAGCACGGAAAGCTGTAGCTGGTTTTCACTGTCCCTTGGAACTGCATTCGCTGGTAGACAGACATTCGCGTTCTGCAAAAGCTTTCGTTCGTAATGAGGCAACACTGTGTATTTCTCTCTCGGAGAGCCCGGCTGTCAAATTCGAAACGTCCAGCGATTGCGCCCACAGGAAAGCTGCCAGCACGGAAAGCTGTAGCTGGTTTTCACTGTCCCTTGGAACTGCATTCGCTGGTAGACAGACATTCGCGTTCTGCAAAAGCTTTGGTTGGTAATGGGGCAATACTGTGTATTTCTCTCTGGGAGAGCCCGGCTGCCAAATTCGAAACGTCCAGCGATTGCGCCCACAGGAAAGCTCCCAGCACGGAAAGCTGTAGCTGGTTTTCACTGTCCCTTGGAACTGCATTCGCTGGTAGACAGACATTCGCGTTCTGCAAAAGCTTTGGTTGGTAAATGGGCAACACTGTGTATTTCTCTCTCGGAGAGCCCGGCTGCCAAATTCGAAACGTCCAGCGATTGCGCCCACAGGAAAGCTGCCAGCACGGAAAGCTGTAGCTGGTTTTCACTGTCCCTTGGAACTGCATTCGCTGGTAGACAGACATTCGCGTTCTGCAAAAGCTTTGGTTGGTAATGGGGCAATACTGTGTATTTCTCTCTGGGAGAGCCCGGCTGCCAAATTCGAAACGTCCAGCGATTGCGCCCACAGGAAAGCTCCCAGCACGGAAAGCTGTAGCTGGTTTTCACTGTCCCTTGGAACTGCATTCGCTGGTAGACGGACATTCGTGTTCTGCAAAAGCTTTCGTTCGTAATGAGGCAACACTGTGTATTTCTCTCTCGGAGAGCGCGGCTGCCAAATTCGAAACGTCCAGCGATTGCGCCCACAGGAAAGCTCCCAGCACGGAAAGCTGTAGCTGGTTTTCACTGTCCCTTGGAACTGCATTCGCTGCTACACAGACATTCGCGTTCTGCAAAAGCTTTGGTTGGTAAAGGGGCAACACTGTGTATTTCTCTGTCGGAGAGCCCGGCTGCCAAATTCGAAACGTCCAACGATTGCGCCCACATGAAAGCTGCCAGCACGGAAAGCTGTAGCTGGTTTTCACTGTCCCTTGGAACTGCATTCGCTGGTAGACAGACATTCGCGTTCTGCAAAAGCTTTCGTTCGTAATGGGGCAACACTGTGTATTTCTCTCTGGGAGAGCGCGGCTGCCAAATTCGAAACGTCCAGCGATTGCGCCCACAGGAAAGCTCCCAGCACGGAAAGCTGTAGCTGGTTTTCACTGTCCCTTGGAACTGCATTCGCTGGTAGACAGACATTCGCGTTCTGCAAAAGCTTTGGTTGGTAAAGGGGCAACACTGTGTATTTCTCTCTCGGAGAGCCCGGCTGCCAAATTCGAAACGTCCAGCGATTGCGCCCACAGGAAAGCTGCCAGCACTGAAAGCTGTAGCTGGTTTTCACTGTCCCTTGGAACTGCATTCGCTGGTAGACAGACATTCGCGTTCTGCAAAAGCTTTGGTTGGTAATGGGGCAATACTGTGTATTTCTCTCTGGGAGAGCCCGGCTGCCAAATTCGAAACGTCCAGCGATTGCGCCCACAGGAAAGCTCCCAGCACGGAAAGCTGTAGCTGGTTTTCACTGTCCCTTGGAACTGCATTCGCTGGTAGACAGACATTCGAATTCTGCAAAAGCTTTCGTTCGTAATGAGGCAACACTGTGTATTTCTCTCTCGCAGAGCCCAGCTGACAAATTCGAAACGTCCAGCGATTGCGCCCACAGGAAAGCTGCCAGCACGGAAAGCTGTAGCTGGTTTTCACTGTCCCTTGGAACTGCATTCGCTGGTAGACAGACATTCGCGTTCTGCAAAAGCTTTGTTTCGTAATGGGGCAACACTGTGTATTTCTCTCTCGGAGAGCGCGGCTGCCAAATTCGAAACGTCCAGCGATTGCGCCCACAGGAAAGCTCCCAGCACGGAAAGCTGTAGCTGGTTTTCACTGTCCCTTGGAACTGCATTCGCTGCTACACAGACATTCGCGTTCTGCAAAAGCTTTGGTTGGTAAAGGGACAACACTGTGTAGTTCTCTGTCGGAGAGTCCGGCTGCCAAATTCGAAACGTCCAACGATTGCGCCCACATGAAAGCTGCCAGCACGGAAAGCTGTAGCTGGTTTTCACTGTCCCTTGGAACTGCATTCGCTGCTACACAGACATTCGCGTTCTGCAAAAGCTTTCGTTCGTAATGGGGCAACACTGTGTATTTCTCTCTGGGAGAGCCCGGCTGCCAAATTCGAAACGTCCAGCGATTGCGCCCACAGGAAAGCTCCCAGCACGGAAAGCTGTAGCTGGTTTTCACTGTCCCTTGGAACTGCATTCGCTGGTAGACAGACATTCGCGTTCTGCAAAAGCTTTGTTTCGTAATGGGGCAACACTGTGTATTTCTCTCTCGGAGAGCCCGGCTGCCAAATTCGAAACGTCCAGCGATTGCGCCCACAGGAAAGCTGCCAGCACGGAAAGCTGTAGCTGGTTTTCACTGTCCCTTGGAACTGCATTCGCTGGTAGACAGACATTCGCGTTCTGCAAAAGCTTTGGTTGGTAATGGGGCAACACTGTGTATTTCTCTCTCGGAGAGCCCGGCTGCCAAATTCGAAACGTCCAGCGATTGCGCCCACAGGAAAGCTGCCAGCACGGAAAGCTGTAGCTGGTTTTCACTGTCCCTTGGAACTGCATTCGCTGGTAGACAGACATTCGCGTTCTGCAAAAGCTTTGTTTCGTAATGGGGCAACACTGTGTATTTCTCTCTCGCAGAGCCCGGCTGACAAATTCGAAACGTCCAGCGATTGCGCCCACAGGAAAGCTGCCAGCACGGAAAGCTGTAGCTGGTTTTCACTGTCCCTTGGAACTGCATTCGCTGGTAGACAGACATTCGCGTTCTGCAAAAGCTTTGTTTCGTAATGGGGCAACACTGTGTATTTCTCTCTCGGAGAGCCCGGCTGCCAAATTCGAAACGTCCAGCGATTGCGCCCACAGGAAAGCTCCCAGCACGGAAAGCTGTAGCTGGTTTTCACTGTCCCTTGGAACTGCATTCGCTGGTAGACAGACATTCGCGTTCTGCAACAGGTTTCGTTCGTAAAGGGGCAACACTGTGTATTTCTCTCTCGGAGAGCCCGGCTGCCAAATTCGAAACGTCCAGCGATTGCGCCCACAGGAAAGCTGCCAGCACGGAAAGCTGTAGCTGGTTTTCACTGTCCCTTGGAACTGCATTCGCTGGTAGACAGACATTCGCGTTCTGCAAAAGCTTTGGTTCGTAATGGGGCAACAATGTGTATTTCTCTCTCGCAGAGCCCGGCTGCCAAATTCGAAACGTCCAGCGATTGCGCCCACAGGAAAGCTCCCAGCACGGAAAGCTGTAGCTGGTTTTCACTGTCCCTTGGAACTGCAT
Organism: Mycteria americana; assembly: GCF_035582795.1. NCBI lineage: Eukaryota > Metazoa > Chordata > Aves > Ciconiiformes > Ciconiidae > Mycteria > Mycteria americana. The sequence goes on along the minus strand of NC_134367.1, from coordinate 119,047,270 downwards.
TCGCTGCTACACAGACATCGCGTTCTGCAAAAGCTTTGTTTGGTAAAGGGGCAACACTTTGTATTTCTCTCTCCGAGAGCGCGGCTGCCAAATTCGAAACGTCCAGCGATTGCGCCCACAGGAAAGCTCCCAGCACGGAAAGCTGTACCTGGTTTTCACTGTCCCTTGGAACTGCATTCGCTGCTACACAGACATTCGCGTTCTGCAAAAGCTTTGGTTGGTAAAGGGGCAACACTGTGTATTTCTCTGTCGGAGAGCCCGGCTGCCAAATTCGAAACGTCCAACGATTGCGCCCACATGAAAGCTGCCAGCACGGAAAGCTGTAGCTGGTTTTCACTGTCCCTTGGAACTGCATTCGCTGGTAGACAGACATTCGCGTTCTGCAAAAGCTTTGGTTGGTAATGGGGCAATACTGTGTATTTCTCTCTGGGAGAGCCCGGCTGCCAAATTCGAAACGTCCAGCGATTGCGCCCACAGGAAAGCTGCCAGCACGGAAAGCTGTAGCTGGTTTTCACTGTCCCTTGGAACTGCATTCGCTGGTAGACGGACATTCGTGTTCTGCAAAAGCTTTCGTTCGTAATGAGGCAACACTGTGTATTTCTCTCTCGGAGAGCGCGGCTGCCAAATTCGAAACGTCCAGCGATTGCGCCCACAGGAAAGCTGCCAGCACGGAAAGCTGTAGCTGGTTTTCACTGTCCCTTGGAACTGCATTCGCTGGTAGACAGACATTCGCGTTCTGCAAAAGCTTTGGTTGGTAAAGGGGCAACACTGTGTATTTCTCTGTCGGAGAGCCCGGCTGCCAAATTCGAAACGTCCAACGATTGCGCCCACATGAAAGCTGCCAGCACGGAAAGCTGTAGCTGGTTTTCACTGTCCCTTGGAACTGCATTCGCTGGTAGACAGACATTCGCGTTCTGCAAAAGCTTTCGTTCATAATGAGGCAACACTGTGTATTTCTCTCTCGGAGAGCCCGGCTGTCAAATTCGAAACGTCCAGCGATTGCGCCCACAGGAAAGCTGCCAGCACGGAAAGCTGTAGCTGGTTTTCACTGTCCCTTGGAACTGCATTCGCTGGTAGACAGACATTCGCGTTCTGCAAAAGCTTTGGTTGGTAAATGGGCAACACTGTGTATTTCTCTCTCGGAGAGCCCGGCTGCCAAATTCGAAACGTCCAGCGATTGCGCCCACAGGAAAGCTGCCAGCACGGAAAGCTGTAGCTGGTTTTCACTGTCCCTTGGAACTGCATTCGCTGGTAGACAGACATTCGCGTTCTGCAACAGGTTTCGTTCGTAAAGGGGCAACACTGTGTATTTCTCTCTCGGAGAGCCCGGCTGCCAAATTCGAAACGTCCAGCGATTGCGCCCACAGGAAAGCTGCCAGCACGGAAAGCTGTAGCTGGTTTTCACTGTCCCTTGGAACTGCATTCGCTGGTAGACAGACATTCGCGTTCTGCAAAAGCTTTGGTTCGTAATGGGGCAACACTGTGTATTTCTCTCTCGCAGAGCCCGGCTGCCAAATTCGAAACGTCCAGCGATTGCGCCCACAGGAAAGCTGCCAGCACGGAAAGCTGTAGCTGGTTTTCACTGTCCCTTGGAACTGCATTCGCTGGTAGACAGACATTCGCGTTCTGCAAAAGCTTTGTTTGGTAAAGGGGCAACACTGTGTATTTCTCTCTCGGAGAGCCCGGCTGTCAAATTCGAAACGTCCAGCGATTGCGCCCACAGGAAAGCTGCCAGCACGGAAAGCTGTAGCTGGTTTTCACTGTCCCTTGGAACTGCATTCGCTGGTAGACAGACATTCGCGTTCTGCAAAAGCTTTGGTTGGTAATGGGGCAATACTGTGTATTTCTCTCTGGGAGAGCCCGGCTGCCAAATTCGAAACGTCCAGCGATTGCGTCCACAGGAAAGCTCCCAGCACGGAAAGCTGTAGCTGGTTTTCACTGTCCCTTGGAACTGCATTCGCTGGTAGACGGACATTCGTGTCCTGCAAAAGCTTTCGTTCGTAATGAGGCAACACTGTGTATTTCTCTCTCGGAGAGCGCGGCTGCCAAATTCGAAACGTCCAGCGATTGCGCCCACAGGAAAGCTCCCAGCACGGAAAGCTGTAGCTGGTTTTCACTGTCCCTTGGAACTGCATTCGCTGCTACACAGACATTCGCGTTCTGCAAAAGCTTTGGTTGGTAAAGGGGCAACACTGTGTATTTCTCTGTCGGAGAGCCCGGCTGCCAAATTCGAAACGTCCAACGATTGCGCCCACATGAAAGCTGCCAGCACGGAAAGCTGTAGCTGGTTTTCACTGTCCCGTGGAACTGCATTCGCTGCTACACAGACATTCGCGTTCTGCAAAAGCTTTGTTTCGTAATGGGGCAACACTGTGTATTTCTCTCTCGGAGAGCCCGGCTGCCAAATTCGAAACGTCCAGCGATTGCGCCCACAGGAAAGCTGCCAGCACGGAAAGCTGTAGCTGGTTTTCACTGTCCCTTGGAACTGCATTCGCTGGTAGACAGACATTCGCGTTCTGCAACAGCTTTCGTTCGTAATGGGGCAACACTGTGTATTTCTCTCTGGGAGAGCCCGGCTGCCAAATTCGAAACGTCCAGCGATTGCGCCCACAGGAAAGCTGCCAGCACGGAAAGCTGTAGCTGGTTTTCACTGTCCCTTGGAACTGCATTCGCTGGTAGACAGACATTCGCGTTCTGCAAAAGCTTTCGTTCGTAATGGGGCAACACTGTGTATTTCTCTCTGGGAGAGCCCGGCTGCCAAATTCGAAACGTCCAGCGATTGCGCCCACAGGAAAGCTCCCAGCACGGAAAGCTGTAGCTGGTTTTCACTGTCCCTTGGAACTGCATTCGCTGGTAGACAGACATTCGCGTTCTGCAAAAGCTTTGTTTCGTAATGGGGCAACACTGTGTATTTCTCTCTCGGAGAGCCCGGCTGCCAAATTCGAAACGTCCAGCGATTGCGCCCACAGGAAAGCTGCCAGCACGGAAAGCTGTAGCTGGTTTTCACTGTCCCTTGGAACTGCATTCGCTGGTAGACAGACATTCGCGTTCTGCAAAAGCTTTGGTTGGTAAATGGGCAACACTGTGTATTTCTCTCTCGGAGAGCCCGGCTGCGAAATTCGAAACGTCCAGCGATTGCGCCCACAGGAAAGCTGCCAGCACGGAAAGCTGTAGCTGGTTTTCACTGTCCCTTGGAACTGCATTCGCTGGTAGACAGACATTCGCGTTCTGCAAAAGCTTTGTTTCGTAATGGGGCAACACTGTGTATTTCTCTCTCGCAGAGCCCGGCTGACAAATTCGAAACGTCCAGCGATTGCGCCCACAGGAAAGCTGCCAGCACGGAAAGCTGTAGCTGGTTTTCACTGTCCCTTGGAACTGCATTCGCTGGTAGACAGACATTCGCGTTCTGCAAAAGCTTTGTTTCGTAATGGGGCAACACTGTGTATTTCTCTCTCGGAGAGCCCGGCTGCCAAATTCGAAACGTCCAGCGATTGCGCCCACAGGAAAGCTGCCAGCACGGAAAGCTGTAGCTGGTTTTCACTGTCCCTTGGAACTGCATTCGCTGGTAGACAGACATTCGCGTTCTGCAACAGGTTTCGTTCGTAAAGGGGCAACACTGTGTATTTCTCTCTCGGAGAGCCCGGCTGCCAAATTCGAAACGTCCAGCGATTGCGCCCACAGGAAAGCTGCCAGCACGGAAAGCTGTAGCTGGTTTTCACTGTCCCTTGGAACTGCATTCGCTGGTAGACAGACATTCGCGTTCTGCAAAAGCTTTGGTTCGTAATGGGGCAACACTGTGTATTTCTCTCTCGCAGAGCCCGGCTGCCAAATTCGAAACGTCCAGCGATTGCGCCCACAGGAAAGCTGCCAGCACGGAAAGCTGTAGCTGGTTTTCACTGTCCCTTGGAACTGCATTCGCTGGTAGACAGACATTCGCGTTCTGCAAAAGCTTTGGTTCGTAATGGGGCAACACTGTGTATTTCTCTCTCGCAGAGCCCGGCTGCCAAATTCGAAACGTCCAGCGATTGCGCCCACAGGAAAGCTCCCAGCACGGAAAGCTGTAGCTGGTTTTCACTGTCCCTTGGAACTGCATTCGCTGGTAGACAGACATTCGCGTTCTGCAAAAGCTTTGTTTGGTAAAGGGGCAACACTGTGTATTTCTCTGTCGGAGAGCCCGGCTGCCAAATTCGAAACGTCCAACGATTGCGCCCACAGGAAAGCTGCCAGCACGGAAAGCTGTAGCTGGTTTTCACTGTCCCTTGGAACTGCATTCGCTGGTAGACGGACATTCGTGTTCTGCAAAAGCTTTCGTTCGTAATGAGGCAACACTGTGTATTTCTCTCTCGGAGAGCGCGGCTGCCAAATTCGAAACGTCCAGCGATTGCGCCCACAGGAAAGCTGCCAGCACGGAAAGCTGTAGCTGGTTTTCACTGTCCCTTGGAACTGCATTCGCTGCTACACAGACATTCGCGTTCTGCAAAAGCTTTGGTTGGTAAAGGGGCAACACTGTGTATTTCTCTGTCGGAGAGCCCGGCTGCCAAATTCGAAACGTCCAACGATTGCGCCCACATGAAAGCTGCCAGCACGGAAAGCTGTAGCTGGTTTTCACTGTCCCTTGGAACTGCATTCGCTGCTACACAGACATTCGTGTTCTGCAAAAGCTTTCGTTCGTAATGAGGCAACACTGTGTATTTCTCTCTCGCAGAGCCCGGCTGACAAATTCGAAACGTCCAGCGATTGCGCCCACAGGAAAGCTGCCAGCACGGAAAGCTGTAGCTGGTTTTCACTGTCCCTTGGAACTGCATTCGCTGGTAGACAGACATTCGCGTTCTGCAAAAGCTTTGTTTCGTAATGGGGCAACACTGTGTATTTCTCTCTCGGAGAGCCCGGCTGCCAAATTCGAAACGTCCAGCGATTGCGCCCACAGGAAAGCTGCCAGCACGGAAAGCTGTAGCTGGTTTTCACTGTCCCTTGGAACTGCATTCGCTGGTAGACAGACATTCGCGTTCTGCAACAGGTTTCGTTCGTAAAGGGGCAACACTGTGTATTTCTCTCTCGGAGAGCCCGGCTGCCAAATTCGAAACGTCCAGCGATTGCGCCCACAGGAAAGCTGCCAGCACGGAAAGCTGTAGCTGGTTTTCACTGTCCCTTGGAACTGCATTCGCTGGTAGACAGACATTCGCGTTCTGCAAAAGCTTTGGTTCGTAATGGGGCAACACTGTGTATTTCTCTCTCGCAGAGCCCGGCTGCCAAATTCGAAACGTCCAGCGATTGCGCCCACAGGAAAGCTCCCAGCACGGAAAGCTGTAGCTGGTTTTCACTGTCCCTTGGAACTGCATTCGCTGGTAGACAGACATTCGCGTTCTGCAAAAGCTTTGTTTGGTAAAGGGGCAACACTGTGTATTTCTCTCTCGGAGAGCCCGGCTGTCAAATTCGAAACGTCCAGCGATTGCGCCCACAGGAAAGCTCCCAGCACGGAAAGCTGTAGCTGGTTTTCACTGTCCCTTGGAACTGCATTCGCTGGTAGACAGACATTCGCGTTCTGCAAAAGCTTTGGTTGGTAATGGGGCAATACTGTGTATTTCTCTCTGGGAGAGCCCGGCTGCCAAATTCGAAACGTCCAGCGATTGCGTCCACAGGAAAGCTCCCAGCACGGAAAGCTGTAGCTGGTTTTCACTGTCCCTTGGAACTGCATTCGCTGGTAGACGGACATTCGTGTCCTGCAAAAGCTTTCGTTCGTAATGAGGCAACACTGTGTATTTCTCTCTCGGAGAGCGCGGCTGCCAAATTCGAAACGTCCAGCGATTGCGCCCACAGGAAAGCTCCCAGCACGGAAAGCTGTAGCTGGTTTTCACTGTCCCTTGGAACTGCATTCGCTGCTACACAGACATTCGCGTTCTGCAAAAGCTTTCGTTCGTAATGGGGCAACACTGTGTATTTCTCTCTGGGAGAGCCCGGCTGCCAAATTCGAAACGTCCAGCGATTGCGCCCACAGGAAAGCTCCCAGCACGGAAAGCTGTAGCTGGTTTTCACTGTCCCTTGGAACTGCATTCGCTGGTAGACAGACATTCGCGTTCTGCAAAAGCTTTGTTTCGTAATGGGGCAACACTGTGTATTTCTCTCTCGGAGAGCCCGGCTGCCAAATTCGAAACGTCCAGCGATTGCGCCCACAGGAAAGCTGCCAGCACGGAAAGCTGTAGCTGGTTTTCACTGTCCCTTGGAACTGCATTCGCTGGTAGACAGACATTCGCGTTCTGCAAAAGCTTTGGTTGGTAAATGGGCAACACTGTGTATTTCTCTCTCGGAGAGCCCGGCTGCCAAATTCGAAACGTCCAGCGATTGCGCCCACAGGAAAGCTGCCAGCACGGAAAGCTGTAGCTGGTTTTCACTGTCCCTTGGAACTGCATTCGCTGGTAGACAGACATTCGCGTTCTGCAAAAGCTTTGTTTCGTAATGGGGCAACACTGTGTATTTCTCTCTCGCAGAGCCCGGCTGACAAATTCGAAACGTCCAGCGATTGCGCCCACAGGAAAGCTGCCAGCACGGAAAGCTGTAGCTGATTTTCACTGTCCCTTGGAACTGCATTCGCTGGTAGACAGACATTCGCGTTCTGCAAAAGCTTTGTTTCGTAATGGGGCAACACTGTGTATTTCTCTCTCGGAGAGCCCGGCTGCCAAATTCGAAACGTCCAGCGATTGCGCCCACAGGAAAGCTGCCAGCACGGAAAGCTGTAGCTGGTTTTCACTGTCCCTTGGAACTGCATTCGCTGGTAGACAGACATTCGCGTTCTGCAACAGGTTTCGTTCGTAAAGGGGCAACACTGTGTATTTCTCTCTCGGAGAGCCCGGCTGCCAAATTCGAAACGTCCAGCGATTTCGCCCACACGAAAGCTGCCAGCACGGAATGCTGTAGCTGGTTTTCACTGTCCCTTGGAACTGCATTCGCCGGTAGACAGACATTCGCGTTCTGCAAAAGCTTTGGTTCGTAATGGGGCAACACTGTGTATTTCTCTCTCGCAGAGCCCGGCTGCCAAATTCGAAACGTCCAGCGATTGCGCCCACAGGAAAGCTCCCAGCACGGAAAGCTGTAGCTGGTTTTCACTGTCCCTTGGAACTGCATTCGCTGCTACACAGACATCGCGTTCTGCAAAAGCTTTGTTTGGTAAAGGGGCAACACTGTGTATTTCTCTCTCCGAGAGCGCGGCTGCCAAATTCGAAACGTCCAGCGATTGCGCCCACAGGAAAGCTGCCAGCACGGAAAGCTGTAGCTGGTTTTCACTGTCCCTTGGAACTGCATTCGCTGGTAGACAGACATTCGCGTTCTGCAAAAGCTTTGGTTGGTAAAGGGGCAACACTGTGTATTTCTCTGTCGGAGAGCCCGGCTGCCAAATTCGAAACGTCCAACGATTGCGCCCACAGGAAAGCTGCCAGCACGGAAAGCTGTAGCTGGTTTTCACTGTCCCTTGGAACTGCATTCGCTGGTAGACGGACATTCGTGTTCTGCAAAAGCTTTCGTTCGTAATCAGGCAACACTGTGTATTTCTCTCTCGGAGAGCGCGGCTGCCAAATTCGAAACGTCCAGCGATCGCGCCCACAGGAAAGCTGCCAGCACGGAAAGCTGTAGCTGGTTTTCACTGTCCCTTGGAACTGCATTCGCTGCTACACAGACATTCGCGTTCTGCAAAAGCTTTGGTTGGTAAAGGGGCAACACTGTGTATTTCTCTGTCGGAGAGCCCGGCTGCCAAATTCGAAACGTCCAACGATTGCGCCCACATGAAAGCTGCCAGCACGGAAAGCTGTAGCTGGTTTTCACTGTCCCTTGGAACTGCATTCGCTGGTAGACAGACATTCGCGTTCTGCAAAAGCTTTCGTTCGTAATGAGGCAACACTGTGTATTTCTCTCTCGGAGAGCCCGGCTGTCAAATTCGAAACGTCCAGCGATTGCGCCCACAGGAAAGCTGCCAGCACGGAAAGCTGTAGCTGGTTTTCACTGTCCCTTGGAACTGCATTCGCTGGTAGACAGACATTCGCGTTCTGCAAAAGCTTTGGTTGGTAATGGGGCAATACTGTGTATTTCTCTCTGGGAGAGCCCGGCTGCCAAATTCGAAACGTCCAGCGATTGCGCCCACAGGAAAGCTGCCAGCACGGAAAGCTGTAGCTGGTTTTCACTGTCCCTTGGAACTGCATTCGCTGGTAGACAGACATTCGCGTTCTGCAAAAGCTTTGGTTGGTAAATGGGCAACACTGTGTATTTCTCTCTCGGAGAGCCCGGCTGCCAAATTCGAAACGTCCAGCGATTGCGCCCACAGGAAAGCTGCCAGCACGGAAAGCTGTAGCTGGTTTTCACTGTCCCTTGGAACTGCATTCGCTGCTACACAGACATTCGTATTCTGCAAAAGCTTTCGTTCGTAATGAGGCAACACTGTGTATTTCTCTCTCGCAGAGCCCGGCTGACAAATTCGAAACGTCCAGCGATTGCGCCCACAGGAAAGCTCCCAGCACGGAAAGCTGTAGCTGGTTTTCACTGTCCCTTGGAACTGCATTCGCTGGTAGACAGACATTCGCGTTCTGCAAAAGCTTTGGTTGGTAAAGGGGCAACAATGTGTATTTCTCTCTCGGAGAGCCCGGCTGCCAAATTCGAAACGTCCAGCGATTGCGCCCACAGGAAAGCTGCCAGCACGGAAAGCTGTAGCTGGTTTTCACTGTCCCTTGGAACTGCATTCGCTGCTACACAGACATTCGTGTTCTGCAAAAGCTTTCGTTCGTAATGAGGCAACACTGTGTATTTCTCTCTCGCAGAGCCCGGCTGACAAATTCGAAACGTCCAGCGATTGCGCCCACAGGAAAGCTGCCAGCACGGAAAGCTGTAGCTGGTTTTCACTGTCCCTTGGAACTGCATTCGCTGGTAGACAGACATTCGCGTTCTGCAAAAGCTTTGTTTCGTAATGGGGCAACACTGTGTATTTCTCTCTGGGAGAGCCCGGCTGCCAAATTCGAAACGTCCAGCGATTGCGCCCACAGGAAAGCTGCCAGCACGGAAAGCTGTAGCTGGTTTTCACTGTCCCTTGGAACTGCATTCGCTGGTAGACAGACATTCGCGTTCTGCAACAGGTTTCGTTCGTAAAGGGGCAACACTGTGTATTTCTCTCTCGGAGAGCCCGGCTGCCAAATTCGAAACGTCCAGCGATTGCGCCCACAGGAAAGCTGCCAGCACGGAAAGCTGTAGCTGGTTTTCACTGTCCCTTGGAACTGCATTCGCTGGTAGACAGACATTCTTGTTCTGCAAAAGCTTTGGTTCGTAATGGGGCAACACTGTGTATTTCTCTCTCGCAGAGCCCGGCTGCCAAATTCGAAACGTCCAGCGATTGCGCCCACAGGAAAGCTCCCAGCACGGAAAGCTGTAGCTGGTTTTCACTGTCCCTTGGAACTGCATTCGCTGGTAGACAGACATTCGCGTTCTGCAAAAGCTTTGTTTGGTAAAGGGGCAACACTGTGTATTTCTCTCTCGGAGAGCCCGGCTGTCAAATTCGAAACGTCCAGCGATTGCGCCCACAGGAAAGCTGCCAGCACGGAAAGCTGTAGCTGGTTTTCACTGTCCCTTGGAACTGCATTCGCTGGTAGACAGACATTCGCGTTCTGCAAAAGCTTTGGTTGGTAATGGGGCAATACTGTGTATTTCTCTCTGGGAGAGCCTGGCTGCCAAATTCGAAACGTCCAGCGATTGCGCCCACAGGAAAGCTGCCAGCACGGAAAGCTGTAGCTGGTTTTCACTGTCCCTTGGAACTGCATTCGCTGGTAGACAGACATTCGCGTTCTGCAAAAGCTTTGGTTGGTAAATGGGCAACACTGTGTATTTCTCTCTCGGAGAGCCCGGCTGCCAAATTCGAAACGTCCAGCGATTGCGCCCACAGGAAAGCTGCCAGCACGGAAAGCTGTAGCTGGTTTTCACTGTCCCTTGGAACTGCATTCGCTGCTACACAGACATTCGTATTCTGCAAAAGCTTTCGTTCGTAATGAGGCAACACTGTGTATTTCTCTCTCGCAGAGCCCGGCTGACAAATTCGAAACGTCCAGCGATTGCGCCCACAGGAAAGCTCCCAGCACGGAAAGCTGTAGCTGGTTTTCACTGTCGCTTGGAACTGCATTCGCTGGTAGACAGACATTCGCGTTCTGCAAAAGCTTTGGTTGGTAAAGGGGCAACACTGTGTATTTCTCTCTCGGAGAGCCCGGCTGCCAAATTCGAAACGTCCAGCGATTGCGCCCACAGGAAAGCTCCCAGCACGGAAAGCTGTAGCTGGTTTTCACTGTCCCTTGGAACTGCATTCGCTGCTACACAGACATTCGTGTTCTGCAAAAGCTTTCGTTCGTAATGAGGCAACACTGTGTATTTCTCTCTCGCAGAGCCCGGCTGACAAATTCGAAACGTCCAGCGATTGCGCCCACAGGAAAGCTGCCAGCACGGAAAGCTGTAGCTGGTTTTCACTGTCCCTTGGAACTGCATTCGCTGGTAGACAGACATTCGCGTTCTGCAAAAGCTTTGTTTCGTAATGGGGCAACACTGTGTATTTCTCTCTCGGAGAGCGCGGCTGCCAAATTCGAAACGTCCAGCGATTGCGCCCACAGGAAAGCTGCCAGCACGGAAAGCTGTAGCTGGTTTTCACTGTCCCTTGGAACTGCATTCGCTGGTAGACAGACATTCGCGTTCTGCAAAAGCTTTGTTTCGTAATGGGGCAACACTGTGTATTTCTCTCTCGGAGAGCCCGGCTGCCAAATTCGAAACGTCCAGCGATTGCGCCCACAGGAAAGCTGCCAGCACGGAAAGCTGTAGCTGGTTTTCACTGTCCCTTGGAACTGCATTCGCTGGTAGACAGACATTCGCGTTCTGCAACAGGTTTCGTTCGTAAAGGGGCAACACTGTGTATTTCTCTCTCGGAGAGCCCGGCTGCCAAATTCGAAACGTCCAGCGATTGCGCCCACAGGAAAGCTGCCAGCACGGAAAGCTGTAGCTGGTTTTCACTGTCCCTTGGAACTGCATTCGCTGGTAGACAGACATTCGCGTTCTGCAAAAGCTTTGGTTCGTAATGGGGCAACACTGTGTATTTCTCTCTCGCAGAGCCCGGCTGCCAAATTCGAAACGTCCAGCGATTGCGCCCACAGGAAAGCTCCCAGCACGGAAAGCTGTAGCTGGTTTTCACTGTCCCTTGGAACTGCATTCGCTGGTAGACAGACATTCGCGTTCTGCAAAAGCTTTGGTTCGTAATGGGGCAACACTGTGTATTTCTCTCTCGCAGAGCCCGGCTGCCAAATTCGAAACGTCCAGCGATTGCGCCCACAGGAAAGCTCCCAGCACGGAAAGCTGTAGCTGGTTTTCACTGTCCCTTGGAACTGCATTCGCTGGTAGACAGACATTCGCGTTCTGCAAAAGCTTTGTTTGGTAAAGGGGCAACACTGTGTATTTCTCTCTCGGAGAGCCCGGCTGTCAAATTCGAAACGTCCAGCGATTGCGCCCACAGGAAAGCTGCCAGCACGGAAAGCTGTAGCTGGTTTTCACTGTCCCTTGGAACTGCATTCGCTGGTAGACAGACATTCGCGTTCTGCAAAAGCTTTCGTTCGTAATGAGGCAACACTGTGTATTTCTCTCTCGGAGAGCCCGGCTGTCAAATTCGAAACGTCCAGCGATTGCGCCCACAGGAAAGCTGCCAGCACGGAAAGCTGTAGCTGGTTTTCACTGTCCCTTGGAACTGCATTCGCTGGTAGACAGACATTCGTGTTCTGCAAAAGCTTTGTTTGGTAATGGGGCAATACTGTGTATTTCTCTCTGGGAGAGCCCGGCTGCCAAATTCGAAACGTCCAGCGATTGCGCCCACAGGAAAGCTGCCAGCACGGAAAGCTGTAGCTGGTTTTCACTGTCCCTTGGAACTGCATTCGCTGCTACACAGACATTCGTATTCTGCAAAAGCTTTCGTTCGTAATGAGGCAACACTGTGTATTTCTCTCTCGCAGAGCCCGGCTGACAAATTCGAAACGTCCAGCGATTGCGCCCACAGGAAAGCTCCCAGCACGGAAAGCTGTAGCTGGTTTTCACTGTCCCTTGGAACTGCATTCGCTGGTAGACAGACATTCGCGTTCTGCAAAAGCTTTGGTTGGTAAAGGGGCAACACTGTGTATTTCTCTCTCGGAGAGCCCGGCTGCCAAATTCGAAACGTCCAGCGATTGCGCCCACAGGAAAGCTGCCAGCACGGAAAGCTGTAGCTGGTTTTCACTGTCCCTTGGAACTGCATTCGCTGCTACACAGACATTCGTGTTCTGCAAAAGCTTTCGTTCGTAATGAGGCAACACTGTGTATTTCTCTCTCGCAGAGCCCGGCTGACAAATTCGAAACGTCCAGCGATTGCGCCCACAGGAAAGCTCCCAGCACGGAAAGCTGTAGCTGGTTTTCACTGTCCCTTGGAACTGCATTCGCTGGTAGACAGACATTCGCGTTCTGCAAAAGCTTTGTTTCGTAATGGGGCAACACTGTGTATTTCTCTCTCGGAGAGCCCGGCTGCCAAATTCGAAACGTCCAGCGATTGCGCCCACAGGAAAGCTGCCAGCACGGAAAGCTGTAGCTGGTTTTCACTGTCCCTTGGAACTGCATTTGCTGGTAGACAGACATTCGCGTTCTGCAACAGGTTTCGTTCGTAAAGGGGCAACACTGTGTATTTCTCTCTCGGAGAGCCCGGCTGCCAAATTCGAAACGTCCAGCGATTGCGCCCACAGGAAAGCTGCCAGCACGGAAAGCTGTAGCTGGTTTTCACTGTCCCTTGGAACTGCATTCGCTGGTAGACAGACATTCGCGTTCTGCAAAAGCTTTGGTTCGTACTGGGGCAACACTGTGTATTTCTCTCTCGCAGAGCCCGGCTGCCAAATTCGAAACGTCCAGCGATTGCGCCCACAGGAAAGCTCCCAGCACGGAAAGCTGTAGCTGGTTTTCACTGTCCCTTGGAACTGCATTCGCTGGTAGACAGACATTCGCGTTCTGCAAAAGCTTTGTTTGGTAAAGGGGCAACACTGTGTATTTCTCTCTCGGAGAGCCCGGCTGTCAAATTCGAAACGTCCAGCGATTGCGCCCACAGGAAAGCTGCCAGCACGGAAAGCTGTAGCTGGTTTTCACTGTCCCTTGGAACTGCATTCGCTGGTAGACAGACATTCGCGTTCTGCAAAAGCTTTGGTTGGTAATGGGGCAATACTGTGTATTTCTCTCTGGGAGAGCCCGGCTGCCAAATTCGAAACGTCCAGCGATTGCGTCCACAGGAAAGCTCCCAGCACGGAAAGCTGTAGCTGGTTTTCACTGTCCCTTGGAACTGCATTCGCTGGTAGACGGACATTCGTGTCCTGCAAAAGCTTTCGTTCGTAATGAGGCAACACTGTGTATTTCTCTCTCGGAGAGCGCGGCTGCCAAATTCGAAACGTCCAGCGATTGCGCCCACAGGAAAGCTCCCAGCACGGAAAGCTGTAGCTGGTTTTCACTGTCCCTTGGAACTGCATTCGCTGCTACACAGACATTCGCGTTCTGCAAAAGCTTTGGTTGGTAAAGGGGCAACACTGTGTATTTCTCTGTCGGAGAGCCCGGCTGCCAAATTCGAAACGTCCAACGATTGCGCCCACATGAAAGCTGCCAGCACGGAAAGCTGTAGCTGGTTTTCACTGTCCCGTGGAACTGCATTCGCTGCTACACAGACATTCGCGTTCTGCAAAAGCTTTGTTTCGTAATGGGGCAACACTGTGTATTTCTCTCTCGGAGAGCCCGGCTGCCAAATTCGAAACGTCCAGCGATTGCGCCCACAGGAAAGCTGCCAGCACGGAAAGCTGTAGCTGGTTTTCACTGTCCCTTGGAACTGCATTCGCTGGTAGACAGACATTCGCGTTCTGCAACAGCTTTCGTTCGTAATGGGGCAACACTGTGTATTTCTCTCTGGGAGAGCCCGGCTGCCAAATTCGAAACGTCCAGCGATTGCGCCCACAGGAAAGCTGCCAGCACGGAAAGCTGTAGCTGGTTTTCACTGTCCCTTGGAACTGCATTCGCTGGTAGACAGACATTCGCGTTCTGCAACAGGTTTCATTCGTAAAGGGGCAACACTGTGTATTTCTCTCTCGGAGAGCCCGGCTGCCAAATTCGAAACGTCCAGCGATTGCGCCCACAGGAAAGCTGCCAGCACGGAAAGCTGTAGCTGGTTTTCACTGTCCCTTGGAACTGCATTCGCTGGTAGACAGACATTCGCGTTCTGCAAAAGCTTTGGTTCGTAATGGGGCAACACTGTGTATTTCTCTCTCGGAGAGCGCGGCTGCCAAATTCGAAACGTCCAGCGATTGCGCCCACAGGAAAGCTCCCAGCACGGAAAGCTGTAGCTGGTTTTCACTGTCCCTTGGAACTGCATTCGCTGCTACACAGACATTCGCGTTCTGCAAAAGCTTTCGTTCGTAATGAGGCAACACTGTGTATTTCTCTCTCGCAGAGCCCGGCTGACAAATTCGAAACGTCCAGCGATTGCGCCCACAGGAAAGCTCCCAGCACGGAAAGCTGTAGCTGGTTTTCACTGTCCCTTGGAACTGCATTCGCTGGTAGACAGACATTCGCGTTCTGCAAAAGCTTTGTTTGGTAAAGGGGCAACACTGTGTATTTCTCTCTCGGAGAGCCCGGCTGTCAAATTCGAAACGTCCAGCGATTGCGCCCACAGGAAAGCTGCCAGCACGGAAAGCTGTAGCTGGTTTTCACTGTCCCTTGGAACTGCATTCGCTGGTAGACAGACATTCGCGTTCTGCAAAAGCTTTCATTCGTAATGAGGCAACACTGTGTATTTCTCTCTCGGAGAGCCCGGCTGTCAAATTCGAAACGTCCAGCGATTGCGCCCACAGGAAAGCTGCCAGCACGGAAAGCTGTAGCTGGTTTTCACTGTCCCTTGGAACTGCATTCGCTGGTAGACAGACATTCGTGTTCTGCAAAAGCTTTGTTTGGTAATGGGGCAATACTGTGTATTTCTCTCTGGGAGAGCCCGGCTGCCAAATTCGAAACGTCCAGCGATTGCGCCCACAGGAAAGCTGCCAGCACGGAAAGCTGTAGCTGGTTTTCACTGTCCCTTGGAACTGCATTCGCTGCTACACAGACATTCGTATTCTGCAAAAGCTTTCGTTCGTAATGAGGCAACACTGTGTATTTCTCTCTCGCAGAGCCCGGCTGACAAATTCGAAACGTCCAGCGATTGCGCCCACAGGAAAGCTCCCAGCACGGAAAGCTGTAGCTGGTTTTCACTGTCCCTTGGAACTGCATTCGCTGGTAGACAGACATTCGCGTTCTGCAAAAGCTTTGGTTGGTAAAGGGGCAACACTGTGTATTTCTCTCTCGGAGAGCCCGGCTGCCAAATTCGAAACGTCCAGCGATTGCGCCCACAGGAAAGCTGCCAGCACGGAAAGCTGTAGCTGGTTTTCACTGTCCCTTGGAACTGCATTCGCTGCTACACAGACATTCGTGTTCTGCAAAAGCTTTCGTTCGTAATGAGGCAACACTGTGTATTTCTCTCTCGCAGAGCCCGGCTGCCAAATTCGAAACGTCCAGCGATTGCGCCCACAGGAAAGCTGCCAGCACGGAAAGCTGTAGCTGGTTTTCACTGTCCCTTGGAACTGCATTCGCTGGTAGACAGACATTCGCGTTCTGCAAAAGCTTTGTTTCGTAATGGGGCAACACTGTGTATTTCTCTCTCGGAGAGCCCGGCTGCCAAATTCGAAACGTCCAGCGATTGCGCCCACAGGAAAGCTGCCAGCACGGAAAGCTGTAGCTGGTTTTCACTGTCCCTTGGAACTGCATTTGCTGGTAGACAGACATTCGCGTTCTGCAACAGGTTTCGTTCGTAAAGGGGCAACACTGTGTATTTCTCTCTCGGAGAGCCCGGCTGCCAAATTCGAAACGTCCAGCGATTGCGCCCACAGGAAAGCTGCCAGCACGGAAAGCTGTAGCTGGTTTTCACTGTCCCTTGGAACTGCATTCGCTGGTAGACAGACATTCGCGTTCTGCAAAAGCTTTGGTTCGTAATGGGGCAACACTGTGTATTTCTCTCTCGCAGAGCCCGGCTGCCAAATTCGAAACGTCCAGCGATTGCGCCCACAGGAAAGCTCCCAGCACGGAAAGCTGTAGCTGGTTTTCACTGTCCCTTGGAACTGCATTCGCTGGTAGACAGACATTCGCGTTCTGCAAAAGCTTTGTTTGGTAAAGGGGCAACACTGTGTATTTCTCTCTCGGAGAGCCCGGCTGTCAAATTCGAAACGTCCAGCGATTGCGCCCACAGGAAAGCTGCCAGCACGGAAAGCTGTAGCTGGTTTTCACTGTCCCTTGGAACTGCATTCGCTGGTAGACAGACATTCGCGTTCTGCAAAAGCTTTGGTTGGTAATGGGGCAATACTGTGTATTTCTCTCTGGGAGAGCCCGGCTGCCAAATTCGAAACGTCCAGCGATTGCGTCCACAGGAAAGCTCCCAGCACGGAAAGCTGTAGCTGGTTTTCACTGTCCCTTGGAACTGCATTCGCTGGTAGACGGACATTCGTGTCCTGCAAAAGCTTTCGTTCGTAA
Source organism: Mycteria americana (assembly GCF_035582795.1). Classification (NCBI taxonomy): domain Eukaryota; kingdom Metazoa; phylum Chordata; class Aves; order Ciconiiformes; family Ciconiidae; genus Mycteria; species Mycteria americana. Next base: position 119,030,671 of record NC_134367.1, on the reverse strand, counting down.
TGAGGCAACACTGTGTATTTCTCTCTCGGAGAGCGCGGCTGCCAAATTCGAAACGTCCAGCGATTGCGCCCACAGGAAAGCTCCCAGCACGGAAAGCTGTAGCTGGTTTTCACTGTCCCTTGGAACTGCATTCGCTGCTACACAGACATTCGCGTTCTGCAAAAGCTTTGGTTGGTAAAGGGGCAACACTGTGTATTTCTCTGTCGGAGAGCCCGGCTGCCAAATTCGAAACGTCCAACGATTGCGCCCACATGAAAGCTGCCAGCACGGAAAGCTGTAGCTGGTTTTCACTGTCCCTTGGAACTGCATTCGCTGCTACACAGACATTCGCGTTCTGCAAAAGCTTTGTTTCGTAATGGGGCAACACTGTGTATTTCTCTCTCGGAGAGCCCGGCTGCCAAATTCGAAACGTCCAGCGATTGCGCCCACAGGAAAGCTGCCAGCACGGAAAGCTGTAGCTGGTTTTCACTGTCCCTTGGAACTGCATTCGCTGGTAGACAGACATTCGCGTTCTGCAACAGCTTTCGTTCGTAATGGGGCAACACTGTGTATTTCTCTCTGGGAGAGCCCGGCTGCCAAATTCGAAACGTCCAGCGATTGCGCCCACAGGAAAGCTGCCAGCACGGAAAGCTGTAGCTGGTTTTCACTGTCCCTTGGAACTGCATTCGCTGGTAGACAGACATTCGCGTTCTGCAACAGGTTTCATTCGTAAAGGGGCAACACTGTGTATTTCTCTCTCGGAGAGCCCGGCTGCCAAATTCGAAACGTCCAGCGATTGCGCCCACAGGAAAGCTGCCAGCACGGAAAGCTGTAGCTGGTTTTCACTGTCCCTTGGAACTGCATTCGCTGGTAGACAGACATTCGCGTTCTGCAAAAGCTTTGGTTCGTAATGGGGCAACACTGTGTATTTCTCTCTCGGAGAGCGCGGCTGCCAAATTCGAAACGTCCAGCGATTGCGCCCACAGGAAAGCTCCCAGCACGGAAAGCTGTAGCTGGTTTTCACTGTCCCTTGGAACTGCATTCGCTGCTACACAGACATTCGCGTTCTGCAAAAGCTTTCGTTCGTAATGAGGCAACACTGTGTATTTCTCTCTCGCAGAGCCCGGCTGACAAATTCGAAACGTCCAGCGATTGCGCCCACAGGAAAGCTGCCAGCACGGAAAGCTGTAGCTGGTTTTCACTGTCCCTTGGAACTGCATTTGCTGGTAGACAGACATTCGCGTTCTGCAACAGGTTTCGTTCGTAAAGGGGCAACACTGTGTATTTCTCTCTCGGAGAGCCCGGCTGCCAAATTCGAAACGTCCAGCGATTGCGCCCACAGGAAAGCTGCCAGCACGGAAAGCTGTAGCTGGTTTTCACTGTCCCTTGGAACTGCATTCGCTGGTAGACAGACATTCGCGTTCTGCAAAAGCTTTGGTTCGTAATGGGGCAACACTGTGTATTTCTCTCTCGCAGAGCCCGGCTGCCAAATTCGAAACGTCCAGCGATTGCGCCCACAGGAAAGCTCCCAGCACGGAAAGCTGTAGCTGGTTTTCACTGTCCCTTGGAACTGCATTCGCTGGTAGACAGACATTCGCGTTCTGCAAAAGCTTTGTTTGGTAAAGGGGCAA